>NC_136066.1:10943931-11543931 GCF_964261635.1 Lissotriton helveticus | reverse complement strand
AATATCCCGTTTCGTCACTCGATCTCAGCATTTCGCAAAGAGCTCCACTGGCTTCCTATAGCCAGTCGCATTAAGTTTAAAACGCTCACTCTCGCTTTCCGAGCTCTGAACGGAACTGGCCCAGATTATCTAAGAAAGAGATTGAGACTATCTCACTCAGTCAGAGACCTACGCTCCAATAACCTCCGCCTCATGCTTGTACCACGATTTCGCCGCACAAGAATTGGAGGCAGAGCTTTTGCTGTCCTTGCGGCCAAACATTGGAACAGCTTACCTGTTGACCTCAGATTTACCCCATCCGAAGCACTGTTCCGTAGACGTTTAAAAACGTGGCTATTTTCATCTATCTAGATTGTTTGTCCTTTTCTGCTGACAGCTTTAGCGCCGGGACACCCCCGGTGGGGGTAGCCGCGCGCTTTACAAGATTCATAAATAATAATAATAATTATAATAATTGTACCCATTCTCTCCACTCGATTCCCTATTTGGGGTAGTCCATCGTTTTCGTCAAGGGACAAAAGCGGGTTGAGCCTGTTTGCCCACTGGGGGTGACCCTGGTTAGGTGTAAACAGGCCTGATTGTTCATGGATTCTAGCCCAATGTCTAGCTGGTACCCATCCTGTACTATAGTTAGGATAGGTCAAGGTGTGAATAGCCAGTCTCCTCGGGTAAAAGTATCCTAGTGGTAAAGTACGTATAGTACTGGTCTGATTTCTATTAGAGTTACCCAGTATGTAATCCACTAGATTGGTATCCTTGAAATTCACCACAATACAGTCCCCAGTTATGTCTTTCCTTCTGCTACCTAGCCAATTTACTCTTCTTACGTGAAGAATCTCCCCACTTTCCCCACCTTTCAGGGGCCTGTGTATATTCAACCACTTAATTATCTTATTTATCAGTTCAATGTGTGATTCTTTCTCCGCTACCCTGAGTTCAGGTGCCCCAGTAAATACAATAACGTAGGGACATGCTTCTGGGGGTAAGTTTATATGTGGTGGAGAGTGATCTACTCTGTTGTTCAACTCATGGCCTGTCTGGTTTGTTTGAGTCCGACCATGATTTGTGGGATTCCCTGTTTGCCCTATCGGTGCGTATGTTCGCTGAAGGAGCTTGTCTGTGTCCTTATTTCCTCCCTTCTAAGCGTTTCCCCTCTCTCCCTGGGCTATAGATTTAGGTGAATCATGTACTTGTGCGATGGTACATTGCACGTTACTAACACAGTTATTATTACCAGTTGTTTGCCTAATAGGCATAGTGGCTGTTTGGGTAGGGTCCGAACTAGAATTGCTACTTGTGGGGGCCTTGGACTTTCCCTGCTTAGTCAGTTCATTTGCTATTTTGTCTATCCTGCTAATTATTGGTTTTAACTGACTGGTGATAAAGATTTCCAGACGTTTTTGTAGGTCTCCTATTACATCGTCCATCCATCCTGGTGGGCCTGGATGGTATGAGGCTGCTACTTCAGTAACCCCCTCGTCTGTCTTTTGAGCCGTGTGTGACCGTACTTGCTTGGTTTTTCCTAGGTTGACCCTTCCTGCTGCCCCGTTGTTTAGATCTTTTACTTGTAGTTATGTTACTGTCCCTAGTTGTATCTGCCACTACCTCTACTACCAGCTGCGCACAGGGAATGCCTTCGGTTGAATTTTCCAAAATGTCAGTATAGGAAGTTACTGATGTATTTGAGTCCCTAGGTTGTGTGAGTGTGGCTGAGATAGGTATAGGTGAAATGGACAGGCTCCTCTCCGTACCCTCAATCTCCCCTATGAATTTCCTCAACATCAAATCAATCGCAGTAGGTTTCGTTTTGGGAGGCAATACTACATTTGGCTCGGGACCTACGGGGTTTGGGGGAAGGGACGAGTGTGCTTTGCTTGTGGCCGAGCGTGTTTTAGCTTGGTTAGACATGACGAGACTGGGCGGGGGGATACAATAATTTGCCCTGTCACCTACTGTTTCCCTTTCTCTGGAAAGCTAGTAAGTAATACTTATTTACTATACAGCAAATTATATGAATGAATTATCTCCTACTCTGCCCATTAATACACAATAGTCTGCAGTCCTCTATTTGTACTGTCCTTTCCAACCAGTTCAAACTTAAATTTCCATCACAGTATCGTACGGCAAGAGATAAGGGCTCGATATAGAGAACCTTTTTAGAAGAGTCAAAGGGGGTGGCCCGGCCCGGCCTCTTCTGGCCCCTGACAGCCCGCCCTCTGCCCGGGTTCAGCCCGGCGATCGCCCGCGACGCGGGACAAGCGCAGGATCTTTAAGCACCTCCGGGCGCATAAGTGGGGCTGGTGGGCGGGCAGTCCCGCAGGGTGCTCTGGGCAATGTGGTCTATGTGGTCCCCCCGCTCTGCGGCCGCTGGGTTGGTAGGTCGCGGCGGCGGGGGGGGGACAGTCAGGCAATGGCTCACCCACAGCGCGAGAGACTGCAGGGCCAAGCTGTAGAAATCCTTCGGTCAGCGAGGAACAGGTAGGCGTCAGGAGTTCCATTTTTTCAGAGTTTACCCTCAAGACCTAGCTGTTAGACCGAGTCTTCTGGGACCTGCAAGCACCTGGATACCCTACTGGACGATTAGCAACCCTATATAAATCCTGATTGATAAATGTTGCGAGCAGTCTGCACCGGACTATCAACAGCCACACCTGCGAGAGATCAGGAAGAACAAGCATTTGCAATGCAATAGGTCTCGCATTAGGAAAGTTTGAGCCATTGGTATTGCGAATTACATTTTTTTATTTATGTGTTGGTTGTGAACATTGCTATAGTAATAGCTAAAGTAATAGCTTTGTCATTTACAATGCCAATAGTTTAAACTTTCACAAATGTGACACCTATAGCATTTGCAATGCAATATGTGTTGTATTTTCACGAAAATCCAAGCACAGAAGTGAAATATTAACTTTTTTTGTGACATTTATAAGACAGACGTTATTGTTGTTCTGCCGAAGTGGTACTAATGAGGTGAATCCTTTGCCCAGGTACTGTTACCGTGTGTAAAAATTCCCAAAATAATATAATAATACTAGTCCAAAATGTGTGGCATTACATCACATGAAATGTCGTTTCTTGCCGCAATAGTCAAACCTGCCACATCATTTGCTCCTCGACTGCCGCATAATTCCAGTGGCCTGCGTGTATGTATCGCTGCACTCTCAGCCGCTCTCTTCATCGAGACAGGCAACGATCTATCATTCAACAGAACACAAAGACAGAACTCCCAACACACATCGAGGTGCTTCAGTCCGCCTCTATTTATTTATAACAGTGCCCATCAGCAGTCGCTAAAGCCACATTCCTGACAGCCCTGCACCCCTGTAGGGCAGCGGGCGTGTGGGCCATCCTGGAAGACGTGTAAGAGACAGGGTACAGCCCTCTGGCCTCGCCCATCACACACCAGGCACACTGAACACATCTTATGTAGTTGATACATTCACCTGGTGGCACCACTGAGCATGCATCTTCCATGCGGTGTTATGGAAAACCGTTCAGAGTGATCCTCGGACAATGGTAAGTGCTTCGAAGCCATAACAATAGCAGACTGGGCGCTACACAAATGCCAATAACATAACCCCAAATAACCTTTCTCTCTGCAAGATTGATTTATTAAAGGTATTGTCACCTCGAGAGACTCTCCAGTTCCTCAAAAACTCCTCTGACTCCAGGGAAGGAAAGCCCCAGCCCCAGGGTTGCCGGTTCTCGTTTTTGTAGGCAAGAGTAATTTTTGCACATTCGGAGTTTGACAGCAGAGCAAAAGAGAGAAGACAGAAGAGCGAGAAAGTAGGGGGAAGAAGAAAAATATAGGAAAACAGTGACGGGGAAAAAAGAGGGAATAAAAAAAAATGAACCGACAAGGGAGACAGAAAGGCATGAGAGGGAATCAGGACTAAGGCTTCAAGCTGCTGTAATTACACCAAACACGAGGAGCCACAACTTCCGAAAGTGAACATCAGTTTACATTCTAGGCGGCAGCCGCGACAAACTAGTTTGTGCACTCGGAGGTCGTAAGTGCATGCATCGTTAGCGCCTGGCTGCTTGTAACAAGTTTGAGCGCTAGACAAACGAGTCAGCTGTGATTATCCACACACACCTCATCTACAGCATCCTAGGAAGGAATGTTGCCACAGAACCAAGGCTGGTGCATGAACGGGCTCACTAGAAGCGCCTACTTTTAAATATCCACTATTCGTACCAAACACTCAGAATAAATGTCACTTAGAGTCACGGGCACCTTTCGCCGTGTTTGGGGCTCATCTGTGTGGTATACACTGTTATAATATAAACAGCCGGCTTCTTAAAACTATTTTTTTAACGAATTACCTGTGCAGCTTCCGTAGTCTGTTTCCCTCTTCGGCTCTAAGACGGGTGCTTAGAGTTGCCTCATGGCGCTATGCGGACTAGAGGCAGACTGTGGCTCGCTCCTCACTTCCTATTCCCTTTACGCTAAGTCCAGGGCGCATCGTCTCGTGACTCGGTTGCGGTTCCTTTTTAGGGACCCGGCAGTCGTGGGAACCGGGCCTTCAGAGAGGGCTGAACAAGAGGCTGTCGGAAGCGGTCAGCCGGGGCGGCGCGGGTTCGAGTGTCTGGGAGGGAGAGGGCTGATGGCGAGACGGCGAACATGGTGACGAGGGCAGGACTGGGAACCCAAGACAGCCCTGGGAAACGTGTCAGTCCGCTCCTTTCCCCTCTGTCTCTCGCTCTGTCACCCCTCGCTTCCCTCATGCCTTCTGTAAGTACCCGGGGAAGCTGGAGAAGGTGACAGGCACCAGCAATGTTCTCTTATCGGCGGGGCTGCGCTCTCTATGCAGGAAAACAAACCAGTAAAAACGAAACCTAAGAGCCGCACGCGTGAGCTTCTACCGTAGACAGCTCACGTCGCGCGGCTCTTAGGTTTCGTTTTCCTAAGTGCATGGCAGAGTCGCGCTCGCACACATGCGCGCTCACGAGGTCAAATCCGACATCCGAGACTGGAAGCGCGGGCACCTCCCAGTCCCAGCGCGTGCACCCCCCCCTTTACAAATACTAAAAGTATACTAAAGTATACACGAGGTCGGTTCGCTACGCTCGACCTAAAAACGAAGGACGCATTCCTTTTAAAGGACAATTCAGAATAACAGGAAGTGCATACCGCCCTACTCTATGGCACACTCTTGCAAATCGTCGCTTTACATTACACTTGGAACAGCTCTGGTGGAAAGCAGGGCACAAGTTATGACCAGATGATCGGACTACCACGACGGGAGCATTTCACCTTCAAGTCTTCCATGCGCTGTCCACTGGTCCTTCTCAAGGAGTCCATTTTTACAGGAACCATGTTCAGTTTTCCCTTCTGTTTTTTTACTAGTAGCAGATTGAATTACACTCCTATGCTTTTCCCTTTGTTGGTATCAATAACCGCCTTAGGACATCTGATGGTAAGCTCTGCTACAACAACTTCTTTGAGTGTAGAATTACCCATGACCTATATTAGGTCTTGAATGTTGGGATTATTTGAATGCATGATGGCCATCAATTACTAAATCAGTGATGGTCAATGGAGCACAAGGCAGACCCCGGAGAGCAGTGATGGTCACTCGAGCACCAGGCAGACCCCGGAGAGCAGCGATGGTAACTGGAGCACAAGGCAGACCGAGGAGGGCACTGATGGTCACTCGAGCACCAGGCAGACCGAGGAGGGCAGTGATGGTAACTGGAGCACAAGGCAGACCCCGGAGGGCAGTGATGGTAACTGGAGCACAAGGCAGACCCCGGAGGGCAGCGATGGTAACTGGTGCACAAGGCAGACCCCAGAGGGCAGTGATGCTCACTCGAGCACCAGGCAGACCCCGGAGGGCAGCAACGGTCACTGGAGCACAAGGCAGACCCCGGAGGGCAGTGATGGTCACTCGACCACAAGGTAGACAGCGGAGGGCAGCGATGGTCACTCGAACACAAGGCAGACCCCAGAGGGCAGTGATGGTAACTGAAGCACAAGGCAGATCCCGAAGGGCAGTGATGGTAACTGAAGCACAAGGCAGATCCCGAAGGGCAGTGATGGAAACTGGAGCACAAGGCCGACCCCGGAGGGCAGTGATGGTCACTCGAGCACAAGGCAAACCCCGGAGGGCAGTGATGGTCAGTCGAGTAAAGGCAGACCCCGGAGGGCAGTGATGGTAACTGAAGCACAAGGCAGACCCTGGAGGGCAGTGATGGTAACTGGAGCACAAGGCAGACCCCGGAGGGCAGTGATGGTCACTGGAGCACAAGGCAGACCCCGGAGGGCAGTGATGGTCATTCGAGGACAAGGCAGACCCTAGGGCACTTCTGGTCACTCAAGCACCAGGCAGACCCCGGAGGTTAGTGATGGTCACTCGAGCACAAGGCAGACCGCGGAGGGCAGTGATGGTCATTCGAGCACAAGGCAGACCCTAGGGCACTTCTGGTCACTCAAGCACCAGGCAGACCCCGGAGGTTAGTGATGGTCACTCGAGCACAAGGCAGACCGCGGAGGGCAGTGATGGTCATTCGAGCACAAGGCAGACCCTAGGGCACTTCTGGTCACTCAAGCACCAGGCAGACCCCGGAGGGCAGTGATGGTCACTCGAGCACAAGGCAGACCCCGGAGGGCAGTGATGGTCACTCGAGCACAAGGCAGACCCCGGAGGGCAGTGATGGTCACTCGAGCACAAGGTAGAACCCGGAGGGCAGTGATGCTCACTCGAGCACCAGGCAGACCCCGGAGGGCAGTGATGCTCACTCGAGCACAAGGAAGGGCCCGGAAGGCAGTGATGCTCACTCAAGCACAAGGCAGACAGCGGAGGGCAGTGATGCACACTCGAGCACAAGGCAGACCCTGGAGGGCAGTGATGCTCACTCGAGCACCAGGCAGACCCCAGAAGGGCAGTGATGGTCACTCGAGCACAAGGTAGACCCCAGAAGGGCAGTGATGGTCAGTCAAGCACAAGGCAGACCCCAGAAGGGCAGTGATGGTCAGTCAAGCACAAGGCAGACCCCGGAGGGCAGCGATGTTCACTCGAGCACAAGGTAGACCCCAGAAGGGCAGTGATGGTCAGTCAAGCACAAGGCAGACCCCGGAGGGCAGCGATGGTCACTCGAGCACAAGGTAGACCCCAGAAGGGCAGTGATGGTCAGTCAAGCACAAGGCAGACCCCGGAGGGCAGCGATGGTCACTCGAGCACAAGGTAGACCCCAGAAGGGCAGTGATGGTCAGTCAAGCGCAAGGCAGACCCCGGAGGGCAGCGATGTTCACTCGGGCACAAGGTAGACCCAAGAAGGGCAGTGATGCTCACTCGAGCACCAGGCAGACCCCGGAGGGCAGCGATGGTCACTCGAGCACAAGGTAGACCCCAGAAGGGCAGTGATGGTCAGTCAAGCACAAGGCAGACCCCGGAGGGCAGCGATGTTCACTCGAGCACAAGGTAGACCCCAGAAGGGCAGTGATGGTCAGTCAAGCACAAGGCAGACCCCGGAGGGCAGCGATGGTCACTCGAGCACAAGGTAGACCCCAGAAGGGCAGTGATGGTCAGTCAAGCACAAGGCAGACCCCGGAGGGCAGCGATGTTCACTCGAGCACAAGGTAGACCCCAGAAGGGCAGTGATGGTCAGTCAAGCACAAGGTAGACCCCAGAAGGGCAGCGATGTTCACTCGGGCACAAGGTAGACCCCAGAAGGGCAGTGATGCTCACTCGAGCACCAGGCAGACCCCGGAGGGCAGTGATGGTAACTGGAGCACAAGGCAGACCCCGGAGGGCAGTGATGGTAACTGGAGCACAAGGCAGACCGCGGAGGGCAGTGATGCTCACTCGAGCACCAGGCAGACCCCGGAGGGCAGCGTTGGTCACTCGAGCACCAGGCAGACCCCGGAGGGCAGCGATGCTCACTCGAGCACAAGGTAGAACCCGGAGGGCAGTGATGCTCACTCGAGCACAAGGCAGACCCCAGAAGGGCAGTGATGGTCAGTCAAGCACAAGGCAGACCCCGGAGGGCAGCGATGGTCACTCGAGCACAAGGAAGACCGAGGAGGGCACTGATGCTCACTCGAGCACAAGGCAGACCCCGGAGGGCAGTGATGCTCACTCGAGCACAAGGCAGACAGCGGAGGGCAGTGATGCTCACTCGAGCACCAGGCAGACAGCGGAGGGCAGTGATGCTCACTCGAGCACCAGGCAGACCCCAGAAGGGCAGTGATGGTCAGTCAAGCACAAGGCAGACCCCGGAGGGCAGCGATGGTCACTCGAGCACAAGGTAGACCCCAGAAGGGCAGTGATGGTCAGTCAAGCACAAGGCAGACCCCGGAGGGCAGCGATGTTCGCTCGAGCACAAGGTAGACCCCAGAAGGGCAGTGATGGTCAGTCAAGCACAAGGCAGACCCCGGAGGGCAGCGATGGTCACTCGAGCACAAGGTAGACCCCAGAAGGGCAGTGATGGTCAGTCAAGCACAAGGCAGACCCCGGAGGGCAGCGATGGTCACTCGGGCACAAGGTAGACCCCAGAAGGGCAGTGATGCTCACTAGAGCACCAGGCAGACCCCGGAGGGCAGCGATGGTCACTCGAGCACAAGGTAGACCCCAGAAGGGCAGTGATGGTCAGTCAAGCACAAGGCAGACCCCGGAGGGCAGAGATGTTCACTCGAGCACAAGGTAGACCCCAGAAGGGCAGTGATGCTCACTCGAGCACCAGGCAGACCCAGGAGGGCAGTGATGGTCAGTCAAGCACAAGGCAGACCCTGGAGGGCAGCGATGGTCACTCGAGCACAAGGTAGACCCCAGAAGGGCAGTGATGGTCAGTCAAGCACAAGGCAGACCCCGGAGGGCAGCGATGTTCGCTCGAGCACAAGGTAGACCCCAGAAGGGCAGTGATGGTCAGTCAAGCACAAGGCAGACCCCGGAGGGCAGCGATGGTCACTCGAGCACAAGGCAGACCCCGGAGGGCAGCGATGTTCACTCGAGCACAAGGCAGACCCTAAGCTGCTTAGGACAGGGTTGTGCCTGAGGCTGCAGTGGTGTCTGGGAATGAAGTGTAGCTCTAAACCATGAACACATGAACTTCCCGCTGTATCAGCGAGGCCAACAGACGGCTCACCACGAGGCAATACAAGCTCTGTTAAATTTTAAATAAGAGCCTGAGGCTTTACTTGTTCAGTAAACCTTGTGAGGTAAATAGTGTTTTGTTGAAATCAAAGCTTACAAAATAGAGCTGGAAAATTGCGCGAGCCGCAGGAGGTGCTGTGTGCTCCGCTTGTTGCGAGCTTTGGAGCTGTGGCCTGAAGGACACCGAGTGTCCCTCTTTTCTATCTGAGAGTGGCTACTGACCTCCCAGGCTAGGGTGTCACTCGTGGTGGGGGCCTCAAGGTGGCAGTCCAGAGGCACAGGCCCTTGTGTAACTTTACTCCTGTGAGGATGGCCACTGGCACTGCCTGTCCAACCTGTCCAGCCCCAGTAACTGTCCGGGGCCTGCCTCGGGTTTATAGTGCGAATTATGTGCGTTTCACGGATGGACTAGTGAGTGGTGGGGTCCACCTGGCTCCTGCGCGTCTCTTGCCTACCTGGCTGATAGGAGGGGGCTTTCCAAAACATGTCCAGGGTAGGTTTCTCCTTCCTGGGTGGGCTCCACTCATCCTTTGCTGTGTTGGGCACATCTTTCTTGTCAGCAGGAGCAGATGTGGCTATCAGCCTGTGGCCAGTACACAGAACGCCTTGACCAGTCGGAACCTGTCGTGTTATGATTTCTGGAGCCTTTGAGATCTGGCCATCAGCAATGATAGTATCTTCCTGCTGGATTCGGGGAGCACACCCCTTGAATGGTTCAGACTCTGTTGCTTAAAGCAGGATGCAGCGCCAGCCAGAGGAATCCAAGTTCTGGGTAGCAGAACCAGCACATCCATCTAGATGTTGTGGTACAGGATCTATTGAAGTCCTGGTCACTGCCTACCCCTAAATGACCAGTTCCCACTCAAGACTGGTGCAGTGCAGTGAGTGCCCACACTGAAGCAAAATCTTGCCTATGACTGGTAGATGTGAAAGTCCATAAAGTAAAAGGCTCCCCAGCCCTCCTTGATCTGCCCACTGCTCCAGTGAGTCCTTGAAAACCACAGGAACCAGTATCGTCCTTAACTGGTCCCTGCGCTCCTGCCAACTCTACTGTGCCCCTAACCGGACACCAGTAACCAGACAGCGGTTGAGAAGGACATCATTCCTGGGAGCACCAGAGACTTCGCTGGTCGAGGACGCTACTTGTTTGGGTGGTGTGTTATTTGGCTCAATTTGGGGAGTGTGGTTTTTTTTGGCCTTTGAATATTTTTAGAAAGTTACCGGTTTTATTCCACATTTTGGCATCTGCTTGGTACCCTGCACCAGCTCCGAGTCCCAGAATCATCACTTGGGGGCTATATTAATGTTTGGGGTTATGACTTGGTACCAGAAAGTTGTATCACAGTGTTTTTTGTTAAGTTTCAACTGGTGTTTTTTTGTTTAACCTTTTAATACATTATTTTCTGTACCTAAAAAAATCTCTGGTTGTAGACCTAGGTTACTTGTTGCGTCATTCAGAGGTTCTAAGCCTTTCTGCTATTGGGAGTGCCTTGAATGCCCGCTCTTGGTACAGACTTACATGCTCAAAGGAAGTGCCTTGGTTATCCAGTTGGGTTGCAGCTGTTCTGCGGCCCCAATATCTGGTGGTAGCCACAGTCCCCACACCCACTCGGTTATATCCTCTTAGTGTTAATGCAGGTTACCCAGCCTAGCGGTCTCGCTGCTGCTCAGCCAGTGTGAGAGTTGGGATTAGAATATTGGTGTGTCTGTGATGAATGCCTGTGTGGATGAGTGGAGACAGTTGGAGATGGGCTGAGCAGCAAAAGGCTTCCCCTGGTGGGGCTGGAGTAAAAAACTGGACTCTAAGGAACATCATACATTTGGACTTCAGTACGTATTTAATATCCTGAACCAGAGACTAATAAAGAATCCTACAAAGCTTTTCCTGGCTACCTCTCATAAGAGCACACACTCCCAGCCCCATGGCCCGTGGAAGGGCCTCCGCGGATGAACACTCGCCCTCTCCCGGTTGAAGTGGAGGCTGGGGTACTCTGCTGTCCTAACCAATGGCTGCAGGTAGGGACCCTGGGCACCACCGCTTGTGCTCCGAGGGTTACAGAGCAGATGTACGAAGAAAGTTATGACTGCAACTTAAGAGGTGGGATCCAATGAGACCCTGCACAGCAGGCAGTCTCTTCTCTGTGAGTGGACACCCCCATCTGAACACAGGGTGTGGGGGGCGTGGCTGAAAGACCTGGCCTGTCCGTTCTCCAGACATGCATTGCAAAGCTGCACTAGCCTTACTTGAAGCCGTCCTAGCCACCGGGCCACCGTCTGGAGCTGTACTTTGCAGGGAAGGCGCCCCCCACAGGTCAGGCTCTGCCAGGGCACATTTCGGTCGATGGGAAGGTCTGCTGCGAGCGTTGCTTGGAGATCAAGGGCCACTGAGATCAGAACAGATCTTTCAAGAAGCCCCCTCCTATCAGCCAGGTAGGCAAGAGACGCGCAGGAGCCAGGTGGACCCCACCACTCACTAGTCCACCCGTGAAACGTACATAATTCGCACTATAAACCTGAGGCAGGCCCCGGACAGTTACTGGGGCTGGACATGTTGGACAGGCAGTGCCAGTGGCCATCCTCACAGGGGTAAAGTTACACAAGGGCCTGTGCCTCTGGACTGCCACCTTGAGGCCCCCACCGCGAGTGGCACCCTAGCCTGGGTTGAGAGGTCAGTAGCCACTCTCAGATAGAAAAGAGGGACACTCTGTGTCCTTCAGGCCACAGCTCCAAAGCTCGCAACACGCAGAGCACACAGCACCTCCTGCGGCTCGCGCAATTTTCCAGCTCTATTTTGTAAGCTTCGACTTCAATAAAACACTATTTACCTCACAAGGTTTACTGAACAAGTAAAGCCTCAGGCTCCTATTTAAAATTTAACAGAGCTTGTGTTGCCTCGTGCTCGAGGACTGTCCCTGAGGAGACGGTCCCCTCTGCGGCCTGCCTCGTGCTTGAAGGAATGATCTGGTCACCTGCTTGCCTCGTGCTCAAGGGGCTATCTGCTTCGGGATAGAGGGGACGGTGCACTTAGGGTCGGTCTTGCATTGATTGATCTTCCGTGTCTAGTATGCCATTGGTGAAGAGAATCAAGAACCAAAAAGGTCAAAACTGTGTGAATCGGTAGAAAGAGCCTGCTACTTTCTACGGTCCAGAATATTCCCTTGACTGTAGGTAACTAAGACACCACAGAACTGAACAGATTGCAAATGGTATGATGGTGATAGGGGTAGCGCAGCAGTCAGAGGTGCCGACTCCGGAGCACAGGGCTCACGGTTTGATTGCCGATGGCAGCTCAGTATCATGCGACTGGGCAATGGCTCACTTATCCCTCCCCTGACCCCCCCCCCCCCCCTGACCCCCCCCCCCCCCCCCCCCGACGGCCTCCACCTCCTGAATACCCTTAGGGGTGATGAGTTTGTGCTTTACGGATGTGGATTCATGATTGAGCAGGTTGAATCTTCAGACTGGCTAGCACCCCTGGTGGCAGCTAGGAAACCAAATGGCAAAATCAGACTTTGTGGACCTCAAAGAGCTCAATAAAAACACATTTGTCGATCATTTCACATTGCTATGCAAAAATGAAAAGTTATCATTAACCGGGGCATGAGCTGGTTTGACAATAGATTTAATGTCAGCCTACCTCCAAGTGCCTTTACACACTGATAGCGAGCATCAGACTGCTTTTATAACACCAATAGTGTGTTACCAGTTTAGGAGAGTTATTTTTGGTCTACCTTAGGCTGCCACCATGTTTCAACGTTTAACGTACAAACTTATGGAACGTGCCTAACGTATCCTTCTTGCAGGATGATATTTTAATCAGGGGAGAAAAAGAAGAACATGGCATTAGGAGTAATCCGGGATGTTCTGGGAGATCCTGGGCTGACTGAGGAAGCTAACAAATGTAAGACCGGAACAAGTATTTGCAATGCAACAGGTCTTGCATTTAGGAGAGTTTGAGCTATTCGCACTGTAAAGGACAATGGTTTTTAGGTCTCGCCTACGCAGTGCGCATGCGCTGCATAAGGGGGACCTCTTGGAATCGATCCGCTTTTTCCCCCCAAAAAACGTGCACGCATTGCATTGCTTTGCTTTCAATGGCAACGCGTGCAAGTTTGGCGATTCCCTTGTGGGAGCGTGCTTTGGGGACATCTGTTAGCAATTATCGCGCTCGCTCCCGCAAGGTAAACGCTGCGTGTCCCTGCTCTTGGCCACACTACCCCCACCCCTCCCACTTGTTTAGAACTGCGTCGGTTATGTGGGACACTGGCATCTCTTCGCACACTGCTGTGCTGTAAATTCACGAAACATTTTTGCCACTTAGCAGCTCGCCACAGTGGTTAAGGCACTTTTTAGGGCTCGGACTCCTTCCCAGTGAAACTGGGAGGAGTTTCGAGATCCTAATGTTATAAGAAAAAAAAAAGAAGAAGAAGGGCCTTGGTGAGAGGAATTCCAGACATTCCTTAGCGTTTTCTGTCATCTGGTCAGTGATTCGTCTTCCTTGTGTTTTCGTTTTAATAGGCTTGAAGTGATAGGGTAAATGTAGTTTTGTTCCGCCATTTTGGGCATATTTCGTGCGTGCTTGCGCAAAGAAGTACATAAATTATAATTAGGAGCTGTCAGGGTGCCTCCGTTAGTGAATCCAGATGGCCGTGCGCGTTCACAATTCTGCAGCGCTCAGCGCGCAGCTTCCTTGTTCTTGAACACACGGGGGCTGTGTTCGTTCCAACTTGTAGCTGTTTCTTAACAGAAAATATTACGAATGTATGTTATGTGGATCGCACAGGCGCGAAGGCTCTGGTCTAAACTCGGCGGCCGGCTATGCGCGGCGTGGAGATGATATTTGAGTAAGTGGCCATCGATCAGCTAATGCCTGCCGCGGCGCTTGTGAGCAAGGGGCTTTGGCTTTAAGTAATCACTGGCTGCCTGTGCCAGCAGCAGCAGGAGCTGCAGTGCCTGCCTCTGCATTGAGGGAGGGAGGCAGGGAGGGGAGGGCTTGCCCTACAAGGAGAACGGTAACCTGCAGCGCCAGCGCGGACAGCATGAGATGGGGCTCCCAGAGGCGCTCGTGTGAATGTGGCCAGAGCCAGCCCGGGCCCCGGCGCTGCTGCCACCTGTGCGCCCTGGGGGTCAAGCAGAGGGCACTGGAGCCTGAACATGGGCTGCTCCAGCAGCAAGATGAGCCTGAAGTCCCCATGTGCGGCGACCAAGGTAACGGGGGAGAGTTTGGAGTCAGGCCACTTGCTGCAGTTGGGTGCATGCTTAACATCTGGCAGCTCCGGAGTCTGCAGTTTCTCGACGCTGCATGTTGTGGGATTAGTGCCCAGCCCCGGCATCTGGAAGGATCTAGTGCGGGATACTGCACCTCAGGGCGCCGCGGCTCCTACTCAGATGTGTGCACTGCTGGCTGGACCCATGGACAGCCTTTTGGCTGCGGACTTGCTCGCATCTCTCTGCGGCGTCTGTTTGTGTTCTGTGTGTGACAGTTCGCAGGTCAGAGAGGTGGCACACGTGCCGGTCTCACTTGCTAGGATGAAGGCGACACATGGGTTGCATCCGGCCGACTACTCGCTACAGGGGTCCGAGGGAATTCTCTACAGCGAGACTGCTGCCCATTTCCACTTCCCGGATACCCGCCCTTGCATCACGGTCTGTGTTTATAGGGTGCACGTTTAGGTTAACCTGTGGAGAGGTTATTATTTCTTGACGGAACTTGAACAAACCTCGCAGGTTGCTGGCACCTGTATAGCGCCCAGAATGCGGCGGCGTAGTAAGGGTGGCATCGACCCTCTCATGCAAGAAAATAAACTACTCCCTTGCCACAGTGTTATAATAAAGTACTGCCACACTTTTGGCCCAGAAGTATCCTCACATCCCTGGGTTCCCGTGCCCCTGCGCCCGTTGCATTATTGATGGGTAGTTCAGTTCCCTGACGTACAGGGCACCGACCATCATGTGTGTATTGTGTGTAATTAAACGCAATAAAATCTGGCGTGTGTACGTCTGTGAATATAGGTCATACATTCACACGAATGTGTGGGAGCTACACACACATGTGGGCATTTACATTATTAACTATTTTCCAATCCGTGGCAAAGTGTTTGTTATTACACCCCCCACACCCTCTCACCCTCACACCCCCTCACACCCCCTCACACCCCCTCACCCTCACACCCCCTCACACCCCCCACCCTCACACCCCCTCACCCTCACACACCCTCACCCTCACACCCCCTCACCCTCACACACCCTCACCCTCACAACCCCACACCCTCGCACCCCTCACACATCCCTCTCACCTTCACACCCCCTCACCATCACACACCCTCACCCCCCTCACCCTCACACACCCTCACCCCCTCTCACCCTCAAATACTCTCACTCACCCTCACCCTCACACACCCTCCCACACACCCCTCACCCTCACACCCCCTCACCCTCACACCCCCTCACCCTCACACCCCCTCACCCTCACACCCCCTCACCCTCATACCCCCTCACCCTCATACCCCCTCACCCTCACTCACCCTCACACACTCACACACCCTCACCAGCATAGCACAACATAATACATAGCATAGCATAAAACACAACAAAACATAGCATAGCAAAACAAAACATAGCATAGCATAACAAAACATAGCATAGCATAACAAAGCATAGCATAGCAAAACACAACAAAACATAGCATAACAAAATATAGCATAGCATAACATAGTATAGCAAAACACAACAAAATAGCATAACAAAACAAAAAACACAGCATAGCATAACAAAACATAGCAAAGCATAACAAAACACAACAAAGCAAAGCATAACAAAACACAACAGAACAGCATAACAAAGCATAGCACAGCATAACAAAACATAGCATAACAAAACAGAGCATAACAAAACACAACAAAGCTTAGCATAGCATAACAAAGCATAGCATAACAAAACATAGCATAGCATAACCAAACACAACGAAACATAGCATAACAAAACATAGCATAACAAAACAAAACATAGGATAGCATAACAAAGCATAGCATAACAAAGCACCTCATAGCAAAACAAAACATAGCACAACATAATACATAGCATAGCATAAAACACAACAAAACAGCATAGCATAACAAAACATAGCATAACATAACACAACATAGCATACACACACAACCACACCCACAACCAAACACTCAACCACACACAGCCACACACAGCCACCCAACCACACACACACACACAACCACACACACAACCACACACACCCACAACCACACAACCACACACACCCACACTCAACCACAAACACTCAACCACAAACACAACACACACACAACCACACACACAACCACACACACAACCACACACACAACCACACACACAACCACACACACAACCACACACACAACCACACACACAACCACACACAACCACACACACAACCACACACAACCACACAAACAACCACACAAACAACCACACAAACAACCACACAAACAACCACACAAACAACCACACAAACAACCACACAAACAACCACACAAACAACCACACACTCTAAACCACACACACAACCACACATACCACCACACATAGAACCACACATACAACCACACACACAACCACACACACAATCAAACACACACAACCACACACACTAACAATTCCAATCCAACCCACATAATTCCACTACACACCACATGCATACACTCCATAACACATGGCTAAAAGAAATTGCCATTTACAATGCCATTAGCTCTAACTCAAATAAATCCGAGACCTATTGCATTTCCAATGCTTGTTATTTTTGGAGCTAGCTGTTTTGGAGATTCCAGCAGTATTGAGTCAGACTTGTATTATTCCTGCCGCGATCATTGAATATAGCTTTTTAACATGTTGGGGTGTTTTTGCATTCTTTAGGCATTGTGGTGTTAGCCTGAAACGAGGGGTCTTTGCAGCTCATCTGCTTAGGCCTTATCTCGTTGTAGGCAAGTGGCTTTTTGTCTCAGCTAGTGATCTAAAAATCCAGGAGTTCAAAGTGACCAATCTTCTGTGGAGATTGGTCACTCATGTAGTTTAGTTTCGTTTTTCATTGTAGTTGGTGAGCATTGATGCTTTCATTTCACTACAAAAAAATGATCTGGACATTACGGGGTTTATTTACAAGCCCCTTGTGTTGCCTGTACGCCACTTTTCCCCATATTAAAAGAGACGCAGCGGCGATGCAAGGGCCAGGCGCTTGTAAATAAGCCCCTAAATGTACTTCCACGAGGCGCTTTGCTCATTTTGTGTTCACATTTGCTTGCACGCCACTTGCATTGGCTCGGATTACTTTAGCTTTCATTTAAAAAGGTGAGTTGATGAAAGGCAGTGTCGGGTGGGTCTGGGACCAGAGGTCGTGGGTATACTTAGAGCCCGCTTCGAGAGTGAAAGCCAAGCATGGATCATAAGAGAAGCTATACAAAACCTCACAACAGTGGGGCGAAGACAACACAACTGCACATTAGCTTGTTGTTACCAGACACCTCATCCTAATGTCTTTCCTCGTCCACTATTCATTGTGCCAGATCATGTTTTCTAAAAGTCGGGACCGTTGTCTTAAATGAATAAAACTGGGAACCGTTTATCACAACATTTCCATGCACCGCTTTCACCTAAGCGCTTTACAAACACAACGGTACTTAACACAGACACACAAAAGACTACGGAGAGGCGATTTAAATCCAGCTGACGGGAAATTTCCAACAAAGGCGGCAGATCAGTATTCAAGGGAGGTAAATCTAGCGCCATTAGAAGGATGTACACAATCCCGTGCCTTCGAGGCACTGGAGGACAGGACCTAACGTAAGAGAGGGCACACGGGCAAGGAGGTACTACCAGACAGGAGCATCTGGGAAGAGCAGAGAGGACGAGTAGGGGCATTCAGACGTTTAGCACACAACTCACTCAGCAATTTTATTTTAATGTCACAAGTGACGCTTACCAATGTTAGAAAACTTGTTCAGATTGTTCGAAGGTCAAGACCTTGCATTTTTATTAATCTGGTGTTTTTGGAATTCTAGCAATATTTATAACAATTTAATTATCACACCCCAACAGATCGCCATGGCATATTAATCTTTAGGGCCACAACCTATAGAATTCTGCAAAGTTGGATTTTTAAGGGTAGCCCTGACATTCTGAGATTCTTCAGCTAACTCAATGTTTGCACAGTTGCCGCATATGTCACATAATTCACAATCTGCAGCAAGCTCTGACCATTTCACCAATTTGTGTTTCTTGTTCACCCAGGTTAACCATCACTTCACAAGCTGCATGGGAATCCGACATGCGGTTGCAGGTTCTACACATGCACTGTACCTTCCTCCTTTTCACTTTTTACCTCCTACATTCAAACCGATTCGATTCGATAAGTCTTTATTTCGAATAAAAAGATTCATAAAAGACAGTGTACGATCATACATACATATTAAAAAACATTTTGCAATAAGATATTAATATACACATTTCATTCATAAGAACAGTAAAAAAAATACTTCATAACTGTGTATACTAAGACAGATAGGACGCAGATTAATACACAAAGATGGATACCGCTAAGAAAAACATACAGGATACTGTGTGTAACTGAAAGAAGGCTTTCAACATACGGGGATACCCAATTTTTTGGATCGAATCAGCCATGCCCATTTCAAAAATTTGGCAACACATACCACTACGGTTTCAGATCTAATAGTGCGGAGTTTCAGGAGTGCATCCTGATAGCCTCTACTATTAAGGGTCAAGCAAATCGGTCTTAACCACTTACTTCTTGGTGCTCCATAGATAGGACAACCAAAGAAGAAGTGACCCACACTTTCTTCATGGTCGGGGCACCAGGGGCAGTTGTTTCCTACACACTTGTCCCATTTTGCTCTGAAGGTGTTGATGGGCAAAGTGCCAACTCGAAACTGGTGGTATAGTTTTCGATCCAATACACTTGTGATTAGGTCCCAGTACTGTTCTAACGAGGGGACAGCCTTGTGCACTAAAAAGGAGCCAGTTAAATTAACATCACATGATTGGTTTACAAGAATAGATTTCCTCCAGGCCCAAAAAAGTGCCTTAAACTCAAGTTTGGAAGGGAATCTGGACCCCCCAGGGTTAGACCAGAGCTCTGGAAGGCCCATTAGGTTCAATGTATTTTTCACTACCCCAAACCATTGTAATGACTGTGCCCCCCACATCAGTTTAACTTCCTCCAACTCTTGGGTAAACAGACCAAGCTCGGGAGTGGACCAGAGACGGCGCCAAAAGGCCACCAGTCGGTACTGGGCCATCTCGTCGATTGGTCTGCAACCAAGGTCCAGTAGTAGGGGTTTAGTAGGGGTAGACTGGGGGAGGCTAACCAGATTCCGTAAAAACCTGTTCTGAGCAGTTACCAAACTGGAAAGATTCTTATGACCCCAAACTTCGGCTCCATAAAGGGTGGCAGAGACAACTTTCGCCTCATAAATTTTTAGAACAGGGGTGACACACCTGGTTAATGAATTCCTCTGTTCAAAAATCAAACTGCCAGCCAACCTATTGAATTTAAGTTTGGATGTTTCCACTTGGGGATTCCAAGTGAGACGATGATCTAGGGTCACTCCAAGGTATGTCATGGTCATAACCTGCTCAATGGGGACTCCGTTTAAGGAGACTGTGCACTTAGGGGGATTTTTCTTGCAAAAAACCATAAATTTGGTTTTGTCCGCGTTTATTTGCAAGTCGTTCGAAGTGCAGAACTCAGAGAATCTGTTCAAGGCTACCTGAAGTCCGGCTCTTGTTTTAGAAAGCAGAAGGGTGTCATCTGCAAAGATCAACATGGGGTACTTTCGGCCACCCAACTTAGGAGCATCCGACTGGGTGTTGAGGAAAAAATGTGTGACCTGATTAATAAATAAAAGAAACAATGTGGGGGCAAGGACACAGCCTTGTCGCACCCCTCGTAGTACTGGAAATCGTTTGGTCACCTGCCCCTGACTACCCCACCTAACCTGGGCATAGTTGTCCTCATGAAGTCGCTGGACTAAAATCAAAAGCTCAGGCGGAAAACCCATGTGATTAAGAGCCTCCCACAGCTTTTTTCTTGGCACTAAGTCGAAAGCCGACTTAAGATCGACGAATGCAGCAAATAGCATACCTCCGCCCAACAGGACCACCTTCCAAAAAAGTAGTGTAAACCGAAAGATTTGATCCACAGTACTAGTCCCAAACCTAAAACCCGCCTGCATAGGGGAAAGTACATTATTTGAGTCGATCCAGTCCAGAATTCTTGCCAAGATCATTCTCGACACGATTTTCTGAACTGAGTCGATCAAACTGATGGGCCGATAGTTTTTGGGGAGGGAGCGGTCACCCTTCTTATGTACTGGCAAAATTTCTGCCCCCTTCCATGAAAAAGGAATCTCGGCCCCTGAAGCTATACTATTTGCCAGTAGGGTGATGTAAGGAATCCATAGGTCTGGTTTAAGTTTAAAAAGGTCAGCAGGAATAGTGTCAATACCAGGGGCTTTACCCGACTGGACTGACTCGAGGGCAAGTGCGGTGTCAGATTCCGAGAACAAGAGTCTGTCTCCTGTCAGTGTTAGTTGTGGTGGGACAGCGGGTTTTATCGACATTGCCTCCGCAGCATTAGGGTCATTAAATTGAGCGGTATAAAAATCCACCCATAATTGAGCAGAAACATAGTTTACCGGGATCTGGGCAGCAGGATCCTTTCCCCTCCTTATGATCAGCCAGAAATCGGTTGGGTTAGGGGAATCACATGCACCGAGAAGGTCAAGCCAAAAGGAGTCATCCCACTCCCGTTTAGCAACCTGGATGGTGCGCTTATAGCATCGCCTTGCTATCCTTATGGCATCAAGGTTCCTGGCCTTTATGGCAGCTATTAGGTCACTGTGGGCGGCTCTACATTTCTTGTTATACCATTTTTTGTGTACTCTGGTATTAGCAGACCTAAATGGTTTCGTGAGTAGGTTCTTTAGGGTCGAAAAACACTCCTCATGAAGATTGGTAATTATGGAATCTGGGTTACCAGCTGGGGATAGCAGAAGCATTCTATTCCATACATCCCGTACCTTTACCTCAATCAATGAAATAAGTGTGGGATCCTCCAACACCCTGGGCCATTTCACGCGGCGCCTGTTATCGCACAAAATAACATCAGATGTTAGACTATTAGGGCTCCTAACGGGTGCCCCCATACCTTGGACCAAAACCTCAAGCGAGAGGGGATTATGGTCGCTCTCTGGGCGGGACTCAATCACCATATCTTGTACAATGGACCAATATTGTATGTTAATCAATATATAATCGATACGGCTCGAAGACAAACCGTTGTCGAAAGTGTTGGCCCCAAGGCAATCAGAACGTGTACGCCCATTGGCGGCCCTAAGGCCCCATTCTAAGCAAAAGCCCAGCCAATGTAAGGCTGCCTCAGTGCCCCTGACACCCTTTGCAATAGTAAGTGGGGGGATTGCCCAGACAGTATCTTCCTCAGAGCCTACATCTTCTGCCAAAGTGGAGATGGGCTCAATGGGGGTATTCAAATCTCCTGCTACTATTATGATCTGGTCAGTCCCAAGGTTCTTGAATAGGAGATCCAGATCGTCCAGGACAGCTTGTTTTTTCCCGCCCTGAAGACCACGAGCATAGACATCAACTAAAAGGATGTCAGTGGTATTAGGTTTGGTTAGTGTAATGCATAAAAGGTCCGCACACTCCACCAGTATTTCCCTACCATGAAAGCCCAAGGTGTTTTTTATCCAAATAGTAAGACCACCAGAGGCCCTACCCTTGGGGCTCTTAATTGCTGGTTTTGAGAAGTTCAGATAACCCAACCTATACAATGGAATAGTTGACCAAGTTTCTTGAAGAATGACAATATCATATGAGTCGATAAAATTGACCCAATCGTCATTCTCCAGGCGTCCCCGTAACCCTGCAATATTCCAGGAAATCATTCTTAGTGGGCAATCCCTAGTCGGTGCACATGGAAGCAGTGACACACCCTTGGCTTCATTATTGGCCAGAGCAGGAATGTATAGCGGGTCTAACGTTTTACCCAGATTATTAGATGACGGGGACCCAACGTTGGATAGGTTTGGAGATGGAGGTCTCCGTTGGTGGAGAGGAAACCTAGGAAGCGGTGAATGTCCAGACCTTGCAAGTCAATCCACCTCTTCCAAACATCCAAACCTATTGGAGGTTGGAAACCCTTGCCACCAATTAGGTTGGTTTTGTCCAACAAAACTATGGGTCGGGTGACTAACATTCCTAACAGTGGTCCATGGCCTCTCACTCGCTAGTTGTTGCCTAGGAGGATAAAAAAAGGTAAGAGGCCTCACTACTATTGTAGAATTGGCCTCAGAAGATGGCCATGCACAAAGATACTGGGCAGTGTGGGGATCAGAAAATGAAACCACTACGCAGTCACCAGCTATCGACTTATGGGTGCGGCCAATCCAAGGAACTCTCCGAACCATAAGTACACTACTTCTTAGATGATCGGGGAGCTGTTTATTGGAATTCAGCCAGTGAATGACTTTATTTTTTAAAGAAAGGTCATTCTCCTGGGAATCTTGGCTCAACTCAGGAACACCGGCTAGTATAATAACATACGACCCTGCTTCTGGCGGAAGGTCTATGAACCCTCCGCGAAAGTTATGGCGACTAACCTGGCGTGTTGGGTTGCGCGTCAAGGGCAGCCTAGGGGTATGGTTAGTTGGTGCCCTAGTGGTGGTATTCAGCCTATATGCTGCTTTATGCGGAGGGAAGAGTTTAGGTACCGCTGGACTAGGGGTAGGTACATTAGTTTTTACAATGGTAGTACGGGGTTTTGGGATAGGTTTAGGAATAGGTAGAGTCACAGGGATGGTTGGGGCTAGTTGTGGGGGTGGATGAACAGGTTCTATTTCTAAGGGCGGTGGTGTTGGTGCAGTCATACATAATTGCCTAGCATCCATTTCCTTGAGGCTCAAACTAGCCAGAGTAACTATGGTCTTATCCATCTCAAGGAGGTTGTTCTCTATGCGAGAGAGCCTCAATTCTAGGGGGGAAAGTAACTGCTTTAGAGTTCCCCAGACTAGTTGGAGAAATTCGCTGTCACCCTCCTTGGCCTGCCCGGGACCACTAGCCTGACCCTCCGAGTTGTTCAAGTTAATCTGACTAGGGGAGATGATAAGAATATCATCTTCCGCCATACTAGCTATTTCCGAAGTATCAACCCCATTACAGACACTATGTGTTGGTTTAGGGTTAGCATCTTTCACCACAGGAGACCCCATTGCCCGCCTACTATTAAAAAACTTTAGCCTTGCTATTCTAGCTTTTTTCCTTGCTTGTAAGGTTGTCGCAAGGCATTTCTTTTTGTGTGCTGCCGCTTTTTTAGCATTACAGTGGCTAGGTGCTTGTCTTGCTTTAGAAGGTGGAAGGGGGCCAGCAATGCTAAACAGAGGAACAGGGCCAATATTTTGATTTACTGGTTTAGGTAGGGAAATTGGAGGGGAGTGTAAAGGGATAATGGGGGGAGCGGGGTGAACCACAACCGATGTTAACAGGGGTTGTAGGTTAGCAGAACGATCAGGAGTACGGGCAGATGCAATATTCCCCAGAGAAGATTTTTTAGTGTTGGCAATATGTGCCGACAGCCTGCGTGCGGCATCAAGTTCTAGCGAAACCTTATGCTGCATTTTACAGATTTCCTGGTCAATTGCCAGATTAGTTTTGACCAGGAAATCATCTATGGACCTATTAGAGTTGCTAGCAGCCATAAGGGTTTTACTCCGGCTACCCCGTGTACACATACTACAGAGTACAAGTCAATAAATATATATATACACACAACTATAAGACTGTAATATGTGCCGCCCTATAAAATAATTAGATTACAATAAAACTAAAACTAAAATCAAGGGGGGGTGGCCCAGCCCAGCCCTCTTAGTCCTCGAACGGCCTCAAACGGCCCAGTCTTTGCCCTGTCTTCGCCCGGGCTGCGTCCCGCGCTGCGGGAGTGTTGGGGCAATAAATAAGTGACCGACTGGAGTAGGGGGGCGGGGCAGCGGGGAGAGCGGACCGGAAGTTGGGAGATGGTCTAGCAGGGACTCCTGGGAAATGGAGTCCCCTGCACGCTCGCAGCCCCGCTGACCGCACTCACCCGGTAAGCCTGCTGCAGTCCCCTGGCTGTGCCCCGGTGTCCAAACAAACGATGCGGCACCCGCGGAGCGGGTGCGGCGAGAAGTAGGCAGAGTCCTTTAAATAAAAAAATGCCGCTGTAGTTTTCACAGTGCCGCTGCTGGGTTAAGAAGTGCTACAATCCGCTTGGGCGTCCCACAGATGGAGGAGTGGAGGAGATTTAAATACAGCAGGGAGGCGGGGGGCGGCAGCGGGGAGAGCGGACCGGAAGTTGGGAGATGGTCTAGCAGGGACTCCTGGGAAATGGAGTCCCCTGCACGCTCGCAGCCCCGCTGACCGCACTCACCCGGTAAGCCTGCTGCAGTCCCCTGGCTGTGCCCCGGTGTCCAAACAAACGATGCGGCACCCGCGGAGCGGGTGCGGCGAGAAGTAGGCAGAGTCCTTTAAATAAAAAAATGCCGCTGTAGTTTTCACAGTGCCGCTGCTGGGTTAAGAAGTGCTACAATCCGCTTGGGCGTCCCACAGATGGAGGAGTGGAGGAGATTTAAATACAGCAGGGAGGCGGGGGGCGGCAGCGGGGAGAGCGGACCGGAAGTTGGGAGATGGTCTAGCAGGGACTCCTGGGAAATGGAGTCCCCTGCACGCTCGCAGCCCCGCTGACCGCACTCACCCGGTAAGCCTGCTGCAGTCCCCTGGCTGTGCCCCGGTGTCCAAACAAACGATGCGGCACCCGCGGAGCGGGTGCGGCGAGAAGTAGGCAGAGTCCTTTAAATAAAAAAATGCCGCTGTAGTTTTCACAGTGCCGCTGCTGGGTTAAGAAGTGCTACAATCCGCTTGGGCGTCCCACAGATGGAGGAGTGGAGGAGATTTAAATACAGCAGGGAGGCGGGGGGCGGCAGCGGGGAGAGCGGACCGGGAGATGGTCTAGCAGGGACTCCTGGGAAATGGAGTCCCCTGCACGCTCGCAGCCCCGCTGACCGCACTCACCCGGTAAGCCTGCTGCAGTCCCCTGGCTGTGCCCCGGTGTCCAAACAAACGATGCGGCACCCGCGGAGCGGGTGCGGCGAGAAGTAGGCAGAGTCCTTTAAATAAAAAAATGCCGCTGTAGTTTTCACAGTGCCGCTGCTGGGTTAAGAAGTGCTACAATCCGCTTGGGCGTCCCACAGATGGAGGAGTGGAGGAGATTTAAATACAGCGGGGAGGCGGGGGGCGGCAGCGGGGAGAGCGGACCGGAAGTTGGGAGATGGTCTAGCAGGGACTCCTGGGAAATGGAGTCCCCTGCACGCTCGCAGCCCCGCTGACCGCACTCACCCGGTAAGCCTGCTGCAGTCCCCTGGCTGTGCCCCGGTGTCCAAACAAACGATGCGGCACCCGCGGAGCGGGTGCGGCGAGAAGTAGGCAGAGTCCTTTAAATAAAAAAATGCCGCTGTAGTTTTCACAGTGCCGCTGCTGGGTTAAGAAGTGCTACAATCCGCTTGGGCGTCCCACAGATGGAGAAGTGGAGGAGATTTAAATACAGCAGGGAGGCGGGGGGCGGCAGCGGGGAGAGCGGACCGGAAGTTGGGAGATGGTCTAGCAGGGACTCCTGGGAAATGGAGTCCCCTGCACGCTCGCAGCCCCGCTGACCGCACTCACCCGGTAAGCCTGCTGCAGTCCCCTGGCTGTGCCCCGGTGTCCAAACAAACGATGCGGCACCCGCGGAGCGGGTGCGGCGAGAAGTAGGCAGAGTCCTTTAAATAAAAAAATGCCGCTGTAGTTTTCACAGTGCCGCTGCTGGGTTAAGAAGTGCTACAATCCGCTTGGAAAAATCCTTCAGGAAAAATGTAAAATACGTTTCTAACTTTTGGTGAAAGGATACTTTCTCTGTAATAGAATAGGCCTTAGTCAAACATTGCAGCAGGGATTCCCTGGCGCGTGCGCAGGTTTTCCGAGAGAGACAGAAAGGACTTGCTAACATCAAGTTGATGTTGTTGCACCAAGGATATTGTGCTGCAAAACTAAATACTTATAAGGTCCCAAAGGCGAGACCTATTGGCTATGCCGATGCTTGTTCTTTATGTTTTGGTTTTTGAAACATAAATAATATGCATTGTCATTTACAATGTTAATAGCTTAAATTTGCGTAAATGTGAGACGTGTTGCATTGGAAATGCTTTTTTTTTTTTAATAATCATTGCCCAGAATGTGGATGCATATCCGGACCGGCAGTGTGGGGGCGTGCAGGGTCGGGCAGACGGGGCTGCCCGAGGCTCGGTGGAGGGCCGATGTCGGTCTGGGCCCGCCATGCGGGAGGGGTAGGACCACGCCATGAGGCCGGGTCCAACAATACGCATTGTCATTTACAAAGTTAATAGCCTACATTTGCGTAAATGTGAGACGTGTTGCATTGGAAATGCTTTTTTTTTTTAATAATCATTGCCCAGAATGTGGATCCATATTAGGTGGCCATCTGAGAAAAGTAACAGGTTTGTGAGTGGTACGCCGAGCAGCGTGTGCCGTACACAACTGCCGCACACGTCCAGGGCACGCAAACTGCATACAACATTATCAAACAAGTGTGTTAAACAATTGGGGTTTGGTGATGTGAACGCATATGCATGCAGCCCTACACACCTTGAGTTACTCTGAAAAAGACATTATCAAGCCAGGAGGGTTTTTGTTTATTTTTAACTATCTTTCATTTATAATATTAAGCTCCTTTTAAGAAATAAATTAACATTTAATATACTGCTTCAAAGCACTTTTAGGAGGTGAGATTAGAGCTGTGAGTGTGTGAGGAGAATGACACTGTGTGAAAGTAGTGAGTAGTTTACAATGAAGTCCACTGGTCGCCCACAACGATCTACATAGGTGCACAATGAACAATGCATTACCAGCCAAAACATTTGCCTCTCTGTACAACCATGCCCCCGCATGGAAAGCACGTTTTGCATGGCAGAATAACAGTGAAAGGTGTGGAGTACAGGGAAGTCCCTACAGGAAACGCTGTGTGCTATCTTAAAACAATTAAAAGCATCTATGCAAATCACTCCTTTACGACTGTTTTTAAATAACTATGCATGGATTTCTAGACACTGCACAAGACTAAGCTGTTTTTCAGAGGACTGGTGCGAGCACGATGCGTGAAAAAAGTAAAGCGACAAGAGCTTTAAATAAAACTTCCGGCGCGGCTAACTTTGCCCTCCACCTAAGGAAGCCCATGATAAACAAGCATTTGCAATGCAATAGGTCTCGCAGTTACACAAGTTTAAGCTATTGGAATTGTAAATGACAATGCCTTTTATTAATGTTTTTAAAACGAAAAAATAAATAAAAGGCATTGTTATTGGCAATGTCAATAGCTCAAACTCGCGTAAATGCGAGACATTGCATTGCAAATGCTTGGTTAATTTAAGGCACTGTCTTCGACATCATCTTGATGTCTGGGTGATGTGCAATAGCCAGCAGAAACATTATCTGGGCTATACCCCAAAAACTCACAATAAGTTCCAGATACGGGGGAAACTGCTTCTGGAAACATTAACCCTGGACCAGCATTTCTGGGACAGTCACAAGAAAGTTTAATATCAGAGCCTCGTATTCGGGGTCTAGCTACAGCAACCTTGGTTTCAAAAATAAAATCGATACTCAATTTCACAGGCAGACACAGAATTTGAAAAAAGGGAAGGCCCTACAATTAACCAAGCACACGCGTTAAACGCCAACAGACGGCACTTTATGCCTTGAAAAGCCCATTAAATACTTTCTTAATGATGAAAACGTCAGTTTGCTTTTGAAAAAGGAACTGCAATACGCTTTAGTTTGATTCTTCAATAACATGCAGCGTCAAACCTACCCTGTTATCAGAAATGCCATCTTCATCCTCGTCGCTAGAGAAATCAGTTGCCCTCTGCTCCAGAGGTACATAACACGGCCATAACTGCAATATCGCGAAGAGGCACCAAGACTGGTATCGGACTCTAGCACAGTGAAAGCTCTACTCCTGCAAAGGGCGAACAGCTACCTGTGCTGTAATGTATACCGCGGCACGGTGGCATGTACGACTTCCAAATTCGAGGCTGTGAAGGTCAAAGCTGAACACATGTTTCGACTAAGGGAGCAGGAAGACATTTAATGGGCCGCCGTTAAGCATTACAGTGAGACAAAGAGTTGTTCTTTGGGATACCTGGACTAGAAATATCAAAAATGTTTTACCACAAGTTAAACGATCCCAATTTATCATAAAAATCATAGGATCTCCGTAACCTAGAAAGTATATACAATCTTTTGTGTTTACATGTATTAAATCGGAACGAGATTGGAGAACTGAACCAAAAGCGTTTGGAACTAGAGGAGGAGGGAGCACGAGGCTCGGGGATCAGGTAAACACTGCCAGTGTGACACTTCAGGGTAACTCCAAGGGCACAGTTACCATTGGTGCATCAGGTGCAGTGCCACCGGAGCACTGAAAACCCTGATTAATGCTGCAATTTTTCTACTCCTTCGGCAGTCAAAGGGGACACTTTCCTTCCTTGCAGGGACCAGGTCATCTTTGCACCGCTACTGGTAACCTCTGGCATTTATTAACACCAGACGTGGAATGCACCGGTGGTAACTCGCAAAAACACCGCTGCATGCTTGGAGAGAGGTTCGGATGAAGGATCATCTAAAGTAAACAAACCTTTGGACGTCGTCCGTCATGCCTGTAGGGGCTCTAGGGATCCTGGAGCTACCTACGTCCAGTAAACACACCAGCGTGGTCACAAAAGGGAAAGCGGTCGCGCCGAACTGCTGACAATAGGCGAAGGGGCGCCCTTGCTAAAGTTAAAGCGTAGCATTTTGCCACTGTTGAGAAAAATACGCAATTTTAAAAGTAGATGTATACATGTGGCGTTTTGAAAAAAATAATTGTATTTAAAGTTCAAGCACAACATAGCGGTGCTTTATAAAAAAAAGCATTAATATGGCTGGGACGGCTAACGAAAAGCGGACGTTAGTCAAATAAAGAAAAGCACAAGCTAGATAAAACAAGCTCTCGGCATTGCAGTTCAGTTCCGAAAACGAGGCCTGACACGCAAAAGGGATTTCCGGCCGGGAGAAAGGAGAGGCGTGACACGCACTGAAGGGGCGGAGAAACAACGGAGCGGGCTGCGGAGTCTGGTCTGACACGGAGGGACAGGACGAGAGGAGCCGGGGGGGGGGGGCGTCGGGGCACTTTGACGGTGCCAGCCCCCCCCCCCCGTGATGGAAGCCCTGCTTGTGCCCGGTGAGCGGGGTTGGGTGGGGGATGGCTGTATCTGTGCCGTTAATGCGTGCGAGGGAAGCGAGTTAGGGAAGCGAGTTAGTCTGCGCAAGCGCAGCTTAGACGCTCGCTCCCGAGGTGAAATCCGACCTCGTCAAAGCGCGCGTCTGGTAGCTGTCCACTCTCCTAAATACGGGCAGCATAAGTTGGCGAGCTGATGCATTCATGCTTCGCATGAATGCAACATCAGCTCGCCCTAAAAATGAGGAGCGCAACTCTGGGAAGTTTTGTGCGCGCGCACATCTCTTGTCCATACATATGCACAGGACGAATTATGCGCCAAATTTGCAATTTAAATTCTCTGGCTGCCCCACATGTTCTGTGCCTTGAATTTGGATTAGTCTCATCCTTCATTTTAGCCCAGGCAGCAGTTCTTAGGTGGGGTAACTCTCTTCTTGGGGGAAGAGGGTAGTCTTAGGGCTGCTCGGAGTACAGAAATCTTTTGCACTCTAAAAGAACAATCCACGTTTTTTAGGTCTTTTTTATGTGCAACTGATAGTTTCGGTCTTAGTTTAACTCCCGCTTCTCCAATGCCTAAATCTGGTTTGAAACAGTTTTTAAAGAAATTCAGATCCCCTATCAGTTTGGCGAGAGTCGCTGCTTTAAGTAAATCCAGGCCCAGTAACATGGCAGTCAGTGGGAGCGCTTTGGGGAATAAACCACAGCCTTATTTAACTTGGAATATCCCTCACGGTATTAGAAGGCTGATACTCCTACTGAGACTCAATCTGCTGCCTTTAAGAGACGTTACTGGCATATGGGATAAAACACCTAGAGAGAAGAGAATTTGTGAATTGTGTCAGTTGCAAATCCAAGATCTAAATCATGTCCTCTTTGTATGTTCAAAGCTGCAAAGTGCCAGGCGAGTGTTTTTAAAACCAGTATTTATCAGATTTAATATTCACTCTGCTCAGGACGCACGTTCTTCGGTCTTGTCTCCTCCAAATGAAATGGTTTGTTTCAAGATATACCAATTTTTTAGAACATTTTTGCCTATTTATTAGAATTTTGTCTAACAGTAGTACTCTGGTTTCCATTTAATACCAAATTGGTTGGCTATTTAATTGTTTCATGTATTTATAGCATCATTTGCACATCTTAGTATGTTTGATATAAGAATTTTTATTGGTCGGTTACGTGATTGTTTTACGTATTATAGCATTATCTGCACATTTTTCAGTATGTTTGATATAATTTCATAGCAATGTATAAGGAAGGAATTTTGTATTGTATGCAATGTTTGTCTTTTTAAATTGTTAGCGTGTCTTTCTGGACCTCGGTAGGAGTTCCAAAACAAAATAAACTGGAAATTGGTATGCACATTTTGTCCACGCAACTCTGGGAAGTTTGGTTCCCGCGCACATCTCTTGTCCACACGCGTGCACATTTTGTCCACCCGTACGCGTGCACATGGAATCCAGATTGATTCCAAAAGGCCCTCGCAGGCAAGAGCAATGCATGCGCGCTGCTAACGCCAGGCGAGACCTAAAAAGGAAGGTCTCGTATCTAGGTCACAAAATTAGTTGTGACGGCATTGCACACAAGGAGGATCTGGGTTTAGCTATAAAAAAAAGCGCCACCACTCAGTAATAAAAAAAAGAAGTGCGAGCCTTTGTGAGTTCTACTCCAAATTTGTGCAAAATTTCTCAAGCAAAATGTATCCAATTACAACTGTTGAACAACAGAACTCCTTTTGTATGGTCGTGAGTGCCAAGCAGCATTTGATGGCATCATAAAGAGCATGAGTGAAGCACCATTCTATGAATACAAAAATGGCAATGGAAAGTAGTCTACAAATGCATTTCCATACAGATTTTGTCTGTCACTTCAAACACTCGAGAAAAAATAGTATCGTATATTGAGCTTATTCTCTAAAAAGCGTAACCCTTGTGAGCATGCGTGATAGGAGCAGAAGGGCGAATTATAGTTGATCAAATAGATAGAAAGTTGCTCACTGCTGTGAGCTTTTATAAGCCTTTTAAACCGGCTCATTATTTAACCAAAAAAACATGATGAAAGCAGATCCTTCTGTCCTGGCAGTACACACGACGCTCAATGCAAATAAAATGCAGCATAATGAATAGTGAAAACAGTGAGGTTTCAACGGGTCATGTAACGCATATGCAGCTAATTTGAAAGTTAACATTCATGAAATATGGTCAGAAACAAGCATTGGCATAGGCAATGGGTCTCGCCTTTGACACCTTATAAATATTTAGCCATGCAGCACGTTATCCTAGACTCTAGGGATTGAAGTGAATGCAATTACTACACAATGGGTCATGCAGTGCGATTCAGGAAACATGTTTCAAATCCATGCTGGATGCTTTACGGTAGGTAGCTGAAGGTGAGCAGGTCCTGCTGGGTTTCTATACTAGTTGGTTAGTGAATAGCTAAAATCCATGAATAAGGACAATGCTAATCTTCCTCCGACATTGTTTTGTGGTCAAGCATGTAGTGGGGTTTTCTCCCACTAGGAGAGAGGGTAGATCAGAGGGCCACGTGATTGTCTGTTGGCATGGGAGAGGATTGTAGCATTCCTCCTTGTCTCTCTGGGATTGTAGCATACCTCCCTGGGCCTATGGGGTTGTAGCATGCCTCCCTGGGTCGCTGGGGTTGTAGCATGCCTCCCTGGGTCGCTGGGGTTGTAGCATGCCTCCCTGGGTCGCTGGGGTTGTAGCATGCCTCCCTGGGTCTCTGGGGTTGTAGCATGCCTCCCTGGGTCTCTGGGGTTGTAGCATGCCTCCCTGGGTCTCTGGGGTTGTAGCATGCCTCCCTGGGTCTCTGGGGTTGTAGCATGCCTCCCTGTGCCTCTGGGGTTGTAGCAGGCCTCCCTGGGTCTCTGGGGTTGTAGCAGGCCTCCCTGGGTCTCTGGGGTTGTAGCAGGCCTCCCTGGGTCTCTGGGGTTGTAGCAGGCCTCCCTGGGTCTCTGGGGTTGTAGCAGGCCTCCCTGGGTCTCTGGGGTTGTAGCAGGCCTCCCTGGGTCTCTGGGGTTGTAGCAGGCCTCCCTGGGTCTCTGGGGTCGTAGCATGCCTCCCTGGGTCTCTGGGGTCGTAGCATGCCTCCCTGGGTCTCTGGGGTTGTCGCATGCCTTCATGGGCCTCCCTGGGTCTCTAGGATTGTAGCATGCCTCCCTGGGTCTCTGGGGTTGTCGCATGCCTTCATGGGCCTCCCTGTGCCTCTGGGGTTGTAGCATGCCTCCCTGTGCCTCTGGGGTTGTAGCATGCCTCCCTGGGTCTCTGGGGTTGTAGCATGCCTCCCTGGGTCTCTGGGGTTGTAGCATGCCTCCCTGGGTCTCTGGGGTTGTAGCATGCCTCCCTGGGTCTCTGGGGTTGTAGCATGCCTCCCTGGGTCTCTGGGGTTGTAGCATGCCTCCCTGGGTCTCTGGGGTTGTAGCATGCCTCCCTGGGTCTCTGGGGTTGTAGCATGCCTCCCTGGGTCTCTGGGGTTGTAGCATGCCTCCCTGGGTCTCTGGGGTTGTAGCATGCCTCCCTGGGTCTCTGGGGTTGTAGCATGCCTCCCTGGGTCTCTGGGGTTGTAGCATGCCTCCCTGGGTCTCTGGGGTTGTAGCATGCCTCCCTGGGTCTCTGGGGTTGTAGCATGCCTCCCTGGGTCTCTGGGGTTGTAGCATGCCTCCCTGGGTCTCTGGGGTTGTAGCATGCCTCCCTGGGTCTCTGGGGTTGTAGCATGCCTCCCTGGGTCTCTGGGGCTGTAGCATGCCTCCCTGGGTCTCTGGGGTTGTAGCATGCCTCCCTGGGTCTCTGGGGTTGTAGCATGCCTCCCTGGGTCTCTGGGGTTGTAGCATGCCTCCCTGGGTCTCTGGGGTTGTAGCATGCCTCCCTGTGCCTCTGGGGTTGTAGCATGCCTCCCTGTGCCTCTGGGGTTGTAGCATGCCTCCCTGGGTTTCTGGGGTTGTAGCATGCCTCCCTGGGTCTCTGGGGTTGTAGCATGCCTCCCTGGGTCTCTGGGGTTGTAGCATGCCTCCCTGGGTCTCTGGGGTTGTAGCATGCCTCCCTGGGTCTCTGGGGTTGTAGCATGCCTCCCTGGGTCTCTGGGGTTGTAGCATGCCTCCCTGGGTCTCTGGGGTTGTAGCATGCCTCCCTGGGTCTCTGGGGTTGTAGCATGCCTCCCTGGGCCTCCCTGGGTCTCTGGGGTTGTAGCATGCCTCCCTGGGTCTCTGGGGTTGTAGCATGCCTCCCTGCGTCTCTGGGGTTGTAGCATGCCTCCCTGCGTCGCTGGGGTTGTAGCATGCCTCCCTGGGTCGCTGGGGTTGTAGCATGCCTCCCTGGGTCGCTGGGGTTGTAGCATGCCTCCCTGGGTCGCTGGGGTTGTAGCATGCCTCCCATACCTCACGAAGTGGATCACCATCTGCGCGGACGAGCTCGCCCCGCTGAGGACCCCGCCCAGCAGACCCGCCAGCAAGAAGGCCCCATGGTTCACCGACGAACTCAAGAGCTCCAAGAAGAACTGCCGAGCCCTCGAGAAAGTCTGGAAAAGGGACCCGACACCGGACAACAGGACCTCCTACAAACTGGCCACCCGGAAACACCACCAGCTGATCCGCGCCGCCAAGAGAACAGCATTCAAGGACCGGTTGGACAACAACGCACACAACAGCAAGGAACTCTTCAACATCGTGAAAGAGCTTTCCAACCCCAGCGCAGGAAACAACGACATCACCCCATCACAAGACCTCTGCAACTCCCTCGCCTCATACTTCCACAACAAGATCACGGACATACACAGCAGTTTCAACAACCAACCAACGCACACCACGACCGACCTGCCACCCCCCCCCACCACCACCCTCCACGCCTGGACCCCGATCAGCACAGAAGACACCATCCGCACGATGAACTCCATCCACTCCGGATCACCAACCGACCCCTGCCCTCACCACGTCTTCAACAAGGCCGACGCTGTCATCGCACCCCACCTGCGAGACATCATCAACACATCCTTCGACACCGCCATCTTCCCCGAAAGCTGGAAACACGCCGAACTCAGCGCTCTACTCAAAAAACCAACAGCGGACCCCACCGACCTCAAGAATTACCGCCCCATCTCGCTTCTACCGTTTCCAGCCAAAGTCATCGAGAAGACCGTCAACAAGCAGATGGCCGCCTTCCTCGAGACGAACGGATCCCTCGACCCCTCACAGTCCGGCTTCCGAGCCAAACACAGCACCGAGACCGCCCTCATCGCCGCCACCGATGACATCCGAGCCCTGATGGACAAGGGAGAAACAGCGGCCCTCATCCTCCTAGACCTCTCCGCGGCATTCGACACGGTCTGCCACCGCACCCTAACACGGCGCCTCAGCAACATCGGTATCCAGGACAAGGCGCTGGAATGGATCATCTCCTTCCTCGACGGAAGAACACAGCGAGTCCGCCTACCACCGTACAAGTCAGAGGCCTCCGAAGTCATCTGCGGCGTCCCCCAAGGATCATCACTGAGCCCCACCCTCTTCAACGTCTACATGAGCCCCCTCGCGGCCATCGTACGCAAACACCACCTCAGCATCATCTCCTACGCCGACGACACCCAGCTGATCCTCTCCCTGACCAACAACCCCGCCGCCGCCAGAGCCAACCTGCACGAAGGGATGAAAGAGGTAGCCGAGTGGATGACGACCAGCCGCCTGAAACTGAACTCGGACAAGACGGAGGTCCTCATCCTGGGCTCTTCACCCTCCGCCTGGGACGACTCCTGGTGGCCTCCCGCCCTGGGCACCGCACCCAAACCGACAGACCATGCACGAAACCTGGGCTTCATCCTGGACTCCTCCCTCTCCATGACCAGGCAAGTCAACAGCGTCTCCTCGGCGTGCTTCAACATCCTACGCATGCTACGAAAGATCTTTTGGTGGATCCCCTCAGAGACCAGAAAGACCGTCACCCAGGCCCTCGTCACCAGCCGACTGGACTACGGCAACGCCCTCTACGCCGGGACCACCGCCAAGCTCCAGAAGAGACTCCAGCGGATCCAAAACGCCTCAGCCAGACTCATCCTCGACATCCCACGATCCAGCCACATCTCCGGTCATCTGAGAGACCTTCACTGGCTCCCCATCAACAAGAGAATCACCTTCCGCCTCCTCACCCACGCACACAAAGCCCTACACGACCAAGGCCCGAGCTACCTCAACAGCCGAGTCAACTTCTACGCTCCCAAACGCCACCTCCGATCAGCCAACCACGCCCTCGCCGCCGTCCCCCGCATCCGAAGAGCGACTACAGGAGGAAGGTCCTTCTCCTACCTGGCCGCCAAGACCTGGAACTCCCTCCCGTCCGACCTGCGCCTGACCCAAGACCACCTCTCCTTCAGGAAGAAGCTGAAGACCTGGCTGTTCGAGCAGTAGCGGCACCCCCCCCTCCCCAGCGCCTTGAGACCCTACGGGTATGTAGCGCGCTTTATAAGTGTCACTGATTGATTGATTGATTGGGTCGCTGGGGTTGTAGCATGCCTCCCTGGGTCGCTGGGGTTGTAGCATGCCTCCCTGGGTCTCTGGGGTTGTAGCATGCCTCCCTGGGTCTCTGGGGTTGTAGCATGCCTCCCTGGGTCTCTGGGGTTGTAGCATGCCTCCCTGGGTCTCTGGGGTTGTAGCATGCCTCCCTGGGTCGCTGGGGTTGTAGCATGCCTCCCTGGGTCGCTGGGGTTGTAGCATGCCTCCCTGGGTCGCTGGGGTTGTAGCATGCCTCCCTGGGTCGCTGGGGTTGTAGCATGCCTCCCTGGGTCTCTGGGGTTGTAGCATGCCTCCCTGGGTCTCTGGGGTTGTAGCATGCCTCTCCCTGGGTCTCTGGGGTTGTAGCCTGGGTCTCTGGGGTTGTAGCATGCCTCCCTGGAGTGACGTCACCCGGTGGGACCTGTTCACATTGCCAGGGAACTCTATGCCTCCCACAGGGTTCCCTCTGGGGCCAGTCAGGAGACAAAGGAGCCCCTGTGAACTGTCTGCAGGGGCCCGGGGCCACAAGATGCAGGCCTGGAGGCCGCAAACCACATCAAAGACAAAAGATGACGTGGTTAGAATTCAGACTGCAAAACAAATCTATCAGGTTTACAACTTTGTCATGACAGTGCATATTTTAAACAAATCACACATTAGATCTGCAGCCTGAAAGTGGAAACAGGTGCAAGCAGAAGAACCACCTTAACAGAATTAAGTGCCCCCTACACCTGGGCACCCACAGAGGGTTCTCTACAGGAAACAGTTGGGGCCCCCGAGTCTCCCATTTCGCACAGATATGCATTGACCCGGGATTGAATGGACCCTTGAAGGTGGGGGTGCCCCGGCCCTAGCAATGCGGATACACTTGCTTGAAATCCGTGGATTTCCGCAGCGGTGGAGCCCACTGCCCCCGGCGGAGCCCACCGCCCATTCTAGAGTCACCAAAACTTTGAGGAAATCCCCCACGGCCCCTTGTATCTCAGAGACTCTTAAGATACATAAAAGTCGATGCAAACGCCTGGAACGTCAGTGGAGGGTGGATTATAGTGCCTTCGCTAAGCTGGCATACAAAAAAGCACTGAAAGAGCTCCATAAACTGATGAGAAGCAAGGAGAAACCATATGGTGAAGCTTATTAATGCAGATAATTCAAGCAAGGAAATATTTAGGGTTGTTCACTTTCTTCAAACCGAGGGAATGAGAGCTCGAAGTGCAACCCTCCCTTTCGCTGTGTGAACAAATCTCCGACTTCTTCGATAGTAAAATTCGGAAGGTCTATAATTCCTTTACAGCTGTAAGAGACTAATACAACAGATGAACATGGGAGTAGTAAGGCCGAGTTCTCCCTCTTGGAATTCCTCCCCATTTCTCAGCAAGAAGCATTGGCAGAGGTCCTGAGATGTGGGTCAGGTTCTCCAGAGGACCGGTGCCCCCCTAAATTGTGGAAAGGGCTGGCTCACTCCATTATCCATGTGCTGACTCACATATTTATTTTATTTATTTTAAAGGTTTTATATAGCGCTGGCTAGACCCGGAGGTTTCAGAGCGCTTTACATGAGCATCGGATCATAGTTACAGGTTACATCGTTACAAAGGTTACACAGTTCTTAGAGCATGGCAACATAGTCACTTGTAAGGTCGAGATAAACAATAAGCACAAATACGAAGGGAAAAAGCAGGCAGGGGAAAGAGTCAGGGGAGGGGGAAGGAGCTGGGGAAGAAGGCAGGAAATGAAGGCGGGAAAGAGGAGGGGAAGGGTGACGGGGACACAAACCGGTAGACGAGTCCAAGCAACGTCCAAAGTTCAGTACGCTGTGATCCCAGGGGAAGTGGTATCCCTTCCCCATCTCTGTTGCGAGAGGCTCCCTTTACGCAATGGACTCTCTCAGGGGGGTCTCTGAGACTCCAAGGTCTACATACTGGATCCTTCCCCAAAAAAAGGAGAGGGAGTGCTTTGGCAAGGGGTGCCATACCATACCTCAAGTGTGAGTGGCTCCCTTGGCACAGTGGACTCTCTCAGCGGGTTCGCTGAGATTCCAGAGTATAAATATTGGATCTTTCCCCAACAAGGGGAGGAGGAGTGCTTAGTCAAAGGGCACAAAGGAGAGGGGTCTAGGCAGACTAGCAGGCAAGGTGAGAGATTCAGAGGAGAGTGGATGGATAGGAGCTAGGAGCTGGGGAGTCAGACAAAGAGAAGAAAGAGTACTAAATGGGAACACATTTAATTAATGAGTAATTATATAGCGCTGGCTAGACCCGATGGAATCAGAACGCTTTACATGAGGGACAATAATGTTGCAAATTACATCAGTTAAAAGTTACATAAGTATCAAGAAAAGCATTTAAAGAACATAGGGGACAAGGTGAATGGAACAGGAAGGGTAAGGGATAGGGTAAAGGGGTAGGAGGAAGACAGGACGTAGAGACGAAGGGAAAATCTGCCCAAGGTCCGGCTGGGTAGGTGGCGGCAGGGAGGAGGGAGTATATATGGAATACATCTCTCACTTCTGGCACTTTCCCGTACACATGGAAACATGCCACACTCCTCCCCATGAAAGAAACCCAATGTGGACCCAGGGGAATTAAATAATTATCATGTTCATTGCTACCAGCGCCAGCCAAAAAATGCTGGAAAAAAAATGGAGCAGCGACAACTAGCTAATTTCATGGAGTCATGACATTCTGCATGATACCCAATACGGCTTATGGTCCGGCTTTGTACCGAGACAGCTCTATTAGAGGTGGCAGAGTCAGTGAGTATGTCGGTGGATTCAGGAGCGTCAGCGATGCTGGAGCTCCTGGATTTATCTGTGGCATCCGACATAGTGGACCTTTCAATTCTGGTTCAGAGACTCAAGGACATCGGGGCGGCACTTGGCTGGTTGAAGTCAGTTCTTGAAAGTCGCTCAGAAAGTCGCCCTGCAACCCCATCAGTCGGAACCCAAACATGTATGTATGTATAGGGGTCGGCTCCGAGCCTGCTTCTTTCTAATATTTATCTGGCCCGCTGGTCTCACTTATAGGCAAGTGGGGTTGAAGGAGATATCATACGCCGACGATACCCAGTTGGTGTTTTTCTCTAAACATCAGTCGGAGGACTCCTTCAAGAGATTTAAGGGTTGTCTGAAAGACCTTGCCCTATGGATGAACAATCAGCTCCAACTCAATGCTGAGAAAACTGAAGTGTTGTTCTTCGGCAAGGCCTTGCAGCCACCAACAGAGCTGTGGTGGCCGGCTGAAATGGCTCTCCGCCATCCCAGCAGCCACTGCAAAAACTTTGGGGGTGAAGTGGGAATCAGCTCTCTCCTTCTCAGCCCAAATCTGGCAGGTGAAAGCCTCCTGTTTCAGCAAACTGAGATATTTGCGGAAATGACGACATCTGCCACAGAACCTTAGTCCATGCCACTGTGACATCCAGGCTGGACTATGCAAATAGCCTCTATTTGGGCCTGCTAGTGTACCTAGTTAGAAGACTGCAGATGGTACAGAATGCGGCTGCAAGACTAATCTGACGTGTACCATTTCGTCGTCATATCTCTCCGCATATCAAAGAGCTCCACTGGCTGCCAGTGGCAAGGAGAATGGAGTTTAAGGCCCGACCTTGGCTTTCTGGTCAATTCATGGTAAATGTCCTAGTTACCTGAAACAACGGCTGTGTCGCTATAAGCAGAAGCGTTCATTGAGATCCAATTGTCAAAATCTGCTCTGTGCCCCACGATTTATGAACGCTTGGCTAGGTGGCAGATGTTTCACGGTGGGTGCTGCCAAACTATGGAACTCTCTGCCAACTAATGTTCGCCATATTGAACCGGAGCCAGTATTTGGGAAGGCTGTGAACACGTGGCTCTAGTCTGGGCTAGTGTCACCGGGGTCTGCTTCTCTGGTCACTGTGGCGTGACGCCTACTGCTAGAGCGTTGGGACACATCTGTTGAGGTAACTGTTGGCGCTTTATAAATGACGGTATTGTGATTATTATGATTGCGCGGCAGGGACTCCAGGGACTTGTGATAACACTCCTGGTTGATGGTAAGAGCTAAAGCCGTCTCTCGCCACACCTAAAATACTTACGTTTGCTATTGTTCTTTTTATACCAAGGGGAAAAAGTTGCGTTTCAGTTTTTGCATTCTTTTGCACGAACTGGTCTTTAAGCAATGGTGTCCCTGGAAGCGGAAGGCGCGTCCTTGCTTTGATCAGACCTGCCGAGCACAGGGGGCCACAGACCGTTCTTGAAAGGACTACATGGTGTTACTGTAATCTACGAATGGGGGCTTTTTCAACACATCGGGAATTTCAAGCTCTTCGCAATCAATCCTTTTGGAGTTGAATCTCTATAACCCCCATAGAGCAGAGTGTCTCGGAATGCCTCCTAATTAGCAGCAGTTATGTGCTAAGTGCCCGCGACACACCCACCATTTGCAGGCGACACAGTACTGTGTCGGGACACACAGTTTGGAAAGCTCTGGTCTGGAGGCTGGACGTGCTGCCTACCTGTAGGGCACCGATGCTGCCTCTCCAGGACCACTCATGGGTTTTCCTCAGGGCGCTGTGAAGGGCAGCCCTCCTGCCTGGTCCCAGCATCCTTCACAAGAGCCGAGGCAGTGACCGGGCCAGGGGTTGGCTTCCCTCATTGGCTCAGTTCCACATATATATGTTCAATGCTGATTTAACAGACGTCACCGTGCAAGAGGCTTGCTAGTGCCTCCCTCCTTCTGTTCCTGAATGCCATAAAGTACATTTAGAGATGGTGGCGTCGCCTCACTGGGGCCAAATGTTTACAGTCTGGTTATTCCATTAGTAAACAAGCATCTGCAAAGCAGCATGGCGCGTTGTGTGGAATTAATCACATAAAGTGCGGAGACTCTGAGCCGGAGGAATGATGATCAAATAAAGGCGCGCAGCCTCTAAAATAGAATGGTTCAAGTTGAAATCAGCTTTACAACAAGCATTTGCAAAAAAGCAGGGATGGCACAGGGGCATCAGGCCCCCGGGGAGAGGGAGGCAGAGGGGTGAGGGACCGGGCAGGGGCATCAGGCCCCCAGGGAGAGGGAGGCAGAGGGGTGAGGGATGGAGCATTGGCATCAGACCCCAGGGGGGAGGGATGCGGACGGGTGAGGGACGGGGCAGGGGCATCAGGCACAAGGGGGAGGGAGGGGTGAGGGACAGGGGTATCAGGCCCAAGGCCCCCGTGGAGAGGGAGGTGGAGGAGTGAGGGACGGGGCAGGGGCATCAGGCCCCCAGGAAGAGGGAGGCAGAGGGGTGAGGGATGGAGCATTGGCATCAGACCCCAGGGGGGAGGGATGCGGACGGGTGAGGGACGGGGCAGGGGCATCAGGCACAAGGGGGAGGGAGGGGTGAGGGACAGGGGTATCAGGCCCAAGGCACCCGGGGAGAGGGAGGTGGAGGAGTGAGGGACGGGGCAGGGGCATCAGACCCCAGGTGTGAGGGAGGCGGAGGAGTGAGGGACGGGGCAGGGGCATCAGGCACAAGAGGGGGAAGGGGTGAGGGACAGGGCAGGGGCATCAGGCACAAGGGGGGGAAGGGGTGAGGGACGGGGCAGGGGCATCAGGCACAAGGGGGGGGAAGGGGTGAGGGACGGGGCAGGGGCATCAGGCCCAAGGGGGATGGAGGCGGAGCAGTGAAGGATGGGGCAGGGGCATCGGAGGCGGAGGGGCTGCAAGCCTCCTGGCTCACAGAAACGAGGAGCGACTTACACTCCGCCAGCTGCGAAAAGTATAACCACGTAGAACTAAACTCTGGTTGATTTATGCCCCGGTCCTTGCTGGGTCTCGCCGCTCCTCTCGCGGGACCGCACTGCCAGCTGGGAGATGGAGGGCTCCTGTCCTTGCCAGTCTGTGCCCGGTTGAGGCTGGGCTGGGCCCACTCTCTGAGCCCTTCTGCGGGACTGTATCTAAGAAGAACTGATAGTAAGGAATAATCACTTCTTTTGTAAAGGTGATTGGTTATATCGTAATTGTGAATATTTATCAATGTAGAGCAAAAATAGAGTGAGTAGTTTATTCTACCTTCCTAATCTTGATCCCCAAACTGACCAGAAAAATACTGTGGATTTGTCTAAAGGAGTGATGCCTGAAGGCTACAGGAAGGATAGACTTAATTTGTAGTACACTGATCCTGCTTACTGAGTTAATTTTTCATTACGGTCATGGGTAAAAGGAAGATGCCTAGCCCCAAGACAGGAGGAGTGGTACGAGCATCGGGTGATACGCAACAAACTTTATTAAGTTATCTTACAGGGGCCATGGGCGCATTAGACGAGCAAATATCATCCGTGGTAGAATCATTGGAAGCAGGCTCTGCCTCAGTCCCGGACCAGCCTAAGGCACTGGAACCCCTGGGTGGCACCCCAAAATCAAAATCAGCTTTAAATGGGTGTGTCCAGCATCTCTCAGAGGAGATCGTATCGAGTGATTCGGACTCCTCGATGCAGCCTCTCCAGAAGAAGCAAAAGAACCCGGTCCCAGGCGTGAAAAAAATGGGTTATCGGGGTGAGGGTACAAAAAAACACCTGAAGTCTACCCCGCTTTTAGTTACAAAACAGGGTCAGCAGGGGAAAAAGAGTGGGGACTAGAGAAGGCTCCTACAAGGGGAACGAAGACTGATAGAAAAAGTGAAAACAATTCAACTGAAATAAGGAACTTAACGACCCTGGTGGAAAGATTGGATCTTTACTTACGAATCAGATTAGATCAATTGGGAGATAGATTAACTCCGATTGAAAAATGTATCTTAAGAAACCCCGAATATGCCAATACTAGAGATCTGAAAACCCCTGATCTGGGCCCTGTGAATACAGCCAATGACACATCAACTAGGCAATCACATACCATAGATATACAATAGAGGACAATAAACGTAGTGAAGCAGCCCAATCCTCCAAATAGCACAAATACGATGGGTAACGATTCATACTTACAGAGGAGCATATCAAATCCTTTACCCATTGCAGAGTCAAACAATGAGTACAGGGCCAATAGAACTATACGAACCAGTAATAGACCCAATATTCCTCCCCAACAACCACAGTGCAATTTAACTTCTGGACCTATTTCTCAAGGAGACCATCTGGATAAACATCTAATAGACCAGCACCTACACTTGCCACCGGAGGCGACTCCGTGTGTAGTTGTTTTAACAAATGTCCCAAAAATAGGCCCACTACAAAAAGAAAATTGGGATTCACTAAGGAATACATCACTTTAATGGTTGGGTGAGAGGACAGGACTAACACACCAACTCTTCAACGAGGTTAAGATGGCAAGAAGGGTACAGTGGATTGGGTCCCGCGGTGAAATCTTTCCTGGTGACTGCATAGTTCTTACATTCAAAACCCCAAAACTAGTGAAGAACATACTTTGGGCAGAAAGTAGGAACTCGCTAGCTATGGATGAGATTAACGTCCTGCCGCTTGGCTTCTTTTATTTATCCACCGTGTACCAGGGTCGACAATGCTAATAATATCAACACTAATACAAACACTAACATGTACGGCCCCATCACGGAAATTGGTATAATGTTCAAATAACCAATAGGTTTAGTGCTCTATCGGGCTTGGAGGAAACCGATTGACTGAACAAAACGAAAAATGTCCAACAAGGGAAATACAAGGTACGGGGTGAATCTGGCTCTTCCCCTATGATACCTTCTTCCCATATCTTGCAATCTCTTACCGTGACAGAGTCCTAAATCCCAGGATTACTATCTTTCCCATCCGGAAAATAGCACAGCCTCCATTCCAGGCAGGAATGTTTTACAGGACCAGATGGGCACAGGGGAGGTGACACAATTGGCCAATACTGTACTTCCTGAAAGCACCGACAATGTTGGGTTGCCCGAGAGGGGATACCGGGACGAGTCAGGGGTCGAAATCATACTCTGGAACGTAGCAGGACTGCGAACCAAAATCGATAACGATGCATGGCTCAAATTTGTCAACAAATTTAAGGTGCTCTGCCTACAGGAGACTTGGATTACTTCTGATATGCATCTGGAGGGCTACAAGACTTATTTCACTACTGCTATGCCTACTACATCAGGGAGAGCTAAAGGTGGTTTGAAAACGTTCATATCTAACCTCCTAGATTTTAAAGATATAATTCCCCTCAAATTAGAGCCAAACTATCAAATAATTTCCCTGGGAATTAGCAAACAAGATAACTATCTCCTGGTTAACTTCTACAACAATATTTACAACGTACAGTTGATCCCCGTATTAAAAGAGATTTGGTCCACATTTTGGGATTTTTATTTTAGAACTTACTTTAGCAAACGACCTAGTAGTACCGCAGGTCCCGCTGGGTCACAGACCTTTAATGGTAGGGGGGCAAGCACTATAATTGATTTTATATTTGTATCTAGAAATGCTGCGTCCCGCATTCTAAATTTTAAAACTCGAATCAATGCTATTAGCGACCATTTCCGAAATAGCCTAAAGTTAACCAATCCTAATGCATACAAAAGGAAGGATAGCTCTAGAATACTTAGACAAGATAATTTGATTCTAGATAGGTTAAACGGATACTCTGGGATAAAATCAACCCACTACATATAACAGCGGTAGTGGTAAAAGATTCCCTTGATTCAATAGAGGTCTGTTTGGATGACTCCTCTTCACATCGGGAGATTTTAACAAGCTTCGAGGTCATAACTAGAACAATAAAAGATGCTTTGTCCCTACAACAGAAACATTCGGGAATATCTAAGGGACGGTTTAATAGAACCTGCACAAAGGCATATTCTGACCTAAAGCTCTCCCTACATAAACCAAGAAGGGACAAAAAGGAAATAGCGCTCGAGAAAAGCGTATAATGCCATAAAAACAAGGAAACTAGAATTAAAAAATGAAGCATGGGATCAATTACATAAAAGCTGTTCCGAAAAGGATAGTGCGGCCTTTTGGAAAATTGTTAGAACCCCTTTTTTAAATGAAGGCAGGGAGACACCCAAGATAGAAGTAGCCATAGACAAATCAATTTGGATAGACCATTTCTCCCAAATATTTGGAACAACGACGGAGAAAGGAATTCCATCAGGTGAAAGATAGGGTAATTCCAACGCTTAGCCCCGCATCCTTCCCTATTGCCATTGATATTACAATTGTTTTTTTTTTTTTATATTGTTATTGAGATTTTTCCCTTTATGTACATGTACAGAGCACTTGTTTTTATATGAAAAATAGACAAATCATTCTCAATTACTACAAGCTAATACATTAGATATACCTTGATTGCAGTGTTAAAACAAAAAGGTTTTTTGTAAATATATTTAACATTACACAGACAGACAAAAGCGAAATGTAAGAGAGGAGAAACCTGATCCATTCGGTTCATATCGACTACTTTAACCGAAAACTCCTTCCTTCCATAATGTAATAGGTTCCCAAATCTGGTTTCCCAATTTTTTCCCCTTTTTCCCCCTTCTATCATATATTGCAGTTTCTAAGTTGTATATTGATAATAATTTACCCAACCACTGTGAATAAGTTGGTGGCAAAGGTTCCAACCATGCCGTGGCTATAATTATTCTCAAAACTGCCATAGCCACAAAAATAAATGTTTTACCATCTATTTGTGACTCTTCATTACTTACTCCCAAAAGTATTAAAGATGGAGTTATCAATATCTCTTTTCCTAATACTATACTTATAAAATTCCCAATCTCCATTTTGGTTGTTTGTAGATGTGGGCATAGAGCAAAAATATGCAATAAATCTGCCATTGGGGTTCCGCATCTAAAGCATATAGTACCTGCAGTCCCTCCCCATTGTGCTATTTTTGCAGGTGTATAATACAAATGGTAGAGAGTTTTGTAATGTTGTGCCTGTAATGAGGCTGAACAAAGAGCTTGTTGTCCCAGCTCTAGCGACTGACAAAACATTTCATCCCCAGATTCTAATCTACTTGCCCACTTCTCTGCCCATTTGTCCATATCATCTTGTTTGGATTTTATAAGTTCAAAATATATTCTTTTGATCGTACAATCAACACCCCTTTGAATAATTTCCATGATTGGGTTTTTACAAAATCCAGCAGGTCCCCCACCCTTTTCGTGATGAAAAAACTTCTAACTTGTAAATATTTAAAAAAATGTCTCGTACCCAAATCATATTTAGCCTGTAGTTCTGAGAATTGTAGTAGTCCTTGTGGACCAAACCTCTGCTCCTCCTATAAGGCCAGCCATATACTGGAAGGCAGCTGCCCAATAATAAAATTTAAGATCTGGAACAGACCATCCTCCCCTTTCTCGAGGCAGTGTCATATAACGCAGGGCTTTCCTAGTTTTCCCCTTTGCCCATAAAAACCTATTGATTAGGTGTTCACAACTTTTAAACCATTTACCTTCAAATAATAATGGAATACTTCTGAATATATATAAAAATTTGGGGAGAATCAACATTTTTATAATATTGGTACGCCCACCATTGACAAATGCAAATTTTCAAGCCTATCCAGGTCTTTCTTTACTTTAGCTATAATTGGTGTGATGTTTTTCTCTACTAATACATCTAGATTGGAAGTTATAACCACACCCAAGTACACTCCCGACGAAACTACACGATTATCGAAACATTCTACTTGGGAGTTTTTAATTATCTGCCATTGATATTACAATGCAAGAAGTAGAGACTGCCTTAAAGGCTAGTAAAGGGGGAAAGGGGACAGGGCCTGATGGGGTCCCTGTGGACCTGTTTAGGTATAATATGGACCTTTGGATCCCAATACTTATTAAAGTCCAGCAAGCTTCTTGTGAAATTGGCCTCATTGAGTCTTGGTCTAAATCCATATTAGTCCCAATATTTAAAAAGGGTGATCAACAGAGTCCGTCCTGCTATCGCCCAATATCTCTTCTAGATTCTTTGGGTAACGTAGCGGGACGTATCATCCTTGATAGTCTAATCCATTCTCTCGGACCTTCGGTTTAGGGAAGGTACTACAGAACAAACCCTTAACCTGGCTCTATTGATGGCCAAATATACTAATGCAAAGGGGGGGGTTCTATATGGCTTATGTAGATTTGTCAGCAGCCTTCGACTGTGTAAGCCATTCTAAATTGTGGAAGGTTCGGAGTGATCTGGGAATAGACCCGGCCCTATTAAACTTCTTGAGAGAAATGTACTCAAACGCCACGGCCAGAGTTAGGTATGGAACAGGGGGTGATCTCACGGCGTCTTTCAGAGTGGAGAGAGGGGTAAGGCAGGGATGTGTCCTGGCCCCCTTGCTATTTTCGCTATATACAAATGGGCTAGAACAGGCAATGTTGGAGGGGTGCCAGGACCTACCATGTGAGAAAAATATCAATTCCCGCTCTACTCTATGCGGACGACGCCGTGATTATAGCACAAACCCCCTTAGAACTGCAACATGCAGTTGATAGATATTACACTTACATGGCCAAACTAGATCTAAGGGCCAATATAAAAAAAAAACTCTTTATGACTGCCGGGGTTCGAAATAAGAAAACGCATAGTGTTTATATTGAAGATACCAAACTGGAAAATACTATCGCATACCCCTATCTTGGAATTTTAATTGACAATAAGTGTTCCTGAAGGGAGGCAATAGAGGCTAGGAAACGGTTGTTTATTAGGGCCACTAGCGCTTTAGTTCATTTCGCACATAGGCTTGGTAAAAGATCACCAGTAGAAATGATACAGATCTATCAAGCCAAATGTGCTAGTGTGGCGATCTATGGAGCTGGGGTCTGGGGCCATGGAAGAGTGGAGATTCTCCAAAAGGTGGAGAATAGCTTCTTGAGGTTCCTCTTAGCGCGGCACTTCTACCTTTAGTTGCCACACGGAACTGGGTTTGCCATATATTACAGACCTAGCTAAACTTCAACCGCTTCTTTGATGGCATCGAATTTGGTCATCACCAAAACTAGTTTTTAGCAGGGAACTTATGAGCGATTGCCTTGCTCTTGATAATTCACATAAAATAGCTTGGCTTTCGTACATTAAAAACTTTCTGTCAGACCTTGGTCTAATAAGGTATTACCACAACCCCTCACTGATAACTGAGATCCCCAGGAAAAAATTTAAGGAAATATATTTGGCACATATGGAAGAACTGCGACTGGCTATGGAGTCAGCTAAAAGCTCAGCCCAACATATTTTATTGGTACAAACTACTTTAAGACTATCCAGCCTTACTTGACTTTTAAATTGAATGGATTCGACAGGTTTGTGCGCATCCGTTTTAGAATGAACACATTCCATCGTCTGGTCACATTCCCCAAGGTTAATGACTGGCCAAATTCATGGTCTTCTTGTCCTTGCAATGGTGGGTCTCCAGTCTGCATTCCATGTGGTTATGTTCTGCAGATTCCATCAGGAAGCAAGGATACAGTGGGTTGTACCAATACTGAAGATTATGGGGTTGCTTTTTGAAACTCTGTATAAAACAGACCAAATTTATAATAGATGCACTGAAGTAATTATTGCTACATATTTTAGGATATATCCTCTGTACCTTTTATCGAATTGTCACGTTTGACCCAATTTTGAGCCTGGACTTTTGCACTTTAGGAATGGTACGCCTAGCAATTAGTAAATATTAATCATGTTTTTAAATGTATTTATTATAACAAAAATGTAACTGGCTCTGTATTTTTATAATAACTTTTAAATAATGAACTTTTATGGTTTTTGCATTTTAAAAACCGAATAAAGGAAATTTTGACTGACCTCCAAATGTTTGAGCCTCACCCACAACGCGCGAGACTGGATGTCTTTGACATCAGAAATATACCCTTAATACATTTGCAATCTTTTTCATTGCTATTAAAAGAATGAGCATTGAGCTTCCCCAGCAACCATGCATCTGCCTGGACCAACACATCCCGTGATACATCACTTTACAGCTCCTCACGGATTTCAGACTCCTGAACCAAGCAGAATGAGGAGAAGGCAAAAACAGCATGAGGGTGGCAGGGAGGAGAGTGGAGGGAAAGGGAGGGCAGTAAGGGTGAGAGGAGAAAGAAGACAAGGGTGACAGGTGGAGGGGGTGGCACGGCTGTGGGGCGAGACTGAAGGGAGAGAGAACAGAACTAGCATGGCAGGAAGGAGAGCAAAGACTGGCAGGGAGAGGGGTGAGGCAGAAGGGAGAGAGAACAGACCAATGCTGGCAGATGGAGAGAGGAGAGATACGAGACTGAAAAGAAGCTGACGGTAGAGAGAACTGACCAAGGATGGCAAGACGGGCGGAGACACGGAGAAGAGGCACTGAGGGGAGAGCTGAAGGGGAAAAGAACAAGTGTGGAAGGGGTGGGTGCTTAGACTGACAGAGAGAGTGAGGAGATTGAAAGGAGAGGCTGAAGGAAGAGAGAAAAAAATGAAGATAACTGGGAGGAGGGCAGAAGGACCAGCAGGAACAGCGTTGAAACTGAGAGAAAGAATAGAAGCAGGGTGGCAGAGAGGAGAGCGGAGATCCGCAGGGAAGCGGGAAGAGTGAATGGAATGAGCGCGGCAAGGGTAGATATACATGCCTGGAGAGCAGCAAGACTGGGAAGAAAAGAGAACAGACCGGCGGTGACAGATTAGAGCAGAGACTGCAGGGGAGCGAGTCAACACTGAGGGGAGAAAGAGAACATACAGGGGCTGATTCCAGGGAAACATGGAAAAACTTTAGGGCAAAACAGACACACTGCGGTAAAAGGGGAGGCTAAGGTTCAGAAAACGGCAGACTTCGGGGAAAGCAGTCAAACAAGGGAGGCTGGAAAGCAAGCAGACTCGGGGGCGGGGAAGTGGAATGACTAACAGTGAAAACAAGCAACTTTTGGGACAGCAAACAAACAGGAAAATTGGCAGCATGAGGTGCAAGTAGTCAGACAAGGGGAAAACTAGAGGAAAAAGTAAAATAAACATGTGGCTTGGAAGCGCCCGGATGGCGCAGTGGCAAGTCTCGCTGTTGCTGTTTGATTAGCTAGTAATGCTGCAATCATGTATTTTCTGGCCCGGGAGTGGTGCGTGCATGTGTGCGCGCAGTCTGCTCTTTTTCGAAGCACATACTCGTGCTTGTGACGCGCCCCTACAAGGTGGATTCCGCCACGAGTGCGAGTATGTGCTTTGAAAAAGAGCAGGATGACGGCTAAAGGTGCTCCGATGCGGCGCATGCGCGCTGCGTAGGCAAGACCTAAAAACATATGAGCTGATCCTGAAGTGCATCGCAGTACACGGCCTTAAACACGATGCAAGTGAAATACAGTGTAATGAGTAGTGAAAACCCAATAAAGTTACAACTGGTCATAAAACACATATGCAGCTATATTTAAAGTAACCGTTTTGAAAAATGGTGAGAAACAAAAAAAAGCTACCAGGTGGTATAACCATTCTCTATGTTTATGTAGATTCGACAAGCAATAACAATGCACAGAATTCCCACTTTTCAGATGATCCACCGTGTATGATATTTAACGGAGAGGGTGTGGCATAACAGCCAGAGCTGCTGACTTTGGAGCTGGGGAGCCAGGTTTGAGTCTCATCGTCGGCTCAACATCCTGCGATTCTGGCCAAATCACATAATCTCCCTGTGCCTCTCAAAAACGAATGTGCCCTTGTATAATGTAACTGGTGACCTAAAAAACAGCGCAGTCGTTAAGATAAAGCACGGCAAATAAAGTGACTGCAAACCTTTCATCAAGCTGGAAGTAAACAAAACTTGAACACTTAACATGAGCAGAGGCAGCCCCCCCCCACCCAAAAAAAAAGAGTGCTCTGTAAGTATCCTTAATAACTTGAAGAGCACATGTGACAGGGGCAGTCCTCATGGGAGGATACGAAAGTCCAAAAGGAGGGTCTACTAAGCGTATTTCCCGAACAAAAGCCGGCATTTACAAGGGACAGTAAGAGAGCTCATATTGCAGATACAGCATGTCTCGAAGATACTGCACGTCTCGAAGACAGCAAGCATGCGCTGCCCAAGCAAGACCTAGAAAGGAAGGTTTAGGGCTGGCAAAAGGTTCATTTTGCCAGGTTGAATTGGCAGTTTAAAACTGCACTACAGGTTGCAATGGCAGGCCGCTACTTCAGAGGGCCTGCAGCACCAATTGTGCTACCCACTAGTCACATGTAATTTACAGGCCCTGGGCACCATGTAGTAGCATATACTAGGGACTTACAAGTCCAATAAATGTACCAATCAGGTGTAGGCCAATGTTACCATGCTTTAGGGAGAGAGCACCCGCATTTTAGCTTGGTTAGCAGTAGCAAAATGCAGAGTTTCAATGTCAACAAAAGTGAAATCCAGAAAATAGGAAGGGTGAAAGCAAAACGTCTAGGGGAAGACCATACCAAGGATGTCGGTTCTAACACGGTCTACCCAGTTTAGCTAGCTTACTCCTAAGAGGAGGAGCTAGGGACACATCTGACAGAAGATTGCAGGTGGCCGGGATTACAGATAACTCTTAACCATGGAAGAGTTGAATGAAAGAGACCTATATAAAGAGTTGTACAGCTCCCATTAGCTCCCTAAAGCTGTGCTTAACCTTTTGACTACTGTAGACTCCCTATGAATCGTCATTGAAATGGGGAGCCCACGCAGAGTCATTGGGCAATACACAAAAATATAGAACCAAGTATACACCAAACAAATGCTCAAGTACGAAAATATTTTTTTTATTCAAAAAAAGCGTTTTAGATTTTTTAATTTTGCTATTTTATTTGCATATACTTCATTTTAACTTACGAGCAGCTCTCCTGTGTGCAGCAAAGCCTACCAATATACAAGGTTTTGCTTGCTTGAATTATTTGTATACCAAAATTGAAAAGCATTTATTCAAGGAGAGAATGTGTGCATTTTCAGAACTCAAACTGATGTTTGGAGGAAAAAATAAACTTATTTAAAACTATTATTTGAGTTGGAGAGATATATTGGTCCTATTTCTATGGTAATTGCCCCGGGGAGGTGGCGGTCTCTCTTACAATATTAGCAGGCAGTGTAGCCTCAGTTCCTGGTGGAAAGGTTGTGAAAAGAATGAGAAGAACTAATCATTTATGGACAGGGCAGCACTTGTAGAGAGTTCCCTTCACAGATGAGACTGCCCGACCGAGAAAGCATCTACCTATCCCCAGGCACCAAAAGTATCTTGGATGTCTGACCGTGAGCGGAGAGACTGGACCTCGTTTTCCTCCACGTCGACACCGATCACTGCCCCCCTGGGTCTCAATCGAGCAGCGTTTCTGCACTGGCCAAGAGTCCGGTGCAGATCTGTGGGCCACATGTTTGATGAGGAAGGCCTCCTGCCTTTGACTAACTCCGCACCGACTAGGTGCAGATCTGCGGGCCACATGTTTGATGAGGAAGGCCTCCGCCCTTTGACTAACTCCGAACCGACTAGGTGCAGATCTGTGGGCCACATGTTTGATGAGGAAGGCCTCCGCCCTTTGACTAACTCCGCACCGACTAGGTGCAGATCTGTGGGCCACATGTTTGATGAGGAAGGCCTCCTGCCTTTGACTAACTCCGCACCGACTAGGTGCAGATCTGCGGGCCACATGTTTGATGAGGAAGGCCTCCTGCCTTTGACTAACTCCGAACCGACTAGGTGCAGATCTGTGGGCCACATGTTTGATGAGGAAGGCCTCCTGCCTTTGACTAACTCCGCACCGACTAGGTGCAGATCTGCGGGCCACATGTTTGATGAGGAAGGCCTCCGCCCTTTGACTAACTCCGAACCGACTAGGTGCAGATCTGTGGGCCACATGTTTGATGAGGAAGGCCTCCGCCCTTTGACTAACTCTGCACCGACTAGGCGTTACCCAGAGTGGAGAGGTTGCACTAGCTCCAAATCCGACACTGGAGGGCACAAAGCTCTCAACTTTTGAAAAGGGGCTGGTAACAAAGACACACCTGCTCAAGATACTACCTGCATCATGACCAGCATTGAAACAGCCACCAAGATAGCCACTTATAGGTACCTTGCGTCGGTCGCCCGCACAGAGGGTACCCGCCGCACAGAGCTGACTGGTGGCACGGTTGCCAATCCCCTGGGGCCCTTCCACACTTACTGTGGGACTGGCTAAAAGTCACTGCTTACTGCACACATTCTCAAAATTGACACATTTATGCACACAGTTGCCTCGAATCCTGCGTGCACGATTTTGCGACTACCCACCACACTCACCTTCCCACTCAAGTCCCGCAAGGAATGAGAGATTGGACTAGTCCTGTGGGCAGCTCTGCAGAATAACTGCACTTATTGGGCAGAGGCCTTGTTCCCAGACACCAAGTATTGCTGCCTTGGTTACGTACTGGGGATGGAGAGACTAGCCCGGACCCTCGATGTACATGCCGACTCACAGCGAGAGTCTGGAGTCCCTCAATCGCCATGCTCTCCGCGGGGTTCAAGGAACTCACCCTAAACACCTTTGCCAACACCAAAGCCCACTCAAACTTCTGAATAGGATGACACTGCTAATCGGACGGTGTGCCACACTACACATTGATCTGCTTCTTCGGGTCAGGGGAGGGGATGTTGGGAGGGGGCGTTTGTATGGGGTTTACTATGTTACTTACCATGTGCCATTAAAGAGTGTTACATACTCCTAGCACCGCCATTTCTCTTCTGTTTTGAAAACCAATAAAGAGATTTGAACTATAGAAATGGGGTATCTCTACAGTCTGCCTGCTCTTCAAACACAGCCACTAAACCACCTTTCCAGGCATACAACCAACATGAATATTCACCTTTTGCTGGCTAGAATCCAGTCTTCGAGGTGGTGAGACTTGGGGTGGCATGCTAGCAGCGCGCCCTACCCAGGTGGTGGAACTTGGGCGAGTGGCCTGCTGGCAGAGTGAGAGTCATTTTGTGATTCCCCTGGTGAGAATCTCCATTTTCTACGTGTCCTCCTGGCTCTTGCCTGTGTACAAGGATGGTCACGGTGTAGGAATGAACTGAGCAGGGCTGCTTTGTTAATGACAGACTGTAAGAAGTCTCAAAAGTTGTTGTTTTAGACCAGGGTTTCGGTTTTCCGTCTCGTGGATTCAAGAATCTCAATTTCCGCTTCCTGCACCCAACCGGTCCTGGTCTGTACCTGGCACCATCTGTGGCGGCCCCAAACCACTCTGCGCAGGGTTTGCAAACCAGAACGCCCAACTGGAGTTGTGTAAACATTCCCAACCCCATGTTGAGGCATCTCTCCGTCTGGGCTTTATTGTTGTGGTTTTAGAAGATTACATATGTATGTGGCTTACGCTGAAGCTTGACAGCACCAGTTCAGCTCCAGGTCTATGCCAGGGGAGGGGCCCAAAAAAGACATTATGGATAAAAGGTTTCTGGTATGTATGCATGAAGGACACGCCAAGACAGAGCACACAGGCTGGATAAACAGCAATTAAGCCCTGATGCAAAGCAGAAGAGGTCCTCTTCGGAGAGGGCGAGTGATGTGGCTGAACCTGGTCTGCGGAGAAAGGAAACAGCAACACAACTAACAAGCATTTGCAATGCAATGGGTCTCGCATTAGTGAAAGTTTGAGCTATTGCCATTGCAAATGTTAAGGCTTGTTAGATTTTTGTTTGTCAAATAATATCATAGCAGCAGCACAAGTAATACAAGAAAAACAAATGAAAAGGTAGGCGGAGCTAAAATATTATTTTTTTTAGAACTGCGTTAAGGATGCAGTACTTCATGTGGCTAACTGAGGTCCCTGTGGCTCTCCATAGGGGCACCTCGTCACAGCCTGTGGTACTGCACCCTTTTCTTGCTTTGTGTATTTTCTTTTATTACTGATGTTACTGCTGGGATATTTTTTGATCTAAAAAAATCTAGCAAACATTATTTGCAACAGTTCAAACGGTCAGTAATGAAAGACCTTTTGCATTGCAAATGCTTGTTCTGATAGGTGGACACGTCTTTCGTCGCGGGCCAGCTACTAAGAAATAAGGCACTTCGGTATGGTGACAGACTGAGATCTTGGCATACAGGACCGGTTCACCTTCAGAACTGCTTGGACGCAACAGACGGATCTTTGGCCCCCAATACATCTATAACTCCTGCCTGTAACAGGCACTGGGCCGGAAATATTTAAACGAATGTAAAAAAAGAAATAGACGGAGAATAACACCTCCAGCTTAAAATGCTTGTACTTTTTTTCAATTCACAAACATTCCCAGGAGTGTTGGGGCAAACCTGCCCCAGAAGAAGTTTGCCAGGAATGTCCTGTTGCATTTCCCATGGACCCCTATTCTTTCTATGCAGAAATCTTCATTGTTGATTCTAGCACAGGGGGACATAACTTTTACTGTCGTCACGGATGCATTTGCAGACAAGAGAGAGCATTGACAGCCACCAAGAGATATGACATCTAATTAAATGTTATCTTAACTGGACCAGATGTGGAAGGAGAGAGGCATATCGTTTTACATCCTCAGAGGGTGTCTGAAGGTGGGTTAGGGAAAGCTACAGTGGGGGCGGTTACATTCTGAGTCCATTAGAACTGTGCAAATGGTTGTCTAAGTGCGCATTGCTGACATCTGTCAAATTTGAATTCCTGCAGGGCAGGTTCAGTCCTTGATTCCCCCACTATTGATGGACTGAGAGCCATAAATTAGCAAATATCGACACCTAATATTTCTAAGCAGGGGAATTATTCTTAAACTGTTATCCCAAAAAATACATTTTGCAAAACAGTGAGACAGCACCTTGGAATGCTAGAAACTGTTTAAACCCCATGGAGTTTTATTCTATTCAGATGGGTGAAAGGATGAGTTCTGCTGAAAATCCAACCTCTGAATTGTAGTTGGAATATAAATCTCCTCAGCAGAGGCGACCCTGTGGCTACTCAACCACCTCTAATCTCACACACCCAGCCACAGTGCAGCGATGCCAAATCACCAGGGTTAGAGCAGGTTTCGAAACCTCAACCCCTTCTGTCAACCCCTTCCACAGAGATCATTTAACAACCCACACCCTTTGCACCCACGCACTGAAAGAGCCCCCAGTGCCCGGAGCAAAGTTGGGTGATTTGGGGCCTTGTCAGGGATTTGAAGCAGGACAAAAATGCAGCAATACAATAGGTTCGCCCACTAAGCTGTTAACTGCAGAGTATAATGCACGTTTCCTAGACAAATAATGTTTGCGCATATAATGATCAGTATTCCTTTCATAATTTGCACTTTACCTCGCTATGTTCCTCAGGTCTCATTTATCCACCCATTTTTGTCCCACACCTTTCCAACTCTTCCTGCAAATGTTCTCTCCATTGGTGTTCTATCTAAAGCAGGAGTTGTCTCTCGCTGAGAGGTTTAGATGAGGCTCATGGCCAGCTCCATTGTCCTACTACCCCAAGCCCTTGCACCATAGATGCAGCATCCTCAAGCCTGCCCCCCCCAGTCGTAAGCCCCAAAAGCAGTAGTATCAATGCCGGCCTCTGCCAGGACACATCTCACCCACCTGGCAATGATCGGGAAGGACACCGCCTTCAATGTTTTTTTAATGTCAAGCAACAGATGCGTTCCCCTGGCGGTCGAACCTCCATGGTCATGTCCTCGTATGCCTTGAGGCACCGACTACACGCACCTTGGGGGCCTCTGGAAAAGCTGGATAAGATACTGAGCTGGTACTATTCTTAGTTCTCCTGGAAATGGTGAAGGTAACCCCCTCAGGGGTGAAGATAGTAGCTCACAGGTATGAGAGAGTAGCATCAGCAGCTTCACTGAAATCTACCTCCTAAAAATGTACTGGTGATCTTGCTTATCAGAGGATGCTCTCCTACCAGAACATTGTTCAGCAGCACATGGCCTGCTGAGAAAGTTGAACTGAAAGAGTTTATGGTACAATACGGCTGACACTCCTGGACAAGCTCAGCCAAGAAATTCACTATGTCAGTAGTACTCAGTCCTCCAAGATTTTTACAAAACTGCCCTCGAAATCCAACCCCTTCTATTGGCCCGGTGGCTCTCGCCATGGAGCCAATAGGAGGGGGTCATCGGGTTCTCACAGCAAGTGGGCGAGGTGGAGTGCTTATTTACACCCCTCTACCCCTCACCTGCCCTGCTGTGGCTTCTTTCTTCATACATCTGGCTGGCGCTGAGGGGTTCCCAGGTATGTCTCCTGACCTGTGCTGCTGCCTTCTTGTTGTTGGGCCCGCCACGTGCCCGGCGGGCCCAGGGAGCATTCTTTTTGGGCCCGCCGCACACGGGGCCCGGCACGTGCCCGGCGGGCCCAGGTGGCATTCTTTAGACCCGCCGCACACGGGACACGCGGCAGGCCCTGGGGGGCAAATTTTTATAATTATGTAAATGTTGGGCCCGCCGCGTGCCTGGTGTGCGGCGGGCCCAGGTTGTATTCTTTGGGCCGGCTGCACAGCGGGCACATTTTATTTGTAAATGTAGTGCACAAGTAAGTTTTGTCCCCGCCGCGTGCCCAGTGTGCGGGGGGCTCAGGGAGGCATTCTTTTTGGGCCAGCTGGTCATGCCGGCCCAGGGGGCACATGGGGGAGCTATGGTTTTTAAAGAGGCGTAGTGGGGGAGGTGGCAGTGATGTGGGACAGGTGCCATGGGAAGGGCTAGCCAAGCCTGCTGTAACTCTTTTTTCTTGAGTCCCGGAGGAAAGAATCTACTGGTTCAAGAGCCGGTGCAGAGCACAGGTAAGTTTTGTCCCCACCGCGTGCCCGGTGTGCAGCGGGGCCCAGAGGGGCATTTTTCTGCCAGCAGTTCATGCAGGCCCTGGGGGTGCTGTGGTTTTTAAAGGGGCGTAGTGGGGGAAGTGGCAGTGATGTGGGACAGGTGCCAGGGGAAGTGCTAGCCAAGCCTGCTGTAACTTTTTTCTTTTCTTCTTTTTGTAGAGTCCCGGAGGAAAGAATCTTCTGGTTGAAGAGCCATTGGGCCGTCTGGCAACTAATATATGCTTTCTGCTGCACAGAACGGGTACGTTTTGGTTTCTGTACGCTTCTGGGGAGATGAATACCACATATGCTAAAGCGTAGAAGCTTGAGGTCGCCACCCATATTTGTGAAGTCCTACTTACGATGGGTGGGAGCGCTGTGCATGGTTTGGTGTTGGGATTCTGCAGATTTATGTGGGTTTCAGAATTGTAATTTCGTTTTTTGTATTTCTTGGGGGTGGTTTGGGGCTGAATTGGGATTTTCCCTAGACACCCGTTAAGGACTGTTGTCCCTCGCCCCGAGTGTAAATGCCGGGTTTATGTGCTCCTACAAAGTACACTTGTACAAATTTGTTTTGAGCGGTTAGGTTTCACTCTCTTTGCAGGTGGCTCATCCTTCCCATTTTTCCTGTTTTTGTCCAAATGTGTTTTTTTATTTGCAGGCACTCTGGGGCACGGCTGTTTTTTGGGGGGAAACACTTTTGCCTTATGTTTTTTATGTTTCCATAGCACCCCCACTGCCCTCCACAGACTAATCAAAGTTGCCTAGCGGGACCACACAAGATTGCCATTCCACTTCGAAGGACCTCTGCCTACCTGTATGTTAACGCGCTGTGTATTCAACTTTGCTTCAGAGTTACATGCATTTTTAATCACGTTTAACCTATGTTTTCTTAAATTTCCATCCAACAATCGCAATGTCCTTTTCCCTTTTGGAACGCATCTAGTAACACCAAATATATTTGTAGATGAGTATATACCCTCAGGCTCAAACATATCACTAGGGGTAGGGTCCCCCTCACATGGTTCTGAGGCAGCCGCGTTTGAGTGTCAGAATCTGCCCGAGTCTCGGGCTTCATTCAAAGATACCTAGTACTCTTCTAGGTCACCCTCCCCCTGATCGGGGAAGCCCTCCTCGGGGGCAATGTCCATCTCAACGTTGTCGCACATTAACCCAGGTGTCTCCTCCTCCCAGTAGAGTGCATCCTTCAGCGTGCGCACACTCATGGAAGACATTGGCCAACTGGCCAAAGCCCACCAGGTGCCTTGCGTCATGCTTGCTGACCTGGCACGTGGGGACCTATGTCACCTCGCTAGGTCCAGTTTACCAGTCCCAGAGGAATCCTGTGCCCTTGAAAACCCGAGCTGTCAGCCTAGCAACGCTCCCCTGCAGGGGGGCAAGCAACTGGGACACAGCCTGGCCGAGGAGCTTGTCCAACTATGCAGGGAGGCCCTAGGCGGGGCCATTTCTCCTCTGAGGAAAAAGAGGGCGAGTAGTCTTAGTCCTGCTGAGATGGCATAATAGAATGAGAGCACAGTGTCTAAACACCCTGTTACTACTGCCAAAGGGCAGCCCCCTTGCTGGTGATCAGGATGTATTGTGCATTTTAAAAGCAAAGGGCCTGTGCTCTTAATCGCAATGAAGTGTCAAGCGAGTGTTGGGGAAGAAAGAGACCAGCACAGAGCGTATAACCTGCTCAAAGAAGCCCCTAGGGCAACGCAGTCACAAGAGCGCCGACAGGTGCAGTTGGAAGGTGTCGATCAGGACTGTATCCAGCACCACCGGTATAAAGCAGACACGCTCGGGCAGAAAGCCTGCTGGGCATTAAACAAATAGAGACCGCAGTTGAAAGTACTAGTAAAACGCCCCAATTCAAACAAGCATTTGCAATGCAATGGGTCCTCGCATTTACGAGAGTTTAAGCTATTAGCATTGCAAATGACTGTGCCTTTTATTTGTTTTAAAAAACAAAACATAAATAAAAGACATTGTCATTTACAATGCGAATAGCTCAAACTTGAGTAAATACGAGACCTATTGCATTGCAAATGCTTTGTTAGGTCTCGCCTAGACGTAAGCAAAGCGAAGCTTTGCTGTCTGGCGAGACAACTTATGTAGTTACTTTTCGGGGAATGTGGACAGCAGAGTTCCACGCGCTTTCCCTTGCCGAGATTGAACCTCGGGAGCGCGCACGTCGCCGTGCCTCAAAGCCTCACTCACGCATGCGCACATACACAGCCATACTGTTAGACGGGGACCTGGAGGGTCGGCCGAGCACAGTGATCGCACAGACAGGTAACTTCCCCCCCACAAATGGACACCACACAAAGCTTATGGTAACACCTTTTATAGGCACTTCGGGTAGTAGAGTGGTACGATACAGGGCGATCAGGACACGATGATCCTCTCAATTCTAGTCTCTAGTAAGGGAAGGGGGTAGCGGGACAGTCTTGGTACCCACGGGTACGGGTGTGTAACGGTGATAGCTCACAATCCTCGAGCTCGGTGTTCGGAGGGGTCAGACCGCGGCAGCGCCGGCAGGTCCCGAAGAGGTCGTAGGTGGCACGGGCCGCGGCAGCGCCAGCAGGTCCCAACGAGGATGAAGGTTACGACGGGCCGCGGCAGCGCCAGCAGGTCCCACGAGAATGCAGGTTGCAACGGGCCGCGGCAGCGCCAGCAGGTCCCACGAGGATGAAGGTTACAACGGGCCGCGGCAGCGCCAGCAGGTCCCACGAGAATGCAGGTTGCAGAGGGCCGCGGCAGCGCCAGCAGGTCCCACGAGGATGAAGGTTGCAGAGGGCCGCGGCAGCGCCAGCAGGTCCCACGAGGATGAAGGTTGCAGAGGGCCGCGGCAGCGCCAGCAGGCAGGACAATAGTTCACAAGGCAGGGCTGTGGCAGCGCCAACAGTCCGTCAAGGATGAGTTCGTCGCGGTGTCTCTCGACTCCAGGATACAACTCCTTCCTGTCCTGGGGCTGCCTCAGTTATAGGTCTGGCGCCCTTTGATGTCCGGACCCTCGCTCTTGGAGGTCGGGAGGTCTGGGATGAGGGAGTCCAGACACCCAGCAGGGAGGTGGAGCCAGCGCCCGAGGAGGCTGGGGGTGCTCGGCACCTGGCGGGGGAGAGCCATCGACACTTCGTACTCCCATTGACCTGCCAAGTGGGCCGTTCACCTCCTGGGTGGAGGGTGGTGCCGGGATGTCGGGGCCTGGCCAGGCCCAGGGTTGGGGTCGGGCTGAGGCCGCGCGGCCGCGTGGTGCCGTGTCCAAGATGGCGGCTGGGCCGGGCAATGGTGCTGATGGTGGCCCGGGCCCTGTCCTGCGGGGAGGGAGCGAGCCCTTCATGTGGCCTGTCCAACATGCGTCCCCCCCAGCTGAAGGCGGGGAGAGTCACCCATCTTCTTCGGGACTTTCCTCGTCGAGGCGGAAAAAGCGGGACAGGCCATCCGCGTTGGCGTGGTCTTGGCCGGGTCGATGTTCCACAGTGAAGTCCATCCCCTGCAGGGAGATGGACCAACGTAGTAGTTTCGGGTTTTCCCCCCGCATCTGCATGAGCCATTGCAGGGGTCGATGATCGGTCTGGACCCGGAAGTGGGCGCCGAAGAGATAAGGCCGGAGCTTTTTGAGGGCCCACACCACGGCGAAGGCCTCCCTCTCGATGGTGCTCCAGCGTCGTTCTCGGGCCAGGAGCCGTCTGCTGATGAAAGCCACTGGCTGGTCAAGTCCTTCGGGGTTCAGCTGGGAAAGGACTGCCCCAACGCCATGGTCGGAGGCATCTGTTTGGACGATAAATTCCCGACTGTAGTCGGGGGCCTGGAGCACCGGGGCGGAGCACATGGCGGCCTTCAGCTTCTCGAAGGCCGCTTGACAGTCTGGGGTCCAGTTGACCGTCTTTGGTTGGTTTTTGGAGGTGAGTTCCGTGAGGGGCCCTACGATGCTGCCATAGTCCCTCACGAACCGTCGGTAGTAGCCCGTGAGTCCCAAGAAGGCGCGGACCTCGGTCTGGGTGATGGGGGACTGCCACGACTGGATGGCCGCGATCTTGAGTTGCAGAGGGGCCACCAGACCGCTTCCCACCTGGTGCCCGAGATAGGTCACGGACCCCTGGCCAATTTGGCATTTGCTGGCCTTGATCGTGAGGCCAGCTCGTTGGAGGGCCTGTAGCACCTCTCGGAGGTGGTGGAGGTGGTCGGACCAGTGGTGGCTGTACACAGCGATATCGTCCAGGTAGGCGGCGCTGAATCCTTCGAGTCCTGCCAGGACCTGGTTTACTAGCCGCTGAAAGGTTGCTGGGGCATTCTTCATGCCGAATGGCATGACCTTGAAGTGATAGTGGCCATCCGGGGTAGAGAATGCAGATCGTTCTTGGGCCCGGGGTGTGAGACCGATCTGCCAGTAGCCCGCTGTCAGGTCGAAGATGCTGAGGTAGCGGGCAGCTCCCATGCGGTCGATTAGTTCATCGGCTCGGGGGATGGGGTGTGCGTCTGTTCTGGTGACCGCATTCAAGCCCCGGTAGTCGACGCAGAACCGGAGCTCCGGCGTGGCGCCGGGGGCGGCCGCTTTGGGGACCAGTACCACTGGGCTGGCCCAGGGGCTGTCTGAGGGCTCGATGATCCCGAGTGTGAGCATCTTGGCCACCTCCTCTTGGATGCAGGCCCGTACCCGATCTGGTACGCGGTAGGCCCGATGGCGGATAGGGGGACTGTCTCCCGTGTCCACGTCGTGTAAGCACCAGGGGGTGACCCCTGGGGTGAGGGAGAACAGGGTGGAGAACTGTAGCAGGAGGACTCGGCAGCCTTGGCGCTGTTCCAGGGTGAGGGCCTCCGAGAGTCGGACCCCGTCCACGGAGCCATCCTTCTCCCGTGACCGTAGGAGGTCAGGGAGGGGTTCGGAGTCCTCCTCGGTTCCATTGTCGGTTGCCATCAGGAGGCTGAGTTCGGAGCGTACAAAGTGGGGTTTCAGTCTATTAGCGTGGAGGACCCGGAGAGGGTTTCGGGAAGATTCCATATCGATGAGATAGGTGACAGGGCTCTTGCGCTCGATTACTTTGAAGGGCCCCGTCCATTTGTCTTGCAGGGCGCATGGTTTGGTGGGAGACATTACCCACACTTGTTGACCGGGTTCAAATTCGATGGAGGATGCATTTCTATCGTACCACCTTTTCATGTCCTCCTGACTGGCCTCCATGTTTGCTTTTGCCATCTCTCTGAACCTTCTGGTCTGGTTGCGGAGGGTTAGGAGGTACTTGAAAACATCTGGAGGGTTCTTTAGAGGGGGCATTTCCCAGCCTTCTTTGACTAGGCTGAGCGGGCCTCGCACCGGGTGTCCATACAAGAGTTCGAAAGGGCTGAAGCCGAGGGACTTCTGGGGGACTTCTCGGTAGGCAAAGAGAAGGCACGGTAGTAGCACATCCCACTGGCGACGGAGGGGCTCTTCCAACCCCCCAATCATCCCTTTGAGCGTGCGGTTGAACCGCTCAACCAGTCCGTTCCCTTGAGGGTGATAGGGGGTCGTGAATCGGTAGGTGACCCCACACTGTTGCCAGAGGGACTTCATGTATTTTGAGATAAAGTTCGTACCCCTGTCGCTGACGACTTCTCGGGGGAAGCCCACTCGAGAGAAGATCCCCATCAAGGCTCGACCCACTACTGGGGCTGTTATCGTACGAAGGGGGACCGCCTCAGGATAGCGGGTAGCGTGATCCACCAGGACCAGGATGAAGCGATGTCCCTGTGCTGTTCGGGGGTCCAGGGGCCCCACAATGTCTATTCCCACCCTTTCGAACGGGGTGGTCACCACGGGGAATGGTTGTAGGGGTGCCTTGAGTTTGCGGCCGCTCTTCCCACTGGCCTGGCAGGTCGGGCAGGACCGGCAATGGTTGGATACGTCGTTCCTCAATTTGGGCCAAAAAAAGTGAGTCACCAGGCGGTGGTAGGTCTTGTCTTGGCCCAGGTGCCCGGCCAGGGGGACATCGTGGGCTAGGTTCAACAGGAAGTCTCTGAAGTGGAGGGGCACCACCAGCACTCGCCCGGCCCCCAGTTCTGCGATTTTCTGTTCGCTGTACAAGAGATCATTGTCCCAATAAACCCAGTGGGCCCCGGTGGTGTCTCCTTGGCTCTGGGCGAGCGCTTGCGGTCGCAATCCCTCGAGGGAGGGGCAGGTCTTTTGCTCCTGCCGGAATTGTTCCTGGGTGGGCCCCCCTTCTTGACGCCACTGAGCCAGGTCGGGAAGCTCGGGGGGCTGTGTGGACCCCTCTGGGGTGGGGTCCGGGTGGTCGGTCTGGAGGAAGTCTTCTTCTGGAGTGATCGAGGGCGGAGGTGCTGCCCATTCTGGTTCTTCTGGTCTAGGGATGGTGCGGGTGGCCATGGACCGGGTGGTTACGCATGCCCAGTCCGGGAGACCCAACATCCCCAGATGCTCTCTTCTTTCCACAGCGGCCCACGGGGAGCTCTCGAGATCGTTCCCCAGGAGGCAGTCTACGGGGGCATCGTCACGGACAGTTACTTTCAGCATGCCGGACACTCCTCCCCATTCGAAGGGGACGCAGGCCATCCAACACAGGCTCTCCGAGTTGTCTGCCGATCGGACGGGGCAAAGTACGTTTGGTAGGATTTGTTCTGGGGTCACCAGGTGACAGCGGACGGCCGTCACACTGGCCCCGGTGTCACGCAGGGCCTCGGCCTTGCGCCCATTGATGCTCACCCATTGGCTGTACTTCCGAGTGTTGGCGGGCAGGGGAGTCCGCGGGACCATGTCTCTTCCTCCCAGGCATGCCAGGGTCATGGCGGCGGGTTCCCACTCGAACTGCTCCGACTCATAGGTCTCCGTGTCTTCGGAGATTTGTTCTTCTCCCAGGGCGGCGGCCGCCATCTGGCGGGCCCGGGGACCTGGTTCTTCGGGCAGGTCGGGTCACTGGCATAGTGGCCGACTCGCTGGCATCGATGACACGTCACGTTAGCTCGGAACCCCGGGCGCATCGGGGGGTTTCCCCGGCCTGATGGGGCCGGGGTGGCGTTAGTGGGTGCGGCCGGGGCGGCGTCTCTGCCCCGGCCCGGGCCTCCTCCTCCTCCTCGGGGACGATGGTGACCTTGGTTGGTTCTGTTCTGCTCATTCGGCCCACTCCGGGCCACTCGGGTGCTCTCCCACCGGTCAGCCTCGGTGGCGAGCTGCCGGGGTTCAGTCAATTTACTGTCGAGGAGGTGCTGCCTGAGCTCGACAAAGCAGTTGTTGGAGAGGTGCTCCCATACAATGAGATTGAAGAGTTGTTCGTACGTGGTTACGTTGTTACCCTTGATCCACCCCTCGAAGGCTCGGCTGAAATAGTTCACGTATTCCAACCATGTCGTACCTGGGATCCGGGTGCAGTTGCGGAACCTCTGGCGGTACATTTCGGGTGCAAGTCCATATCGACTGAGGAGGGCGGCCTTCATATGGTCATAGGACGTCATTTGATGGTCCGGAAGCTGCAGCAGGGCATCACGACCCTCGTTGACGAATCTCCCCCATAGACCGGCTCCCCAGTCACTTCGAGCGACCCGGTGGGCGGTCATGGCAATCTCATAGGCTTTGAACCACTGCTGTATGTCGTCGTTCCGGTGATATTCCCGGACCACATCCTTGGGGATGTGGACCTTCTGCTCGGTAGGACCCGGGGAGTGCGGTTGCTCGGGCACCCCTAGGTTTTTGTTCAGTTTGCGTATTTCTATCTCCGCTAGTTTGCACTCGTGCTCGTATGCCAGTCTTTTTTCTTCGAGGTCTCTCTGTCTCTGTTTTTCCTCTCGCTCTTCTCTGAGCCGTAAGTGTTCTAAGTTTATTTTTTGTTCCGCCAGTTTCAATTCTCCGTCTAATCTGAGTCGTGCCAAGTCTAACTCGTGTAATCTATTTTTTTCCCGCTCCTGGATCTCTTCATGGGAGGGGCCTGGTCTCCGTTCCTCCGTCCGGGTGGTGTTGACTTCCGGGGCTGCGGGGTCCCGGGGGGTTGCGGTATTTGTCTCTGTCCAGGCCTCTAGGGCGTTTTTGAAGTCTTCTTTTGTGCTTAGCCCGGTGGTAGCAATGCCTAAGTCCATGCAAAATTGTTTGAGCTCTCGGTGGTTGTATTCTTCCAGCTTTTCCATCTGGAACTTCTCCGCCGATCCGCTCTCTTTGGTCGTCATTGTGGTTTTAGTCGTAGGGTGAGTTACTGTCTGTACGGTACGCGTTGGTTCGGATCCCGCCGCTAGCCACCAATGTTAGACGGGGACCTGGAGGGTCGGCCGAGCACAGTGATCGCACAGACAGGTAACTTCCCCCCCACAAATGGACACCACACAAAGCTTATGGTAACACCTTTTATAGGCACTTCGGGTAGTAGAGTGGTACGATACAGGGCGATCAGGACACGATGATCCTCTCAATTCTAGTCTCTAGTAAGGGAAGGGGGTAGCGGGACAGTCTTGGTACCCACGGGTACGGGTGTGTAACGGTGATAGCTCACAATCCTCGAGCTCGGTGTTCGGAGGGGTCAGACCGCGGCAGCGCCGGCAGGTCCCGAAGAGGTCGTAGGTGGCACGGGCCGCGGCAGCGCCAGCAGGTCCCAACGAGGATGAAGGTTACGACGGGCCGCGGCAGCGCCAGCAGGTCCCACGAGAATGCAGGTTGCAACGGGCCGCGGCAGCGCCAGCAGGTCCCACGAGGATGAAGGTTACAACGGGCCGCGGCAGCGCCAGCAGGTCCCACGAGAATGCAGGTTGCAGAGGGCCGCGGCAGCGCCAGCAGGTCCCACGAGGATGAAGGTTGCAGAGGGCCGCGGCAGCGCCAGCAGGCAGGACAATAGTTCACAAGGCAGGGCTGTGGCAGCGCCAACAGTCCGTCAAGGATGAGTTCGTCGCGGTGTCTCTCGACTCCAGGATACAACTCCTTCCTGTCCTGGGGCTGCCTCAGTTATAGGTCTGGCGCCCTTTGATGTCCGGACCCTCGCTCTTGGAGGTCGGGAAGTCTGGGATGAGGGAGTCCAGACACCCAGCAGGTGGGTGGAGCCAGCGCCCGAGGAGGCTGGGGGTGCTCGGCACCTGGCGGGGGAGAGCCATCGACACTTCGTACTCCCATTGACCTGCCAAGTGGGCCGTTCACCTCCTGGGTGGAGGGTGGTGCCGGGATGTCGGGGCCTGGCCAGGCCCAGGGTTGGGGTCGGGCTGAGGCCGCGCGGCCGCGTGGTGCCGTGTCCAAGATGGCGGCTGGGCCGGGCAATGGTGCTGACGGTGGCCCGGGCCCTGTCCTGCGGGGAGGGAGCGAGCCCTTCATGTGGCCTGTCCAACACATACACACACTGCATACACACACGCACCCCCCCTTAAACAGACACACGCGCACACAGACAGACACACGCACGCACACACATACTCAGACACACACCTCTCCTCTCCCTCAACACACTCACCTGTTCTGGCGGTGCTCGGCGGCGGTTCTGGCTCTCGGGCGGCGGTAGCGCTTTGCGGGGCTCTCTCACCACATGAGAGCCCTGCCTTCCCCATGCGCCCGGCCGCTCTTCACCCGGTCCCCCATCTCGGGACCGGGACTCGATCAGGAGCCCTCGGGGCTCCTCGGACAGTGGCTTCCCTCTCGCGCCGCGATGGGGACGGGACTTCCGGTTGGGGCCGCGCTGCGATTGGCCGGCTGCCCAACCGCTTCCGGGTCGTCGCAGGCAGCGCGGCGGCCCGGCGGGGACTCTACAAACTCCTGGGCTGCGGCAGTGAGTTGAAGGCACACGAGGGGTGGGCCCCTCTCTGATTTAAGTATACCGTGAGGAAGGCACTCGCACACACACACTCACACAAACAAACACACCCAGCGACACATATCAAGGCTCTAATAACGGGTATCTAAATATCTCCGCCATTATGATGTGAAGGCGACATTTCTCAAAAGAAGCGTGCTCGGTTTTTTCTTCTCTTATTTGGGCACTGCGCCTAATTAAAATGAGGCCACACGCTGCACAAACAGTGTTTCTGAACTGTGCCTCACTAAATACTGAACAGCATAATCACTGCTTAGCATCCACAAATTAATGACTAGCGATTTTTAAACAGCTGACAAATGTGAAAAAATGTAGACTTCCGAATACAAAATAGGTTGACATTTTGTTACGAACAAATGTTGGTATTGCGGCCGCAGTTTGTCAGAGGGATATCTTGCGATTACAGAACTGTTCGGCACGCAGTTTTTATGAGCTATTGCAAATGTTTAAAACAGTGTACAGCTATGTAAACGTTGCTTGATCTATGTGTGGCTAGATTAGCGTAATATTTACATGCGAGCTGCAATGAAGGATGATATGTGGGGATGAGCTGAAGTTACGTATTTGTCAATGGTTTATTTATTCCAGAGTCTCAGAAAGTCAAATGCACTTTCATGAAATAAAGAGGAAGGACTACAGTATGGATTGTGTTACACGGACTATCGGACTGTTACATGATTGGCGTATGGTCGCCATGGTTACTCCATGTGGTTCATGGTAGTTGTAGTACTGTCTACATGTGTTTTACTTTTGAACTTGCTTTTAAATAAAAGTGAAGAAAGTAATGCATAATCCTCGCCTCCGGTCCGGACATAGAATGTGATCACCTTCAGTGAACTTGCACAACAGCGAACCTACACAATAGTGACCTGCACAATAGTAGCGTCCATGGTAGAGAAAAGCTTGGGACTAATAAGGACAATGGACTGGTTCAAGAGCGTCACCCCGCTGATTATTCCAGTCCCAGCACCAGGTGGTCCTGGTCACCGACTGTAGGGAAGCGATTGAGACCCTCTCCTCAAAGAACAGACCTTTTCTAGGAGTCATGAGCAGCGAGTGGTTACCAGGCAGTATTCTGCAATAAGTAAGACAAGTTGTCATCTGCATTCCAGGGCCCTAATTCTAATGGAAACCAACTGGATAGCCTAGTTTCACCTTAAGGATGTTGGACTCTCTCCGGTTAGGGGAGTTGAGGCATCGATGCTAGCTTTAGGATACAGTAGCATCAGAAACTGACAAGACAGTAAATAACACGTAAACTATATCCAGTCCCACCTTAACTAATGAGAAAGTAAAAAGGGAACTTTATAAGAAACTAAGGTGCTAGCAACGTCTGGGGCACAGAGAAGACCACAAACCCTTTCATGGTGTTTACCCTCAACAGCTCAGCTAAAAGGTTCTCGTTCGCATGAGGGCTTAGGGAGCAAGCTGCACTGAGCAGGTGTTGGGGAGTCACCCACCAACCCACCAGGTAGTCCTAGTTTCAGTGATGGCCTCTGAACAAGGGAACAGACATGATGTAAAGTCAATCATAGACAAAAGGTCAGTCTGTGGAGAGACAAGCGGTCATGGGTAGCCGTGCGCATATGGGCTTCTGTGAATACCAACAATCCTTGTCAACGCAAATCAAACTGAACATGCTGCACTCCAGGATAGACCATGCTCCCCTGTAATCGAGGCTGGAGAGGCCTTTACAGAGGTGGGTGAGCAGGCAGCCACCCCACCGGAGGTGCAGGGAAAAGGGATTGTACTCAACAAGGATGTGCCCTACCACCACCTTACAGCATGACGAGGAAGCAGCAGCCACCTTCACTACTCACAGGGGTAGAATTTGAAGAGATCGCTTTCAAGACTGCTACATTCGCTTCACCAATAGATGCACGAAAAGGTGTGCGACTCAGCTGGCGTGTAGATTGGATAATTCGTTGTAGCAAAAACATGAACAAGTCACAAAAACAAGTCAGGCAAGACAGCACAACTTTTAAGCAGAGGGGCTTCACTCCAGATAGAAGGTACACAGAAAGCTACCTCAGCAGCACAACATAAACCATTCTCTAGTGAGCAGACACCAATGGATTCACGAATCAAGAATGCTGCGATTGTGCGGAGAATGAATGGTCAATGTGTCGCCTGTTCACCTTCACACATTGAGGAAACTGATGGGGACTGCCTCGTTGTGTGCACACACACGTGATGGGTGAAGGCATTGCTTGGCAGTCTTGGTAACAGCTTTAGCTAACCAGAGCGCACAAGTACTGTGGACATGGTCCATCAATGGTAAAAGCCATTACAGAGGAGAATACCACTTCGAGAGAAAAGGTCTCAAGATGGTTCCATTTGTAGGTTTTCACCAAGCATACATTCACATCACGTGTAGCAATGTGTGCCAGGCTTGAGTACATCAGCTTTTACTCTGTAGCTTTCCCAGCCAAGACTAAACCAAGCCGGTTCTAGATTTCTTTGGGGCAGAACAGAGTGGGCAATACAGCATTTACATAGGGTATCACATGTATAAGTAGAAGCGGAACCTGATATTGGTACACGTTACCAAGGCTAATATTTTCTTAACAAATTTAAAATTAAATTCAACACAGCCTGCAGTGAACAGGGTGAGGCAGTGTCACATGCAAGCCAGATGGTCTTGCAAGATCTCATGTTGTTCAAACAGAACGCGGGTTTTAGCTGTCTGGCTTGCCAAACAATGGATGTGACTTGACCCACAGAGCACAAGCTGCTGAGCCACGATCAGCAGGACAAAAAAAGCTAGGCACCATGGTACTTCTAGAACAGACTAGACAAGCGTGTTCCAATACTCACCAACATGCACAAAAAAACTGAAGTCTATGCATCACATAGGGTGAAGAGCAGCTGTATAGAGGGGCAGGGCTTTCCAAAACCTGCCTGGAGCCCCAGTTTCTGATCCCACCACTAGCGGTCAGAGTAGCCACAGTTTCGGAACAGGAGAGAAAAACAAGTCAAAAGCACGAATGTTTCTTGCCATGGAAACAAGTAGTTATTACCAGTGCCACTGGAACGATGTGATTGTACAGCTGCTTGGCTTTTCACATAATTATGGCTATATAACAATGAAGTTACATATATTTGGTGAATCATTAAGCTCTTCAGTTCTATGAACCTCTGGAAGTCCACCCAACACGAGCCAGGCTGGAGAAAGTTCATTGCACCTGGTGAAGGAATCTACGCATGAAGAGCTTTTTTTGCTTCTTTTCTGAAGTATGCAGACGAGGGGTTAGTACTGATTTCCGGAGGTAGATCGTTCCAATTCTAGGTGCATGTCTGGAGAAAGCAGTGGAAAGTCTCTTTTTTAACTTCTGTGGTTTCAATAAAAATGGGGTCAGTGCTTCTTACCGAGTGCCTGCGCCTGGATAACTCAAGCCTTTTGGCCAAGTATACTGGAGTATTGCGATGAGGGGCCCTGTGCTTCAGGTATGCAATCTTTAATTGGACTCATATGGGAGCCATTTAAGATGCTTTACATCTGGCATAATGTGGTCTATTCTTCTGGAACTCGCGATGATTCTGGCCGCCGAGTTCAATGTGGCCTTTAAAGGGGCCAACTTTACTTTGGGGTGGTCAGCGAGAGTGGCCCTCCCGCAATCTAATCAGACCAGATTGAAAATCCACAGGGGACAGAAACGGTTTGGTTTTTCTTCGAATGGTAATTTGCCGGTTGGCTACTCGGATGGTTGTACTGATATACTCTTGCATATTAAAATGTTTGCCCAGAGTGATGCCTAGAGATTATAGTCAATGTGGGGGGAGCAGTTGAAAGCTGTCACTTATAAGAGCCAATCTTCTACGGGGGCCGAGATATTGTGGGGGTGATCAGAAGGAATTCAGGTTTCATGGTTTTGAGCCTGAGGCGATTGCGGGTCAGACATTGTTGGACTTTTTACAAAGTGCAGATCAGTGTGTTCATATTTCCAGGTGAAGAGATTTTCAGGTACTGGTGCGTTTCAGCATAAATGTGGTAATGGATGTTTGAGTGTTTCAAAATGTGTGCAAGAGGTTCCATGAACAGACAGAATACTGTGGGAGAGAGTGTGGCACCTTGGGGTACTCTTATTGTTACCGGTGCAGTGTCGGTAAGAATGGGATGATTTAGACTCAGTTCTGTTTTGAAGGAAGGAGGAGAACTATTTTAAAACTGGACCAGATATCCCCATCCTATACACGAGCAGGCCAATCAAGCGGTCATTTCTGACAGTATGAGAGGCCAATGAGAGATCAAGAAGTAGAAGTCAACTGGGTTAATTCTAATCAAGCAATCCCAGAGCACTGTCAACTATGTGTCAGAGTCTGGATGCTGGAGACATGGCTTAAGCTGCTGGGGTCAGTCTGGTCAGCATTGTTTTTTGTTTTTTAATTGGGGTGACCGGAGATATCTTTAGGCTACCAGGGACCGTGGCCAGAGAAAGATGCTTCAATCTTCATCTATAAAGGGAATAGTGAAGAACGGAGCTCTTTGACAAGCTTAGGTGAGAGGATCATGTAGTGGTTTTAGGGTTTTCAATAGGTAATTATTGTGAATATGTAGAATTCATGAGAGTTTGATAGAGGGCCATGTAGCCTTATTCTTTGTAGAATATCCAGTACAAGGAGAGATGACCAGGTGCTGCCCCGGGAGAGGACTGGGAAAGTCCGTGCTTATCAAAACCAGAGATGCAAGTAGCAGTTCTAGTTAAATTCTTGCATGTTTCATCGATGAAGTGGGGGGAGAACTCATCACCCTTTGGTCGTGTCGCCTTGGCTACAGAGTTGTTTAGATTGACAGGCTTGATGATCTCAAAAAGGTTTTAGGCCTATTTTTGGCATCATCTAATTGCAACCTGAAATATTCTGGTTTTGCCTACGTGATTGTTACAGTTTTACTGCCCTCAGATGTTTGCGTTTAGAGCCAGTTGCAGAGATTCTACCCGATCTCTCAGCAAGCCTCAGATTATGCTGTTGTTCATTTAGATTGCCATTGAACCATGGTTTAGACTGTCTACTTAGTTTTCTCTTAAGCTGCTTTGGGGCAGTCGTGTCCAGTGTGTCTGCCATGGATTCAAAGTAACGATTGTTAAGTTAATTCGCATTTATCATGCTTGCGGTAGGATGTTTTCTAATAGCAGTTAGGTCAGCAAATTTAAATGTTATAAGGTTTCTGGACCACTGTCTGCGTTTAAGTAGTTGCCTCTTTCTAGAGAACACCTTTTCCAGGATAAGGAAGGAGAGTGAGCAGTTAGAAAGGCCAGTCACGTGGGGTTATGGTTTCAGGTTGTATTAAGTCATCCATGGCGATGATTAGATCATGGGTGGAGTCTCTAGTGTGTGCTGGGCCATTGCAACATGGAGCGAGGTTGAGGTCCGTAAGGAAGGCCTTGAAGGTGTTAAGAATGGGGTCATTTAAGCCACTGCAATGAATGCGGAAATCCCTATGGAAGATTCGATGGGCGTGTTGGTCTGAAATAGAGGAGACAGTCTCAATCATTTGTTCAATAAAAGGAGGGTTGTTACTCAGAGGTGGTAAACTGTATAAAGTTTACATACAGGTTTATTATTGCTCCAGAGTTCTAAATTGAGGTATTCACATGGTTTCATAATTTCATTATTTTGATGAATCTGGTTGTACTGATTTTCAATTATGAATATTTTTGGAAAAACTGGCATTAATTACCACAGTTTACTAAATGATGCTTTAAAGAAATTGTAACTATTATTTCACAGTAGTTTAGAAAAACATTTTTCCCCCCAGTTGCATGTTTTGTGAATATTTTATTTTGAAAGTGAAGGATCATCAATCTTGCTTTCAAGCTTCTGCAAATATTTGCATCCAATCAGAGGGCATTGTGGGAGTAATGTATGTGGCCACTTATCGTTAAACCTTGTAAACGTGCACACGTTTTTACACTGAAACAACTGTCGGTAATACCGTCTCAGCCTACACTTCCTTAGAGCGCTCACCCTAATAATACAGGCTGTGCATTAATGAAACAAACCATACAAAACAGCAATGCCCTTCCCTGACCCTTACTGTGGGCTGTAAACTGGCAACCAAAGTGTTTGTGCTGCTGGAGGTGGAGCGTACTTGTCACAAGGGCAAAATAAACATGAAAACGTTGTGTCCCAGGAGACAGTTGCCTAACCATCCTGTGACACACCCGGATACCCTTACAGGTAATTAGCCCAGAGCATGAAGGCTCCCTCGTGAAGCCATCTCAGGCAGCCTCAGCACCGAGCCGGATGAGCAGGCGAGCTTAGCATACCAACAGCGGCCGGTACCATGGGGTATCCCCGGAGTAACAGCAGCGCCCACAACACAACGGTCCAGCGTCTCTTGCCAACAGTGCCCAGAGATGAGCAAACAAAAACCTGTAACCTAGAGGTCAATAAACGATCTGCCTCAGAGGGTAAAAACAAATACACTATCGACAGCCCACACCACAGGCTCCCTGAACAAGCACCTCTATCAAAAGGTGGTTCCTGAGCACGTTTGAAGGGATAAAATGCTCTGTAATCCATGCTCTCCACCCCCCCCCAGTACCAGTCACTCTCTCTCCCCCCAGTGCCAGTCACTCCCACCCCCAGTGCCAGTCACTCTCCATCCTCCCCAGTGCCAGTCACTCTCCATCCTCCCCAGTGCCAGTCACTCTCCATCCTCCCCAGTGCCAGTCACTCTCCAACCCCCCAGTACCAGTCACTCCCCCCCAGTGCCAGTCACTCTCCACCCCCCCCAGTGCCAGTCACTCCCACCCCCAGTGCCAGTCACTCTCCACCCCCAGTGCCAGTCACTCTCCACCCCCAGTGCCAGTCACTCTCCATCCTCCCCAGTGCCAGTCACTCTCCAACCCCCCAGTACCAGTCACTCCCCCCAGTGCCAGTCACTCTCCACCCCCCCCAGTGCCAGTCACTCTCCCCTCCCAGTGCCAGTCACTCTCCACCCCCCCAGTGCCAGTCACTCTCCACCCCCCCCAGTGCCAGTCACTCTCCACCCCCCCAGTGCCAGTCACTCTCCACCCCCCAAGTGCCAGTCACTCTCCACCCCCCCAAGTGCCAGTCACTCTCCACCCCCCCAAGTGCCAGTCACTCTCCCCTCCCAGTGCCAGTCACTCTCCACCCCCCCAGTGCCAGTCACTCTCCACCCCCCCCAGTGCCAGTCACTCTCCACCCCCCCAGTGCCAGTCACTCTCCACCCCCCCCAGTGCCAGTCACTTTCCACCCCCCCAGTGCCAGTCACTCACCCCTCCCAGTGCCAGTCACTCTCCACCCCCCCAGTGCCAGTCACTCTCCACCCCCCCAGTGCCAGTCACTCTCCACCCCCCCAGTGCCAGTCACTCTCCACCCCCCCAGTGCCAGTCACTCTCCACCCCCCCAGTGCCAGTCACTCTCCACCCCCCCAGTGCCAGTCACTCTTCAACCCCCCCAGTGCCAGTCACTCTCCACCCCCCCAGTGCCAGTCACTCTTCACCCCCAGTGCCAGTTACTTTCCACCCCCCCAGTGCCAGTCACTCTCCACCCCCCCCAGTGCCAGTCACTCTCCACCCCCCCAGTGCCAGTCACTCTCCACCCCCCCCAGTGCCAGTCACTCTCCACCCCCCCCAGTGCCAGTCACTCTCCACCCCCCCAGTGCCAGTCACTCTCCCCCCCCCAGTGCCAGTCACTCTCCCCCCCCAGTGCCAGTCACTTTCCACCCCCCCCAGTGCCAGTCACTCACCCCTCCCAGTGCCAGTCACTCTCCACCCCCCCAGTGCCAGTCACTCTCCACCCCCCCAGTGCCAGTCACTCTCCACCCCCCCAGTGCCAGTCACTCTCCACCCCCCCAGTGCCAGTCTCTCTCCACCCCCCCAGTGCCAGTCACTCTCCCCTCCCAGTGCCAGTCACTCTCCACCCCCCCAGTGCCAGTCACTCTTCACCCCCCCCAGTGCCAGTTACTTTCCACCCCCCCAGTGCCAGTCACTCTTCACCCCCCCAGTGCCAGTCACTCTCCACCCCCCCCAGTGCCAGTCACTCTCCACCCCCCCAGTGCCAGTCACTCTTCACCCCCCCAGTGCCAGTCACTCTCCACCCCCCCAGTGCCAGTCACTCTCCCCCCCCCCCAGTGCCAGTCACTCTCCCCCCCCCCCAGTGCCAGTCACTCTCCACCCCCCCAGTGCCAGTCACTCTCCACCCCCCCAGTGCCAGTCACTCTCCCCTCCCAGTGCCAGTCACTCTCCCCCCCCCCCCAGTGCCAGTCACTCTCCACCCCCCCAGTGCCAGTCACTCTCCACCCCCCCAGTGCCAGTCACTCTCCACCCCCCCAGTGCCAGTCACTCTCCCCCCCCCCAGTGCCAGTCACTCTCCACCCCCCCCCAGTGCCAGTCACTCTCCACCCCCAGTGCCAGTCACTCTCCATCCTCCCCAGTGCCAGTCACTCTCCAACCCCCCAGTACCAGTCACTCCCCCCAGTGCCAGTCACTCTCCACCCCCCCAGTGCCAGTCACTCTCCACCCCCCCAGTGCCAGTCACTCTCCACCCCCCCAGTGCCAGTCACTCTCCACCCCCCCAGTGCCAGTCACTCTTCACCCCCCCCAGTGCCAGTCACTCTCCACCCCCCCAGTGCCAGTCACTCTTCACCCCCCAGTGCCAGTTACTTTCCACCCCCCCAGTGCCAGTCACTCTCCACCCCCCCCCAGTGCCAGTCACTCTCCCCCCCCAGTGCCAGTCACTCTCCACCCCCCCAGTGCCAGTCACTCTCCACCCCCCCAGTGCCAGTCACTCTCCACCCCCCCAGTGCCAGTCACTCTCCCCTCCCAGTGCCAGTCACTCTCCACCCCCCCAGTGCCAGTCACTCTCCACCCCCCCAGTGCCAGTCACTCTTCACCCCCCCCCAGTGCCAGTCACTCTTCACCCCCCCCAGTGCCAGTCACTCTCCACCCCCCCAGTGCCAGTCACTCTTCACCCCCCAGTGCCAGTTACTTTCCACCCCCCCAGTGCCAGTCTCTCTCCACCCCCCCAGTGCCAGTCACTCTTCACCCCCCCCCAGTGCCAGTCACTCTTCACCCCCCCCAGTGCCAGTCACTCTCCACCCCCCCAGTGCCAGTCTCTCTCCACCCCCCCAGTGCCAGTCACTCTTCACCCCCCCCCAGTGCCAGTCACTCTTCACCCCCCCCAGTGCCAGTCACTCTCCACCCCCCCAGTGCCAGTCACTCTTCACCCCCCAGTGCCAGTCACTCTCCCCCCCCCCAGTGCCAGTCACTCTCCACCCCCCCAGTGCCAGTCACTCTCCACCCCCCCAGTGCCAGTCACTCTCCACCCCCCCAGTGCCAGTCACTCTCCCCTCCCAGTGCCAGTCACTCTCCACCCCCCCAGTGCCAGTCTCTCTCCACCCCCCCAGTGCCAGTCTCTCTCCACCCCCCCAGTGCCAGTCACTCTCCCCTCCCAGTGCCAGTCACTCTCCCCTCCCAGTGCCAGTCACTCTCCACCCCCCCAGTGCCAGTCTCTCTCCACCCCCCCAGTGCCAGTCACTCTTCACCCCCCCCAGTGCCAGTCACTCTCCACCCCCCCAGTGCCAGTCACTCTCCACCCCCCCAGTGCCAGTCACTCTCCACCCCCCCAGTGCCAGTCACTCTCCCCTCCCAGTGCCAGTCACTCTCCACCCCCCCAGTGCCAGTCTCTCTCCACCCCCCCAGTGCCAGTCACTCTTCACCCCCCCCAGTGCCAGTCACTCTTCACCCAGTGCCAGTCACTCTCCACCCCCCCCCCGTGCCAGTCTCCTATATCCCCTAGGCGCCCCAGTCGTGCCCCCCTCACCTGGTACTCCATGCTGAGGGCCCCCCTCAGCCCCCCGGTGCCCCCCCCCCTCATGCCCCCGGTGCCCCCCCCCCTCAGGCCCCCGGTGCCCCCCCCCCCTCAGGCCCCCGGTGCCCCCCCCCCCTCAGGCCCCCGGTGCCCCCCCCCCCTCAGGCCCCCGGTGCCCCCCCCCCTCAGGGCCCCCGCTGCCCCCCCCCCTCAGGGCCCCCGCTGCCCCCCCCCCTCAGGGCCCCCCTCACCTGGTACTCCATGCTGAGGGCGCGCGCCTCCGCCGCGGTGCTGTATCCTCTCGCCCCCGGGCCTCTCCCCGCGCACAGAAGCAGCAGCGCGGCCTGCCTGGCGCCGAGCCGGGGAGCCATGCTGGGCCCCGCCGGAGCCGCGCGCTCGCCCCTCCCCGTGACCTCAGCCGCCCCCGGCCCGGCCAACCGGCGCCATGCCCGCGCGGCCCCGCCCCCGGCCCCTGGGCCCGGCCATGTGCGGAGACCCGCCCCGAGGTGTCAAATGGCGGCCATGTGCGTGGAGCCGCGCCCTCTGAACTCACGCTCCGCCCTCTGACCTCACGCTCCGCCCTCTGAACTCACGCTCCGTCCCCTGACCTCACGCTCCGCCCCCTGACCGGACGCACCGCCCTCTGACGCACCACTCTCTGAACCCTCAGCACGCCGCCGTATCACTGAGGAGCCTGAACCTGCTGGTCCAATCCCCGCAGACTCCGGGCAAACCCGCTCCCCAGCCATCCAATGTCGTCTCTTGTGTGCACGCCTAGGTCGGCCAATTAGACCGCAGACGTGTACCACCCAACAACTAGAGCGCTGACCCAGAAATGTGTGCGCATGCGCAGACCCAGTGGCGAGTTTGCATGCGCAGACCGCGAGGCTCGTGCGCATGCGCAGACATCCCCTCAGGGTCCTGGAGAGAGCCCCTGAGCCCGGCCGCCGCCGCCGGTTCGGGGCCGCAGTCCGCGCCGCGCCGCGGATTCTGTTATTCATGGTGAGAGGAACGTGTACAGCGGGGCTCCCGCTTTGATGGTATTTTTTGTTGTTTCTTGTCTGTTTATTTATTTATTTATTTATGCGTTTTTATATAGCGCGGACTTTACCCGAAGGTGTCAGAGCGCTTCACAATAGGAACAGAACTGATACATAATGAGACACATTACAAAAGCATACGTTACGTTACATAAGGTAATAGAGACATTTGTGATCAAACAGAATACACGAGGTAGTAAAAAGTGCACAGGAGGAAAAAGTGACAAGTGTGCAGTTACAAGAGAAAACAAAGTATCATTTAAGGTGTAATACTGCAAAAGGTGCTAGACACTCAGGCACACGAACAAGCGTTACGTAGGCAAAGGAGGCACTTGTGCAAGTAACAAAGATAAAACAAGCATTTACAATGCAATGGTCTCGGCATTATTAAAGGTAGAGCTATTGGCATTGCTCATGACATTTTTTTTCTTTTTTTTTATAAACATAAATAAATGGTAATGTCATTGACAATGGCAATAGGTGAGCATTAGACGGTAGTAGAGAGTATTCGCGGACACAGAAAGCCACAAACGCACAGAGAGCCCCCCCACACACACACAGAGCCCCCCCCCACACAGAGCCCCCCCCCACACACAGCCCCCCCCACACACAGCCCCCCCCCACACACAGAGCCCCAGATGCTTTTAGTATTACTGTCACACACACAACCACAACCACATACACAACTACAACCACACCCACAAATACACAACCACACACACACCCAACCACACAACCACACCCAACCACACCCACAACTACACACCCAACAACCACACACACACACAACCACAAACACACCAAGCATTGGCATAGCCAATAGGTCTCTCCTTTACAGTAAAGTCCACATTTGTAAAGCGCACAATCACCCGTAAGGGTCTCTAGGCGCTGGGGGGCCGTCGGGAAGATTAGGCGAGCTATTGCCCAGAGTCACATGGTGCTGGGCTAACCTGCCGCCGGAGCCGGGGATCGAACCGTGGTCCCCAGATTCCAGCGTCAGTCGCCCTGGCGCCACACCTCTTGGGACCTTATAAATGTTTAGCCACACAACAGTTGATGTGGTTGCACCAAGGATCTTGTGCAGCATAACGACATACTTAGAAGGTCCCAAAAACGAGACCTATTGGCTATGCCAATGCTTGTTTGATCTTACATTGCCCTGTAGACCTAGTAATTTTCACTCACAATCTACATCACAAATACACATTTTAGTAATGCAATTCCTCAGGCCTACTGAAGTGTGGTCATTGTACTTGATTAGTGGTAACCACTGCACATATTTTTCCTCTGTGTAACTTCTAATGCGTAGTTCTCTCTGTTTAAAGCACACCAGAGTAGTGTAGCAGTGGTGGTCGATAAGCAATTCAATGTCTACACAGTACCAGTTCAAACTATCAACCCAAACAGAGGGGCCTCCACATGGTTGTTCCCAACGGATAGGTGCGGGCCCGACGGGGTTGGAGGAGTATTACCAACGGTGGGGAACTCTACTATAACCCTGTTCACCCTTCAGTGAACCCCGCAGCTGGTTAAACTGGGCTGTTTTGCTGACTTTGAACTCACAAACGTAGTGCCTGGTGGTTCACGCCTCCCTCGCTTTTGAAAAGGCCGGGGCATAGCTGGCGACGGCGGTGAGCAATTTCGGGCGAGTGCAAGGTAAGTGGTTGTCTTTATTTTCTCTTGTCGTCGTCAGGCGACTCCCCCTCTAGCCCCTCCCTCTACCCCTTTACTCTTACCTGCACCGGCCGTCAATGGGCAGCAAACTCAGGGACCGCCCTGGGTGGCAAAAGCTCTAGCATTGCTATTGACAAGGGGCTTGGTCGCTATGGGCCAAAACAATACTGCTCTAATACCGAAAACCTCCAACAGGCCCCAAACTGATACTTCAAAAACACTTCACTTGTTTACCATTGGTTAACAAATTTAAAAAGTGATAGTGTTACAAGACGGTGCCGTATCACAAGTACATTCTTCCTATTGATAAATGTTAGCAGATTGGATCTCTACACCTCTGATCTTCGCCTGCCTCCTATCTGACCAAAACACACCTGTCCGATTTACAGCTCCAAAAAAAGATCCTCTCGGAAGCGATAACATAAAAGTTCTCTGCATCGCCTACAAATACTCTGTAGGCAGTGCCGAGCTGTCACTGCAGAATTATCACCTAATCTGTAACCCCTGCACCTATCCCTCTAATTAACTAACCATTCTCTCCTCCATACAGATGGGCAAGTAATACCTAACCTCGTTCTCATATTATGAGCCTGCAGATTTTCATGTAGCGTGTAATACCCGAGTTCACTTCTAAGCACCTTAACAACAAAAGGTACCAGTACACAAGTGTATGCTGCTACCCAATAACGCTGATGGCTGAGATTTTCATGACCGAATTCGAAGCTGCGACTTGCAGGTTGGCTGAGGGAGTTGAAAGCTTGCTGCTGGCACAGACAGTGGTCGGCAGGTCACACATTTTAATCCCAGCAAGGCAGACAGAGCCTTTGAAGGTCCAGCTCTAGGACTTCTGTCTCCCCTGGAAGAAGGCGCCCCCCGATTCAAAATGCGTGTACTCAGTACTAGGATTATAATACTACACACAAATCACACGAATAATCCAATAAATGATGAGACTGGCATTAAGCTGCAGGTGGCATGGGTGGCTTTGCCATAAATCGCTGTCACACCAGAAAGATGTAATGGGGCACTGAAACGTACCCTGTCTTCGTTCACTTCGTCGGGCGTGCCCTGTATGGGTGCATATCCCAAAAAATTGCTCTCTGCTCCTGGGCACAGTGCCCACTTAAGAAACGCAGGTTTCTGTAGTGCCAGTACCAAATCACGCCCCCTCTACAGGAAAGCATGATTGGTTCTTAACAGCAGTGCAGAAAACGAGTGGAATCCCGCCTCCTGTATGTATGGTCAAACCCAAAACAAAACTTGCAGCGGCTTCCTAAGCTCTGCTCCATGCAACAAGCGTGCCATTGTTTGCCCCGCCAGCGCTGCACATCGGCCTCGTTCGGCGCTGTCTCAGATGCACCATGTTGGCATGATGCCCACATTCCACAGGCAGGGGAGAGGCAGGCGGTTCAGGAACAGAGGGCTGCCAGGGGATCACTTCAGGTGAAAGGAGGTGGCTGAACACTGCCCCAGCCTGTTACAAGATGCGGCGCTACAGGAAACCCACCTCACGGCTGCCCCATACCCTGATCTTTAACTCCCGCTTAGGGTTTACTCTAGCATTCTCAATGAACTGCTCCATGAGAGGCGCTAGATATAAATAACAGGACGTGTATTTGTAAAAGCGCATGTTCACCCAAGGGTATCTTGGCACCGAATAACCTTCATGTGTATTGTTACCCAACTCAATAGTACTAATTTTATCGACCGTAGAAGGATGAAAGGCTGGGCGGATCCGCTGGGATTTCAACCTGTGACAATGAGGTCGAACACAAGCCCGTGCAGTAGACGCATTAGTCCACTCAGCCACCACAACCGACTAAATAGTGCAGTAAAAGCTGAGACACTGGCGGCAGGATTGTGAGGACTCTGCTGCACCCCCATTATTGCAGTCTTTTTACATCTTGGGTGGGGTTCTTGCTTGTTTTGGGGTCTAGGGCACCCTTGCTAGTGCTGAGTCACTGGCTGCAGGTTTTCAACACTGTGCTTCCCCCAGCGCATTCGCTTGTTTACACCACAAACACTCTTAACACAGTGAGATGACAAACATTCTTCCCGCAGTGACACCGCAAACACTCTTCCCGCAGTGAGACCACAAACACTAAACCTGCAGGACCGGAGTCATAATCTCAACCGGGCCAACTGCCCCTGGATTAAAGGCACACGTGTGTCACTGGAGACCGGAGTACGAGAGAGATCCGGGAAAACATATCAAAACACACCCCCGTAAAAAAAGAAAGAAAGGTTTACGGAAAGAAAGAAAGGTTTACGGTAAAAGTGGATGCAGAGGTTATTGCGGGCTTACCTCCAGCTTGCCCGGCACCTCATCCCGCGGCTGGCTGGCGGGTCGGCGATCGGCTGGTCCGGTCTAGGGCTGTGGTTGCAATTGTGAGCTCAGGTGAGCACAGAACCCGCACGGAGCTGCAGTTTACAGATGGCTCCCAAGAATGCCACGAGAGCTGCACGGGCCAACAAAATTAACACTCTGGAGGACGCCGGTGCTGCTCCCCCGTCGGGGGCCAGGCCTCTGAGAATACAACGGCCGACCTAATCAGCAGGAGGAGGGCGGGAACAAACACGGACAGCGGGAGGGGGGCGGGAAAAAGACACGGCGGGGAAAGAATCCAACGGCCGACCTAATCAGCGGGAGGAGGGCGGAAACAGAGACGGACAGCGGGAGGGGAGCGGGAAACGAGGACAGCAGCCTACCTCATCTTAAGGAGACTTAAAATGGCGCCCACAAGCTTTTGAAATTTTTCGGAATGGGGGCGTGGTTTTGTGGTTCTGAGTGACAGACAACGTCACTGTCTAAAGAACGCAAAAAATCACGCCCCCAAATCCAAAAAAGACGGAGCTTCTTTGGAGGGACGGCTCTCTCCTCCAATGGCTGGCCTCCATTTAGGAAGCCAGCCAATGGTGGAGAGACAGCGCAGGGAGGCGGGTTCTGAGCCCTACTAAATAACATAAGATCTCCTGACCGGAAGCTGCTTCGCAGCTTAACGGTCCCTCGACCTAAACATGTGAGAGGTAGCAAACCGTGTGTTACAAGGGCAAAGTGGTGTGTGCATGTTACAAAAGGGCACCAAACACAAGTACATGGAAAATACTCCAAAGAGGCAGACACTCCAACCCCAGGAATACCCTGGGAAGGCACTTCCATGGTCGTGGAAAATATCAGTAGTGGGAAGTCTTCCTCCAAATAACAAGAGGACGTGAATTACTTTTGGAGGTGTCTCTGGAGGAGGATAACTTTGAGGTCCCTTTTGAAAGCCTTGGAGGAGGCAGTGGTCCGGAGCTGAGGCGGAAGGGAGTTCCAGATTCTCACTGCGTTGCCTGAAAAGGATTGGGCCATTGTTCTCTCCTTCTTGAAAGTGGGAGGTTCAAGTAGAAGATTCTCCGCATTGCGTGAGGGTCTAGAGCCTCCAGAGAGTTTCAGTTTATTCGCCAGGTAGCGAGGAGAGGAGGAGTGCAAGGCTTTGTGGGTGATACAAGCAGTCTTGTAGATAGCTCTAGCCTCGAAGGGAAGCCAGCGAAGGGTGGATAACATCGGTGTGATGTGATCGCTTCTTTTGGCCCCATAAATGAAGCGAGCTGCTGAATGGAAAACAGACTTAAGTGGGGACAGGTGGGATTTGGGGAGGCCAGTGAGAAGAGAATTGCAGTAGTCTAGTCTGGAGAGGACCAGTGATTGCACCAAGGTTATAAGGTCCTGTTCCGGGAAGAAGCGTCTGATTCCCCAAAGAAGGCGCAATTGGTAACGAGCAGATTTTGCAATAGAATTGATGTGGGGAGTTAGACTGAGTTTTTTGTCTAGAATAACTCCAAGGGATTTTGCGCTGTCGACAATGATGGGTTTATTGTTTAGTAGATTCATCTGATCCATCCATGATTGAACCGGGGGGGGAGAGAGTGAGGAAAAGTCAGCCCATAACGCACCTGATGCCCAGGCTGCTGGCGCAGGACTCCTCTTAGTTCCCATCTTGAACAATTACAAAATAAAGAGACGGGTGCTGGAAACAGGAAAACAAGAATAGAGTTTTATTCCTCATGAGGAGAGCCTGTCATTTCAGACACCCGTATAGTGTCTTCAGGAGGTGCTTTCTCTTTCCTACCCACACCACGCCACCACCCACCACCCACCACACCCCCCACCACCCAACACACTACACCTCTCTGAGGCTCCGTCTTTTATACAAATGTCTACGATGCAAAAACATTCCTTATTACAATAGAGACACTTAGAAGTAGGAAAAGGCATGCTTGGAATCCCAGCTTCAGGCCTATTCCCACACCAGTCGCTCAGGTGTCATCCTCCCCTCCTGAATGTAACAAGAGATTGTGATCTCTCAGCCGGACATTCCTGCCGGACACGAGGGTAGGAGGGGATGATCAAGTCAAAAGGTCGGGCAGGCGATAAGATTGGGCACTTCGGCTGGTGTGTTACGGTTTTGTTATGCTGGGCAGGGAAAAGGGAGCTGTACATCCACGAGGCTTGGTCTTAGGACTTGGGACCGGGTCGAGAGGCCAAGTGCGGCCGGGGGGGGTTTGTCAGCTGAGGGGAAGGGTGTTCTTGGGAGGAAATGGGGGGTGTGGGTCAAGCAGGAGGGCTACTTTTAGAGCAGGGTCACGCAAAGGGGAGAGGGTCTTGTGGCCGATGCATGAGCAGTGCGCGCGGGGAGGGGTGCCGGGGGTTTTAACAAACAGGCATAGAGGCCATAGTGCCTAAAATGGCTGTCGTGTACGTGTGCGCATGGGTCTATGCTGGCGGGATAACACAGTCACAGTGTTTAGCGATATCCGTTCTGCTTACAACAAGGGGTACTGCGAACACAAATGAACGCCGCTTATGTACATATACGAAAACTTAGAGAAACAAAGGGCTGAGGCAAAAAACCTGCACCTGTTATGAGTTGTGACTTGTAGATATTATGATGGTGCTTGCAAAACCAAGGAACACAACCCTATCTGTTCCTTTAAGGACAAAGTCCAAATACAAAACACAAATTGTGGAATCAGCACCCATCAGGAAGTATCACTCATAATGGTTAATGTCCTTCAATCGGAAATTATAATCCACTTCAAATGAACAGGTCCGAACTTGATCACGGTATATTTTCAATTCTTTATTGTAGTTTTCACAAAGTAGAGAAATATTCCAATTCACAGCAGGTTTATTTCTTTTTCTTTTTTTAGCCAACGCGTTTCGTCTCAAAACTGAGACTTCTTCAGGGCTCAGAAACCTGTTTTTATGAAGTATAGTGTGAGTTGCACAATTTTTCTAGATCAAGCATCTATTGGAAAGGTCTGTTATTTCTGATGAATATTCAGAAGGGACCAGAAAGACTGTATGGTAGCCAGCAACAAAAACGACCAGTAGAGATTCTGTGATGACATCACACTATACTTCATAAAGACAGGTTTCTGAGCTGGAGCTGCAGGGAGCTGGCACCGCCGCCAGGAGGTGAGGAGTAGAGCGAGAGGTCACTCCTAGACTTGGTGCTTCTGCCGGGGGTAGAGCCGTCCCAAGTGTGAGACAGAGGCAAGCTCACACCGCACTCTCCACCGGGAGCGTAGCGAGCAGAGACGGGCTGTAGCACTAAGCACAGCGCGCAGAGACACCCCGAAGCGGCGGTATATGGGCAAGCAAGCAGATAATCTGCTCGAGGAGGCCAGCCGATAGAGGGAAAATGCCTGCATCGCACCACGCATTCCACCCTGGGGAGGTAGCCGAGAAGCAGGGGGGGGCAACATGGAAGTGGCAGCAGCCGATCCCTGGGAACAGACCAGGACGCCAAAGAGTCCACTGTTTCCTGGGGCTCCAGGGAGGCTCTCCAGACATCGTTTCTCTGCTAGGGCAGCAACTCCTCTATGTGTCACGGCTGTGGTGCGGGCCTGGTTAGATTCATCCAGGCAGTCAGAGTTCGCATTAGGCCCGTATTGCTCTCAGGGTCGATACGCCATCAACAGTCCGATAAAATGCGCATGAGTAAAGTGAAAAGAAAGGGTCCATGTTATACTGGTTTATATATTACACCGACACACGTGACGAATGCCGTGTAAAGATTAAATATGGTGACCAAATGTGTTCAGAGCTTTCTCTCCTGGCTGAGTGCCACTCAAGCCTTGTTACTTCGACTCCACAGCAATAAAACACAGCTTTGTTATTTCCGCGCTGTTTTACTCTCAAACTAGCGGTGGCGCGGCCCTTTCCGTGTCTCCTAGCGCTGTATGCACATCTAATGCATGCACAAATGTCCCGTCGATCTAAGTAGGAATTTACTTTCTACAAAGGTGTTCTATTAATGCACGGATGAAAATCAGTCCTGTATGATAGTTAGGCACCCGGAGGAGACTGCAGACGCTGGGGTATTACACAGCATTTGGCAGAAGAAAGAAGGATGTGCAGGCAGAAGTGGAGGGGTGGACGAAGGAAGTTGGAAAGAAGTGAGAAAGGAAAGAAGTGAAAAATTAGAGAAGTGCGCCAGGAACAAGGGAAAGAAATGAGGAAGGAAATGGAAGATGTGTGGCGACTTCGGAAAAATGCGATGCCAGATAGGTAACGAGGTGAGAATATATGGAGACATGACGAGGAAATTAATGAAAGGCAATGGAGAAAGTGGAAGATGAATGATGAGGAAAACAATGATGCACAAGTACAGAACGAAGGCAGGAAGGGGGAAAAGGAGGGACAAAGTGGGAGCCGTGGAATGAAGAAGGGAAAACGTGGAATGCCAAGAGGATGAAGACACATATGTTTCCAATTAGACTGAAGTCGATGAAGGGGGAGACATTAGGAACAAGAGCGGCCGGGCAACTGAAAGTACGGCCGGCCACCGGCCAGCCATGAGTAATTAGGGGAGGAGAAGCCGCACAGCACACGCTGGGAGAAGCCCTTTGATGTGGTGGCGGCTGTGAACAAAATGCAATTGGGAAGGAGGGAGGGAGGCTGATGCGCGTGCTTGTTTGGTCACGTGAACTCAAAGAAAACCGCACCAAAAAGCCCTTGGTTTCACGAGTATTTTGAGCACTTGAATTCTCTCCATTTCCCATTCCTTCGGAATGGAAAAGGCGAGACCTAAAAACGGGGACAGGTCATAGACCTAGAAGTAGGACTACGGTTTGCAGTAACCATCGACATAAAAGTAGGCCTATTTGACAGCTGTCATAGACATAGAAAAGGGACTACACTGATAGCTCACTCTGCAGACCGAGATGAAGCATTACAGACAACAAATCAGAGGTCTTTTATTGGCACCCCTCTCCTTTACACAACAGCATTAGTACTTTTTATTAGATTTACACTTTTAAGGACTATAGCATATATTTGGCAAAAATCAAGAAAACATCACAGGCTAGCAAACTCCAGTGCAAAGAGAGCATGTGCGCGCGTGCTCAACCGGAACAATGAAAAACAGGGACATTTCTGTGTTTAACCTGGACACTGTTTGAAAACGGGGACATTCGAGTCACTTGGATTAAAGTGTCGGGACACGGGGACACTTCTCCAAAAATGGGGACCGTCCTGGGAAAACGGGGACGTCTGGTCACCCTAGCCATGAGGAAAAAGTGACGTGTGCAGGTTACAAGAGAAAACAAAGTACAATTAGAGGTAAAATACTGCAATATATGCTAGACACAGAGGCACAAGAAAAAACGTTATGTCGGCAATGGTGGCACTTGTGCAAGCATCGAAAGCAAACAAAATGTAAGAGGAGCAACCAGTGTGTTACAAGGGAAAGTGGTGTGTGCATGTTACACATGAGTCCCAAACACAAGTACAAGGATAATACAGCAGTGAATGTTAAACACTCCAACCACAAGAACACACTGGGAAGGCACTTCCATAGTCAAGGAGAGTAGAATTTTCAGTAAAGGGAGGTTTGGTCCATGTTTATTTCGTGTTTTGTGGATGAATGAAGCTGACAAGAAGATCTGCAGAGTCCAGTCTCAGCCCCTTGAGATCTGCTGCTGAGGCCCTTCTTTACCCGCCCCCTCAATCCACACCCCTCACCCTCAATCCACACCCCTCACACCTCAATCCACACCCTCACCCTCAATCCACACCCCTGAACATCAATCCACACCCCTCACCCCTCAATCCACATCCCTCACTCCTCAATCCACAGCCCTGACCCTCAATCCACACCCTCACCCCTCAATCCACACCCTCACCCTCAATCCACACCCCTGACCCTCAATCCACACCCTCACCCCTCAATCTACACCCCTCACCCCTCAATCCACACCCCTCACCCCTCAATCCACACCCCTCACCCCTCAATCCACACCCTCACCCCTCAATCCACACCCTCACCCTCAATCCACACCTCTCACCCCTCAATCCACGCCCCTCAACCCACACCCTCAATCCACACCCTCACCCTCAATCCTCACCCCTCAATCCACACCCCTCAATCCACACCCCTCAATCGACACCCCTCAATCGACACCCCTCAATCCTCACCCCTCACTCCACAATCCTCACCCCTCAATCCGCACCCCTCAATCCTCACCCCTCAATCCTCACCCCTCAATCCGCACCCCAAACTCCACAATCCGCACCCCTCAATCCTCACCCCTCAATCCACACCCCTCACCCCACAATCCACACCCCTCAATCCTCACCCCTCAATCTGCACCCCTCAATCTTCACCCCTCAGTCCACACCCCTCAATCCACACTCCACACCCCTCAATCCGCACCCCTCAATCCGCACCCCTCAATCCGCAACCCTCACTCCACACCCCTCACTCCGCACTCCTCAATCCGCACTCCTCAATCCACACTCCTCAATCCTCACCCCATTAATCCTCACCCCTCAATCCGCACCCCTCACCCCTCAATCCGCACAGCCAGCAGCCTGGCAGTCATGACAGACAGTAATTACAATGACTCAAAAAGCACCCCAAGTTCTGTTTTTATCCACATTTGAAAATAAATACAGACAAGGAAAAATGTTTTCTCTCTGTATTTATCTGTAAAAATCAGTAAGAATGGAAAACAGGGAGGCTTGGATATATACAAGATGCAGATTCACTCAGGGTTACATTTTAGAAAGAGCTGAAGCGGTTAGGGATGGTCAAATATACATTATATATTTACAGCGCGTGCTCTGAGCGGGTTCAGGGCGCCAGAGCTGCTGCCCCGGTAGGCCCGTGCTGAGCATGAGAGCCCCAGCGCAAGGGAGTGCACAGGTTTATTACTATACCATGAGGGGTTTCAATCGTCTCCATGAGGATGGTAGGATAAGGCTAACTTGACTCCACACACGTTGCCGGAGCGTTTCCTGGTTCGCCAAGCCCCGCCCATGTGAGAGCCACCTCGCTGATGGCCGCTGACCTAGCTCTAAGCTACGACTAAACCTCGAGCCTTCGCTTTCAAGATTCACGGCCGGAGCATAGCCAAATCACAGACACCCCACCCCCTACCTACCGCCACCTCTTACCGCTCTCGCTACGGCGCTCACTGCAGCACTCGTTTCACACCCGTCCCGCCGCACCTTGACTGGGCAGAGCTGAGCACGTGCACAACGGATCGGAGTCCATCGGAGAGGACGCCGAGGAGAGGCGGTAAAAGACGCCAGGAAACATCGAGAGCCCTGCCGGTTGGATCCACCTGCCTGGAGTAGATAGGCGGGTGGAGGTAAGGACGTCCGAGGACATCGATATTACGCGGTAATGTGCTGCATTGTGGACAATAGCCCTGAAAAACTAGAGCATTGAGCCCTGAGCCCACAGCACTGTACCTGACGGTACTTAGGCGCTGTTTCGAGATTCAAGCTACCCGCTCAAAAGGACGGCGGCGGGGGAGGACGGGGAGGTCCCTCGTAGGAGGCACTGACGCTGGTGAAGTATAGCAGTGTGTGAGGATTTAATTAACTATCTGAAACCCAGCTTTTACCTGCACCTTTGTGCAACAACTAGATTTTAGCACATATCGCTGCTGAGTGAGGAGCAGGGGCTGGAGCATTGGTATAAGTTGGCTTAAGGTGTGTTTTGGACCATTAACAGCTCTCTTTTAAAAAAAAAATAGCTGAAAGTTACTTCTGTCTCCGTCACAAAAGAACTAAGAATGTCAGCAAAAGTAAGGAACAATCATGTTAATAATAATAATAATCCACATTTGTAAAGTGCACAATCACCCGTAAGGGTCTCTAGGCGCTGGGGGCCGTCGGGAAGATTAAGCAAGCTATTGCCCAGAGTCACATGGTGCTGGGCTAATCTGCTGCCGGAGCCGGGGATCGAACCGTGATCCCCAGATTCCGGAGTCAGTCGCCCTGGCCGCGGCGCCACACCTCTTCCACTTTAAGGCAGGGATAGGAAAGGAGTTTTTAAAAACTGGCCAGTCACCAACGCCCGTACTTGTATCCAAGGGTGCGAGAAAAGGAAGAAGAAATGCACAGCAAAGAATGGACCTAAAAGTTAGAGCGCTAGCATTGGCAGAGAAGAACAGACAAAATGCTAAACAGTATCCCCTCTTCAGTAAACCTCTTGCGATACGGGGTAAACTCACCAGCACCCCACAACCAAACCGGGAGATGGAGGAGGTGAAAGGGCAAGTGGGTGAGAAAGGCATACAGTTCGTGCAAGGGCAGAATTTGCTACTCACCGCCAATCGCGCCCTGTCAGCTCAAACCACGCACCCTCTGCCCCAAGCAAAGGCGGATAGAGTGCCAGAACCTATAGATCATGTAGTTCTCACAGAAATAATCACAGCTATTCTTGTAAATGCACACCCCTCTTTCCAGCTATTAAGCCCGGAAACCGAGGGGACCCAGGAGGCTCAGGACATTCGGCCACCCCAACAGATGCCGCAAAAGGTAGATGGGGTAGAAGTATTATCCAACAAGCTGGCTTCTCTACCTGAGTCAGAACCAGAAAAAGGAATATTCCTGTCCTCGGGGGCTGAGGAAAATTGCGGAGAGGGAAGAGGTGAACAGGATATCTCAGTGCAGAAAATGCTCACAACTATCCTCCAAGAACTAAGGGACTTGAAAACATCACAGGCTTTTGAAATATCCCAGCTACATAGTAGACTGACGAGGATGGAGGAGAACCTAGGCAGTCTGCCCAGAAGGGTAGAGGAGGCAGAGGCTCAGGTTTCAATCTTGGAAGACACCATTGTCTCCATGCAGAAGGATCTCCAGTTGCTGAACAAAAATAAATCCCAGATGTAGTCCAAACTACAAGACCTAGAAAATTATAATAGGAGATCCAACCTACGCCTCGTGGGAGTATCGGAGGGGCTGGAGGGTGCGGAAATGGTGAAATGGACTGAGTCATTGTTGAAAAAAGCAATACCCGAGTTACAAGGTGATCTAACAATTACGAGAGTCCTTAGGGTACCTGCACATAAACCCACAAATTTGACATACACACGAACCATCTTAATTAACTTTTCGGATTGCAGAATTAAAGAGCAAATCTTAAATGTGGCAATATCTAGGAGAACATTTAACACCAATACAGTAAAAAAAAAATTATTTTCTAAGATATGTCAGCTGCCTCCGCTCACAGACGTAAGGACTTTATCAAAATGATTGACTCTTTCAAGGCCAAAGGTGCGCAGGCAATGATTATGCAACAGTCCAAGCCAAAGGGAAATTTGTTATCTTTACGGACACACAAGAAGCCCAAACCCCTTTTGGAAGGTCTTTATACAACTTAAGGAAATGAGAATCATTTAAAAAGTCTGGAAACTTAAAAAGGTTCACTGAGGGGCGGACGCAAGGTGAATCAGGAAACGCGATAGGATGCAACAACATGGCATCCAACAAGAAGAAGGAGAAGAGGGACAGTCGGGGTTTTCGTTCCTTCTAGAGGGAGTGGGGTGGTGGGAGGAGGGGGGGGGTGAAGCAGTGAAAAAAAGAGAGAACATAGATTATTTTTTTTGTATGCTTTATAGGAATCTCTATATCTCCAGTAGGACGAATAATGATGCTAAGGAAAGTTGCTTCTTTGATGCACTGTGTTTCTTTGACTTATGCATGGTACGTTGCACATTGAACATCGCATTCTAATGCACTTTAACGCATGTTCTTTTTTTGAATCCTGCTATAATATTTGCCCGATTTGCACACCTGACATGACAAGCTGTGCGATTTTACACATTAATGCTATTTTTGCACAATTGTTGTAAGGCCCAGATCGGCTGTGTTAGTTTAATATCTGGATGATCTGCATGATTTGTATTTTAAATATTTTGTGCACAGCTGATCTGACAACAGCGTAATTTGTACGTTAATGTTATTTTGCACAATTGCTATAATGTTTCGATCAACCGTGCTGACCCAATATCCACGCAATTTGTACAATGAAAAATGATTTGTCTTTTAGAGCATATAGCAGTTATTTATTGTGGTTTTAGTGTTTGGTAGGAAAAATTCCTTGCATATTTTGCACTTTAGAAGCATCTCTTTTGCACATAGAGCACAAAACTGCACTTTATCGGATATTAGCTACAACCTGTGGATAAAAATTAAGCAATGACTCCCCTTTCTTTAGTACACTATGAATAGTTATAAGGTGACATTCTTGTCTTTGAATGCAAATGGGTTAAACAACAGTCGTAAAAGACACGCTATAGAGAGCTGGCTAAAAGGTCACCACCCTGATGTGATTTTCATACAAGAGACACATTACAGGGCCCTATCAGATTCTAGCAGAATGTTTAGAAATTGGGTGGGCTATCATTTTTCATCTGTATCAGGGACGGCACAGAGGGGTGTGAGTATCTTTATAGGCAAGCATGTTCAGTTCCACATTGAAGGCTCGCATTCAGACATGAGTGGTAGATGGGCATTCCTACATGGAAAAATAAATCAGATACATCTAATACTTGCTACAATCTACGCACCAGTTATATATGACCCGCTCCCTATTTTACAATTAAAGCAAGCATTGACACGTATACTTGGTCAAATAATATGGGGAGGTAATTTTAATTTCTTACAAAATCCCATGGTTGATTCTACTAAAAAAAGATCGGCGACAAAATAAACCGCAAGTTGCCATAGCCCTGCAGGGATGTAAGACATATTTAGATATATATACCCGCTTAAACGTGGATATTCTTGTCACTCTGCAAAATATGACTCATCATCCAGGTTGGATTTTTTTTTAACTTCACATAGCCTCGAAATAAGTAAATACGAGCACTTAGCAAATGCATTCTCAGACCATGCACTAATTAAGATGGAAATAATGATAGGTAAAATGGACAAAGACGTATCAAGAAGATGGTACTTAAATAAACTAAATCTAGCGGAGCAACAATGGTGTGCAGAAATCGAGAATGAGATAAGGGTCTTTTTTAACATAAATAAAGGCTCCGCCCCAATTAATATAGTATGGGACGCTTTTAAGGCCACATTGAGGGGCTTAATCACCTCCAAAGAAATACCAAAACAGAAGGCTAAAAGGGAGGAGAGAAAGGCGTTACAAACCAGATTGACCCACGCAAATCTCGAGTATTACAGAAATAGGACCGCCGCTACCAGGCGAGAGGTATTTAATGCCAAAACAAAAATGAGGGAATTCTATTATGAATTAGGGGATATGGCTAGTAGGCTATACCTGCAAAAAACCTATGAAGAGATAGAGTATACGGGGAGATTGCTATCCTGGAAAGCAAAAGAAAACCAAGTCCGCAATAGAGTAGACTGTATATATGATAATGTGACTAAAGTTCGTAAGAAGACTACCTCGTCTATAGGTGAGATGTTTCTTAGACATTATAAAGATATATATTAAACATCTCACCAGGTCACACTGGAAACAATAAACAACTTTTTACGGGAACTTCAAATTCCAAAGTTAGGAAGTGACTTTAAAGAGCTGTTGCTAGCGGAATTTACAAAAGAAGAGCTAGATGTCGTTATCAGCTCCCTGCCTAACTGCAAAGCCACTGGGGAGGATGGTATCCCAGGGGAATTGTTTTAAGCATTCTCTGCAACACTTGGGCCTGAATGTTTAACACTTGCTAATTACCTACTACAAGGGGGGGGGCACCAGCATCTTTTCGTACTGCAGTAGTAGTCAGTAGTTTGAAAAAAGACAAAGATAGGGAAAATGTCAACTCCTATAGGCCAATAAGCCTGTTAAATACGGATTACAATTTTTTTACTAAACTGCTTGCAAATAGATTAAATAAGATGGTAGGATCACTCTTTGGGGCAGACCAATGCAGTTTTGTAGCAGGGAGACAGCTCTAATCAAATACAATTTTTTTATTGGAAGCTTTCGATTTCTTTAGTGTTAATAAGGTGGAGGCACAGATCAGGTTTTAGACGCCGAGAAGGCATTTGATCTTGTCTCATGGAACTGCCTCTTTGCGATCTTGGAGAGATTCGGCTTCCTGAGCTAATTTGTATTTTTATTAAAGCAACTTTATAGGAATTCCCAGGCGCGGATTTTAATCAACTCATCAAACGTAGGGACATGTCATATAAATAGAGGCACTCGGCAAGGTTGTCCCTCTCCCCGATTTTATTTGCCTTATTTATTGAACCATTGGCAATAGCAATTAGGGAAAAAAGAGCTCACACGGTCCCGGTTAGAGGAATGACCAATATAAAACTCGATGCCGATGATATAGTTCTCTTTCTGGACACGAAGATAGCTACCCAGTCAGAAGTTATGAAAGTGTTTGCGGACTTTCAAAGAATAGGCGGGTATAAAATAAATAAAACCAAAACAGAAATCCTATTATGCAATTGCACTGTAAACACTCTGCTAACTGAATTCAGACAGACCCGCCCAAAGAGGTATCTAGGAATTTATATTTCAGAAAAAGTAGAAGATCTCTATTACTTAAATCACATTCCATTATTGAAAAGGGTGAGCTCTCAGCTAGCACGATGGAACCAGCTCCCGCTTTCAATAATGGGACGGGTTGCGCTAATTCGAATGTCTATTCCTCCACTTTTTAATTTCCTTTTTAGTGCAGCTCCTTGTGCAATACAGACTTCCTTCTTTAAGCAGATAGATAGTATGTTTTCTTCTTTTCTATGAGTAAATAAAGTACCAAGATTGGCACTTAGCACTTTAAACTCCTCGATCGCAGAAGGAGGTTTATCTCTTCCAAATATTAGAGACTATTATTATGCGACATTTGCACATCACAGTTTTAGGTTTTTCTTTTTAGACACTCAAGAAGCAGATCATTTTTTTATGAAAAAGATCTTAAGGGAACGCAATATCATGGACCCCTCAAGAGTGACCAACAACCCGAAGAAAGTACGCTATAAGACCCTACAATGGCTACTTAAACAAAAAGCCCAGCTTCTGGCATATTATGATTTTCTAAGAATTAATAATTCAACCAGACTTGCGAACATATGCACAGGAGAAATGGGTATTTTGGATAGAAATACATTGAGATTGTGCAAAGAAAATGGGTATGATAAGATCCAGGATTAAGGGGAATTGCTGGAAAACATGGGAAGAGATTGAGACAGGGCTTCAACATTCTAATATAATTTTAAAATGGTCTTTTATTTGATTAAATGCTACACTGGAAAAGTTAGATATAGGTTTATTTTTATACCTCTGTAGCCCGCCTCCCGGACAGGTGCTTGAGGGCCCAGCTCGTGCACGGGGGCTGGCTCGGGTGACTCTCCGTGTGCCCACACCTGTGGGGCCGGCGCTCCCTCACGGGGGTGGGAGATCCCCTCAGTGACATCCCATGCTGCCTGCCCTGGGCCTTCATCCGAGGTGTTGTGCGTTGTTTGTGCCATATTTCTTTCCATGGGCCCCTGGTAAGCATGAGATATGCAGGTCACCTTGCACTGGACACACTTAAAGCACTTTCTTCCTCTGTTGGCGTGCGGCCAGCGGGATGTTATCCAGCTGGGATGGATGCCCCATGACCAGAGGTACTCTGCAAACTCTAGGCTCTGGAACGGCGGAGCATTGTCAGTTTTCAATTCTTTCATTAAACCGTGGGTGAAATTCCACTTCTCAGTTTTTGAGATGACATCTGAGGCTGGTTGGGATCCTACCCGTTCAACCTCAGGATATTTGGTATAGTCTTCTATCCCGACGAAGTGTAGCCTCCGTCCAGGAGGTGACCATAATCCAAACTAGCACACTACCATGGCTGCTGGGGGCCTGGCTCAGTGAGCACGGGGGACGCTGCTTCCGAGGATCCTGTTACTTAGCACCACTGGCAGGACCTAACTGCTGCTTCTACCATTTCATCCATGCATGGAAACCAGAATTGTGTTTAGAGCCTGTTCTTGGTCTTGATTATGCCTAGGTGGGCAAGTTGCATTGCTTGGTCTGTTAGGCTGTACGGTATTTTGAGGCGGGGTCCTCACAGCAGACATGCATTGGAGTCAGTCATGAGCTCATGGCAAACATTGAATAGAGATTTTAAATTCCTTTTTGCTTGTGGGGTTCTCTGGGACATGTGTGTCTAGAGCGCGTACCACTTGCCTATTAAATTGCTGCCTTCGCTAGCTGCAGGCATTTGTCAGCTTGAATGACAGACCTCATGGTGTCGAAAGACAGTGGGAGTGGCCTGGACCACTCGGCAACATACCAGACCTAGTCTTCGTTTCTTTTGCCTCATCTGCTTTTTTCTCAGTAGCTGCTCAGTGGTGGCAGATGAGGTAGGCCGCTGGGTTGTTTGCATCAGGCTGATATTCTACCTTGCAATTGTACTCATGTAGATGAAGCATCCAGTTCTCGATACAGGGTGGTGATTTAGATGCAGAGCCTAGAAAGAGGGGCACAAGGGTTTTGTAACCGGTATTGATTACAAATGTGTCTCCATAGATGAACAAGAGAAAGTGCCTCCAAAGCCCTGTGTATGGCCATAGCCTCCTTCTCAGTTTGAGAGTATCTTTGTTCTGCTGTTGTGACTGATTTGGTGGCACAGGCCAGGGCAGTCCGGTCACCTTGGTGCTGTTGTTGGAAAAGGACGGCTCCTAACCCTTATAGGCTCACATAGACGGCAATGGTTGACGGTTTCAGCTGATTGAAGTATGACACGGTGCTGTCTTCCGAAATGACGTCCTTCATTCGTTGGAACACTTCTTCCTGCATTGTTCCCCATATTCATGAGGTTGTGGTAATTGTGAGTCCACTGAGTGGCTAGGTGAGACCCATAAGTTCGGGTATGAACCAGCCACAGAAATTCACTTTTCTGAGGAAGCTTCGTACTTCAGACATGCTGGTGGGGGCAGGGGCCACTTGGCCGTCATTCATTTTCTCTAGGTCTGGCACTACTCCATTGGCTGGGAATGTGTGTCCGAAAAAACTGGTTTGTTGCTTCAGTAATTTGCACTTTTCATGGTGGAGGGTCAACCCTCAGTCTCTGATTCTTTGGCGGATTCCTCACAGGCATTTGTGGTGTTCCCTCACAAACTTGGCAAAAATCAAGATGTCATCGCTGACATTGATGAGTCCTTGTAAGCCAGCAAGCATTTTCTAGATGGTATCTTAGAGACTCCCTGGGTATTTTTTTTCTTCGTAGCTACCAGAATTGGAGATTCCCATTGTTTAGAGTTATTCACTTTTTCAATATTATAGTCTCGCTCCAGCTTCTCTAGCTCTTCTTCGGCCGTAGGTGGAATGCCATGCATCTATGCCACAGGCCCGAAAAAACCATCATCCATGACTTCTGACTCATTGGTGACTTCTGCAACTGCTTGAACAGTCTCCTTAAAGGGGTTCTGTTTCGATGACCTGCAGACTTTGGCAAAGTGGTTATACTTTCTGCAGGCTGTGTATTTTGTGCCACTGGCTGGGCATTCGTTCGGCCTGTGGGGTTTTCCTCCGCAGTAGCCACATGGCATCTTCGCTTCTGTAGGCCGTTTTGGGGTGTCAGTTGTGCAGCATGGTTGGATGGCGTTGACAGGTTCTCTCGAGGTGTGCTACATTGCAAGGCAATATACAGAATGTAAAAAAGGTGTGTTTATGTATGTATGTATGTATATATAAATATAAATATATATATATATATATATATATATATACATATATATATATATATATATATGTACAAAAAAAAAACTGATGCCGAGAGGTTGAGGCCACACGGGGGAAATCCTCTTTGGGAGCCTTAAAAATGGACCCTGGGCATTATGCATTTCGGCGACCCTTCGCCTCGTCAGATGCCTCCACACACGGAATACTAATTCATCTCCTCCGTAATACTCTCCTCCAGCTCTCTCATTGGTCGGAGAGCCCCGCCCACAGTTTATAACGTGCACACCTGTTGTAGTCTGGGGATTTTGACTACATATCCCAGAGTACTCCAATGTGGAAAGGCGATGCACGGGATAACACAAAATGGCAGCAGACCCGGGCTGGCAGGCAGACCCGCTACACAGGTAGGTATGGGGGGCTCCTCTAAGGAGCTCCCCAATACATGGAATCATGCATCTAACACTGGAATCGGGGTGGTTGCATGATTCCAACTTGTTTGGTACCAAACATGACCAGTTTCGGGGTCGCCATTATGTAGCTGGACATCTCGACTTGCCAGTGTCCACTTCATACCTTAAAATGGCTGACCCACACTTACAAAGCCCACAGAATGGAGTCCGGTGTTTGTAGGGGTTCCTCTGCTCGTGCATGGGAACTCACACACTTAGAACCATGCATCCTGCCCTTGCATTGAAGGGCCTTGCTTAGGGATGACTTACAGGTTAAAAGGGCAGTGACCTGGTTATAAGGGAAACCCTATACCTAAGTGAAAGGTGCATGCACCATTTCACGCAAACTGTGATAGCAGCTCTGCAGACACAGTTTGCATGGACTCCCGAGGTGTCACAATACATGCTGCAGCCCATCGGAGATCCCTGGTGTACCAATGTCCTGGGTACCTCAGTACTATATACTATATATCAAAACACACAGACACCAGGCAAAGGCTGGGGGTATCTATGCCAGAAAGATCCTACTTTCCTACAATATCCATGTTTTATACTTGTAGCTACCGACGAGAAACAACGAAGCTCGCGTTACAGCCTTGGAGAATTGCAGAAAGCCATGTTTGGTACAAAGAAAGAGAACAAGAAGTGGATGTTGTACCACATCACTATGATTAGTTTCTGGGGTCATGTGATTAATGACCTATTAGAAGTATTCATGGGAGTTGTAGTTTATTTGTTTTTTTGCTGTGAGTTTTTCAGTGAAGAATGTTGAGCATAATCTTCACCTCTGTGTCCTTAATAGAATTGAAATTTTCCTTTACGTTTGCTAAATTTATAATTTTTCCCAATTATTTTCCCTGCAGGACCACAGTTGCGAACGTCATGGCTTCCAAAGTGATGAACTCTGAAAATATCAACCCTGTGCTCCGAATAAGTCAGTTGGATGCTCTTGAGCTCAACAAAGCTCTGGAGCAACTTGTTTGGTCGCAGTTCACTCAGTGTTTTCATGGGTTTAAACCAGGGTTGCTGGCTCGTGTGGAGCCTGAGCTGAAATCGTTGTTATGGATCTTTCTGTGGAGATTCACAGTTTACTCCAAGAACGCCACGGTGGGTCAGACCCTCATGGACATCAAGTACAGAAATGACCTTTCTCAAACTCAAAAGTATCAGCCTTTGAATTCACAGCAGAAATTATGGTTTCTGATCTGCACTGTGGGCGGGCGATGGTTGGAAGAAAGATCTTACGATTTGTTCAGTAACCATCCGTTTGGATCAGCCTTCAGCAAAACAAAAATTATTGTTAGTTTGACAGCTGGCCTTCTCAAGCTAAGTGGACTGCTGAACTTCCTGGTTTTCCTTCAAAATGGAAAATTTGCAACACTGACAGAGCGACTTCTAGGGATCAGATCTGTTTTCTGTAGGCCTCAGAGTGTCCGTCAAGTAGGATTCGAATACATGAACAGAGAACTGTTATGGCACGGCTTCGCTGAATTTCTGATTTTTCTCTTGCCTCTCATTAATGTTCAAAGACTTAAAACAAGATTATTTTCTTGCTTCAAGCCTCATCTAAGTGCTTTTCCTAATTCTGAATCTGTTTCTGTGCATAGTAAAGAATGTTCTCTTTGCGGTGAGTGGCCCACCATGCCTCACACCATAGGCTGTACACATGTGTTCTGTTATTATTGTGTTAAAAGTAACTATTTGTTTGATATGTACTTCACTTGTCCTAAATGTGGGTGTGAAGTGCAGAGCCTACAGCCTGTGGAATTTAAGATTGACCTCAGTGAAATTCAACCTCTCTAGAGCCTCCTATTTGCAGGAAATGTCTGGTCCAGGATGAGCACAGTGTAAGGAATAATTATCATAGCTAAGATGAAAGCTTCTCAGCAGGATTTGCACTGAATTGTGTCAATTATAGTAAAATGATTGCTTTTTACTGAAGGCATGAATTCTGATTTACATGGTATGGAAAAGAAAACTCAAATATTTAATAGGATATCAATGCTTCTATGTCTAATATATATATATATATATATATATATATATATATATATATATATATATATATATATATATATATATTCCAAAGCAACACCAATAGCAACGCTCTCAGAAATCAGAACATCACGCTCAAGTCAAAGTCCAAGGGTGTTTATTACACCTACAACATGTTTCGGCTTAGACAAGCCTTGATCACGTAAGTGAACTTGTATGCACAGTGTGTAAATAAAGTTTCAGAGCGGGTCAATGACATTTAGGTAGGACACACAATTCCCAGTGAAAATGGCGGCCATCTTCGAATGGTGAAAATACTCTCAGATGCTGTACAAGTGCAAATCTAACCCATGAATAAACAAGATCCGAAAATTCATGTGTGGGATAACAGATCGAAATATCTACAGGTTGTGCAGAACTCATTGCAATTTCTGTTCAATACATCACCATGATGTAGAATTACCCCTCATGTACTTAGTATATATACAATTCACATACGATCAGTGTCTCCAAGAATCAACAGTATTATACACGATCTAGATCATACAGCGGAAAATTCGTATCAGTAACAGGTAAAGTACCTTTATAACGAAAAAGTCCGTGTGTGTGCCATGTGATTCAAAATCAAAGAAAATATGTACAGGTAAAGTCATGCTCATGGAAATTGCCGTGGTTTAAATATCCATGTTGCAATTGTTCGCTCTGCATGTGCCGTCTGCAGTAGTGAACAGAACAGTGTCTCCATCATTAAATGCATGATGAAAGACAGTGAAGTGAAACAAAGCCCGCACTGTGGACCTGTTGCTCATTGGTAGATGAACTCATGTACAGATCTGTCTGCAAAATGGCATACATAGTGTGTGGATGCTAACAGTCCCAATGTCAGTAGGACACATCGCGAATTGTGAACAACTCACTCCTAAGAAAAATACTGTTAGGATGTGTTTGTGACTGTGTCGATTCGCGCACGTTGTCTTGTGGGCAAGGTCAGAAGTCCCAGATAGAACAGAAATGTGGCAGGCAGTAACCAGGTAAAATACCTTCAAAAACAGTCTCACCGATAACGAAAAAAGTTCTTACTACTCAAACCCAGTGGAGAGTATCGATGTCGCAGTGCCTGCTCGAGATGCCCCATGGGGCGTGCCCAGAGAAGTAACTATACAGGTGTAGAGACGGGATTGGCCGTGAAAAGTGAGTGCAGTGCTGTGGCCCCTTGTCCCTTCAGTCGTCCTGTTTCGAAAAACAACATAAAACAAAGATATATTAGAATTAAAAACATATGTATAGTGTACCTCAAGTTAATAAACTTTACAAAGTACATGTATCAAGGATAGAGGGAGAGATGAGATGAGAGAATGCTGAAAACTCAAAAACAAAACTCAAGCTAACCCCACTGGTTTCACAGAATAGTACTGGATAGGTGGTTATGTTAAGAAGCGGTGTGCGCACGGTGTTCGTACGCATGCGCGCACGGTGTTCGCACGCATGACCACGCTGTGTTCGCATGCATGCGCGCGCGGTGTTCGCACGCATGCGCGTACGCTGCAAGCACTCCGCGAAAAAAATTTCATTCCAAAAAGTCATTTCTGTAAATGTAATGTACATAATAACCCAAGGCATTCTGTGACATAACTGTAAAAATAGTATTTTTGACTTTTAAGAGCCGTATATTAGCTTTAAAAGCATTTACGAAAATCAAGTAAAACGTCATTCATATGCGACTCGTGCATGCCCCGGTCGCGCAACGTGCGCGCACGTAAAGTCATGTGACTTGAAAACAACACTTTTGATTGGTTTCTTTTCCAAATCTTCAAAAACCCCACCCATTTCCCTCACAATCTGTTTCACTTTCCTTGGAGAAGCATCTACAGTGTTTTCTTCGTGCTTTGAAAATGGCAGAACAGCAATCTTCAGACTCTGATGTTGAGTTTTTGCCTGAACAACCTAAACAAAAAAAAACAAAAGAGTCTTTTGTATGGAAGTTTTTTTACTTACACAGAAGGCCTAAAAAGGGTAAATGCCTCCAAGGTCACTTGTAAAATCTGTGGCACCATCCTTTCAAGAGGTGATGCCTCCAAACATTATTCGTTCAGCATTGCGAGTATGACTCGTCACCTCAAAAATCTACATCCCAACAACAATGCTCGGGCATCTACACAACACATGAGGGACAATCCTGCATCTGCTGTCCCCAGCACATCTTCTTCGGGTGCATCTCCATCTTCAACTGCTTCAGATATCCGGCCGGATTTTGCAGACTTGAACATACGTTGCCACTATTGCAACAAACTTTTATGTTATGGAGAGCAAAGCATTAATTGGATTGTGCAAAAGAAGAGGCAGCACGGATGCTCCAGCGATGAATTTTTTTTTTTAATTATTTTTGTTCCTGTTCCTGTTGAGCAGTTTTTGGTTACCTGTTTATTTTTTTGTTACATAAAATCCAAAAGAAATATAAAATTGTTAAAAAAACAAAAAAAATTAAAACAAAAAAAGTTCTAAGAAGAGCTATTTTTCTTATATACTGTGTCATACTTTTTTTTAAACGAATGTGTAGTGTATAAATGAATGACTGAAATGACTGAGTGAAGGGGAGGGAGGGACTGAGGGAATGAGTGAGGAAAGGGGAGTATGGTGAGTGAGGAAAGGAGTCAAAGTGACTGAAAGAAGGGGACTAAGGGTAGGGGAGTGAAAGAAGGGGAGGGCGGAAAGGAAAGTGAGGGAGGGGGAGTGAGAGAAGGGGAGCGGAGGACGGAGACAGGGAAGGGGAGTAAGAGACGGAGAGGGGGAAGTAGAGCAGGGTAAGAGGAGTGAGGTAAGGGAAGTGGAGTGACGGTGAGGGAAGGGGTATGAGGATGAGAAAAGGGGGGTAAGGTAAAGTGAGAGATGGGGAGTGAGGGCGAGAGAAGAAGAGTGAGGGAGTTAGGGAAGGGGAGTAAGGCATGCAGTGAGGGAAGGAGAGTGAGGGAAAGGGAGCGGGAAAGGGAAGGGGTGTGAGATACAGACAGGAGGAAGTGCAGTGGGGTAAGGGGAGTGACGGTGAGTGAAGGGCAGTGACAGTTAGGGGAGGGGTATGAGGGTGAGGGAAGAGGAATGAGGGAGAAGGAAGAAAATTAAGAGAGAGGGAAAGTGAGGGAGAGAGGAGGAGTGGTAGAAAGACCGAGGAAAGAAGATTAAGGGTAAGGGAGAGAGAGGGAGAGCGAGGGACTGAGAGGGAGTGAGGCTGTTAGAGTGAGGGAGACAGGGAGAGAAACATTTATACACTCTAAATAAAGTTATGTACAAACATATGCTAACAACATTTACCCGAAATAGTCATTTTTTGTTTAAGATACCATTCCTCATGGCCAAATAGAATGTGTGAAATCCTTAGTTTGGAAGATACTTAATAGTACTCTTAAGTGTCCGTTTCCCAACCTTCTGAATCAAAAGCACCAACATCTGTTGTACCATCTCACAATGGTTATACCTCCACCCGATGCTATTTATCATGTACATAGAGCCTTACACAACTAGCATGCTATCAGAATCTCAACATCATCTGGTATGCCGATGACACTCTGCTCATCCTTTATCTTAGCAAGGAGCTGTATACCATTAAAAGAAAACTCTACAAGGGAATAAAAAAAGTCACCAACTACAACAAATCTAAAACACCTCTGCCTCACTGGTGATCAACATCTCCTTTGATAGCCACATCACCCCCTATCTGATACACTTACACTATCTCTACGTCAACTACAAGAATTTTTTTAACCTGATCAGCTTCACTCACAAAGTACTTTTCAACACCAGACTACCCTTTCTTAACAGCAGTAATTTTCCCAAGCCAATTATTTTCCCTAAAATTTGGATTGTAAAAACACTAGGTAAGAATTTGGTAAGTCATAAGACAAACGTTGTTTAAAAATCAATTGAGTATCATTACAATGTGTCCAGCCTTTTGTACATTTTAAATAAGCTGTTTTAAGTCCTGATGTTGTGGAAGGACCATCATGGAAAATAATTGCTACAGTTACAAAAGTTCTTCCTGATATAGATAGTTGAGAAGCCATACAATTTTTTATTAAAGTTGTCAGTTTTCTTCCATCAGGTCTGCTTCGTTGCAGCATTAAAATGACATACTGTCCATATCTTTGTATAAATAATGTTGATAACATTTGTGGGTTACATTGGGTACAGACCATGTTTTGATTTGCTACTCTAACTAGATTATTAAAATACACTGATTTGCAGTCTGGTAAAGTCAAATATATAAATCTTTCAGTGTCTATTTTAGTACTACTTGAAAACGAACAATTGTCACAGTCATGTTGCCATTTATAAGAAAGGCCAAAAAGATTTTCAATATCTATACCTTCATCTTGCAATACAACAAGCATATACATTCAAAATTCCTGACAATCTTGCTGAATATTCTGTAAAAATTGATTTAAACCAGAACATATGTCTAAAACATTTCGAATATCAGAAACACTTTCTATTTTAGTTTTATCACTACTACATTTCTCAAACACAGAATTCAACAAACAACAACATCTTTTGTCCCGATTTTCAACAATTCAACAACATTAACCACTACATTAGCATAGCAGTTGACACCAGAACTGTTTTCAAACTGAAAACCAACAACCTCTTCAATAGAATCCTTTTTCTTTTTGCTTACTATCACTGGTTCATCTAGTTTTTTTCTTTTCTCTGCAACCTCGCTACAATTTTTCTCATATCTTCTTTTTCGACTTACCACACGCTTTTCAAATAAAGGATATTGAGGTAAATTGGGAGCATGTTCTCTTAACCTATTATACTCTTTTACACAATTTACATCTGCACTAATCTTCATCTCATCAAAATCAATCAAGTATAATCCAGATAAAGTTCTGACTCGAGATAAAGCAACATATGCCATACCCTCTTTAAACACAGTACTTCCAATATTCACTAAAGCACTATCTACACTTAAACCTTGAGATTTATGAATAGTCACCGCATATGCCAAACAAACAGGACACTGTTTTCGGCAGACATATAAATCTTTTACAAGCAAAAATCGACTCAATTGTTGTACTTTTTCAATTACATCAAATTTGATTTTCAAAAATTCAGTCATCTCTATTTGGGTAATTCACAAAATCAACAACATTACCCATTGCTCCATTTACTAAACCTCTTTCCACATGTAAATTACGTCGTAAAATTATCCGACAATTTATACATGCATATAGATTCTTTTCTAAACCAGCAGTTTTAGATATTGATTTCTCTAAAGAATCCAATTTGGACTTCAACTTTTCTGACAAAATAATAGTAGCTCCCTCATGCTCTATTCTATCAATAGCTTCCAGTTTTATAATTTCTTGATTTTCTAACTTTAACATTTTTTCATTGAATATTGAACATTCTTGCAGAGTTGGCATCAAGCATATCACTGGTTTCTTTTCTGCAATTTTTCTATATATATTCTCTGGAACAATATTTACGTTTGGAAACAAATTTGTAAGTAACCGTTCCCGTAAAGCTTCTTTGCCATGTTCACTCACTTTTCCAATTCTTATATCTTCAAGAATACTTTTATAATCCGCGTCCTTTGCCTGTCGCATATTTGTAATGAGTTCTGAATATTCGAAATATGACCAAATATTAACATTTCCAATGCTTCCCAGGCACTTTCTGGTGTCTTCATGTGTAACTGTTTTAAATACTGGTTGTCCTTTCACAGGAGTTAGTTGTAGTAGATCTCCAAAAACTATGACAAGTTTGCCTCCAAATAACACATCATACTCTGTTTTAAGGATTTGTTGCATTCTTAAATGCACAAAGGCAAGCATTAAATTTGATACCATGCTTACCTCATCAATAATGAGAAGTTTCATTTTTTTCGAGACTCTAGAAACTTCACAACAAGCTTCTCCAGATAGCTTGTGGTATTCTAATTTATTTTCATGCTCTACTGACAGCATCAATAAACAATGTAAAGTAATCCCTTTAATGTTATCTGCTGCCAACCCAGTTGGAGCAGTAACAACACAACAGAGTGATGACTCAGTTCTTTTCTGTAGATAAGTTGCAATTCCTTTAATTAGAAAACTTTTTCCAATTCCTGCTTCTCCACTCACGTACAGTCGGACAGGTTTAAATGACGTACATGAGCACTCTTTTTTCTCATGATATAAACCATGCTCAATCTGCTCTGTCACTTGATCATATATTTGTTTTTGCTCAACATTTAGTTGTTTTTCCAATTCTTCTAAATTTATTACATCCTCTTGAGCTTGTTGCATTGCTGTTTCCACCTCATCCATGGCAGTTGCTGCTTCATTTTGGATAATTGGTTCTAGTGAAACTGACTCAACGAAACAGAACTTTGACTGTCTTGAGAACTGTCTCTAGCAATCTCTGCTGCAAATGTAGCTTCTTGCTGTATTTCGTCATTCAACATTTTCAGATAATTAGTAAAAACAGGACATTCTATAGTATTTTTAGTTGCGTTGAATGAATCTTCATAACTGTGAAAATCTCCAAGTAGTTCCAGTTCTGTACGCCATGGCTTAAAGAGTTGCAAAAGAGCTTAATAGTAAAATTCCCTTTTGTCAGGAGTTTCGCAACTCAGTTTTCGGTGATTATTCAAGTGTCCTTTTATTTGTTTCACTAAACATCCTTCAGATCCAATCACAGCATATACTCCTTTATTGATATCTTCTGTAATATTTCTCTTAAAAGTATTGCTTTGCAGTACTTCATAAAGACAGACGTTCTCAAGATGATTACTTCTATTTGGATAGTATGTATCCAACATATTTGTCTTCAAAATATCTGTACTGTCTGGTTCTCTCTCTGCTAAATACTCAATTTCTTGTACAGATTTCAAAACTCGGTTCCTTGTTCTTGCAAGACCTAAACTCACCCAAATGATTGTTCTAGATTTGGAGTATAGACTTGCAGATGATAAGCGATCTGCATAGTCATATGCTCCGATTTCTCGATGAGACAACATCTTCAAACTGTAGCTGTACAATTTCTTACTTGGGCTCTTTTCATGAGAAATTTCTTCCCACATTTCCTTTAGTTCCGTTCAGATTTAGTAATGTAAGACGTTACATAGCGAGCCACAGCAGTGGAGTTGTCTGCAACATATTGAATATCCATGTTAGCATTCCACATGGACAAAATGACTGGGTTATAGTCATTTATGTATGTTGACTTCATTTCTTCTTAAGTTGTAGGTATTTTTCGGTGATTTTCTTGTGACAGTATGTCGCAAAGAGGACACAAAATTGTTCACTCTTCCTTTTGATATTACTGGACGTGGAAATCCAAAACGACATTTTGTGTAGAACTTATCCTTAGATTTGTACTTTCGACGACAGTATTTTCCACAACGATGGGTTTGAAACCGTAAGACTTGATGTCTTAAATTCTTTTGTTCTGTACTTTTTGGTACAGCACATGTAGAATATAGTGCAATAAAACTCATCATTGTTTCATCTGAATCTGTTCCAAATTTGGGGGCATCTTTGATCCATAGCAGCATATGTATGTGAGGAGCACCTCTTGCTTGATACTCCTTTCTCAAAAAGAAATCCAGAACCTCTCCAAGAGGAGGATTTTTTTGTTTGTGATAAAAGACAACATAGCTTCAAATCTATAATTGAAAAGCCTGCATACATTAACTGGATCAGAAGAGCACAGTTCTCCAGGTGTCTTGTATTCTATATTTTCTATGTTTGCATTTGCCTCTCGAAGAAATTGAAGTAAATCTTCCCAAGGATACTCAGCACAGCTTAGAGTAAGGAACCATGTAGGAGTTCCTAAGTTTCTTAGCATACATTTCACTTCCCCATGACGACGGTACCAATACTCATTAGTACCACGCTGACATGCCATGAGATTAATTAGCTGAGATTCCTAAACAGTATCTTTCTGTTGGACTTTATCCATAAAGTCCTTTGCCGAAACATTTTGCAGATGTACTCCACTTTTTAGTATATGGTTCACTACATAAGAAAGTCCAGACAAGTCACTCTCAAACAGAAGATGAAACAAATATGGAATACATTGACGAAACCTTGGATCTTCTGCATATAATCTTGGTGTCCGGTATTCAGATGCAGGAATCTGCACAGGTCGGTCATCATATCGTCCACCTTTGCCTGTTGGAAATAACTGAGGGAAACAACGAGCTTCCAAGCTTTCTTCCCATACACTAATGGGACTTCCTTTCGCTTCTTTCATTTGGAATAACTCAATAGTATTCCCCATCACCTCTTTAGAGGGAAGTGGATGCACACTATAATGTTCATACATTTCTTCAGTTCTGGACACATCCACTTTTTCAATTTGTCCAGTTGGCAAAGGACTGTCCTCTTCTACAGTTGTTTCCTCTTCTCCTACATATACATTTTTATAGTATTGATTATTTTTTACCAAATACAACGTTGCCTTTATCACTTTCCTAACATCCACTAATTCTTGCCAGATTTTCTTACTCTTTGTAGGGACGCCATTAACTAGAATAACTAGAGGTTCCTCTTCCACATTTTCTACACCAATTGTTTCAATATGTTTCTTTAAATCTAGAGGCAAATATACAACTCTTCCCTTTAATCCTCTCTGTAAATCTGAAGGAGGCAATTTCCCTGTCTTAGGCTCCATACGAACAATAGCCTGAAATGGATGCACACATTGAATAAGAATAGACTAATATGTATTTAAATCCATCAGTTCAGAAGGAATATTTACCAACTGTGAGAAGGAGACTAGAATAGGAGAGAACTGTACCTTGCGCGGACTGCAACAACCACGCTCCTTTGCTGTCTCTCCTCAGGCACTCGGACGCGGTGAAAGGTATGACCCGGAAGAGGAGGAGGAAACACCCGGAAGCCACAAGGCAGGACGAATGGGAGACGCCTACAAAGAGGTGAGGGTGGAGAAAACAATGGTCCACGCGGAAGACGGAGAAAAGAGTTTACCGGCAGATACGGAGAAAGAAGACGCGGGACCAGTTGAAGAGGCAGGAGCCCTGGAAGACTACGTGGACCCGGTACAGGAAGACGCGGGACCCGAGGATTCCCAGACAGCCCACGAACCGGACGTCGACGAGGATAGCTGGTGTGAGGACTGGTGGTGTCCGGTGGATGCTGGAGAGCGGCCGTGACTCTAGGAAGAGTTACGGCAGGGTCGGTGAGTGACATCGGCTCTAGGGAATTGTAGCGGGTAGCGGGTGGGAAGAATACGGGGAGAGATTGTTTAGAGTGGTTTCTTTCGTTTGATTCTCAGTGTTGGCGCGCATGATATAGTTGGTGAAATATTCGAACCACACAATGCACGGCGCACTGTTGTTAATTTTCTCCTGACGGGCAACCTGTGGGCACTCTTATCGTTCTACCCTAGGCACCATAAAACTCTTGTCCCTAGCCCTACTACCTAAATCTACCTCTAACTGGGACTTTTCTATTGTCTACGTGCTCCGTCACCTTCCTACTGACTGGCAGTGAACACAAAGTTGTGGTGAAGGGAAACATCATCCCTCTAAGTTTATTATTATTCTCACGGACCCCTCATTTATTCCTCCCTTCTCTTATGAGCCACCGGGGAAACCTACCACGTCCAGAAGACAAGGCGAAGACCACACGTGACCCTTCATCACCTGACACCTCCCCGGAAACCTCTGAAGAAGAAGACCACTTCGAAGAAACTTTACAAGTTCCTGTCACATCAACATTTACTTTCAATAAACCTTCTTCCTTTAAACCACCACTACCGCCTCCACGCCTGTTTATCAAACCCGCCCTCTAACACCAACTCAAGATTATTATGTACAGCTCTAGCAGGCATTTTGTTTTCATTTAATTTATTATAACAATATTTACAAATACGTTGATCAGAGCCCAAATCAAAACAATTCACTACCAACAAATAAGTTGCAAATTCCTTCCACTCATTATTATTCTCCTTTTCACTTTTTAAATATAGATCAACTAACCTGGTCTGATTTTTATAATGAATTCGTCTACAACAAATACAAGAAAAGTTTGGCCTTTCACCTGAAATGACCTTAAACCTTGTAATTTCTTGCTCAAAGCTTTCTGTACTAAAATTCTGTACATTTTCTTCCACATTTCCTTCTATTAATGTATCAGTTTCTGCACTGTCTTCTTCAGGACCAAAGTAACTAACCTCAATTTCTTCACAAATGTTGTTTACATCTAATACAGATCCATGCAAAAGAGCACTGTTTAACTGTTTTAGCTTAAGTGCTGGACTTTTTGCATAATACAACCTTCTCACTAATTTCCTCACTTGAGTATGATGCACTGCTAACATCCTATAATGGTGAAAAACACTCTGACATACTTTTTTAGAAAGACAAGCCAGAGAATGACCTTGCAAACCCGTTTTTCCCCCACTCTGCAAGGGTCTAATTCTTGCAACATCCTAATCTTTTGTTTAACACTTTTCTTAGTATACTTACGTAAGAAATTGCGAAAAAAATCAATTGAATCCTGTCGTACACTACAAATACTACTACAATTCCAAGTGAAGTTTTAGGGAGCCTTAGGACGTCTCCCTAAAACTTCATCAGCTAACACCTCTTCTCCATTTCTAGGGACAATTTTCTCTTTTTGAATCGGACAACCATTCTTAACCTCATAAGCTCAACCACTGGTGTCAACTGCATGCAACAAATCATTACTCTGATGGTAACTCTCTTCATTAAAAAACGGCTCACAACTTGAACTATGTTTCCATTCTCCAGAAAAAACATTACAAAAATTAGTTCTATTAATTCGTCTTTTCCACTTACTTTTGGCCTTCAAAACATTGATTGGCTTATCTAGTGTTCGAATTCTATTGATTACGAAAATAAACAACTTCTTTTTTAATTCAAAAGCCTTCTCTACAATACTTTCAATATGTTTTTTTCTGATAAAAAGCTGTTTTTCTTTTACAATTCTTTATATTTTTAAATAAATTTAAAACAACTCTGTTATAAAACATTCGCTTACGAATATCAACAAACTGATTTTTTCGTCTTTTACTATACACAATTTCTTTACCACATAGTTTTCCATCATTTTTCTTTTTTGTCTAGTTTTTCTTTGTAGTTACAGATATTTTTTTTTCAGATTCTCCACACTTTTTTTAGTTTGTGTTATTTTCCTTATAAAATCCTTTGTTATCTTACGAGGAGCTTTCTTCTTTTTCGCCACACATTGTTGTTTAGATAAATCTTGTACTTGTTTTTTCTTGGAAAAGTAAGCCTGTTTATATATTTTTCTTTTCTCACTCTTTGAAGGCATGATGGTTTTTCTTTCATTAGATAATTGAAATCTGTTGTGAAGAAAAAAAACATGTTACATTTTTTTTTTACAATTATAGACCACTACTAGCATACTACATAGCAATTAAAAGCACTATATGTTGTAAACTCTGGTTCACTCCATAAGTAAGTTTAAAGCACAGCAGCAGTGTTTGGGCAGTCTAGGAGATCATGCAGGGAGTGTTGTTTCAGGGTTTAGGGCAGTACAGTGGTGTTTCAACATTATAGGGGCATTCACTGAGAATGGTGTTTTAGGGTTTAGAGCAGTGCAGTAGTGTTGAAAGAGTTTAGCAGGTTTTCCTAGGGATGGTGTTTCAGGGTTTAGGACAGTGCAGTGGTGTTCAGGCAGTGTAGGGGGTCATGGTGGGATTGATATTTCTGAGTTTAGAGCAATACAGTTGTGTTTGAGCAGTGTATAAAGCAATGTATGTCCTAAAGCCTAACTCACTCCATGAGTACATGTATTCCCATGTCTGCAAACACATGCACAGAGCAAGTGATTTTGTCACAATATTCCCAAAAACACACTGACTCGCATTGTGATTCTAGACAAATAGAAATATCCCTTGCAAATTAATGAAATGATTACTACATGCTACAGAGAGAGTTGCTATGGCATTTCTACAGCACACCCAGGATCTTTACTACACAGCATGGAGACTATTTGGGAATTAAGAGGCCTGACACACATACTGCATAGCACTTTCTAGCACTACATGTCCTAAAGCCTGACTCACTTCATGAATACATGTATTCCCATATTTGTAAACACATCAACTAAGCAAATTATTCTGCCACAATTTTCTGAAATGAATACTGACTCACACTGTGATTTTAGACAAATGACAGTATCCCTTGCAATTCAGTAAAATGATTACTACAGTGAAAGTGGGTCTTGCTGGGAGTGCTGTTTCAGGGTTTAGAAAACTACAGTAGTATTCACCCAGTGTAGGGAGTATAGCAGGGGGTGTTTTTTCAGAGTTTAAGGCACAGCAGCAGTGTTCGGGCAGTGTAGGAGATCATGCAGGAAGAGCTGTTTCAAGGCTTAGGGCAGTGCAGTGGTGTTTCAACATTATAGGGGAATTCGCTGAGAATGGTGTTTCAGGGTTTAGAGCAGTGCAGTAGTGTTGAAAGAGTTTAGCAGGTTTTGCTAGGGATGGTGTTTCAGGGTTTAGGACAGTGCAGTGGTGTTCAGGCAGTGTAGGGGGTCATGGTGGGATTGATATTTCTGAGTTTAGAGCAATACAGTTGTGTTTGAGCAGTGTATGGTATCATGCAAGGGCTAAGAGTATAAAGCACTGCATGTCCTAAAGCCTAACTCACTCCATGAGTACATGTATTCCCATGTCTGCAAACACATGCACCGAGCAAGTGATTCCGTCACAATATTCCCCAAAACACACTGACTCGCATTGTGATTCTAGACAAATAGAAATATCCCTTGCAATTCAATTAAATGATTACTACATGCTACATAGAGAGTTGCTATGGCATTTCTACAGCACACCCAGGATCTTTACTACACAGCATGGAGACTAATTGGGAATTAAGAGGCCTGACACACATACTGCATAGCACTTTCTAGCACTACATGTCCTAAAGCCTGACCCACTTCATTAATACATGTATTCCCATATTTTTAAACACATCAACTAAGCAAATTATTCTGCCACAATTATCTGAAATGAATACTGACTCACACGGTGATTTTAGACAAATGACAGTATCCCTTGCAATTCAGTAAAATGATTACTATCTGCTACTGAAAGATTTTCTTTTCTTTTTTTTTTATTTCTTTTTTATTCCCATCGTTGGGTCATTTAACAGATAGTACATTCACGACAGAAGAAGATATATATACATTTCTATAATCTGCTTTTACATAGATATCTACTTCAAACAAGAAGGACAGGATTACCAAATTCATATAGAAAAAATTCATAAATTCATAAACTATGCCTCTAAATAATCTGTAAGAGCCCCACATATCGATAATCCTAATCTTTTTTTTAACACCCTTTAAAGCATACAAATTCCATTCCAATTCATATACATTGAATAGTTTCCTTCGCCAAAATTCAAACATCGGTGCTTCTGGTTGTAACCATTCCGTGGCTATACTTAAACGAGCAGTGGTCATTGCTAAAAATAAAAAAAATCTTGAATTTACATAAATTCACATTGTTATTAACATATTGTCCCCCCCCCCACTAACATTAGTGCGGGGGATATTTTAATGGGATGCTGAATGACTAAAGATATAAATCCTTCAATACTGGAAATGAAAGACGATAATTTAGAGCAGTTATAGAAGACATGAACAATATCTGCGTCTTCCCCTCCACACCGAAAGCATTTTCCATCATACTTAGGCCCCCATGTTGCCATTCGTTTAGGCGTATAATACAATCTAAATATGGTTTTATATACCTGGGCTTTCAGATTAGCTGACAAACAGATGTCCTTTGCCAATGTAATTGTATCTACAATATTTAAGTCGGTTTCCTCCAACTGATTCTACCAATATACATTATATTTATTCAAATCGTCAGATTTATATTCCGTAAGCACCCGATATATCCAACCAATCCTTTTTTCCATTCGAATTGCTTCTATTAATTTGTTAGGAGTGGGTGTATTTACTTTCTTAACACAGAAATCTCTGATTTGTAAATATTTAAAAAAAAGAAAGATGAGATAGCTGATATTTACTTCCCATATCTGAAAAAGATCTAAATATTCCATCCATATCAAATACATCACCAATTCTAACCACCCCTTTCTTGCTCCATTCCTTCGCAACACTATCCCAAAATATCGATGGAAGTACTTCCTCCGCTGAAAAAGGGGTGTAATATGAAATTCTCTCTAACTTTAAAAGCCTCGCTACCTTTCTCCAAACCTTGTAAGCGGATAGAACCACCTTAAAACGGGTGTGCTTGTAGTAATTCCCCTCCATCTCTTTTAGCAGACAACCCTTTGCGTGCTCCCCCAATAGTAAATAAAATATCGACGGTAATTCAGCTGGATCCTCACTTGATTCTCCAGTCAACAAAATTCTCATTCTTTGTAAAAAACAAACATAATAATAGAACACAAAATCAGGAATCCCACGCCCACCTCTCTCAATCGGCAGGGTCAAGTATTTCATTGCTCGCCTAGTTTTACTAGGTGCCCAAAAAAATCTAGTACATAAAGTTTGCAAATTATGGATGTGGTTTAAGGGTATCTCTAAAGGGATACTACGATATAAATATAGTATCTTGGGTAACACGTTCATCTTTATAATATTACCTCTCCCAATAATGGACAATTGAAGTCTCCCCCATCTATCTAAAGATTGTTTAAGTTGTTGCAGTATCTTATCCCAATTGGCGTCCACTATCTCTTGTGTATGGGATTTAATTATAATACCTAAATATGTTACTTCTGAAGTAACCCTATAGTCATTAAAGTGAACACTATCTGAGCAAAGGACCTGTGTTTTTACAGCGTTTAACTTTTATTTTTTATTTTTAATATAATCTTTATTCGGAATTTCAAATTTAGAAATCCATAAAAGCATGGTAACACATAATAAAACAGTTGTATATGTACATATGTAAAAAAGTACAGAGCGATTATATATGACAGGTAAGTTCCGCGTCTGAGTTATAAAACATTAGTTTAGGGAAATCACTTTAGAGATTTTTTCTGTGTCTGTATATACACTTCAGAAAATTGAGCACATGATAACAGGAAACTTCAGTGTCCAAAAGCTGTAAACACAGCATGGAGGGGCGACATTGTCTGAGACCCCAGGATTTTAATAAAGTCAATAACCAAACCTTGCGATGTTCGTGATAAAACTTGCAAAACAAGACAGTATGCAAGGTGGTTTGTGTTGACTTTTCGTCACAGGGGCATAAGGGTGGATTCGAATCCCAAACATTTGCTGTTGGAAAAGCTACCAGTCTGTGAAACATATTTAGTCTGAATCTTGTCAGTAAAAAACGGTCAAACATGCCGATATTAAGATTTAGGTAGGGCTGAATTAAAAAAGTAGATTGGACCATTATCGCGTGTTGAACAGACGGTTTGCCTGCTTCAGATTGTAATCTCAGGTTTTCCAAGTGTCCCAGGGCTAATGCTTTTAGTTGTTTCTTTGTAAGTTCTCTGATTTTTCCAGGATTTGAATAATATTGCTCTGCCCAAAGGTCAATGCAAAAGTTCCTGATATAGGCTAACCATTTGATTTTTAGAGCGTGGTCCAATGTCATTGCGTCAGCCACTATCGTCTTGGTGAGGTCATTTTTTTCTGAGGTCCAGATACGGCGCCATAAAAGTAGCGGTTGGATTTTTGCCAGGTCCTCGATGTGTGGGACACCTAGTTCAGCGTGGCAAGCATAAGTTGAAGATCGCTTTGGGGCCACCAGAAGAAACCTTAAAAAGTTATTTTCTGCTGTTTGCAAGGAAGTGACGTCAGTGTGACCCCATAAGCTTGCTCCATACAGGGCTGTCGGTACGCATTTGGCCCTATATATCGCTAATAGTTCCACGGGCGGTCGTTTTCCCAGTTTTTGTGAAAAAGTCACCAATGCCGCTAGCGCTCTTTTAAAACCGTGTTTCCTCGCTTCCACTGCCTTTTTCCAGGACAGTTTGTTGTCTATTGTAATTCCCAGATAGCAGTATTCAGTTGCGGGATCTGCTTTTTGATTGTTGAGGGTGATGTTTTTTAGATGTTTTCTCCCAGCACCTGCCGTCATCACAAAAGTCTTTTTCACGTTTATGTGCAGGTCTAGGGTAGCCATAAACTGAGAGTACCTATTAAAGGTCTTTTGGAGTTCACAGGGAGTCCGTGCCAGCAGGACAGCGTCGTCCGCGTAGAGCAGAGCGGGAATCGGGCGTTGTTTTGCCTGTGGGAGGTCCCGGGCACCCTTCAGAAGCTCAACCTCCAAGTTGTTAGTGTAGAGGGAGAAAAGGAAGGGGGCCAGGACACATCCCTGTCTGACTCCACGCTCCACTCTGAAGGACGCTGTCAGCTCTCCCTTAGTGCCAAAACGGACTCTAGCAGAGGGGTTAGAGTACATTTCCCTTAGAAAATTCAGAAGTGGCGGATCTACCCCCATTTGGGCTAGGAGGGACCACAATTTGGTGTGGGAAACACAGTCAAATGCCGCGGACAAGTCTACGTAAATCATATAAAGTTTGTCTTTTTTGGCATGTATATATTTTCCAATAATCACAGAAAGGTTTAGGGCTTGCTCCACAGTTCCAAAACCCTCTCTAAAACCAAATTGTAAGTCAGACAGTATGCCTCTCTCCCCCACCCAATCCTGAAGTCGCTCCAGGATCACCCTACCTGCCATCTTTCCCAGTGAGTCCAACAAGGATATTGGTCGGTAGCAAGCAGGGTCCTGGCGATTACCCTTCTTGAATATCGGTACCATAACGGACCTTGTCCAGGACTCCAGGATTCCTTTCTTTGCCGCTGCCGTGCACACCCTGGTAATGATCGGGGCCCAGAGGTCTGTATTGTACTTGAAGAAGTCAGCCGGGACTCCGTCCGGGCCTGGCGCTTTTCCATTTTTGCTTGAGCTCAAAGCCAAAAGGATCTCGGAGATTTCAAAGTCTATTTGTATGGGGTAGAGCGGAGCTTTTGAGTTCACATCTTCAGATTCTTGCTCAAAGGATGGTTTTTGGAGGATTTTTGAGAAGTGTGATACCCATTCTGACTCATCTATCGCAACTTCAATTTTTGGATTTGTGTCGTCTGCCAGAAAAGGGGTTCTTATTACTCTCCAGAAGGCCTGGCTATTTTTTTCCTGTGTACTAACGTGGAGTTCATCCCATAAAGCTTGCTTTAATTCCGCTTTTCTCTTTTTCCTGATTGTAAGATAATCCTTTCTTAAAGCGGATATGGTATGAGGATCCCTTTCATCTTTGTTTAGTGCTACTTTGAGCTTTGAATGAGCCTGAGTACATTCTTGGTTAAACCATCCTTTTAAACGGCGTGGTCCAGCTTTATGTTTTGCTGTAAGTAGAGACTTTGTTTTTTCCATAATTTGAGCAAAGCTATTAAGAAGTTCATCATCTTCTACCAGTGTATCTAAACATTTCTTGATTTGGGGGTATACTGATTTTATCAAGTCTTTGGTGATTTCCTCTGGGTTAATCTTCCCCCACTTTATTGAATATCCATTCAATTGGCCCAGGTTTATATTATCCTGGGTCAGTGCACTAGCTATCGTCATAGGGAGAGATTGTTGGTGATGTATAATCAATTCCATTGTAAGAATAGCATGATCACTATGAGTATTGGGTATGACTTCAAAGCCGTTTACTCTGGGTTGTAGACTAGCTGATGTTATAATGTAATCAACCGTGGTGCTAAAACCTCTACCTATGTAGGTCGGTTCTAATAAGCTAGTTCTGTGATCCGGGATGTTTGCTATTTGAAGGTCCAGATCTGATAGGAGATCATTCATTATTCCACCCGCATTATTGTGAGTGAAGTGGGTAAGGGAATCGCCTTCCTCTGTCACCATACCAGGACATTTATGCTCTGGTTGGGTACATTGATGTAGATTGAATTCTCCTGCCCATATTATAGACAGTACACCCCTTGCACCTTGTTTCTGTCTGAGGGTAGTTAATTTATCATAAAGGTGGGCCAAAACTCTCTGGAGCTGTAATTCCTCGAGGTTATTATAGAAGTTGATGAAGGTCACGAACTCATTTTTCGGTAAAGAGAGACCAATGATCTGGAAATTAGGCTCCAGTTCAATGATATTTGTTTTTATGTTTTGGATGGTGTTAGCTATGTAAATATTTAGTCCTCCCTTTGGTCTACCCTTTTGTCCCCCCAGTGCTGGGGAGAAATATGTCTTGTACCCCTACAAGTGAAGTTCTGATTGTGACCATGTCTCCTGTAGACAGACTATTTGGTGTCTGTGTACATGGTGCATGAGGGTCCCATCCTCCAGCTTTGGTCGTAACCCCGCGATGTTCCAGGAGATCACGCTCAAAGTTGGAGGATTGTTTTTGTGGGCATTATCTGTTTGTAAATTATTGGGAATGGCTAGATCTTCAGGGATTAAAGGGTTATCTGGGATTGGCGGGACATCTGGAGTTTTAGGGGACTGTTCTACTGGCTGTGGTAGTCAGTCGACACACTCTAGGCCACTGTACATGTTTGTTAGTGGTAGTCCATTCCAGCCGTCCCAGCGTGGGGGATCTCTATATTTTCTCCACTGTTCTTGCCCTCTCCATTCATCCCTTTCTCTGCCTCGATAGCGAGGGCCTACTGTGTACCAGGGTCCCTCTGTTTGCGAGGGACCATCTTGAGATGTGAAGATAGAAGAAGGAGAGACGTTTTATTCCTACCCCCCCATTTGGAGTTTGGTCCTCTCCTGAGCAAATGTGTTCCACTATTCTTGGGTCCTCAAAAGTAATTAGGACGCAATCCCCCTGTATTGTTTTTTTGCCATGGCCGACCCAAGGGGCTCTTCTAACCATCAGAATTCTAGTGGAGCAGTAGGGGGGTGGTGATGGACGGTTTATGGTGAGCCAGTGTTGTATCTTGTTTTTTAATGACCAATTTGGTTCGTATTTTTGGTCCGTCAACTCTGGTACACCAGTCAGTATAGCAACAAAGGGGCTCGCTTCTGGTGGAAGTGTTACTGGTCGTGTTACTAATCGTGTTTCGTTCTGTTGTTGTCTTTCCCTCGGTCGATATGTTTGGGGTTGTTTAGTTAATGGTTGTTTGTTTTTTGTGGCTATGATGGTGCCATTTGCAGGGGTGCTATTTTTTCCTGGGGGGTTTGTTGAGATTGAGGTATCTGGTGCTTTGTTCTTAGTTGGTATTGTGACTGTGGGTTTCGGGGCTGTGGTGGGTACAGGTAACGATTTTGCCCCTTTGGCCACAGGGATTATATTTACCAGTTTCGTTGCCCCGGGTTTTTGTGCTTTTTGTAAGTCTTGTACTTGATCTAAGACAGAATTAGCTTTCATCGACGCTGAGAGTTCGACTACGGCTTTTTCTAGTTTTGCCAGGGTGTCTAGAACAGGTGAAAGGGATTTGTGTAGGAGGTTTCCAATTTTTTCCAGCAGATCTGGATTGTAATCATAATCAATTTTGTTTGGTGGGGAGCCCTCAGATACTACCACTAGATTCGTGGTAGGTCAAGCGTCATGATGTATACTCACAATGTGCCTGCTCTGGTTTCCTAGCAAGGGGGAACTAGGACTATTTCGTATTTCCTCTGTAGCGGATGGGGTTTGTTTTCTCATTGGCGTTTCATTTGTCGCTATATGGTTCTTTCTCTTTTTTATAGCTCCCTCCCTCCTACCTCTTGCCTGTCTTACCTCTTCTGGAGTTGGGTGTGGATGTAGGTCAGGAGTTTTTTCTAGGTCAGAGTCAGCTATTAGTTGAGATTCTGAGAGTTGTGAGACCGATAGATCAACTATATTTGGGAGGCTCTGCCTATTGTTAGTCCCGCCCTCACTGTGTCTTTGACCTTTAGTTGGGACTGGCGTTCTAGCGGTTGCTAGATGACCCAATGAGGATCGCCGGGCCTCCAGAAGGTCTTGCGATACTCTCCGTTCTATGAGTGAAATACTCTGATCTATAAAGGTGTTAGCCTTTGTTATAAAACTGTCTATGGGGCCAGTTAATTGTCCTTTTTTTGCTGCTGTCTTACTTCTGCTTCCCCTTGGAGACATGTTTATACAGGTGAGGATGTTTAGAAGAGATTTTTAGTGGTAGGCGTTAGGGGGGTAGCCCGGCCCGGCTCTGACCGGCCTAAAACGGCCCGCTCTTTGCCCGGTCTTAGCCCCGGGATATGCCCCGCGCGCGTCCCGCGGTGCGCGTCACTGGGCTTATTAATATAGTCTAAGGTGGAGAGGGGGCGTGGCACTGGGAGGGGGCGCGGCTCACCCGGGAAGAGGACACAGCTGTGGATGTTGTAGGCTGGTCCTCGCAGTCCCGGGGCCGCGCCTCTCGCCTCCTCTGCGGCCTCGCAGCTGACACCTCCTCACGCTGGCAAGAAACGGGCTGGAGCACTTTGTGGCTACTCCTGTAGCACAAACAGAGTCTTTGGCAATGAACTCCTCGTCACGTGCGGCACCCGCGAAGCAGGGGCCGCGAGGAGTGAAGAGCGCTTTGGTGGGGGCGGGCACTGGGAGGGGGCGCAGCTCACCCGGGAAGAGGACACAGCTGTGGATGTTGTAGGCTGGTCCTCGCAGTCCCGGGGCCGCGCCTCTCGCCTCCTCTGCAGCCTCGCAGCTGACACCTCCTCACGCTGGCAAGAAACGGGCTGGAGCACTTTGTGGCTACTCCTGTAGCACAAACAGAGTCTTTGGCAATGAACTCCTCGTCACGAGCGGCTCCCGCGAAGCGGGGGCCGCGAGGAGTGAAGAGCGCTTTGGTGGGGGCGGGCACTGGGAGGGGGCGCAGCTCACCCGGGAAGAGGACACAGCTGTGGATGTTGTAGGCTGGTCCTCGCAGTCCCGGGGCCGCGCCTCTCGCCTCCTCTGCAGCCTCGCAGCTGACACCTCCTCACGCTGGCAAGAAACGGGCTGGAGCACTTTGTGGCTACTCCTGTAGCACAAACAGAGTCTTTGGCAATGAACTCCTCGTCACGAGCGGCTCCCGCGAAGCGGGGGCCGCGAGGAGTGAAGAGCGCTTTGGTGGGGGCGGGCACTGGGAGGGGGCGCGGCTCACCCGGGAAGAGGACACAGCTGTGGATGTTGTAGGCTGGTCCTCGCAGTCCCGGGGCCGCGCCTCTCGCCTCCTCTGTGGCCTCGCAGCTGACACCTCCTCACGCTGGCAAGAAACGGGCTGGAGCACTTTGTGGCTACTCCTGTAGCACAAACGGAGTCTTTGGCAATGAACTCCTCGTCACGAGCGGCTCCCGCGAAGCGGGGGCCGCGAGGAGTGAAGAGCGCTTTGGTGCCACATCTCCCAGCACCTGCGCACACTCCACTGGCTCCCCGTCGAGGCGAGAATCACCTTTAAGATGCTCACCCACGCACACAAGGCCCTCCACGGCACCGGACCAGCATACCTGAACAGCCGACTCAAATTCCACGCACCCCTAAGGACCCTACGATCAGCCCAGCTTTCCTACGCTGTGGTCCCCCGCACCAGAAAGACCAGATCGGGAGGCCGCTCCTTCTCCTTCCTCGCGGCCAAAGCATGGAACGCCCTTCCGCTCCACCTCAGACAGACAACATCGCTCCCCATCTTCGCAAGAAACCTCAAAACCTGGCTCTTCGACAGACCCCCTCCTTGATGGAATGGAACCTGCACCCCCCAACCCCCCCCACCCCTAGCGCCTTGAGACCCTTACAGGTGAGTAGTCGCGCTTTAACAAACTCCTGATTGATTGATTGATTGGTGGGGGCGGGCACTGGGAGGGGGCGCGGCTCACCCGGGAAGAGGACACAGCTGTGGATGTTGTAGGCTGGTCCTCGCAGTCCCGGGGCCGCGCCTCTCGCCTCCTCTGCGGCCTCGCAGCTGACACCTCCTCACGCTGGCAAGAAACGGGCTGGAGCACTTTGTGGCTACTCCTGTAGCACAAACAGAGTCTTTGGCAATGAACTCCTCGTCACGAGCGTTTAACTTATAACCGGAGCTGTTTCCAAAATCGATAGCTAGTCGTTCAATCTTTTTCATTGCCTGCCCAGGATCAGTAGTAATAATAGCTATGTCATCCGCATAGGCGAATATTGAGTGAGATATATTTGAAGCATAGAATGGTTTGATATATGATGACTCCAACAGTTTCATTATAAATGGATTGATATATAACGCGAAAAGAAGTGGAGAGCAAGGGCATCCCTGGCGTGTACCTCTTGTAATAACTATCCTTTCCGAATTTCAGCCCATAGCTACCACTCTCGCGTTAGGTGACCTATACAGTGCCTTAATAGCTCTCAATTTTTTTTTACCAAATCCCATTTTATTCATAACCGCCTATAAATATATCCACTCTACGCGGTCAAACGCTTTCTCCGCGTCCAGTAATATCAGCGCTAAATCTCTTCTCTCGATTTCTGCGATGTCTATCAGAGTAATGATCTTGTTAATGTGTACAACAGTTCCTCTGTTTGGAATGAACCCGTGCTGCTCAATGATACTAGAGGTGTTATGACCTGAGACATACGGTTTGCTAGCATCTTCGAGTAGATCTTGCTGTCGCAATTTAATAAAGATATAGGCCGATATGAGGCAGGCTGTTCTGGGGGTTTCCCTTTTTTTGCAAACACTACGATTGATGCATCATCCCATGACTGTGGCGCACTCCCCAGTTGTGCTGCTCTGAAAGTCTCCAACATGAGAGTTTTTAAGGGTTCAAAAAAACATTTGTACACCTCCCCTGGGATAAAATCAGGGCCGGCTGCCTTCCCATTGGGAATATTTTTGACTGCTCTTTCCAATTCTTCCATTGAGAAAGGCTGGTCTAGCGCTTCTTTATCGGATTCTGATAGTTTAGCAAAGATGATCTCTTTCAGAAATACATCAGGAGATAAAGTAGGTTGATGAGTATATAGCTCAGTGTAAAACTGATATAATAGCTCTAATATTTTCTCTGGGTCTTCATGCATCACACCAGCCTTATCTTGCATTTTTACAATTTGACGAGCAGATTCCTTCATTTTTAATTTTAGAGCCAATGCCCTACCTATAGCCTCCCCATACTCATGAATATACCTTCTATGTATTAGATATTTCCGGGCTGTCTCCTCAGACCAAACTCCTGTGATGTTAGCCCGGCATTTGGCAATTAGCCCTTCATACTCCTGAATTTTAGTCATGTAACATGTATTACCCCTCTGCTCTATTTCTTTAATCAGATTTTCTTCAGCTTTACATAACTGACCATAAAGGTCCCTCATTTCTTCCCGCTGCTGATTTTGATGATAAAGTCCATAGCTCACCGCTTCCCCTCTAAAGCATGCTTTCCAAGTATCCCAAATTGTCTCAATATTAGTAGAGTTCCTGTTGTTCTGTATAAATTCTACAATCCATTTTCCAATGTATTCTCTATATTGTTCATCTAAACAGAGTTTCCTATCAAACTAAAAGCTCCTACTTTGTTTAATTTCTCCTACATGAGTGATCTCAATTATCAGAGGGGAGTGGTCCGATGTTACCCAAGGATACAGCTGAATCTTTATATTAGATTGAATACAGGTTGTAGTAAAGAAATAGTCCAAACGGACAAACTTCCTATGTGGAGAGGAGTAAAAAGTGTAACCTGGTGATGTTGGGTAATTTTTGCTCCAGATGTCAACCAACGCATAGTCCTGAACTAAATTATATACTGCTTTGAAAAATCGTGGTTTACGCCCCTTATAATTCTCTACTCCAGCCTCTAACTCCCCAACCGCCAAATTAATATTCAGAACACCGCACACAACCAGGGGAGAACTCCAATTAGCCAACTCAGAGTTTAAATGCTCAAATACATCCCCCTCATCCAGGTTGGATCCGTAGATTGAACGTACCTTCTATATTTAATGTCGCAATCACCCATCTACCCCACTTATCAGTCAAACTACGTACTAATGTCCCTATACGTGGTCTAATCAAAATCATTACCCCTCTGATCAAACTGTTTGCTGAGATGCTACTAACACCGTATACCCCAAGCTAGCAGCTAAACCCCTTTTCTCCCAAGGGAGGTGGGTCTCCTGTAGACACAAAATATCTGTTTTCAAAAAACGCATTTCTGAAGCAGTCTTCTTCCTTTTATTTATGTTATTGAGACCCGAAACGTTGAAAGAACAGATTTTAATATTCCTAGCCATCAGAATTCTTTCCCACCGTCTTTATCATCTTTACCTTCTCCCTTTGCAACATTTATTGTTATTTTAGTAGATCCCATCCTATCCTGAATAGTATTATAATAATGAATCTGTGACCTTCTGATCAGTTCTATACAGTCATCTGACCCCAACCTGTTTTTTTCCCCCATTAACCCCAGTGCCGCCCTCCACCAATAGCCCCCAAACCCCCCACTCCCCCTCCCCCCTCCCCCTCCCTCCATTACCGAGGCTTTCGGACCCATGGTCCTGGTGATGGCAAATGAGCTTTCCACCCCCCCTGTCATCGCCCCCACAGGTTTCTTTCCATTGTGTTTTTATCTTATATACAGGCTACATATTGTTTTTTTTTTTGTCATAGTTTCTATACCTTCAGGTTCTAGCTATTATATAGCCGAGAAATAAACGATAAATCTATTAAATGCAGAGCCAATCCAAAACTAAGAACAAACTAAATTTGCAGCAGCCTTAGTAAATTTTACGTCATGCAGTACAAAAGGCTAAATAAGGCTTCTCTCTAAATCGGTGGCTGATACATTAAGCTCAAACATAAATAATTTTCATTTAGCTTCTTTTTATATTAATGGATAATCACGTTAATCTAATCATTTATTCTATATGATAGGTGGTGCACAGACATAATATCGACTCCAAAATATCGTTTGGACAGAATATCGAGGAAAAAATATCGTTTGGACAAAATATCGACTGGACAGAATATCGACAGCCAAAATATCGTTTTTAAGGTAAGTGCAGTAATATCGACTGTAAATAATATAGAAAGTGAAAATATGTAAGTATATACTATAGATAGTAAAATAAATTGTTTTTATTTTTAGGGTTCAGGGTCAGTTTTGGGTTTTTGGGTAAAGGGGTATTTTTAGGGTTCAGAGTCAGTTTTGGGTTTTTGGGTAAAGGGGTATTTTTAGGGTTCAGGGTCAGTTTTCAGTTTTTGGGTAAAGGGGTATTTTTAGGGTTCAGGGTCAGTTTTCAGTTTTTGGGTAAAGGGGTATTTTTAGGGTTCAGGGTCAGTTTTCAGTTTTTGGGTAAAGGGGTATTTTTAGGGTTCAGGGTCAGTTTTCAGTTTTTGGGTAAAGGGGTATTTTTAGGGTTCAGGGTCAGTTTTCAGTTTTTGGGTAAAGGGGTATTTTTAGGGTTCAGGGTCAGTTTTCAGTTTTTGGGTAAAGGGGTATTTTTAGGGTTCAGAGTCAGTTTTCAGTTTTTGGGTAAAGGGGTATTTTTAGGGTTCAGGGTCAGTTTTCAGTTTTTGGGTATTATTTTATTATATTTTATTACTATATATATATGTTTAATAAATATGAAATAAAAAAATATTTATTTAACTTTCATTAATTATTTAATTATTATAAGTTAATTTAAGTAATTTTAAGTATATTTTAGTAATTAATTATTAATATTAATTTAATTTAACACTGTTTTTAGTAAATACGATATTTTTTACAACTATATTTTTGTAAACGATATTTTGTACTCGATATTTTTGTACTTACCTGTTTGTACATACAAACTCGATATTTTTGCTGTAGATATTTTTTCCTCGATATTTTGGGTAGTCGATATTTTGGTAGTCGATATTCTTTCAGTGATCCATGATAGGTATAGTATTTTAAGAGTCCTTTATAAAATGCAGATATTCCTTCGCGGCTTTGACATTGGTGAAAAACTTGGTATTCTCCTTATGAATTACTTTAAGTTTTGCCGGGTTCATAATATAGGCTTGTGCACCCTTTATTTGAAATTGATTCACCAACTGCCGTAACTGCCAGCGAGTGTCCATTGTATGTTTACAATAATCTGGTGTTGCGAAAAAGGTGAACCCTTCACCCATGCTTTTACTATTTGGGCGAGTGTGCAGATATATGTCTTCTCTAGCACGAAAGTTATTAAAGGCCACAAGAAACGGTCTAGGTTTAATGACATTTTGTCCCGCTCGGAGTTGGATGTTGAAAGGGTATCTATGGGCACGCTCTATCTCTCACTCCCAATCAAGTCACTATATCTTTATTCGGCAAATTAATCACCATAACAGAATACATATGCAATATACATTTCTAGTTCTCCATAAAAATTATTAAAATACGAATAAAATACGAATAAAAGAAGAGGTGCACCACAGTCACTAGTTTGCTACCAGCGGATACAGCATCAGACCGTAGGTTCCCCCGAGTGCAATTTCAGTAAACGGGAGCGCGTCATCCACGCACTACCCAAAGATTTTGCCACCCCGCAAATCATGATGGAAGATGAAGAGTCCGTAGAAAGTACACGTAATGCCTGGCTGTGGCACCTCAACCCCAGTTCCCTGCATACAGGTTTCAACCAAAATTTCCGCGCCCCTTTGTAAGCTGGGCAAGCAAAAAATAGATGGGCCACAGTCTCCTTTGGTGCTACACAACCAGGGCATGAACGCAGGGGGGCACCAGAGTTTGACCACCTCACCGTAAAATCATGCACCGGAAGCGTCCCATATCGCAGTTTTAGATATAGCGCTCGATCTAAAGGTTTGGTTATCAGGTCAAGGAAGGGCTCCAATTTTCTCACACATTTAAATAACAAAAATTGGTCCGTGAGTGAGCCCCCATCCGTAACCCTCAGCGCCTTACTCTGTACCCAGTCCCAATATAGTTTTTTGATCACTTCCTTGGGTGGCGGCGATTGTGACTCCCATGCGTCTCTTAGCCCCAGGTTAAGAGCCAGGTCTTTCAATTTATTCAACCATCCTATTTTTTTACCCGTATCCAGTAGAAGAAGATCGTCCAACCCTTCAGCATATTTTGCAAGCTCCTCAGTTCTTCTTAAACGAGTCCAAAAGAGCAGCGGGCGTAACCTTACCAAGTCCTTTAGTGCTCTTCTGCCCAGATCTAGTCTCAGGGGGATCAGTGGGGTGGAAGTAGGAAGAGCCACCACCTTCCTTAGAAAATAGTTTTCCGCTGTCGATAGCTCTGAAACATTTTCAAACCCCCAGATTTCAGAGCCATATAGTGCCGCAGGGAGAATCTGACCCTCATAGATGGCCATAGCCGGGGAGACAGGTTTACTACATGATTCACGGAGCTCCCTCAAAGTCACCCCAGATACTCTTTGGTGACTGAGTAACATTTTTGCCAAATGGTCCTTCCAGGTCATGCGACTGTTTATCCGAACACCAAGATAGTCAAAAGACTCGACCAACTCCAGAGGGACACCATTGAGCAAGAAGTTATTTTTGAATCTTTTAGAGGGGGAGAGTGCCATCAATTTAGTTTTCGAGGTATTGATGGTTAAGCCTCGGATGGTACAGAAGGAGCTAAACCGGTTCAAGAGTTTTTGCAAACCCACTGGGGATTTGGAGATTAATATGGTGTCGTCGGCGAAGAGTAAAGTGGGGATTCTTTCCCCCGCCAGGGATGGGGCATCCGCCTCCTCCACCTTCAGATGGTCCACCACTCCATTCACGAATAGGGAGAAAAGGGTCGGAGCCATAACACAGCCCTGGCGTACTCCTCTCCTCACAGGGACCCTATCTGTTAACTGTCCCTGGGATCCCCATCTGACCCTCGCGTAATTCCCCTCGTGGAGCTTTACTATTAGGTTCAGGAGTCCACTGGGAAATCCCATCTCTCCTAGGATTTCCCATAATTTTGCACGGGGGACCAGGTCGAAAGCCGTTTTGAGATCTATGAAGGCCATATATAAACTGCCTTTCTTGATGGTAACTGCCTTCCAATAGATAACAAAAAGGCGAAAGACCTGGTCCATCGTGCCTACCTTTCTTCTAAAACCCGCTTGTAGGTGGGAAAGAATACTGGCCTCCTCCATCCAATCTCCTACTCTTGAAATGATGACCCTGCCAACCACTTTCTGAATTATATCTATCAGACTGATAGGTCTGTAGTTCGCAGGGTCATCTCTTGCCCCCTTCTTGAACACGGTTACTACCTCTGCCCCCTTCCAAGAATCTGGCACCTGGTGACCTCTGGTAATCAAATTCATTATTATGGCTATTAATTTGGCCCAAGCTTGTGGCTCCGCTAACAACAGGTCTCCAGGAATCCCATCCTGCCCAGCTGCTTTCTTGGGGGTCAGATGTCTGATCGCCATCACTACCTCTGTGGTCGTAAATGGGAAGACGTCCACCCCTAGGGAATCCCCGTCACCCAAACTATCTGCCCCAGGGCTGGCTGTTTCCTTAATGCCTCCATATAGGGATGAGAAATGATCAAACCATTGCTGACTAGTTATGTGTGCAGCCAATGGTTGCGATTTCCTCTGCCTAGTTCTATTGATCAGCTCCCAAAAAAGGTTCGGGTTCCTACTACTCACAGCCTTGGATAAGTCCTGCCAATGCTGTTCCTCCCACTCGCGTTTGGCCAGTGATAATGCTTTTAGATAATCCTTCCTGGCCGCTCTAACCAGCAAAGGATCCCCAGAAATCAGGGCTTTTGTCAGGATTTTTCTTTTGCCCTTACACTGATCTGTATACCAAGGTTTATTAGAAGTGGGGGGTGTAACAGTAGCCCTATTGCTTTTCCCTTTCGAGGTAAAAAATTGACCAACATGATCTATTGTGGCTTTATAAACTGAGTCAAGGGAGGGGTATGGAAGCCTGCTAAACTGGTTTTCACCGACCCAGACCTCCAAGTCAGAAGACAAGCCCTCTACCAGAGATTTAATGGCCCCTAAATCATCCTCCTTAAGTTTAGCCGTATCCCATTTCAATCTGCGATTGTTGTTATATGGGATAACCTCTTTAGATGTTTTTAAGGTGACATTCACCCTCTTATCTTTAAGGGTACCCCACTTAAACTTACAACACAGGGAATTGTGGTCGCTATCCTGACTTGGGAGGACCTCCATGTCAATAAGGTCTGCCCAAAAACTAACATCCATTAGGATGAAGTCAATTCGGGACGGCCCAGTAAGTCTATTGAAGGTCAGTGCCCCTGTCTGATCGGATATAGTCCTGCCGTTAAGGGCTCTTAACTTGTGGTCCCTAGTCAGTGCATTGCTTTGGATTGCCCTAGCTGACCATTTCCTAATGGGGGGCAGGGATAAGGTTGGAATGGACCATTTTGAATCCTCCTCTTCAATACCCAAGGGGTCATCTCCGAGGAGGGGTTCAAACGTACAGTTAAAATCACCCCCCACGATGATTTTTGCTGATGACGGGCAATTAGCTAAGGCGGAGTCCAGAGCTGTTAAAATCAAAGAAGCAGAGTCCCCAGGGGCCCCTCTAGCGTAAACATTGAAAAGGTCGAGCCTACTACCCTCCAACTTTCCTCTACAGGAGAGGTGGAGTATATCATTACACTCCAAGTTGTGGCGTGTGGCCACCCAATCCAGTTCTATTTTAATCCAGACCATGAGGCCCCCCGCTGGTCTACCCTTGCCCTTGCTTACTGCTGGCAAAAAGTGGGTGGTGTACCCCGATTTGTATAACGGTGATAGGCTCCAGGTTTCCTGAAACAGGCAAACATCAAACCTCTCAATGAACGTGTGCCACTCTGGAATTTCTAACTTCCTTTTTAGCCCCGCGATGTTCCAAGAAAGGAGGTTTATTACCCGCCGTCCTTTGGGGACTATGGTGTATCCCTCCCCGTTCACACCCTCATTATCCACCATGGTCATGCAGCTCCCCCCCTCCTGTGCCAAGGGAATAGGGGTTGCAGGGCAACCAACCATGCTAGTCAGAGGCCTAGCTGACATAGAAGCCTCAGTAATGCTGTTGGTAATAACAGGTTGAGCTGAAAGTGGACTAACTTCCCCTGTATCTATACTACCACAGAGTCGTCGTGGGGCCTCCTCCCCGGGGAGTTCACTTATCTCCCCCCCGGGCTCTGAACTTCAATCGCAGTCTTCCAGCCCAGAGAGCTGAGAAAACCGATTGTAAGTGTCCAGCGGGGTAAAAGGTCTCAGACGACTCATCCGGGAGTCGTGGTTCATCTTGTCTCTATAAGGGACCGTAGACCAGGCAAGGTGCTGGTCAGGCACCAAGGCAAAATGTTGCCCATGCTGGGGATAATTATTATTATACGGCAAGGTAAGAGAAGGCCTATAGGATTGAAATTTATTTGGATATTTAAAAGGGGTAGCCTCTGACCTGGGATAAAAGTATGTTAAGGCCCGAGGGATAATGCAAGTTTCCCCATTTCCTGATGGCCAGTTTAAAATATAATCAACAGCCCGAGGATCTCTAAAATTGACCACCACTACATCTCCCTCTATATTTTTAGTTCTACTCCCCAGCCAGTTAATCCGTCTAACATGAACTATATCCCCATCTATATTGGGCGCTATCGGCCTGTACGTTCTCAACCAATGAATGATTTTATTCTTAAGGTCAACATATCCCTCCTTCTTATTTTCTGCTAACTGAGGGACCCCAGTCAAGACCACCACAAAGGGCGCTGCTTCTGGGGGAATCTCCACTTGAGGGACCTTTTTTTGTGGTATTCTATTATTTCTACCTTCCCCTTGGACGTTCTGATTGTTACTTGTCGGGGCCTTTAAAATTGGTTTATTTGGGGCAACACCCAATTCAATTTGTGGTGTCTTTAATTGTTTTGGAGTCGGGGGATTTTGAGAGGAAAGGTCAACTCTACCCTGGGACTGTGGAGTTTGCTTGGCCGGCTGAGCTGGGGCGGGTGGGTTTTTTTGAACTGAGGTAGGAGGGGGCATTGTCGAGGGTGTAAGATGCGCCACCCCGCTCCCCTGGGTTTTAGTCAGAGTGGCCATGCTAGTTATGGCGGCTTCCAGTATGGTCAGTCTGATTTCCACCTTTTTAATGGACTCATTAATAGGTAAAAGGAGAGATCTCAACAGAAACTCCAAGTTCCCTATCAATGTGGGGGGAGGTGAAGTAACAGCTACTGTAGCTCTAGTGTTGCTATCAGGAACCACTGCCTGTATAGCTACTTCAAGTGGACTGTGAACCAATGGTGGTACTGCAGCTGGTGTAAAATCCTGTTCCACTGCTGGGGTAATCTCAGTTAAAATGGGTTTTTGCCCCTTTACCAAACTCAGTATGCGGGGTTTTGGCTTTACCTGGTGCCACCCTATGTTTCCTCCTTTTTTTACTAGGTGGTGGGCGGTGGATCTGGGCCGCAAGTAAAAGCTTAGGTTTCTGTTTCCTGGGTTTAGATGTGACAGTGACGCGACTTGGACTAGGGGTAGGAGAAACAATTATAATGTTATCCGAAGGCAAACAGGGAGTGGATACAAAATCACGGAACAATAGGGGGACGCCTTCTTGACTAGCGTTATCCTCACTCAAGTCTACAGATCCTCCCTCCCGGGTCAAATCAAGCAGGGAACTATCAGTGAGGGGTCTATGTTTCATGCTCTCAACTGAGCGACGCCGCTCTGCCCTACGCTCTGCTAGAATAGAGTCCTTTTCACCCTCACTCTTCTTCAGAAAATAATTCTCCAATGACCCATTGCGTAATCTACCTTTTTTCCCCGGGGTTTTCCTCTTCTATCGCCATATCCGGCGTGTGGCAAGACACGGGCCACTGAACTACAGGTGTTAAGGGGCTGGCCCAGCCCGGCCTCCTTCGGCCCCGGACGGCCACAGGCGGTCCCGCCCTTGTCCCGGGCTTCTCCGGGCACGCTCCCGCGAGGCGGTTACCCTAGGGCCTGTTATGCGCTATGCAACTCTGTGATAGGCTGATAGGCGGGGGGCGTGGCCAGCGGGGAGAGCAGCCCAGGTGTTACGAGTTGGGCGCGCAGGGACTCCTGGACACTGGAGTCCCTGCCAGCAAGCTCGCAGCCCCGCCGACACACTTGCCTGCCCCGCACTTCCCCCAGCAAGGTTCCAACAAAGTTCCAACCACTCGGCAGCAAACCAGGAGAGTTTCTTCAAGCGCTGCGGGACCCGCGAAGCGGGTCCGGCGAGGCGCTATGCGGCTCCTTGACGACGAGCAGGACACAGCAATCCACAGTCCTCTATAGGGCAGAGGTTGGTTCCACGCACTTCCAAGAGGGTCCCAATCCCATTTATTCAAGTCCGGGAATGCCTTCTGGAATAGTTCAACTATATATTTGCGTGAGTCCTGCCCTTCTTTACCTTCCGGGATTTGCATGAGTCTAAGATTGTTGCGCCGAGCGCGATTTTCAAAATTGGCCATTTTCCATAATAAATCCTCTTTATTGGCACTTAAAGTCTCAGTGACCGATTTCTGTTTGACCAGTTCATCTTCAATTTGAGATACTCGTGCTTCCACCTCGGTAAATCTTTGACCGAACTCCGACTGTGATTTTGCCAGTCTCCGGATAGAACTTTGAAGCTTCCGACAGGAATTTTGAATTTTATGACTTTCCTGCTCAGTTTTGTCCATATGACTTAAAATCGTCTGATAGATCGTAGCTAAAGTAATATTATCAGGCCGTTCTTCTTGAAAACCTCCAACAGCGCCCTCTGTCATAAACGCATCACCTTCACCCCTCACAGTAATAGGGCTTTCTTCTGTATACTCATCCGCTTCATCATCGTCTACCTCGCTTTCTACTTCCTCCATACACATTTGTTTAGCATACTGTGTGGCCAGATCTTCACATGAGGAAGCTGAATTTTCTGAGACGGAGTAAAAGTCTATAGACTCTGCATCATTAGCTACAGCCATATCTACTCTTACTGCCAGGCCTTTCTCTACCGGGTTCAAGCCTACAAGAGATTCTGTAACATTGCCTTCTGATGCCTCGAAATAGCCTCTCCGCCTGTCGTTGTGACCTCAGCGCTTTCACTCACAGATGAGGTGCCAAGTGGTGTGTTGGCGTTTTGTGACGCCATAACTAATGCTGCCTCTGATGTTTTATCATTCAGCATCCCTTCTTTAGATACGAGAGTAATAATCTCTCCTGAAAAGTTTTTTATTTGTGATGCTGACTGTGGGCTGCACGCTGCTTCTTTACGTTTTTTCTCCTATACCGCCAAGAACAGGGTGGAAATCGTTTGTTTAACTACTACGGGGGTCTCAGAGATTACCCCTGCCCCAGTTTTTTTTACCGCGGCCCCACTTAACGATTTCTCACCTCCGTTTGAAGTTAGAGTAGCATTACCCTCCGGGTCTCGTTTTTTCCGTGTTCCCTAACCATAACGTCGAGATCTCTTGCTGCTGCTGCTCTCACCACACGGGTTCCAGTAAGGCGTCCAAACCGTTCGTAGCGCAGCCAAGCAGCAGCACCTGTGAAAGTTGCCGCCCACCAGGCTCGGCAGAGTCTCGTCAGTGCTATGACCACCTTCAGCATCAGGTGCCGGCGTTCTCCTCTCAATTTCCTCTCAATCGCGTTCGCAGCACTTTCAACACGGTGAGAAAAACGAAAAGGCTGCACACGTTCTTCTTTTCTTTCCCAACTTTCTTTCTGCGACCAAGTCTAGTCAGTCTATCTCCTTGCGCCGCCCGCTTCCCCCAGTTCCTCGCATTCACCAACAGCAACTCCACGCCATATGCCTGTGGGTCAGGGATGGATCAGCTCACACGTCCAGCACGTCCAGCCGTGCGGGCGCCATCTTGCCTCTCGCTCTCCTGAAAGATTTTCTATGCCATTTGGGCAGCACACCCAGAATGTTTACTACTGCAAGGAGACTATCTGATTATTTTAACCTTGATATACAAGTGTGTAAGTGGTTAGACCACTTCATGTACACACTCTACATTTTTAACAACAGCACTGTACTGCAAACAAATATCTCCTCAAACACATTAACATACCAAATGCTCCTATCACAATGTTTTTCCCAAAGCAGACAAATTCAAAATCAGACTCTATACAAATAAACTCCTGCTTCCACATTAGAATACATTTTTCAATTTAACCTAAACTGCACAACATAGATCCCCTTACAAATTATCAACTCACCTTTAAAAATGCTTTTGTAGATTTAAAACAGTGTCAATCACACACCAGATTTTCTTAAGCAGAATCTCTGAATTGTGCACCAGTCACTGGAACCATAGAATGGCATTGCTTCCCTCTCATTTTCCACACATATTCATGTAGATAACCAATGAAATTTCTTCCCACACGAATTCAAAACCAAACTAACATTTTAAATGGTTCTACATTGCAACACTTTCAATCTCACATAATATTCAACCTTCCCCCACTGCTCTCTCTGCCTGTTACCATGGTAACACTCTATAGAACACCTAACTGAACACACAGGTAAAAAGTTCATCTGAAAACCAAACCAGCAAGGGTGTTTGACTTCTCAATATACCAGCTTATCCTCTGCAATGTTCCTTTCAATGACTTTTTCTCAACCATTAGAATTACTCCTTTTAAAAAACAGTAGCATACACACTAGTTTTCAGTGTTGAATTTTCAGAAACCACCAATCATTTCTTTTTTTTCAAGTGCACCGAATCTCATCCACATTTTGTTCTAAACTCCTACTTTTCAAACTGCCATTTCATTTCCAGAGCCCGTCTGAGTATAACCAGATCTCCCTTCAAGATTCTTAGAGTGTGGATTGTGGGACACAGCTATATTTTCTGGAGTGAAAGGTATGCAGCAAATGGATGCTTTCTCAACCTTGATTTACCAAATTGCTGTTTGCTTTTCCCACCTCCTGAGGCGGAAGCCAGGAGGTTGCTCTATCACTCATTCTGCATTTTTCTGTTTACTCTTCCCTGCTGTGCCACGAATTTGTAAAACTGGTTCTGTTTCGTCACGAATTTTAAACAACTACAAAAACGTACTTAGTATTTTAAATTGCGCCACGCACTTGCACTTCTGAGCCCTCACATGATTTGAGCTTGCACTCCTGCATCCCCCACATTTCGGGCCAGCCCTCAGACGATTTAGGTACTGAGGCGGTCGGTCGAGGGGATCGATTTTGGGCGGCCATCTTGGGCTGGGAGGAAGACAGTCGGGCAGGCGAGCTAGGAGCATAAAAGGGGCATTTCCGGCGGGGCTGAATCCTTGCTGTTTGCTTTTCCCACCTCCTGAGGCGGAAGCCGGGAGGTTGCTCTCTCACTCATTCTGCTTTTTTCTGTTTACTCTTCCCTGCTGTGCCACAAATTTGTAAAACTGGTTCTGTTTTGTCACAAATTTTAAACCACTACAAAAACTTACTTAGTATTTTAAATTGCGCCGCGCACTTGCACTTCTGAGCCCTCACATGATTTGAGCTTGCACTCCTGCATTCCCCGCATTTCGGGCCAGCCCTTAGACGATTTAGGTACTGAGGCGGCCGGTCGAGGGGATCGATTTCGGGCGGCCATCTTGGGCTGGGAGGAAGACAGTTGGGCAGGCGAGCTAGGAGCATAAAATAGGACTGGCATGCCTCCGCGCAGCGGACGCGATCAGCGGACGTGCCGTGCCGGACCTGTGCCGGAGTCGTGCCAGAGTCCTGCCCGTCTGCGCTAAGGAGGCGCTGGTGGCCGGGACGGATGTTGGTTCAGTTAGACACGGCCAGGTTAGTCACTATTACGATCTACATATGCTAACTGCACTAAAACCCCCCGGTAAGAGCTGTCCTCATACACTCACCCCGGAGCTGCATCTCAATACTCCTTCGTGTCACTGCTATGAGAGAAATCCTATCTCATCCCGTCGTACGTCCCACTACAAGCGCTCTAGGGCTGAGAAACCCGAGCCCCCCTTGCCAGTCATTGAGGATGGGTTCCTTATTAACGCAAGGTCACTAGTCAAAAACAACTTGACCTTTAGGGACTTTATCTCTGAAAGAAACCCTGCATGGGCATTTGTCACAGAGACCTGGGCCTCTGAGTACTCTGGCCCTGAATTATTAAATGCTATCCCCGAGGGATACTCCCTGGATAGAATGGATAGGCAGGTCCGGAGAGGGGGGGGTCTTGGAATACTTCACAGAACTTCGATAAAATGTCACATCGAACATCTTTCTGTATTGCCTTTTCAGGCTATGTACTTTGTTCTTAGCCCCATTCCTACTATCTCCTTTACGGGCATCCTGATCTACAGGCCACCGGGACTTAGATCTAGTTTCGGTTATGATCTATCGCAAGTTCTGGAACCCTATATGGATAGGACCATCTTCACTATTCTAGGGGATTTTAATTTCCATCTGGAGGATGACACCTCCAGAGATACTATCCATCTGTTGGACTCTATGACTTCTTGTGGTTTAACACAAACTGTGATAGGGCCTACACATTCTGCGGGACACACATTGGATGGAGTCTTTTCGAATGACCCTAGAATAAAGATAGGGACTCCCCTTCCTTTGTCTTGGTTCGATCATTTAGCTGTCCCTTTTGCCTTCTCCTTTCTTTCTCCCAATGCTGTGCAGGGAGACCCTAGCAGATGGGAATTAAGGAGAAATTTTAGGGGGATAAATAATGAAACTCTGGCCCCTTTGCTGCCTAGTCATACACCTCCTCTCACCATAGGAACCGACACCTCGGCCCTTGCTCTCCACAATGCTATTTCCAAAGCCATTGATACTCTGGCCCCGTTGAAGCAGCATTATATTGCTAGGAAGCGCCCCACAGCACCCTGGTTCTCAGATGCTCTCAGAGTGCTTAGGCAGGGCTGCAGAAAGCAGGAGAGGCTCTGGAGACTCCACATTGATCCCCTTGAAAAAGACACCCAGAAGAGATTGCTTAAGGAGTATAAAGCCGCGGTGCTGGCAGAAAAGAAACTCCACTTCACCAGGATCACCTCCTCCCATTACTCCCCTCGGGAGCTATTTAAGATCGTGGACTCTCTGTGTGCCCTTCAATCACCCGACCCTATTGAGACCTCACAGAACCTTTGTGATCAAATCTCTACTTATTTCCACGAGAAGATCTCCAACATTTATTCAGGCCTAGAAACTCTTAACCATGACCTAGGGCCCCCTCTGACCTGGAGACTTTTCTACCAGCTGCAACCTCTATTGCACCACAGGGTGGTTATCTCTCTGACTTCCCTCTACTTACCCTAGAACAAATGAATCTGCTTCTGGACAACCTGAAGTTGGGATCCCCTCTTGACCCCTGCCCTCTTAAAATTTTTAAACAATGCAGGGATGCCCTACTCCCTCCTTTCCTAGAGGTGATTAATCAGGCTATCCTCGAGGGATCCTACCCGAAGCTTTGGAAATTGGCCATCGTTAAGCCCCTCCTTAAGAAACCTACCTTAGACCCTGGGATTCTTAAACATTTTCGCCCAATCTCACTGTTTCCTGCCCCTGCGAAAATATTGGAAACCCATTGAAATTTTTATCTTAGTGCTTTTTTAGATCACTCCAGCCTTCTTGACACGTCCCAACACGGTTTTCGTAAAGCCCACAGCACCGAGTCCGCCCTGACAGTTGTCGCTAACGCCATACGTGTGAAGGTCGACAGTGGCCAGACTACCTTGCTGGTCCTGCTCGACCTGACTGCCGCTTTCGACACTCTGTCTCCTGCCATTCTGGCTGGGCGTCTGCAGGAAATAGGAGTGGGCGGGCCGGCGCTTAGTCTTTTAACATCTTTTTTGACTCAGCGCGAACAAAGGGTCAAGCTGGGCGACCATCTCTCCCCCGTCAAGCCTGTGCAGTGTGGGGTTCCCCAGACCTCGTCCCTGAGCCCCACACTCTTCAATATATATGTAACACCGCTTGCCAGGCTTGTCAGATCCTTTGGTCTGGAAGTCGTATCCTATGCTGATGACACTCAGATCATGGTCTCCATCTCACAGGCCGCTGACATCACTGCCCTTAATTTCAAAGCCTGCATGAAGGCAGTAGCGGAGTGGATGGTAAGAAACTATCTTAAACTTAACGGGGAGGCAACGGAGGTGATCATTTTTGGAGGAAGGCAGGAGATTTGGTCTGCGGACTGGTGGCCTTCCGCCCTTGGCACTTGCCCTACACCCACTCAGTCAGCTCGGAATCTGGGTATTATCTTTGATTCCTCGCTTTCCTTCGATAAACAAGTCAGCAGGACGGCCTCAACTTGCTGCGGGGTATTGCGAATCCTGAGGAAAATTGTACATTACCTGTCAATTGAAGCCCGTAAACAGGTCACAGTAGCCCTCATAGCCTCCCGCCTGGACTATTGTAATGTACTTTATCAGGAAATCTCCAAACATCTTGTCCAGCGTCTCCAGATCCTTCAAAAAGCGTCCGCAAGGTCCGTTGTGGATGCTCCTAGGCGCTCATCAGGCTCAGCCATTAGGAAAGATCTGCACTGGCTTCCTATGCAAGCCAGGATTGACTTCAAGACCTTGTGCCTTACTCATCGTGCCCTTCATGGGCTTGGGGCAGAAGACATTAGGCCTCTTGTGTCTCTCTATGTCCCTGGTAGGGTCCTTCGCTCAGCAAACAAAAACCTTCTCGCAGTTCCCAGAATTCTTAAGGCAAGATGGGGCGGGCGAGCTTTCTCCTCCCTTGCACCGAGGATGTGGAACACCCTTCCTGCGGAACTTAGGGATCAGCCCTCTCATTCTCAGTTCCGGAAGGCCTTGAAGACCTGGCTTTTCAGGGAAGCCTATCTCTAATTGGCACTTTTCTGTTTCCTCACATTCAGCTTTTTTTTCCATCACTAGCGCCTTGACGCCCTCGGGTAAAGTTGCGCTATACAAGGCTCTAATCATCATGATCATCAAATGTGGATATTATGTGGATTGGCCAGAGAGAATTGAGATGTCACCAATTGATGCCATTGGTAAAATCCTTTTTGCATCTCCCACACCCTGACCTCATAATTGTGCACTGTGGTGGCAATGACCTAGGCACTTTGACTGGGGTAGGTCTGGAAATGCTTTTAAAGGACACCTTTGGGCAATTGATGTCACTTTTTCCACAAACTGCCTTTGTATATTCTAATATATGCCAAAGGCAAAAATGGAACTGGTCCAACCAATATTGTCCGCAGATTGAGAAAGCAAGGAAACATGTGAATAAGTCTTTCTGCTTTCCTCAGAGACTATGGCGTAGTAGTCTTAACATACATAGCGATGTGGTTGGCCCACGCGTGGACCAATTACCGGCCACGGTTGGCGGTTTCCATGTCCGTTGGGCCTATTGGTTGATATGGCCATATAGGCGATGTGATTGGTTTCCACTCTGGTCAGCCGGTGGGCTTTAATAGCACAGTCTACCCTGACCTCGGTACCTCCCCCTTGGCTCAGTTAAAGCCCGAGGTACCGACGGACAGGTGGGTTGAACTGTTCCCTTTCAAGAAGCGATTGAGCCCGCCGCAGTGACTCCTTTTGAATGCTGGCTTTGGAGTACCTTGCTAACCTGTTTTTCTGGGCTGATCTCTTTGTCTCAAGTTGATGTTGGTTAAATTCTTGCTCTACCAACATACATTTTTATGTCTTAGAGAATGCTTGTTAAGTGTCATCGGTCAGCCTTGACTGGCCTTTGGACCACATCCTTTTGTCCACTGCTTTATGTTTTAAATAGGTAGTTTGAGGAACACTCATAATGAACATGGATTAACATATCATTAATCTGTTACTTTCAATAGAATCTTTTGAAAATGGATATGTTGTTACATTTTCTATTTCCTCAGAGCGGGGCCTCTTTTTAGACCTGAGCGAGTGCCAGGCGAGGTGAGGCCTTTCCCCATAAATTCTTTGGGTGAGTTATTTTTTTCACTATATTTGTCCCACATGGGATGTAAGGCCAATATATGTGTTGTACAGTGTATACAATGCTGTTTTTTCATAATTTTTGCATGTATGTCTCGTGTCTGTCCCTTATATTTCAATACAGGTGAGAATCCACTGACCTACTAGATGGTACACGGTAGGCACCCACATAGTTTGTGGGTTTTCTATCAAGTGATTGTTAACTTGTATAGTATTTGTTGCAGTAGTATCCTATATCATAGGTCCTGAAGAAAGCCTTTATAGGCTGAAACATGTCGACCAGATCCATCTGATTGATAGTAATATTTGTTTATATACTATCCACATACTGTTGCTTTTAACATTACCTCTGTGATGACCCCCCTAATAAAGTACTTTGCCTTGGCATCACACTAGGTAATTTTATTTCACTTCCCCTTTTTTTGTTTCACTGCAACCCCTCCCATCCAGCCATGTTATTCATACATTCTTTCCGTCACTGGAGGATCTGTTTTTAGGTCTCCTCACGATATCATCAGGTGAGAGACCTAACAGATACCAGTTTTTGTACAAAATATCCCAGATGACGATTTTCCGCCAAGTGGTGGGCTGATGGGAGTATTTTCTGTCTTGTTCTCACACTTTATCTTCCTTTTGTGATCAGACACTTGTTCATACATGCGTCACTTTGGAATTGGCATGATAGACCTCCAGTATCCCTTGTGTGTTTGTTATCCTCTGAGGCAGGGTCAAGGCATGCTCATAGGTTGGCTCCTCTGATGCGGGGTCAAGGCGTGCTTGAAGGTTGGGTCTTCTAATGTAGGGTCAAGGCAAGCTCGGAGGTTGGGTCCTCTGATGCGGGGTCAAGGTGTGCTCGTAGGTTGTGTCCTCTGAGGCGGGGTCAAGGTGTGCTCGTAGGTTGGGTCCTCTGATGCGGGGTCAAGGTGTGCTCGTAGGTTGTGTCCTCTGATGCGGGGTCAAGGTGTGCTCGTAGGTTGGGTCCTCTGATGCGGGGTCAAGGTGTGCTCGTAGGTTGTGTCCTCTGAGGCGGGGTCAAGGTGTGCTCGTAGGTTGTGTCCTCTGAGGCGGGGTCAAGGTGTGCTCGTAGGTTGTGTCCTCTGAGGCGGGGTCAAGGTGTGCTCGTAGGTTGTGTCCTCTGAGGCGGGGTCAAGGTGTGCTCGTAGGTTGGGTCCTCTGAGGCGGGGTCAAGGCATGCTCGTAGGTTGTGTCCTCTGAGGCGGGGTCAAGGTGTGCTCGTAGGTTGGGTCCTCTGAGGCAGGGTCAAGGCATGCTCGTAGGTTGTGTCCTCTGAGGCGGGGTCAAGGTGTGCTCGTAGGTTGGGTTCTCTGAGGCGGGGTCAAGGTGTGCTCGTAGGTTGAGTCTTCTGAAGCAGGGTCAAGGCGTGCTCGTAGGTTGGGTCCTCAGAGGCCGGGGTCAAGGTGTGCTGGTAGGTTGTGTCCTCTGATGCAGGGTCATGGCGTGCTCGTAGGTTGGATCTTCTGAGGCAGGGTCAAGGTGTGCTCGTAGGTTGGGCCCTCTGAGGCAGGGTCAAGGTGTGCTCGTAGGTTGGGTCCTCTGATGCAAAGTCAAGGTGTGCTCGTAGCTTGGCTCCTCTGATGCGGGGTCAAGGCGTGCTCTTAGGTTGGCTCCTCTGATGTGGGGTCAAGGCGTGCTCGTAGGTTAGGTACTCTGAGGTGGAGGTCAAGGCGTGCTCGGAGGTTGGCTCCTCTGATGCGGGGTCAAGGTGTGATCGTAGGTTGGCTCCTCTGATGCGGGGTCAAGGCGTGCTCTTAGGTTGGCTCCTTTGATGCGGGGTCAAGGCGTGCTCGTAGGTTGGGTCCTCTGAGGCAGGAACAAGGCGTGCTCGGAGGTTGGCTCCTCTGCTGCAGGTCACTGTATGCTCGTAGGTTGGCTCCTTTGATGCGGGGTCAAGGCGTGCTCGTAGGTTAGGTCCTCTGAGGCGGGGGTCAAGGCGTGCTTGTAGGTTGGCTCCTCTGAGGCGGGTCAAGGCGTGATCGTAGGTTGGCTCCTCTGATGCGGGGTCAATGCGTGCTCGTAGGTTGGGTCCTCTGAGGCAGGGTCAAGGCGTGCTCGTAGGTTGAGTCCTCTGATGTGGTGTCAAGGCGTGCTCGTAGGTTGGGTCCTCTGAGGCAGGGTCAAGGCGTGCTCGTAGGTTGGTTCTTCTAATGTAGGGTCAAGGAGTGCCCGTAGGTTGGCTCCTCTGAGGCAGGGTCAAGGTGTGTTCGTAGGTTGGCTCCTCTGAGGCGGGGTCAAGGTGTGCTCGTAGGTTGGCTCCTCTGAGGCGGGGTCACGGTGTGCTCGTAGGTTGGGTTCTCTGAGGCGGGGTCAAGGTGTGCTCGTAGGTTGGGTCCTCAGAGGCCGGGGTCAAGGCGTGCTCGTAGGTTGGGTCCTCTGGTGCGGGTCAATGCGTGCTCGTAGGTTGGGTCCTCTGAGGCAGGGTCAAGGCGTGCTCGTAGGTTGGCTCCTCTGAGGCAGGGTCAAAGCATGCTCGTAGGTTGGGTCCTCTGAGGCGGGGTCAAGGTGTGTTCGTAGGTTGGGTCCTCTGAGGCGGGGTGAAGGCATGCTCGTAAGTTGGGTTCTCTGAGGCGGGGTCAAGGTGTGCTCGTAGGTTGGGTCCTCTGAGACGGGGTCAAGGTGTACTCGTAGGTTGGGTCCTCTGAGGCGGGGTCAAGGCATGCTCGTCGGTTGGGTTCTCTGAGGCGGGGTCAAGGTGTGCTCGTAGGTTGTGTCCTCTGAGGCGGGGTCAAGGTGTGCTCGTAGGTTGGGTCCTCTGAGGCAGGGTCAAGGCATGCTCGTAGGTTGTGTCCTCTGAGGCGGGGTCAAGGTGTGCTCGTAGGTTGGGTTCTCTGAGGCGGGGTCAAGGTGTGCTCGTAGGTTGAGTCTTCTGAAGCAGGGTCAAGGCGTGCTCGTAGGTTGGGTCCTCAGAGGCCGGGGTCAAGGTGTGCTGGTAGGTTGTGTCCTCTGATGCAGGGTCATGGCGTGCTCGTAGGTTGGATCTTCTGAGGCAGGGTCAAGGTGTGCTCGTAGGTTGGGCCCTCTGAGGCAGGGTCAAGGTGTGCTCGTAGGTTGGGTCCTCTGATGCAAAGTCAAGGTGTGCTCGTAGCTTGGCTCCTCTGATGCGGGGTCAAGGCGTGCTCTTAGGTTGGCTCCTCTGATGTGGGGTCAAGGCGTGCTCGTAGGTTAGGTACTCTGAGGTGGAGGTCAAGGCGTGCTCGGAGGTTGGCTCCTCTGATGCGGGGTCAAGGTGTGATCGTAGGTTGGCTCCTCTGATGCGGGGTCAAGGCGTGCTCTTAGGTTGGGTCCTCTGAGGCAGGAACAAGGCGTGCTCGGAGGTTGGCTCCTCTGCTGCAGGTCACTGTATGCTCGTAGGTTGGCTCCTTTGATGCGGGGTCAAGGCGTGCTCGTAGGTTAGGTCCTCTGAGGCGGGGGTCAAGGCGTGCTTGTAGGTTGGCTCCTCTGAGGCGGGTCAAGGCGTGATCGTAGGTTGGCTCCTCTGATGCGGGGTCAATGCGTGCTCGTAGGTTGGGTCCTCTGAGGCAGGGTCAAGGCGTGCTCGTAGGTTGAGTCCTCTGATGTGGTGTCAAGGCGTGCTCGTAGGTTGGGTCCTCTGAGGCAGGGTCAAGGCGTGCTCGTAGGTTGGTTCTTCTAATGTAGGGTCAAGGAGTGCCCGTAGGTTGGCTCCTCTGAGGCAGGGTCAAGGTGTGTTCGTAGGTTGGCTCCTCTGAGGCGGGGTCAAGGTGTGCTCGTAGGTTGGCTCCTCTGAGGCGGGGTCACGGTGTGCTCGTAGGTTGGGTTCTCTGAGGCGGGGTCAAGGTGTGCTCGTAGGTTGGGTCCTCAGAGGCCGGGGTCAAGGCGTGCTCGTAGGTTGGGTCCTCTGGTGCGGGTCAATGCGTGCTCGTAGGTTGGGTCCTCTGAGGCAGGGTCAAGGCGTGCTCGTAGGTTGGCTCCTCTGAGGCAGGGTCAAAGCATGCTCGTAGGTTGGGTCCTCTGAGGCGGGGTCAAGGTGTGTTCGTAGGTTGGGTCCTCTGAGGCGGGGTGAAGGCATGCTCGTAAGTTGGGTTCTCTGAGGCGGGGTCAAGGTGTGCTCGTAGGTTGGGTCCTCTGAGACGGGGTCAAGGTGTACTCGTAGGTTGGGTCCTCTGAGGCGGGGTCAAGGCATGCTCGTCGGTTGGGTTCTCTGAGGCGGGGTCAAGGTGTGCTCGTAGGTTGGGTCTTCTAATGCAGGGTCACGGTGTGCTCGTAGGTTGGGTCCTCTGATGCAGGTCAGTGTGTGCTCGTAGGTAGAGTCTTCTGAGGCGGGGTCAAGGTGTGCTCATAGGTTGGGTCCTCTGATGCAGGTCAGTGTGTGCTCATAGGTTCGCTCCTCTGATGCGGGATCAAGACGTGCTCGTAGGCTAGGTCCTCTGAGGCGGGGGTCAAGGCGTGCTCGTAGGTTGGCTCCTCTGGTGCGGGTCAAGGCGTGCTCGTAGGTTGGGTCCTCTGATGCGGGGTCAAGGTGTGCTCGTAGGTTGGCTCGTCTGAGGCAGGGTGAAGGTGTGCTCATAGGTTGTGTCCTCTGATGCAGGGTCAAGGCGTGCTCGTAGGTTCGCTCCTCTGAGGTGGTGGTCAAGGCTTGCTCATGGGTTGGTTGCTCTGATGTGTGGTCAAGGCGTGCTCATAGGTTGGGTCTTAGAAATGAAAGTCGTAATTCTGAGATCTAGATGAAATACAATGACCTCAGTTTTAATGGGATAAAGGTTTGACCTGTTATTATTTGGCCCTTTTATAGACTAGAGTTCCTGGCAGTGACACTACCACAGGGATAAGCCGTGGGGGTGGGATAACCTCTCACCAAAACATGTAAATGACACAGAACATACACATTGACCCAATGTGTATGAAGACACATTCAAGAGGAATGACTTGAACTTTACACAGTGCTTACAATGAGATATACAAGTGCAGGTACCTACTCCAGAGTACCTACTTGCATTTGAGAAGTGCTGATGCTGTCCAAATAAAGGTATTGCACCTCTGCTGAGAAGGGCTGGTACTCTCCCTCTCAAGATAAAGAAGAAGAGGCCCTCAGCACCGGCTCCATTAAAGCGCATAGCTGCCACGTTTCACGGGGGGGGGGGGTTGAAAAGAAGGACAGCAGCCTCTGGTAGGGACTTCATTTAATACGTCCAGTCGAAGCAGCTCCCCAGCAGCAGCTGACTCAACAGTACAGTCTGTGTTCCACGCAGGGAAGCGGGCAACAAGAACATTCCAATGTCCCTATGTCCCCCCACACACCCCCTTCCCTCACAATGTAACAAATAAAGTAACAAGAACAAGTGTTGACCAACAGGGCAAACACAAAATGTTCAATACATAACCTAATCATGAAACTTAACAGGGGCAGCTCTTACCCCGGAAGGAATACTCCTGGAAGTGGAGCGATCCGGACAAACACCCTTTCTGGAAGGAATTTCATCAGCAGAAGAGTAACCAGAATGAACAGGAGTTGCAGTGGTAGAAGCATGATCAAAATTAACACCCATCTTCCCTCCAATGGACACAACCTTGGATTGGGGAACAATGGAAATAGCACATTTATTCCATATCTTCCAATTCTCTTGCACCACCACATGATTTTTCACCACTCTCACTTTTGCCGGAGTTGAGAACCGAGAAGTCCCCTTGCGAACAAAACCGGGCATCTTGATTCTCACCCAATCACCAACACAAACAGGAGAAACTTTCTCAGAAGCAGTGGCCTATTTTTATTGTACAGATGCTCCCACATCTACTTTGCCAAGTCTACGTTGATCAACTTCTTTCCTAGACATCCAATCCTTGTTTAACTTGTAACCCGCAACCCTCCCCCTAAGAAGAGTGAGGGGAGACATGCCGGTACTGAGTAGTCCTGACTTCCCACAGCATGTCAGCAATGGCCATTCTCCAGTACAAACCATTTACCAAAGGCAATTGCAATTGATTTTTGATAACACGATTGATGCGTTCAACAAGACCATTTCTGCGCGGGTGATAAAGGGAAGTTAAAATGTGTTTTATGCCATGTTGCCTAAGAACATTTTACATTTCTAAGGAAACCAACTGTGTGCCATTATCAGTCGCGAGTTCCTCTGGAAACCCTTAAAGGAGGTACACTTGTTTGAAAAAATTAATGATGGATGAGGATTTAACACACTCCACAAACTTCACCTCAGGCCACTTGCACATATAGTCCACCAAGCCTAGTGCATACAAGGGAGAACCGCCACTGATACCAAAAGGACCCGCAGCGTCAAAAGCTAGTTTGCACCAAGGTGAATCCTTCACAACAATGGGATCAATGAGAGAGGGATCAGTTACTTGTGTCTTGTCACTCAAAACACACACGCAACAGTCCCTGACGTCATGCTCACGCCAGGCCACCAAAAACCCTCGCGGACTGCGTTTCATGGCACGAATACCAAGATGACCTTTGTGGGAAAGATCTAGGATTTTCTTACGCATGCATACCGGAACAACCAAAAGACCACCCCTACGTAAAATTCCATCCACCAAAGATAACTCATCGCAAACTCTTTTAAAGGGAATTCGTTGAGAGGATAAGTCCTTGTTGATGGGCCAACCATGAACCAGAAAGTCAACAACCATCTTGATCTCGTCCTCAGATTCAGCCAGTAACCACTCATTCTCTGAGAGTGCACCCTTCGCTGTGTCAACAACAGCACACACAATGTCGAGATCCTTCTCAGGAAATTCACTGATGTTTTCGACAAAGGGTAACCGGGATAAACAGTCAGCTATGTTGTTTTTCGCGCCTGCCACATACATCAACCGATAATTAAACTCCTGTATCTGTATTGCCATTTAGCTATCCGTGGTGTGGCACGGCCGGCCCCCTTGGTGGTAAAAAGATCAACTAGGGGCTTGTGATCGGTCCTGAGGACGAATTCATTACATCAAAGAACACTGATATGCTAGGTAATATCAGTACCAGAATGCATCACACCATGTTAGATGATAAACTTAATCGAAGACCAAATTTAATCCACAGTCCACTATTTTCCAGTTCATGTTTTTTGATTTTTATTGTTCGTTTGTTGAATTGTTCAAAACAAGGTGATTCCAATTTTTCAAGTGCATGTATAATGCCCAATCGCCTTTAATACAGCATGTTAAAATCCCTTGTTTCAAAAGTGGATACAGATGCTTCAGCCATTAAGGCCCTTCATCAGGGGTACTTTTCTGTGAAGTTAAAACCAAATATATTGCCATTAACATAATGAGCCTATTAACATGTGTCTATATAAATCACTACGTTGTTAACAATGCTCCGTTATACACCACGCTGCCCCTCACGTAAACAGTGTTTTCCCTCTGTGAGCGTATTAAAACTGAAACAATTTAACAGGTTATTTCGTTCTAACTTGTAGCGGTTAAAATAACAATCTGTTCTTTCATCATACGAGATTTTCATTAAACAGAAGCCCTGGATATTGCATATTCTTAACCGTTATCCTTAACCATTGAGTGTAAAATATGGTAACGTACCTTTCTTCACTAGTCCACTACGAACATAACGTTCTCCATTTCTCTCTCAAAATGTAACTCCTATCATTCTCCCATCTTGCCCTAATCCAGGCGACCCTTATGGTGTTTTTAGTGGCCTCTGATTTTGAGAAGTTGGCCTGGTATATGATATTTACTATTCTAGTGAACACCTTGCACCAGTCCAAACAACCATTATGGTGATGGTTGTAAAGTCAACCTTATAGACCAGCTATCCTAGTGGTAGCATGGACAAAGCAGTCAGGCTAAAACTTCAGAGAGCATGTGAAGCAAGCTGTTTTACCAATATAACCACTTGAATACCAGATGAAAGGACACCACACAAGGTATATATATAAAATATATATGTATTTATTACTAACCCAACCCCTCTGCACTCTTTATGAGGTCAGAGTTCGAGATACAGCACAAGTTACTCAATAAGCATACTATAAGTTGCACAAATACAATTCGGCCCTAGGGGCCTCACGAACCATATACTAAGTAAGTGGTATAAGAACCGCTTCAGGAATAGTGAATAGGCCTAGGGCCTAGGTAATCGCTGGGGCTACACTGAACAACCAAGGGATTGGAAGTAGGAGGCCCACGGGAGACGTGTGCAGTGTCTAAACACACACGCGGTTTACCATAGACTTTCAATGGGAACGTAAAGTTTACAAAGTAGTTGATTTTGGACACTTCCGGGTGGACTACGGGAAAACCCAGTACAACTAGGAAACATGGATAGTTGTTACCCACGGGAGCACCGGAGTACTCAAGTTACCTCACCCAGGGAAGCCGGGTGCATAGGTGTGAAGTTGTGTTGGGCTTCGTTGCTGTTTCCTATGGAGAGCTGCAAGAAATTTATTTATTTATTTATTTCATTTATATAGCGCAGACAGCTACCCAACAAAGGGTTTCCCGGCGCTAGTGATTCAGTGCTTTGATTGGTTCAGGTTCTAGATGTTAAACAACCAGGTTTTTAAGGCCTTCCTGAATTTCATATAGTTGGTTTCCTGCCTAAGTGTCACCGGAAGAGTGTTCCAGAGTGAGGGTCCGAGATATGAGAAGGATTTTCCACCCATTCGCGCCAGCCTGATTTTAGGAATCACAAAGTGGTTGGCTGTGGCTGAACGAAGAGTTCGAGATGGGCGGTAGGGACGTATTAGATTTTGTAGATACTTGGGTGCATTGTTGGTTGAGATCCTATGCATAAAGCATAAAGATTTAAATTTCACCCGATTTTCGATTTTCAGCCAGTGCAATTCGCGGATGTACTTGGTGGTAGGTGTGGAGATGGGAATTTTCCACAGTAATCTCGCGGCGGCATTTTGCACTGTCTGTAATCGTCGGGTAGTGGCCTTATTGGCCCCCAAGTATAGCACGTTGGCATAATCAAGTCTGGAGGTTATAAGAGCGTTGATGACAGTTTTCTGGATATTTTTGGGCAGCATCCAACAGATTTTTTTCAACCACTTTAAAATCGCAAAGCATGTAGCTGACGTCTTCGCAGCTTGTTGATTGAGATTAAGCGATTCATCTATGATGACCCCGAAAGTGCTGCAGGCGACCAGGAGGAAAGTGTCCGGGTGGATCCAAGGGTGGATCGGAGTCGAGAAGAACCTGAAAGCAGAGGGGACAGAGTCTGGGTCACTAGCCAGTGACCAGGAAGGAACCAGGAAGGAACCAGGCGATGACGAGATGCAATCAGGTGAAGAAGTGTAGCTTGTCTCTGCAGCCACATGGACCAGGAGGTGTCAACGACAACCAGACACTGCATACGAGCTGTTCCACGAAGGCTCTCGGTGACTGCGATGTTGGTATCCATAGTGGACCCAACCAGCCTTGGTAACCGCAACCCACGCAGGAAGTCAAGATGGGCTTCTGTTCAGACCAGCAAGGTCTGGGGCACTTCTCTTTCACAGAGAAGCTGGAGCAGGACTGGAACACCAGGCATGCATTGTAAATTCAAAGGATGGTCTTCGTAGGACGTACTAGCCAAAGGGCTAGCAACCGGGAAGACGCGTCGAGCTGAAATGCAGGCGCAGGCCCCATGCAACACTCTTGGAGTGTGGAGGGCTGAGCTTCGGGTCAAATGCTGCTCGGGTCTGGGGCTTCTCAAACCCCAATGCACAACTTCGAGAGTACCTCAGAAGCTGCACGGTTAGCAAAAAGCAAGTAGTCCCGGATGTTCGGTTCCACGTCGCTCGTGTCCACCACGGGTCTCAGCTTTGCTGTGGATGTGGGTCGGAGTCAGAGAAGTCTGGGAATCCAGTTCTTGCGTCGCTAAGTTGTCGGGATCTGGCTGGAGCGTCGACAAAGCAAACTGGCAAGTTACTATTGGTGCCTGTTTGCACAGGGTGGTCACTCCTTGACCACAAGGGAGATGTCTTCAGTCTTCCAGTCGATGTGGAACATCGAAGGTCCAAGAGTTCGTGTCAAAGTTTCGTCCAGGATAAATCTAAAGTCTCTAGACTCAGCTCCTATCTTTATACTAAACTAAGCGGCTGGATTACCTGCTAGGTCCCTCCTATGGGTGGAACCTGGGAAGGGGGTGGTTACACCCTTTCCCTTTGTCCAGTTTCGCGCCAGAGCTGGGGCTGGAATGCCCCAGCAACTGGTTTGAACCGGGCTATGTGTGGAGCACCTTGTGTACCCCAGGCAGTGTCTCATTTCATTCAGCCCTCCCTGCCCCAATACACTAAAAGCCTGTCTGGGGAGGTGCTTGCACCTCCCAAGGCAGGAAACCTATTGTCCAGGCCTCCCCTGCCGGAGTTCCCCCAGCAGAAGGAGGTCAGACTCGTGTCTGTGGTGGCAGCATCCATTTTGTGACGCTGAGGCTCTGTTTAACTTTAACTGGGTAAAGCAGTAACTACATGTCTTCTCCCTCTAGAAGGGTGGAATGCTAACCCCACTGCCAGAACTAGCGGGGGGTAGTATTCCAAAGCGTATGACACCTTACATGACATGTTTTGATAAAGCCAAACCAAAGTTAGCATTAACCGCGAGGATTATACTGCACTTAAGAGTATATGGTATGGCTATATCATAGAACAGCTATAAGGACATGGTTCCGAAAGCTGCAGACAGGCTCAGCTCATGCTAGGGCACCCTCTCACATAAAACCAAACACTTTGCCTCCAGGATTGTTAAGGCCTGCCATAGGAGTGACTTATAGGTACATATGTGTCTATATATAAGGGTAGATATAGGTATACTATATCTAAGCAAGGGGTGATTACACGACCTTGCCCAAGCTGAGTGATCAGCCTGTGGTGTCAGTTTGGATGGCCAGCCAGGGGTGGCATAATACATGCTGCAGCCACTGGTAGGCCTTGGATGCACCTATGCCCTGGGTACCTATGGTACACTATACAGGGGCTCACAGAGGTGACCCAATTCCAATTAGGTAAGTACCTAAAGTACATGGAGTCCATTTAACAGAGAGAGCAGGAAGCCTGGGGTCCTGATTAGCAGGATCCCAGGCCAACTAAGTCGAAAACCAGCTAAACACAAGGCAAAAAGTTGGGGGTAACCATAGTAAGATATCCACCTTCCTACACTGATAACCAGATGTTTGGAGAATGTAAAACTACAGAAGGGTCGTAGAGTGTTCTGAGGGGGGGCACAGGGTCACTAGAGAGGACCGCAGTGTCAGGATAGGGACAGGGAGTGTAAGAAGGCGGACTTAGGGTGATAGGACAGCAACGGTGTAGGCCTCGGAGGCTGGCTTAGTATATGGTGCACACTTATTTAAGTGATTCAACTTGCACTAATCCAGGCGACCCTTACAGTGATTTTAGTGGCCTCTGATAACCACAGGAAGCTCTCAAAGTGATAACTGTGGAGAGCGGCCTTCAGTCTGACCTTGAAGGAGTGTTAAGGAGCTTGTTTACCGTTTTAATCATGTAGGTAGGTTACACGAAAAAGAACCCACATTGTATAAATAAAAATATGCCTATTTATTACACAACACTCACTAACACATTGGTATATCTCCGTTCCAGAGATATCGACACGAATACACACCAGTACTTCAATTGCAATCAGGTAAGTAGCACAAAATACAGTGGTCTCCAGGGGGAGACCAAACCATATATCAAGAAAGTGGAATGAAAACTGCAGGAGATGATGGGACTTGGACCAGACGACCCGTAGGAGCCACGGACACAAGGAATCCCCCAAGATAGGAACCCACGAACATCACAGAGGCTGTGTGCAGAGTGGGAACACCGCCGCGTGCCCAGTGGAAGTCAATGGAGAAGTTGTGGTTGCAGTTTTATAGATGAAGCACCCTTCCCAAGGGACCCTGAAGAATTTCCTTGGAGGATGGAAGGTTGGAGTGCCACCCCACCCGTGGATGTCCCAAAGACAAGATTACCTACACCAGAGAAGCAAGGTGCATAGGGGTGAAGAGACGTCGGAAACCTCCTTAGACGACAATGGGAGACTTGGAGAAAAGTGCTCTGGAGAAGAAGGTGAAGAAGTCCGATAGAATCCAACAGTGGATTCTGGAAGTAAAGAACCTGCAAGCAGAGGGGACAGAGTCAATGCCACTCAGGAGTGACGAGGAGGCATGGAAGAGCAATGCCCACCGTTGTCGGACGGGTCAGACGAGATGACGGTGACCTTGGAGCTGCAGCTGTGAGGTCCTGGGGACGCGGAGGAAGACCAGGAGCCGTGCGCGAGTTGTCCCACGTCGGGTGTCAGTGACCAGGGGGTCGGTGTATGACGGGGACACCCACAAGCCTTGGTAGCTGCAACTGGTGAGGAGAACATAAAAGGAGCAACATTGGGAACAGCAAGGTCCAAGGGACTCACCAACAGAAGGATAGTCATAGCAGGCCCAGAGCAAGCAGGGGAGCGAACTGGAGCAGGAGAAGACCCTCCAGAGGACCCACAGGCTGAAGGCACAGGAGTCACAAGAGGACCTTGAGCAGGTCACCAAGAAGGAAGGCCCACGGTGCATAGGATGTGGTGCGGTTGCTGTATTTGGCAGGAAGAGATTCTGGAGGCTGGAGCTTCTTGGAGCCCAAAGATCTCTGGAGTCCAGAGCCAAGAAGCCTTGTCAATGGCAAGTCAACATGTTGCACAGGGGTTCGGTCCCAGCTGGCCTCCAAATTGAAAAGAGGACAGGTCAGGCCTCAATGGGGTTCCAGAACCACCACCTGTGTAGCTGAGCCATTCGAGGTCTGTGGGACGTCAGGAGCAGCCGACCGGTCAGCTTCGTTGCGGTGCCTGCAGATGCAGGAGAGTGATTCTGTTGGACTTGGCCCTTTTCTCCCAAATTTTCGCTTTCACCCCCCAACATGTAGGATGTCTCCCCCATGGTAAAGGTTACTGAATAGGCCATGTGAGGTGTGAGACGCCATGTTAATGTTAAATGCAATGCAATGGTGTGTACACTTATTTTCCCCCATTGTAAACATGTACCCTGGTGAAATGCTGTATTCAAAATGGCTGCCATGGCTGTGCGTTGTGCCACCTGACTGCAGGAGGTTAGCGGGCTAGTCGTTAGGTACCCAGCCACCCCTGCATTTGGAGGGAAAGCCTGGCACCCAGGGTGCTCTACTCCTCCCTCTGAGCCAGTTAGAACTAGTTTGCCTGAGAATTCTAGAGGCTTCCAGCCTTTCTGCTTTCGGGAGAGCAGTAGAGATATGATGGGCAGAGACAGAGCGGGGACAGGAATGCGAGGGGACCTGCTGCAAGGGGATACCACCACTTGGACCTGTGTGCTGGACCCTGCACCCATCCAGGACCCCCCTACTGTCCCCAGGGCTAGTGGAGCCCCACCTCAGGAGTTCAGGCTGCTGTGTGGGAGGAGGGCAACGCTGCAGTGGGGATGGTGAAAGCCTACCACCCTGCTTTGATGATGTCCCCACTACCTGCTGACCTCGCCCAGTAGTGCCTGCTGCTCTGTCCCCCGGGCCCCTGAGGAAGGAGGGCCCCCCTAGGTCCCTGGAGCGGCCGGGACCCTGCGCCATGTAAGCGCTGCGCATAGAAGCGCCTAGAAGGGAAGAAGCATCGTCGACTGGACCCCCCAGGAGGTGAGAAGGATTACCCTGGGGCCCCTGGAGCTTGCTGCTGGGACCGTCCGCCCCCCCCCTGCGCTGTGTGCCTGCTAAAGCGCTATACTGCCTACTTCTCAGCACTGGGCCTAGAAGCGCTGTGTGCCTGCAAAGCGCCGCTTCGATCAAGCGCTGGACTGGAGAAGTAAGGAGGGCTAGCCTCGGTCCCTGAGGCCACTGGGATCTGGCGCCACGCAAGCGCTGCGCCTAAAAGCGCCTGGAAAGGAAGGAGCACCTTGGACTGGACCCCCACCACCCAGGAGGTGAGGAGTGTTACCCTGGGCTTGCTGCTGGGACTGTCCGCCCCCCCTTGCGCTGTGCTCCTGGACGTGCTGGGCCTGGAGGAGGCGCTGCGTGCCAAAGCGCTATAATCCTGGAAGCGCTGTGCTGCAGAAGCCCTGGGTAGTCCTGAAGTGCCTGAACTGTACTGCCTGCTGTGTGTGCCTGCAAAGCGCCGCTTCAACCAAGCACTGGACTGTTGGAAGGGCTGCCTGGCCCTGGATAAGTGCTACCTGCTAAGCGCTGTGATCTAGAAGCGCTGTATGAGGAGCTGGGCTGAGGAGAAGCGCTGTGTGGTGGCTAGCGCTGCGCAGCTGGAAGAGGCTGCTTTTGTGTTCCTAAGCGCTACCGCGCCAGATCCTACTGCCTCTCAGCCTTGTAAATAGGGCAGGAGCCTACCCCACCTCCGCTCGGGGAGCAGTGTATGCGTCTGTCTAGTGAGGCCTCGAGGCACATTGTCGGTGCCTGCTTCCCACCCTACTGCCCAGGAAGCCCGGAGCGAGGAGCAGAAGCGTGGAGACCTTGCCAAGAGCCCGGTGAGTGTGGGGCTCAAACAGACTGTGTTGGGGGGTGTATCGGGGCATACTGTCGGTACCCAACCCCCGGTGCCAGCATTCCGTGGTGAACTGCCGCCCCCAGGAACAGTATTTTTTCTCCAGGTGCCCCGCCTGGCAGCGGGCACCTGCAACGTTGGGCCAGTAGACCCAGGACAGAGACTCGGAGGTGTGGGCCCCGGGCGGGTCAGGGACCTGGGTTGTGCCTGCCGTAGTGAGTTGCCTGATTCCAGGCCAATAGGGGAAGTCAGGCTATGGAAGTTTAGCTGCAGATGGTCCTGCCTCATGGGTGATACCACTGTTGAGGGGTGGGGGAATGCAGGTCTTGGGTGCCTAGTGTTTTTATGTCACCGGGAGGTGCTTTTGAGCCCCTATTCGGTAAAGGCTGGGTGCTTAGGTCACTGCGCCCCTCCTCATGATTAGTTGAGCCAATGTGGATGTGCGCTCTGCCATTCTTATGAGCACCGTGATTCCTGCCCAAGGATAAGGCTCCTGCCTTGTGGAAAAGTATATTTTGCCATGTTGTATGTGCCTACGTGTTCCCCATCTTATGTTATATGTGCATGATCGATATGCATGTATTCCCCTCTGAGCGATTAAAGACGCAATTACAGTTGTGTCCATCTCTAGTATGCCAGTTTCCAGTCCTCATGAAAACAACGAATATTAGGCCTATGTAATCCTACGTTGCCACGTTTTACAGTGTGCACGTTAATTCATTGAATTGTCCCCGTTTCTAGGCCTCAAAAGGGCCCGGACTCAGATTCAGCTCCAGTCTTCTGAACCCTCTCCGAGGAGCGATACAGCCCCCACCTGCATCCCTGACCCTTCGCTTACTTCATGCCTCGCAGTGCCCGGCTCGGCCTGGCTCTGCCTCCCAGTCTGCCAAGAGTATGTTATGCTTCTAGTTATCAGTCCAGCCCTCCTTCTCTGCATTCCTAAGCTACCGAATCGCATCAATAGTTTCAGTCATGGTCTAGCCTTTCTGTCTCCATGTAAGAGAAATACTGTATTAATATTCGTAGAATATTCCTAGCACACGTAATACATGTAGAAATATGCATGCATCAGTCCTAATGTCTATTAGCCTTTGCCCTGATAACTTTTGGATTCTATCAATATGTACTCTAAACACCAGATAACAGATATGCCTTGGGTACATGTCGCTCTGACACTCCAGACTTTAGTCTCCTCTTCTAGTGCAGAAGTCATAGCCCCCAGTTCTCCCTGGTAACACGTCATTGCCCGTTTGCGCGCACCACTAGGTTAAAGGTCCCAGCTGCTCAGGTAGCCCCCTCCATGTTTCCGCCCCGTTTATGACACTTCTGTTACGTTTACATCACATGTCTATGTATACGCCCTGTACACGCCTCCTTGTTACATCATTTTGCCCTTATCTTTCGCGACTGCTACAAGAAACGCCTACTGCTACGCCTACTGTATTGAATGTAATGCATTTGTTTAAGTATATATACTGTGCACCCATATTAAAAGTTGCCAATTAGCCATCCTGACTTCCCTTGTCCCTTCCCTGGCAGCTGCCATCCCGTACTATTGCAGGCTGTCCTGTTCCTGTCCTTTATGCCCGATTAAAGCCTGTAGACTCAAGATACCTCGAATCCTGACTCTTATTTATTGAGCTATCTGTTTCATTCACTGTATTAAAAAATAGAACCGGTAATTAATTATTTATTTACCACAGCCTGACGCCCAGAGGTCCCTCTACTGAGGTTGTAGGCCCGATGTCCATGTTATGCACCCATTGTTTCTTTTCTTGCAGGAGGTGCTAAGGCCAGGCCGGCGGTGTTATACCTAGTGTTATGCCCACTGTTGATATGTTCTGTGCCAAAGGTTGTGCCCCAGGGTGGGCGTGATTATGCCAGCCCAGGCCTGAGATTACATTTGCATGTCTTTGCCAGTTGTTAAGGCAGGGTGCCGCCTGTTTCTTTTCACAGGAGACGCGGATGCAGGCCCTGTTGTGTGGCTATGCCTCCATACCTAGTGTGTATTTTATGTCTAATGCTTTAGTTTACGCCTACAGCTTACGTCTAGGTGAGGCCAAGGATTAGGGCCTTAGTTTTCCCTGCGATATTGACCTTGGGTTTCAGCAGTAGTATTTCTTTCCCTCACGTATTCTCCTAAGGTTTCATGCCAATGATAACATGTTTTTATTTCAGCCATGTGCTCACGGACGTAACCTTTTATTCCGGCCCATTTTCCCTTGTAAATAATCCCCCTTGCCTTCATTGCTCTGGCGCCAGTTGGCGCCCCCTTGTGATTACTGCTATTGTTGTGTTTTACCTTTGCAGGATGGAGATAATACAACACTTATTCTTTTTCCAACCAGAAGCAGTGTCGTGTCTCTTTTGTGGTGTGCCTGGTGTGTCGTCTGTGGGTACTGCGTGGATGCTTTGCACATGTCCTCAGGAGTTTGGCCTGCCCGCTCTGCTCCATGCTACCCCCCGTAGAATTGGCAACCCCATTTCTAACAGACTCCTTCTCTCCAAGAGAGACTACTTCCGATGTCCTTGCTGCCCACAGGTCTGGTGAAGATCTTGGAAGAAGCACAGACACGAGCGAAGACTTGCAGAACCGCGAGACCAGGAGCAGCGGGAGTCTGCCGTGGTGCAGTCTCGGTTCCGGGAGAAGTCCAGCGAAGTCCAAGTTTCCAGATGGTTGAAGAGGGACGTGGTTTCAGGGTTGAGTCTTGTCCCACAACAAATCCAAGTAACCACACACAGGTAAGCCCTTAAGTACCCTGGGGAAAGGGTTGGATTGACTCAGGGGCCTCTCCCCGAGGGGGGCTGGACAGAGGGGGAGGATACTCCCAGGTCCTTTCTCCAGTTTCATGCCAGAGCGGGAGTGGAGGGCTCCCTGAACGGGCTCAAACTGGAGTATGCAAAGAGGGCACTTTGGTGCCCTTCAAATCAGTCCGGTGGCGCTGGCGAGCGCCCCCCACCCGAGCCCAGTACACCAGGTCCTGTCTGGGAGGTGATCACACCTCCTTGTGACAGAAAACCTATTTTTCTACCTTCCCCTGCTCGAGCTCGGTTCAGCAGCAGGGGGCAGAATCGTGTCTGTGGTCGGCAGCGGCACGAGCTGATAGGATATCACCGGCAGTACAGTGGGGTACCCCAAGGGAGGCCCCAGTACAAGGGATAGTACTTCGAACACTGGAATCAGTGTTGGGGCATGATTACATGTTTGATACCAAAACATGACTGTGTTCGGGGCAGCCACTATATAGTTAGACATCTCGTAATGACTGATGTCCATATATGTATTAAAATGTCTGACCGCACTTACAAAGCCTGGAGAATAAGCTCTGGGGTTTGTAGGGTGTCCTGCTCATTCAGGGGCCCCCTCACCCTTATAACCAAGCACCCTGCCTTCAGGACTGAAGAGCTCGCCATAGGGGGGACTTATAGGTTTTGCGTGCCGTGATCTCAGATATAAGAAGCGTATATTTGTCATCAGTGGTGCTGGCACCAGCTCACGCAGGCTGCAGTGCCAGGCCTGCGGTCACAGTTTAAGTGGACTCTGATGGGTGGCACAGTACGTGCACCAGCCCATGGGAGACCCCCGGTGTACCTATGCCCTGGGTAACTCAGTACCATATACTAGGGACTTACAAGGGTGCACCAGTAGCCAATTGTGGATGTACAGAAGTACTTACCATGGTCAGTTTAGGGAGAAAGGACAGTGACTGGGGTCCTGATTAACAGGATCCCCGTCAGAATAATCAAAAACATACTGACACCAAGAAAAGAGTGGGGGTAACCCTGAAAGCAGAACCTACTTTCCTACAGGCAGGCGGTGTCCAGAGAGGGTCAGGGAGTGTCTGTAGAGGGACAGGGAGTGTCTGTAGAGGGGCAGTGAGTGTCTGTAGAGGGGAAGGGAGTGTCTGTAGAGGGTCAGGGAGTGTCTGTAGAGGGGCAGGGAGTGTCTTTAGAGGGGCAGGGAGTGTCTGTACAGGGGCAGGGAGTGTCTTTAGAGGGGCAGGGAGTGTCTTTAGAGGGGCAGGGAGTGTCTGTACAGGGGCAGGGAGTGTCTGTAGAGGGGCAGGGAGTGTTTGTAGAGGGACAGGGAGTGTCTGTAGAGGGGCAGCGAGTGTCTGTAGAGGGACAGGGAGTGTCTGTAGAGGGGCAGGCAGTGTCTGTAGAGGGGCAGGGAGTGTCTGTAGAGTTGCAGGGAGTGTCTGTAGGGAGGCAGGGAGTGTCTGTAGAGGGGCAGGGAGTGTCTTTAGAGGGGCAGGGAGTGTCTGTAGAGGGGCAGGGAGTGTCTGTAGATGGGCAGGGAGTGTCTGTAGAGGGGCAGATACTGTCTGTAGGGTGTCTGGCAGTATCCAGATAGGGGCAGGGAGTGTCTGTAGAGGGGCAGGGAGTGTCTGTAGAGGGGCAGGCAGTGTCTGTAGAGGGGCAGGCAGTGTCTGTAGAGGGGCAGGGAGTGTCTGTAGAGTTGCAGGGAGTGTCTGTAGGGAGGCAGGGAGTGTCTGGAGAGGGGCAGGGAGTGTCTTTAGAGGGGCAGGGAGTGTCTGTAGAGGGGCAGGGAGTGTCTGTAGATGGGCAGGGAGTGTCTGTAGGGTGTCTGGCAGTATCCAGATAGGGGCAGGGGGTGTCTGTAGAGGGGCAGGGAGTGTCTGTAGAGGGGCAGGGAGTGTCTTTAGAGGGGCAGGGAGTGTCTGTAGAGGGGCAGGGAGTGTCTTTAGAGGGGCAGGGAGTGTCTTTAGAGGGGCAGGGAGTGTCTGTAGAGGGGCACAGAGTGTCTATAGAGGGGCAGGGAGTGTCTGTAGAGGGGCAGTGAGTGTCTATAGAGGGGCAGGGAGTGTCAGGAGAGGGCCAGGGAGTGTCTGTAGAGGGGCAGGTAGTGTATGTAGAGGGGCACAGAGTGTCTGTAGAGGGGCAGGGAGTGTATGTAGAGGGGCAGTGAGTGTCTCTAGAGGGGCAGGGAGTGTCTGTAGAGGGGCGGGAGTGTCTGTAGAGGGTCAGGGAGTGGCAGTAGAGGCGTAGGGAGTGTCTGTAGAGGGACAGAGAGTGTCTGTAGAGGGGCAGGGAGTGTCTGTAGAGGGGCAGGGAGTGTCTGTAGAGGGGCAGGGAGCGTCTCTAGAGGGTCAGGGAGTGTCTGTAGAGGGGCACAGAGTGTCTGTAGAGGGGCAGGGAGTGTCTGTAGAGGGGCAGGGGGTGTCTGTAGAGGGGCAGTGAGTGTCTGTAGAGGGGCAGGGAGTGTCTGTAGAGGGACAGGGAGTGTCTGTAGAGGGGCAGGGAGTGTCTGTAGAGGGGCACAGAGTGTCTGTAGAGGGGCAGAGAGTGTCTGTAGAGGGGCAGGTAGTGTCTGTAGAGGGGCAGGGAGTGTCTGTAGAGGGGCAGGGAGTGTCTGTAGATTTGCAGGGAGTGTCTATAGGGAGGCAGGGAGTGTCTGTAGAGGGGCAGGGAGCGTCTCTAGAGGGTCAGGGAGTGTCTGTAGAGGGTCAGGGAGTGTCTGTAGAGGGGCAGGGAGTGTGTAGAGGGGCAGGGGGTGTCTGTAGAGGGGCAGTGAGTGTCTGTAGAGGGGCAGGGAGTGTCTGTAGAGGGACAGGGAGTGTCTGTAGAGGGGCAGGGAGTGTCTGTAGAGGGGCACAGAGTGTCTGTAGAGGGGCAGAGAGTGTCTGTAGAGGGGCAGGGAGTGTCTGTAGAGGGGCACAGAGTGTCTTTAGAGGGGCAGGGAGTGTCTGTAGAGGGGCAGGGAGTGTCTGTAGAGGGGCACAGAGTGTCTTTAGAGCGGCAGGGAGTGTCTGTAGAGGGGCAGGGAGTGTCTGTAGAGGGGCAGAGAGTGTCTGTAGAGGTGCGGGGAGTGTCTGTCGAGGGGCAGTGAGTGTCTGTACAGGGACAGGGAATGTCTGTAGAGGGTCAGGAGTGTCTGTAGAGGGTCAGGGAGTGTCTGTAGAGGGTCAGGGAGTGTCTGTAGAGGGGCAGGCAGTGTCCAGAGAGGGGCAGGGAGTGTCTGTACAGGGACAGGGAGTGTCCAGATAGGGCCAGGGAGTGTCCAGAGATGGGCAGGGAGTGTCTGTAGAAGGGCAGTGAGTGTCTGCAGAGGGTCAGGGAGTGTCTGCAGAGGGTCAGGGAGTGTCTGTAGAGGGACAGAGAGTGTCTGTAGAGGGACAGGGAGTGCCTGTAGAGGGGCAGGGAGTGTCCAGATAGGGTCAGGGAGTGTCTGTAGAGGGGCAGGGAGTGTCTGTAGAGGGGCAGGGAGTGTCCAGATAGGGCCATGGAGTGTCTGTAGAGGGGCAGGGAGTGTCTGTAGAGGGGTAGGAAGTGTCTGTAGAGGGGCAGGGAGTGTCTGTAGAGGGGCAGGGAGTGGCTGTAGAGGGGCAGGGAGTGGCTGTAGAGGGGCAGGGAGTGGCTGTAGAGGGGCAGGGAGTGTCTGTAGAGGGGCAGGGGTGTCTGTAGAGGGGCAGGGAGTGTCTGTAGAGGGGCAGGGATTGTCTGTAGAGGGGCACAGAGTGTCTGTAGAGGGACAGGGAGTGTCTGTAGAGGGGCAGGGAGTGTCTGTAGAGGGGCAGGTAGTGTCTGTAGAGGGGCAGGTAGTGTCTGTAGAGGGGCAGGGAGTGTTTCTAGAGGGACAGGGAGTGTCTGTAGAGGGGCAGGGAGTGTCTGTAGAGGGGCAGGGAGTGTCTGTAGAGGGGCAGTGAGTGTCTGTAGAGGGGCAGGGAGTGTCTGTAGAGGGACAGGGAGTGTCTGTAGAGGGGCAGGGAGTGTCTGTAGAGGGGCACAGAGTGTCTGTAGAGGGACAGGGAGTGTCTGTAAAGGGGCAGGGAGTGTCTGTAGAGGGGCAGGTAGTGTATGTAGAGGGGCAGGGAGTGTCTGTAGAGGGGCAGGGAGTGTCCGGATAGGGCCAGGGAGTGTCTGTAGAGGGGCAGGGAGTGTCTGTAGAGGGGCAGGGAGCGTCTGTAGAGGGGCAGGGAGTGTCTGTAGAGGGGCAGGGAGTGTCTGTAGAGGGGCAGGGAGTGTCTGTAGAGGGGCAGGAAGCGTCTGTAGAGGGGCAGGGAGTGTCTGTAGAGGGGCAGGGAGTGTCTGTAGAGGGGAAGGGAGTGTCTGTGGAGGGGCAGGGAGTGTCCAGATCGGGGCAGGGAGTGTCTGTAGAGGGGCAGGGAGTGTCTGCAGAGGGTCAGGGACTGTCTGTAGAGGGGCAGGGAGTGTCTGTAGAGGGGCAGGGAGTGTCTGTGGAGGGGCAGGGAGTGTCCAGATAGGGGCAGGGGGTGTCTGTAGAGGGGCAGGGAGTGTCTGTAGAGGGGCAGGGAGTGTCTGTAGAGGGGCAGGGAGCGTCTGTAGAGGGGCAGGGAGTGTCTGTAGAGGGGCAGGAAGTGTCTGTAGAGGGTCAGTGAGTGTCTGTAGAGGGGCAGGGAGTGTCTGTAGAGGGGCAGAGAGTGTCTGTAGAGGGGCAGAGAGTGTCTGTAGAGGGGCAGGTAGTGTCTGTAGAGGGGCAGGGAGTGTCTTTAGAGGGGCAGGGAGTGTTTGTAGAGGGGCTGGGAGTGACTGTAGAGGGGCAGGGAGTGTCCAGATAGGGCCAGGGAGTGTCCAGATAGGGCCAGGGAGTGTCTGTAGAGGGGCAGGGAGTGTCTGTAGAGGGGCTGGGAGCGTCTGTAGAGGGGCAGGGAGTGTCTGTAGAGGGTCAGGGAGTGTCTGTAGAGGGGCAGGGAGTGTGTAGAGGGGCAGGGGGTGTCTGTAGAGGGGCAGTGAGTGTCTGTAGAGGGGCAGGGAGTGTCTGTAGAGGGGCAGGGAGTGTCTGTAGAGGGGCACAGAGTGTCTGTAGAGGGGCAGAGAGTGTCTGTAGAGGGGCAGGTAGTGTCTGTAGAGGGGCAGGGAGTGTCCAGATGGGGCCAGGGAGTGTCTGTAGAGGGACAGGGAGTGTCTGTAGAGGGGCAGGGAGTGTCTGTAGAGGGGCTGGGAGCGTCTGTAGAGGGGCAGGGAGTGTCTGTAGAGGGTCAGGGAGTGTCTGTAGAGGGGCAGGGAGTGTGTAGAGGGGCAGGGGGTGTCTGTAGAGGGGCAGTGAGTGTCTGTAGAGGGGCAGGGAGTGTCTGTAGAGGGGCAGGGAGTGTCTGTAGAGGGGCACAGAGTGTCTGTAGAGGGGCAGAGAGTGTCTGTAGAGGGGCAGGTAGTGTCTGTAGAGGGGCAGGGAGTGTCTTTAGAGGGGCAGGGAGTGTTTGTAGAGGGGCTGGGAGTGACTGTAGAGGGGCAGGGAGTGTCCAGATAGGGCCAGGGAGTGTCCAGATAGGGCCAGGGAGTGTCTGTAGAGGGGCAGGGAGTGTCTGTAGAGGGGCTGGGAGCGTCTGTAGAGGGGCAGGGAGTGTCTGTAGAGGGTCAGGGAGTGTCTGTAGAGGGGCAGGGAGTGTGTAGAGGGGCAGGGGGTGTCTGTAGAGGGGCAGTGAGTGTCTGTAGAGGGGCAGGGAGTGTCTGTAGAGGGGCAGGGAGTGTCTGTAGAGGGGCACAGAGTGTCTGTAGAGGGGCAGAGAGTGTCTGTAGAGGGGCAGGTAGTGTCTGTAGAGGGGCAGGGAGTGTCTGTAGAGGGGCAGGGAGTGTCTGTAGATTTGCAGGGAGTGTCTATAGGGAGGCAGGGAGTGTCTGTAGAGGGGCAGGGAGCGTCTCTAGAGGGTCAGGGAGTGTCTGTAGAGGGTCAGGGAGTGTCTGTAGAGGGGCAGGGAGTGTGTAGAGGGGCAGGGGGTGTCTGTAGAGGGGCAGTGAGTGTCTGTAGAGGGGCAGGGAGTGTCTGTAGAGGGACAGGGAGTGTCTGTAGAGGGACAGGGAGTGTCTGTAGAGGGGCAGGGAGTGTCTGTAGAGGGGCACAGAGTGTCTGTAGAGGGGCAGAGAGTGTCTGTAGAGGGGCAGGGAGTGTCTGTAGAGGGGCACAGAGTGTCTTTAGAGGGGCAGGGAGTGTCTGTAGAGGGGCAGGGAGTGTCTGTAGAGGGGCACAGAGTGTCTTTAGAGGGGCAGGGAGTGTCTGTAGAGGGGCAGGGAGTGTCTGTAGAGGGGCAGAGAGTGTCTGTAGAGGGGCAGAGAGTGTCTGTAGAGGTGCGGGGAGTGTCTGTCGAGGGGCAGTGAGTGTCTGTACAGGGACAGGGAATGTCTGTAGAGGGTCAGGGAGTGTCTGTAGAGGGTCAGGGAGTGTCTGTAGAGGGTCAGGGAGTGTCTGTAGAGGGGCAGGCAGTGTCCAGAGAGGGGCAGGGAGTGTCTGTACAGGGACAGGGAGTGTCCAGATAGGGCCAGGGAGTGTCCAGAGAGGGGCAGGGAGTGTCTGTAGAAGGGCAGTGAGTGTCTGCAGAGGGTCAGGGAGTGTCTGCAGAGGGTCAGGGAGTGTCTGTAGAGGGACAGAGAGTGTCTGTAGAGGGACAGGGAGTGCCTGTAGAGGGGCAGGGAGTGTCCAGATAGGGTCAAGGAGTGTCTGTAGAGGGGCAGGAAGTGTATGTAGAGGGGCAGGGAGTGTCTGTAGAGGGGCAGGGAGTGTCCAGATAGGGCCAGGGAGTGTCTGTAGAGGGGCAGGGAGTGTCTGTAGAGGGGTAGGAAGTGTCTGTAGAGGGGCAGGGAGTGTCTGTAGAGGGGCAGGGAGTGTCTGTAGAGGGGCAGGGAGTGGCTGTAGAGGGGCAGGGAGTGGCTGTAGAGGGGCAGGGAGTGGCTGTAGAGGGGCAGGGAGTGTCTGTAGAGGGGCAGGGGTGTCTGTAGAGGGGCAGGGAGTGTCTGTAGAGGGGCACAGAGTGTCTGTAGAGGGACAGGGAGTGTCTGTAGAGGGGCAGGGAGTGTCTGTAGAGGGGGGGCAGGCAGTGGTCAGATAGGGGCAAAGGGTGTCTATGGAGGGGCAGGGATTGTCTGTAGAGGGTCAGCGGGTGTCTCTAGAGGGGCAGGGAGTGTCTGTAGAGGGGCAGGGAGTGTCTGTAGAGGGGCAGGGAGCGTCTCTAGAGGGTCAGGGAGTGTCTGTAGAGGGGCAGGGAGTGTCTGTAGAGGGGCAGGGAGTGTCTGTAGAGGGGCAGGGGGTGTCTGTAGAGGGGCAGTGAGTGTCTGTAGAGGGACAGGGAGTGTCTGTAGAGGGGCAGGGAGTGTCTGTAGAGGGGCACAGAGTGTCTGTAGAGGGGCAGAGAGTGCCTGTAGAGGGGCAGGTAGTGTCTGTAGAGGGTCAGGGATTGTCTGTATAGGGGCAGGGAGTGTCTGTAGATTTGCAGGGAGTGTCTATAGGGAGGCAGGGAGTGTCTGTAGAGGGGCAGGGAGCGTCTCTAGAGGGTCAGGGAGTGTCTGTAGAGGGGCAGGGAGTGTCTGTAGAGGGGCAGGGGGTGTCTGTAGAGGGGCAGTGAGTGTCTGTAGAGGGGCAGGGAGTGTCTGTAGAGGGACAGGGAGTGTCTGTAGAGGGGCAGGGAGTGTCTGTAGAGGGGCACAGAGTGTCTGTAGAGGGGCAGAGAGTGTCTGTAGAGGGGCAGGGAGTGTCTGTAGAAGGGCACAGAGTGTCTTTAGAGGGGCAGGGAGTGTCTGTAGAGGGGCAGGGAGTGTCTGTAGAGGGGCACAGAGTGTCTTTAGAGGGGCAGGGAGTGTCTTTAGAGGGGCAGGGAGTGTCTGTAGAGGGGCAGGGAGTGTCTGTAGAGGGGCAGAGAGTGTCTATAGAGGGGCAGGGAGTGTCTGTAGAGGTGCGGGGAGTGTCTGTCGAGGGGCAGTGAGTGTCTGTACAGGGACAGGGAATGTCTGTAGAGGGTCAGGAGTGTCTGTAGAGGGTCAGGGAGTGTCTGTAGAGGGTCAGGGAGTGTCTGTAGAGGGGCAGGCAGTGTCCAGAGAGGGGCAGGGAGTGTCTGTACAGGGACAGGGAGTGTCCAGATAGGGCCAGGGAGTGTCCAGAGATGGGCAGGGAGTGTCTGTAGAAGGGCAGTGAGTGTCTGCAGAGGGTCAGGGAGTGTCTGCAGAGGGTCAGGGAGTGTCTGTAGAGGGACAGAGAGTGTCTGTAGAGGGACAGGGAGTGCCTGTAGAGGGGCAGGGAGTGTCCAGATAGGGTCAGGGAGTGTCTGTAGAGGGGCAGGGAGTGTCTGTAGAGGGGCAGGGAGTGTCCAGATAGGGCCATGGAGTGTCTGTAGAGGGGCAGGGAGTGTCTGTAGAGGGGTAGGAAGTGTCTGTAGAGGGGCAGGGAGTGTCTGTAGAGGGGCAGGGAGTGGCTGTAGAGGGGCAGGGAGTGGCTGTAGAGGGGCAGGGAGTGTCTGTAGAGGGGCAGGGGTGTCTGTAGAGGGGCAGGGAGTGTCTGTAGAGGGGCAGGGAGTGTCTGTAGAGGGGCACAGAGTGTCTGTAGAGGGACAGGGAGTGTCTGTAGAGGGGCAGGGAGTGTCTGTAGAGGGGCAGGTAGTGTCTGTAGAGGGGCAGGTAGTGTCTGTAGAGGGGCAGGGAGTGTTTCTAGAGGGACAGGGAGTGTCTGTAGAGGGGCAGGGAGTGTCTGTAGAGAGGCAGTGAGTGTCTGTAGAGGGGCAGGGAGTGTCTGTAGAGGGACAGGGAGTGTCTGTAGAGGGGCAGGGAGTGTCTGTAGAGGGGCACAGAGTGTCTGTAGAGGGACAGGGAGTGTCTGTAGAGGGGCAGGGAGTGTCTGTAGAGGGGCAGGTAGTGTATGTAGAGGGGCAGGGAGTGTCTGTAGAGGGGCAGGGAGTGTCCAGATAGGGCCAGGGAGTGTCTGTAGAGGGGCAGGGAGTGTCTGTAGAGGGGCAGGGAGCGTCTGTAGAGGGGCAGGGAGTGTCTGTAGAGGGTCAGGGAGTGTCTGTAGAGGGGCAGGGAGTGTCTGTAGAGGGGCAGGAAGCGTCTGTAGAGGGGCAGGGAGTGTCTGTAGAGGGGCAGGGAGTGTCTGTAGAGGGGCAGGGAGTGTCTGTGGAGGGGCAGGGAGTGTCCAGATAGGGGCAGGGAGTGTCTGTAGAGGGGCAGGGAGTGTCTGCAGAGGGTCAGGGACTGTCTGTAGAGGGGCAGGGAGTGTCTGTAGAGGGGCAGGGAGTGTCTGTGGAGGGGCAGGGAGTGTCCAGATAGGGGCAGGGGGTGTCTGTAGAGGGGCAGGGAGTGTCTGTAGAGGGGCAGGGAGTGTCTGTAGAGGGGCAGGGAGCGTCTGTAGAGGGGCAGGGAGTGTCTGTAGAGGGGCAGGGGGTGTCTGTAGAGGAGCAGGAAGTGTCTGTAGAGGGTCAGTGAGTGTCTGTAGAGGGGCAGGGAGTGTCTGTAGAGGGGCAGAGAGTGTCTGTAAAGGGCCAGTGGGTGTCTGTAGAGGGGCAGGGAGTGTCCGGATGGGGCCAGGGAGTGTCTGTAGAGGGACAGGGAGTGTCTGTAGAGGGGCAGGGAGTGTCCAGATAGGGGCAGGGAGTGTCCAGATAGGGGCAGGGAGTGTCTTTAGAGGGGCAGGGAGTGTTTGTAGAGGGGCTGGGAGTGACTGTAGAGGGGCAGGGAGTGTCCAGATAGGGCCAGGGAGTGTCTGTAGAGGGGCAGGGAGTGTCTGTAGAGGGGCTGGGAGCGTCTGTAGAGGGGCAGGGAGCGTCTGTAGAGGGTCAGGGAGTGTCTGTAGAGGGTCAGGGAGTGTCTGTAGAGGGTCAGGGAGTGTCAGGAGAGGGGCAGGGAGAGTCTGTACACGGGCAGGGGGTGTCTGGGGGGGAAACAAACAAACGGACTTACTCTTGCTGTTTTGCGGTCTGCGGGGGCAGTGGCTACACACTCTACAGCCACACGCCGTGAGGGGAACGGCTGTAGTTCCCATCGGGGAACTACACTTCCCAGCACCACCTGGGGCCGGCGCCCACCTCACACGCGATCAGTGCGCCCGGAGGCGCTTCAAGAGGCACGCGCTTCTCTCGCCCAGCGAGTCGCCCGCGGGAGCTGCCCGGGACAAGGGCGGGACAGTCTTTGGCAGTCGTTGGCAGGAGGCCGGGCCCCCCCCTAAGAACCCACAATGGGCAAGCGGAAATGCCCTGCACCCAACAGATCAGGGAGGTAAAGAAGCAAAAATATCCAAACATTCTGAGTCCATCATATCTTACCTCTCCTCAGCCATGGGGGCTCTCACTAAGGAAATCGCTAATGCCGAGTCTGAATTGGGCCTACTTTCCACCTTACCGTTATCACCCACACATTCCATTGACATAGCCCCAGCAGTTCCATTGGAGCCAGAGGTGCATATCCTAAAGGCAAAGCAAACCGTAATTTCGGTGGGTTCCTCGCCAACAGAGTGTAACCAGGTGACTGTCTTGCCAGACCCTTCCTTATCGCAGACCAAAAACTTGAAAAACACTTCTAAACGGAGGAGGGAAACTGAGGGGAAGGTTCCCAACCTAAACACAGCAGGACAACATTCTCGGAGATCAACTAGAGTCCCTGTTTATCGCACGCATTGAACCCCTAGTACTGGGAATTGCGAAGGACATTGTGGAGACATTGAACACTTGCCTCAGTGGATTACTTAAAAAATGCTCCCTAATTGACAAATTGGTTAACGATTTTTCTGTCATTTCAGTACAGTTGGCAGGGGGCAAAGCGCCTTGTGATGTTGTACCTAATGTTGTACCTAATAATAATGATATGGGAATAGCTGACTCTAGTCCACTGAGTTTTGAGAGGGCCCCTGACACGGATAGGGCAGGAAGTCAAACAGGAATCATAACTAGTTCGAGCAGGGGCTCAGAGGGCTTTAAGCACGCAGAACAAGTGAGTGGCAGTAATACTAACACTATACCCCCATTTAAAAGGCCAAAGGTCAGACAGTTAAATGCAGAACTACCCCCAGAAGCTGCCCCTCTAGTTGCAGTCTTTGTCGGGGTACCCCCCCTGGTAGAAGGAACGGTTGAATCGGCTTTTGCCTTAATTAACAAGGCAAAGACATGGTGCGCAGGGGCGTGTAGTGGCGGGACAGAAATTGCCAACCAAGTAATATTCGCCCGCAGGGTAGGATGGATAGGGAAACGACCAAAGCAAATACAGGGTGACTGCATTATTGTTAACTTTGACCGCCCAGATGTGGCTGATAGACTATTCTGGGATGGGTCAGATATCTCGGGGGCCGAACATCTGAGACCGATTCCCCTGGGGTTTTGCTATCCTCCTTTACCCCTAGTTACTGGTTCCCGGGACAGTCATGTAGAACGAAGGTGGGGGAGAATACATCCAATAGCAGGTGGGCCTAGACCAGTAACACAGAAACAACACAATTTCAGGAGAGACTCAGGTGCTGGTTCAGTGTTGCCTGTAAATTCAGCACACAAGATAAAGGAGGGGGAGGCATTGACCGTGGCTAACCGCTTTGCACCCCTCTCGGACATCGAGGAAATTGATTGACAACCAGCTCCCATAGAAGCCATACGCTCGAGGCCCCCTACTAAGAGAGAACTGGGTACATGCAAGTTGGTTAGTTGGAACATTGCAGGGGCAGAGCAAAGAGGAGTGATGCAGCTTGGCTGAAGTTTATCAGCGCCCATGACATTATAGCTTGCCAGGAAACCTGGGACATTACCTCTGAGTTCTGGCTAGATGGTTTTATTACCTTCACAACACCAGCAGTACCTAGCAGGTCTGGTAGGACAAAGGGAGGTCTTATGTTTCTTTGCTCCTTGAACCTGAAAGGTAAATTTAGGCAAATCAACTGTGATTCTCTAAATCTTCTTGCTGTTGAATGGGTTGTCTCACCCAATTGTACTGTTCTTTTAATTAATTTTTACAATGCTTGGGATAGAGATAAAGAAACAGAACACTTAGATTGTTTGGATAATTTCCTAGCTTTGTTCAGTCAGAATAATCACACAGATTTCGATTTCGTTTTATTAGGCGATTTCAATGTGCACTTATGTAGTGACCTGTGTGTGGTAGAAGAAGAGACAGACATGTGGAGTAGTCAGGCTCCCCACTTTGAACATTCTAAAGGGGGGGAGGCCTTGGAGGAGTTGTTAGCTAATCACAACCTATATGAAGCAAACACCACGGAGGCTGGGGTTAGAACTATAACTTACAAAGGTTCGACTAGTGGTTCTGTAGTCGATTACATGTTCTTATCACCAGGTTTTTTAGCCAGAGTCAAGTCGTACAATGCAATTGTTTCTGCCCACAGTGACCATAACCCAGTCTTACTTGTGGTCGTGTGGGGGGAACGATTGGATATTAAACCACCATCTGACACCCCGGGTCCAGCCCTACGTCCCACAGGCCAGGGGAGAAGGCTCAAATGGGCAAATGTGATCCCTGGGAATTTTATGCAGGAAATACTACCCAAAATTGTGGGTCAAATGGGGATCTGCCAGGAGGAAGGCTCTACCGCACGCGAAGTTATGGGAGCGTTCGAATGCATCTGTGCGGAAGTCTCTGATGCCTTAAATGTTAAATGCACACAGGGGGTGGAAAAGAAATTCAGATGGTTCGATGATAAGTGCTCTAAAGCACATAGATTGCTAATGATGGCGCTGAAACACACTCCGAGAGACAGGGCTGAAATTGCGGAGGCAAGAAGGGTTTATAAAGCCACCATCAAGGGTAGAAAGCATGCGATAAAACAGGCAGCGTGGGATAACCTCACATCTATAGAGGTCTTGCGGGATAGCTCGCAATTCTGGGCTACTGTAAACCAACCTTTTTTCTCAGACAACGAAAACACGACAATGGACTGCGTCATACCAGATGAAAAGTGGTTTAATCACTTTAGTATAGTGTATGGCAACAGCGACCCGGATAGCCTGTACAAATGTTGGGAGCCTCTGGAGTGTGCTCCACTGGTCTTTACCCCAGCTGTGGTGGAGAGGGCCATTCTAGAAACATCTAAAAAGAAGGCCCCGGGGCCAGATGGGGTGCACGGTGATTTTTACATGCATGCACCAAAACTTTGGGCGGGGGTCCTGAGTAAAGTTTTCACAGCTGCTAACAGCAATATCTTCCCTAATAGCTGGGTTACATCAGTCATCGTGCCAATTTTTAAGAAGGGCCAGCGCGATGACCCAGGGTGCTATAGGCCCATCTCCCTCCTAGACTCTGCTATTAAGATCCTAGGCAGAGTCTTATTGTATCAACTGAGAGAAAACATCGAGAGGAGGGGTGGATTGTCGAACCTGCAGTACGGATTTAGGGAGAAAAGAGGGACTGTGGACCAATGCCTAAACCTCCGTTTGTTAATATCAAAATACACAGTCGCCAAGGAGGGGTCTTTGTTTCTGGCATTCATGGACCTCTCCTCGGCCTTCCACCTAGTGAACAGGGCAAAACTGTGGGCCATTTTACTGGAGATGGGGGTCGACATTTCACTTGTGAACTTTATAGCCTCCCTACATCAGGAACTTTTTGCTAAAGTAAGAGTCACAAGAGATGGCAGGTGCACCACCCATTTTAAATCAGAGAGAGGAGTGCGGCAGGGCTGCATCTTGGGCCCCCTCCTTTTTACCATCTACATAAATGGCCTAGAAAAACATCTGGAAGGTGTGGGGGGGGGGGTGTACCGCGTGTAGGAGAGATAAGAATACCTGCTCTCCTATACGCGGACGATGCAGTTCTGATAGCACGTACAGGGGTGGGTCTACAGCGCCTGTTAGATTCGTGTGTGACTTAGTAGTATTAATTTTCAAGTCCAGCTGGTCCATGAATGCACCGAATGAATCTAAGTCACACACGATGGTGGTAACCCATAAGAGAAGGAAGGACAAATCTATTTCTTTATTTTGTAAGGGGAAGGTAGTAACGAGAGTCACACACTTTCCCTATTTGGGTGTGACTTTTGATGAGAAAGGTAGCTGGGGCCCCTAGACTAAATTAAAGAAGCTCGCCATGACAAGAGCCGCCTCAGCTATTATGGGATTTGCTAGCAAGACGGGTGCGAGGCCTATGGAGGCCATTTTAAAGATTTACAATGCCAAGTGCATATCCATAGCCATGTATGGTGCGCCTCTATGGGGGTACTTGACGCATGAAACGCTCCAAAGGGCAGAAAATAAGTTTTTAAGACAACTTCTTTCTGTCCCCCAATCCACCCCCACTTACTCGATTCATGGGGAGTTGGGTATAGATTACGTAACAGATAAGCTCAGATTGGCTCCCATAATATCGTGGTTAAAGACTTGGCTTAACAACGAACTAACTCTTAACCATGCCATTCTGGAGGATCTCATGTCCCTTGATCACAGGAAGAGAATTCCCTGGCTGGAATATGTGAGACAGACTTTTGAACAGCTTGGTCGTCGAAACGTATTCCATCTGCCATCCTCTATTAGAAAGGAGGACATTGCCTGGGTTAAAAAACACCTGTTGGGAAACATGAGATTGGCCCGGGAGGAACTAGAATTAAAAAAAAACAACAGTTAGATTACATTATATGCTGTTAACCTCCCTTTCCTTGGAGCCTTACCTCGCTTATGTAACTAAACCCTTCCATAGACATTTGTTAATTAAACTTAGATTTAATTTAATCCCCTATGTGTTGGGTAGTTTTCAGTCTTGGAGTCTACCGGACAGAGGACCCCCATGTAAATGTGATGAATTTTCCACTCAGGATACGATGCACTTTATTATGTTTTGCACTTTATACAGGGAGCCGAGGACCAAATATTTGTTACCGATTTTAAAAGAAGCAGGGTTCACTCAAGTAAGGCCAGCTTTGGCGTATCTACAGTCCCTTGGTAGTATCCGCATTACATACTCTGTGGCCAGTTTTTTAGTGGCAGCACGTAGAATCAAAACAAGGCCCTTGTCTGCCACTGCTGTAATTCAAACTTAGGAAATAATGTGTAGTATGACTAGTCCAAATTTCTTGCCCTGTCTATTTTGCACACCATGTATATAATGACTGTTTTGATAGCCAGAAACCGGTCCTTGGATGCTTGATTCCGGTCTGGGAAAAACATGGCTTGGTAGTTCGGACTGGACTGTTCCCATGAGGCACAGGGTCAGAGCTGATTTGCATATAGCCAGTGTCTAACCCAGGGTGGTGTGGAGTGCAAAAAAACGATGGATTTAGGCCCAGATCCTTGTACTGGGGTGAATGTATGACATTGTTCTACATTCTGTCCATCAACTGTGTTTTTTGCAATTTTCACCCCGAGTGGGCTGGGTATGCACAGATGTGAGTCCCAGGCTCTCCACACCACTGGAGTCAAGCTATCCAGGCTGAATGAAGGCTGATAGCCAGAAACCGGTCCTTGGATGCTTGATTCCGGTCTGGGAAAGACATGGCTTGGTAGTTCGGACTGGACTGTTCCCATGAGGCACAGGGTCAGAGCTGATTTGCATATAGCCAGTGTCTAACCCAGGGTGGTGTGGAGTGCAAACAAACAATGGATTTAGGCCCAGATCCTTGTACTGGGGTGAATGTATGACATTGTTCTACATTCTGTCCATCAACTGTGTTTTTTTGCAGTATTTACATAAAGCCTGGCATATGAATGTCATGAATGAACCCCTAAGGAATAGATATTCATGCATAATAAATGAGTTCTTGGAGAAATCAATATCCAGGCAAGGGGAAGTCCCTACAGCTTAAGAGTCTGGTTTTCCAAGAAATCGTTGTGACGTAGATGAACGGATAGAAGTAGCCATGCCTGTATTTCTGTTGCATGGGCTATGCCTAAATAAGGGCTGGATTTCTATGCCTATATAAGGGCAATGTGGACTGTACCTTCATAAGGTCATGAATCGGAAAAATTCATTCGAAATCTAAATCGATACACAACAGCAGAGTAAGTGACACTCAATAAATTTGATGTCCAGTAAGTGATTCATCTTTGAAAAAATAACTTTATTAGATAAATAAATCAATTGGAATCCTTATCATCCTGTGTTTGTGCTCTCGGCGCCTCTCGGATGTAAGGTTTGCCCCCGTAGCAGCTTGGTATTGACCTATTTATTGCATTGCTCGCTGTCTACCACCGGTCTGTGATTATGACAATACCTGTTTCATATCCTTATCTGATATCGTTACTGGAGCTGTATTCTTCTCTTCTCATGATGTATCACTTGTATTTATCTTTGGTTACTACACCTGTTTGGCATTCTTTTGTTATCGATGCTAGAGTATTACTTTACCTTCTTGATATTGTAAAGCACTCTGATATCCCTTGGGATCTGGTTCGCGCAATATATAAAACTTTATAAAATAAAAATAAAAAAATATGTGCAAACAGCGCTTTACACAGACTGTATATAACTTATAATACAAAGCCAAGGAGCAATAAGGCTATTTTATTAACACCAGGCGACCGCCTAGTCTGATCAATCACTCAGCATATGTAAAGTGCGTCTACTCACCTGCCAGGGTCTCAAGGCGCTGTGGGGGCACAGAGGATCAGAATAAGTGCTGAATTCACCTTCCACCTTCTAAAGACTCCCATATGAATGGTGTAAATGGTCAGTAGCAATGGTCAGAACCTTGACGTGGTGCTACTGCTCACTGGTTGTAACACAACTGGTGCTAATCTGACTTTTGTGTGCATGGAGTGCAGCTGGAGTGTCCTGGGTGGGGATCCGTTTGTCACGCTCTTCTGTAGGCACCTGGAGGCGGAGCTTTAGATGACCCCGTAGGACATCACCCGTCACACTGGTTGTAGGTAAGCAGGGGCGTAAAATCCGTTCCGCTCGTGGATTTTGCGGATTTTCGGCAAATTCGCAATCCGCGAACTCTCGCAAACTTGCCGAAAATTCGTAAAATCCGTGCGAAGCGGATTTTTTTGCTTGGTCGCACTTGCCAACTAGAATACTATACAATTTCGCGGGAGTAAACACTTGCGAACACGTAGATGCGGCGGGCAGCTACAATCTCGCAATTGCGAGATTGCAAAATGTGCAATTTCGCACAAGAAATCCACCAGCAGGCAGCATAAACCTTGAAAATTATGATTTTTATCAGATTAACTCCTCAGGTTGACATTTGCCTGCACTTTTTCTGTGCAAGGAGTCCATTTGGGGGGGGGGTGTGAGAGGAAGGAAGTGTCCCACAGTCTCCAACTTCCTGTTCCTGTCCAGCAGGCTCCTCCCAGTGCTTTCTTCATGTGCTGGTCACTTTGATTTGGATCTTGACCTGGAAGGATTACTTTTTGTGGATGCTGCTGGATATTTGGATTTTTGCAACACTGAAAGCACTCAGTAGGTGCAAAAGTTCAATCTTATCATTAGTAACCATTCCCTGTAGTGCTTCCTGAGGGGCCCTTCAGAGTTCATTTGCCTACTTGCAACTATTCTATGACCCTGCTCAGACCCTCACAGCAGGCTCAGAGAATAGCTACAAGTATACAACAAAGGTTCTGTTAAAAAAAGTACACTGCAACAGAAAGCAATTACAGACAAAACTGAAAGCACTCAGCAGGTGCAAAAGTTCAATCTTATCATTAGTAACCATTCCCTGTAGTGCTTCCTGGGGGGCCCCTTCAGAGTTCAGTTGCCTACTTGCAACTATTCTATGACCCTGCTCCGACCCTCACAGCAGGCTCAGAGAATAGCTACAAGTAGGCCACAAAGGTCCTGTGAAAAAAAATTGCACTGCAACAGAAAGCAAATTACTAATAAGGAAGCAGGTGCCAGCCAGACTGGAAGTTTAAATTCAGTGACACATTAATCAACCCCAAACCAGAGAGTGGCAGTGATGTGCCAGAGGGTGGCATGGGTGTACCAGAGGGTGGCAGTGGTGAAACAGAGGGTGCTGTGAACCTGTGATGATGAACCAGACGTAGAAACAACATAGTCGCGGCCGTTGCGAGCCGACAAGTAAGTTCGCAATTGCAAACTGGTACACAACCCTCGCGAACTGGCAGAAATCCTTGCGAACACACAAAAAAAATCCGCAAATTCGCGAGAGTTCGCGGATTTTGCGGATTGTGAATCCGTAAATACGCAAGTTCGCGGACTGCCAATTCGCAAAATCCGCCCATGCTTAGTTGTAGGATCAGACCGAGTGCTGAATTCATCTGAAGAGCCAGCTCTTGAGGTTGATGTGCGACGGGTGGTCCCACGGGGGCATCTGAAGCTCCGCCTCCAGGTGCCTATGGAAGAGCGTGACCTACGGATCCCCACCCAGGACACTTCACCTGCACTCCATGCACACAAAAGGCCAGATTAGCACCAGTTGTGTTACAACCAGTGAGACGGGTATTCCCACGGGGTAATCTGAAGCTCCGCCTCCAGGTGCACACGGAAGAGTGACCTACGGATCCCCACCCAGGACACTCCACCTGCACTCCATGCACACAAAAGGCCAGATTAGCCCCAGTTGTGTTACAAACAGTGAGACGGGTGTTCCCACGGGGTCATCTGAAGCTCCGCCTCCAGGTACCTACGGAAGAGTGACCTACAGATCCCCACCCAGGACACTCCAGCTGCACTCCATGCACACAAAAGTCAGATTAGCACCAGTTGTGTTACAACCAGTGAGCAGTAGCACCACGTCAAGGTTCTGACCATTGCTACTGACCATTCACACCATTCATACTGGGGCCTCCAACACACCCTCCCCCTCCCCCTGGGGACCTTTTTTTTTCCTTGGACACCATGCCCCCACCCTCCACTACCTAAACACCCCCGTATAAATGGTGTAAATGGTCAGTAGCAATTGTCAGAACGTTGACGTGGTGCTACTGCTCACTGGTTGTAACACAACTGGTGCTAATCTGACTTTTGTATGCATGGAGTGCAGGTGGAGTGTCCTGGGTGGGGATTCGTTCGTCACGCTCTTCCGTAGGCACCTGGAGGCAGAGCTTCAGATTACCCCGTTGGACACCACCCGTCTCACTGGTTGAAGGATCAGACCGAGTGCTGAATTCATCTGAAGAGCCAGCTCTTGAGGTTGATGTGCGACGGGTGGTCCCGCGGGGTCATCTGAAGCTCCGCCTCCCGGTGCCTACGGAAGAGCGTGACGAACGGATCTCCACCCAGTACACCCAAACTGCACTCCATGCACACAAAAGGCCAGATTAGCACCAGTTATGTTACAACCAGTGAGACGGGTGTTCCCACGGGTCATCTGAAGCTCCGCCTCCAGGTGCCTTCGGAAGAGTGACCTACAGATCCCCACCCAGGACACTTCACCTGCACTCCATGCACACAAAAGGCCAGATTAGCATCAGTTGTGTTCCAACCAGTGAGACGGGTATTCCCACGGGGTAATCTGAAGCTCCGCCTCCAGGTGCACACGGAAGAGTGACCTACGGATCCCCACCCAGGACACTCCACCTGCACTCCATGCACACAAAAGGCCAGATTAGCCCCAGTTGTGTTACAACCAGTGAGACGGGTGTTTCCACTGGGTCATCTGAAGCTCCGCCTCCAGGTGCCTACGGAAGAGTGACCTACAGATCCCCACCCAGGACACTCCAGCTGCACTCCATGCACACAAAAGTCAGATTAGCACCAGTTGTGTTACAACCAGTGAGCAGTAGCACCACGTCAAGGTTCTGACCATTGCTACTGACCATTCACACCATTCATACTGGGGCCTCCAACACACCCTCCCCCTCCCCCTGGGGACCTTTTTTTTTTCCTTGGACACCATGCCCCCACCCTCCACTACCTAAACACCCCCGTATAAATGGTGTAAATGGTCAGTAGCAATTGTCAGAACGTTGACGTGGTGCTACTGCTCACTGGTTGTAACACAACTGGTGCTAATCTGACTTTTGTATGCATGGAGTGCAGGTGGAGTGTCCTGGGTGGGGATTCGTTCGTCACGCTCTTCCGTAGGCACCTGGAGGCAGAGCTTCAGATTACCCCGTTGGACACCACCCGTCGCACTGGTTGAAGGATCAGACCGAGTGCTGAATTCATCTGAAGAGCCAGCTCTTGAGGTTGATGTGCGACGGGTGGTCCCGCGGGGTCATCTGAAGCTCCGCCTCCCGGTGCCTACGGAAGAGCGTGACGAAGGGATCTCCACCCAGGACACCCAAGCTGCACTCCATGCACACAAAAGGCCAGATTAGCACCAGTTATGTTACAACCAGTGCGACAGGTGGTCCCGCGGGGGCATCTGAAGCTCCGCCTCCAGGTACCTACGGAAGAGCGTGACCTACGGATCCCCACCCAGGACACTCCACCTGCACTCCATGCACACAAAAGGCCAGATTAGGACCAATTGTGTTACAACCAGTGAGACGGGTGTTCCCACGGGTCATCTGAAGCTCCGCCTCCAGGTGCCTACGGAAGAGTGACCTACAGATCCCCACCCAGGACACTCCAGCTGCACTCCATGCACACAAAAGTCAGATTAGCACCAGTTGTGTTACAACCAGTGAGCAGTAGCACCACGTCAAGGTTCTGACCATTGCTACTGACCATTCACACCATTCATACTGGGGCCTCCAACACACCCTCCCCCTCCCCCTGGGGACCTTTTTTTTTCCTTGGACACCATGCCCCCACCCTCCACTACCTAAACACCCCCGTATAAATGGTGTAAATGGTCAGTAGCAATTGTCAGAACGTTGACGTGGTGCTACTGCTCACTGGTTGTAACACAACTGGTGCTAATCTGACTTTTGTGTGCATGGAGTGCAGGTGGAGTGTCCTGGGTGGGGATTCGTTCGTCACGCTCTTCCGTAGGCACCTGGAGGCGGAGCTTCAGATGACCCCGTTGGACACCACCCGTCGCACTGGTTGTAGGATCAGACTGAGTGCTGAATTCATCTGAAGAGCCAGCTCTTGAGGTTGATGTGCGACGGGTGGTCCCGCGGGGGCATCTGAAGCTCCGCCTCCAGGTACCTACGGAAGAGCGTGACCTACGGATCCCCACCCAGGACACTCCACCTGCACTCCATGCACACAAAAGGCCAGATTAGGACCAATTGTGTTACAACCAGTGAGACGGGTGTTCCCACGGGTCATCTGAAGCTCCGCCTCCAGGTGCCTACGGAAGAGTGACCTACAGATCCCCACCCAGGACACTCCAGCTGCACTCCATGCACACAAAAGTCAGATTAGCACCAGTTGTGTTACAACCAGTGAGCAGTAGCACCACGTCAAGGTTCTGACCATTGCTACTGACCATTCACACCATTCATACTGGGGCCTCCAACACACCCTCCCCCTCCCCCTGGGGACCTTTTTTTTTCCTTGGACACCATGCCCCCACCCTCCACTACCTAAACACCCCCGTATAAATGGTGTAAATGGTCAGTAGCAATTGTCAGAACGTTGACGTGGTGCTACTGCTCACTGGTTGTAACACAACTGGTGCTAATCTGACTTTTGTGTGCATGGAGTGCAGGTGGAGTGTCCTGGGTGGGGATTCGTTCGTCACGCTCTTCCGTAGGCACCTGGAGGCGGAGCTTCAGATGACCCCGTTGGACACCACCCGTCGCACTGGTTGTAGGATCAGACTGAGTGCTGAATTCATCTGAAGAGCCAGCTCTTGAGGTTGATGTGCGACGGGTGGTCCCGCGGGGGCATCTAAAGCTCCGCCTCCAGGTACCTACGGAAGAGCGTGAACTACGGATCCCCACCCAGGACACTTCAGCTGCAATCCATGCACACAAGGCCAGATTAGCCCCAGTTGTGTTACAACCAGTGAGACGGGTGTTCCCACGGGGTCATCTGAAGCTCCGCCTCCAGGTGCCTACGGAAGAGCGTGACCTACGGATCCCCACCCAGGACACTCCAGCTGCACTCCATGCACACAAAAGTCAGATTAGCACCAGTTGTGTTACAACCAGTGAGCAGTAGCACCACGTCAAGGTTCTGACCATTGCTACTGACCATTCACACCATTCATACTGGGGCCTCCAACACTCCCTCCCCCTCCCCCTAGGAACCTTTTTTTTTCCTTGGACACCATGCCCCCACCCCCCCACCCCCCAACTACCTAAACACCCCGGTATAAATGGTGTAAATGGTCAGTAGCAATTGTCAGAACGTTGACGTGGTGCTACTGCTCACTGGTTGTAACACACCTGGTGCTAATCTGACTTTTGTGTGCATGGAGTGCAGGTGGAGTGTCCTGGGTGGAGATCCGTTCGTCACGCTCTTCCGTAGGCACCTGGAGGCGGAGCTTCAGATGACCCCGTTGGACACCACCCGTCGCACTGGTTGTAGGATCAGACAGAGTGCTAAATTCATCTGAAGAGCCAGCTCTTGAGGTTGATGTGCGACGGGTGGTCCCGCGGGGTCATCTGAAGCTCCGCCTCCAGGTGCCTACGGAAGAGTGACCTATGGATCCCCACCCAGGACACCCAAGCTGCACTCCATGCACACAAAAGGTCAGATTAGCCCCAGTTGTGTTACAACCAGTGAGATGGGTGGTCTCGCGGGGGCATCTGAAGCTCCGCCTCCAGGTGCACCCGGAAGAGCGTGACCTACGGATGCCCACTTAGGACACTCCACCTGCACTCCATGCTCACAAAAGGTCAGATTAGCACCAGTTGTTACAACCAGTGAGCAGTAGCACCACGTCAAGGTTCTGACCATCGCTACTGGCCATTCACACCATTCATACGGGGGCCTACAACACACCCTCCCCCTGGGAACCTTTTATTTTTGGGACACCATGCCCCCACCCTCCACCCAATAAAGACCCTCATTCACACCATTCATAACCCAAGGACTCAGGCGTACGCTGGGAAGCCCCCTAGGGACCCCCCAACGTATCGCGGCAGATCCAGGACACAAGCTGGGGCCCTGAGAGGGTGCGACAATGCAGCGGGGGCCAAGGTGAGCCCCTACCTGGCCCCTCCCAGGGTGGAGGAGAATCGGCGGGGGGCCGGAGGGCGTACCCGCACTCAAACCCTGCACACACCGAAGCCCCCCCGCAGCCTGCTCCCTCACTGCCCACCACTGGATAGAATATATTTAAATAGATTTGTAAAGCGCAAAATACTCACCCTTACAGGTCTCAAGGCGCTGGGGCCGTCGTGGAAGTTAAGTGAGCTATTGCCCAGAGTCACATGGTGCTGAGCTGAGCTGCCGCCAGAGCCGGGGATCGAACCCTGAACCCTGTGCTCCGAAGTCAGCTGCCCTGGCCGCTGCACCACACCTCTCACTGCCCCCTCTGGATATATAGGCTTGCAGGAGTGACATCACAGAGGAAGGGGAGCCAGGATATGCAAGCCTGGGGGAGTGACATCACAGACGAAGGGGGGGGCAGGATTTACAGGCCAGGGGGAGTGACATCACAGACGAAGGGGGGGGGCAGGATGTACAGGTCTGGGGGAGTGACATCAGAGACGAAGGAGGTGGGACAGGATATGCAGGCTTGTGGGAGTGACATCTCACCGTTGTATTGGTTGCTGCTCCTGGCTCCTTGTAGCTGTTCCTTTTCCTTCACAACTTGCGGTACCCGCTTCGCGGGTCCCGCTGCGCTCCTCCTCTACAAGGGACACCTGGACTGTGTTTGTGGGCGAGTGACTGCTAGCTGGGCTGCGAGCGCTTGGGGTCCGGACTTCGTTTCCCAGAAGTCTCGATTCCCCCGCCTCCCGTCACCTGGCCGCTCTCCCGGCTAGCCTAGTCCCGCCTCCACTCTTCAGCTCTGTATTTAAGTTAAGTGTAAACCCCGCGGCGCGGGAGCGTCCCGGGAGAAGCCCGGGACAAGGGCGGGACCGTCTGTGGCCGTCCGGGGCCGGAAGAGGCTGGACTGGGCCCCCCCTCTGATAAGCTTTGTTTTAGTTTATTATTATTAGGCTTGTACTCCTATCTACCCCTGAGCTTTTCTGATAGTAATTTGTGACATAGTGTGTTCTTATTTCTATTTTAATTATTTATAGGCTGACTTAACTTGCCCACCTCCTGTTTAGCAACCCTTTTTTCTTTTAGACATTATTTATTACTGCTTCATTATTCAAGAATGTCTAGCCCGATTCCCAATTCTCTACCTAATTGTGCGAGTGTATCCACCCTCGGCCCACTTGATGAATTTTTTACTAGAGTTACTAAAGATATTGATAGAGAGTTAGCTCTAGCTGAAAGGAGGGCCGAGCGTCGCCTCTCAATTGAGTTCCTTAAGAGACAGGCCCCTCTGAATCATGAGAAGGTTGTTGTAAGCACCTCGGTACTCGATAGCACGTATGTTGAGGCTGATGCGGAATTGTTTAACACTGATAACATTCCTTTAATTTTCCAAGAAAACCAACTTTTATTGGAAGACCTGGATTCAGCTGAGGAGGGTAAAAGTAACTTGCCCACGGCCACATCAAATAACCTTATAGATCTCAATACCCCCTCACCTTTGGATGCTGTTCCCCATTCTATTAGTAACATCTTACCCCCACCCCTGAAGATCCAAACTGAGATAGTCACGCTGCTTGATCCTCAATCTACTACTAAACCAAGTAGACAGCGTGAAAATCAAATAAGACAAGAGAGCAGAGGAGTAGTACGCTCTCCAGTTAGGAAGAGAAGAAGGAAGGGAGGGAAAAATAAAAGTGGGTCGGGCAACCCGTGGAAGCCGCCACTGGTAGCTGTCCCCAAAGAATTTCCATCAGATGTAGTCGGGAAAGAGTTAATAGTGGGGAAAGAAGTAATAACAGAGAAACTTGTTATGGATCACAAATCTACTCTTAATGATGGGTTTTTTTAGGCTGTTGAAAGTCTTTCAAAGGCTCTTAGTCTCCCTCTAGTTGAAAGGCTTAAAAGGCTGGATAAAAAATTGGATCACCTTTTTCCACAGTTTACTCTATCAGAGAACTCAAATCCAATTACCCCAGCTATTCTAACTGAAAATAAAATTATAAATAAACAATCTGAAAGCAATCAATGTAGGCAACACACTTCTACTGTGAAACCGAATAATGTGCCTGCGATTAAAAATGTTATCACACCAGCAGGCACATCAGCTTCAACAGTTATGAAAGCCACAAGTAAAGACAAGTCTCGTCCAGTGGTTTTGAAGCCACTGCACACCAATAGATTACCTTCTACCCAAACAAATTCCTTTAATAGAGGTAAATCTAATTATAACAAGCATTTGCAATGCAATAGGTCTCGCATTAGGAAAGTTTGAGCTTTTGGTATTGTAAATGACACATTTTTTATTTATGTGTTGGTTTTGAAAATAGCAAAATTAATAGCTTTGTCATTTACAATGCCAATAGTTATACCTTTCGCAAATGTGACACCTATAGCATTTGTAATGCAATATGTGTTGTATTTACGTGACTTAGATGTATTGATATTACAAATAACAATCGCTTTTAATTTTTTTGAATCAATAATACTTAAATAAAAGTTATTGTAATTTATAATGGCAATAGCTTAAACTTTTGTAAATAACTTTTGTGAAGATTATGTTCAGGATGATGGATGAATGATGGGTGGATGAATGGATGGGTGGATGCATGAATGAATGATGGGTGCAGGATGGATGCAGGATGGGTGGATGAATGAATGATGGATGCAGGATGGATGCAGGGTGGATGGATGGGTGCATGAATGCATGATGGATGGATGGATGGATGGATGGGTGGATGCAGGAATGGATGCAGGATGGATGATGGATGGGTGGGTGGATGGATGGATGCATGAATGAATGAATGATGGGTGCTGGATGGATGGGTGGATGAATGAATGATGGATGCAGGATGGATGGATGGGTGCATGAATGAATGATGGGTGCATGAATGAATGATGGATGCAGGATGGGTGGATGGATGGGTGGATGGGTGGACACATGAATGCATGCAGGATGAATGATGCGTGGATGAATGGATGGGTGGATGCATGAATGAATGATGGATGCAGGATGGGTGGATGAATGAATGATGGATGCAGGATGGATGCAGGGTGGATGGATGGGTGGATGAATGAATGATGGATGCAGGATGGATGGATGGGTGCATGAATGAATGATGGGTGCATGAATGAATGATGGATGCAGGATGGGTGGATGGATGGGTGGATGGGTGGACACATGAATGGATGCAGGATGAATGATGGGTGGATGAATGGATGGGTGGATGCATGAATGAATGATGGATGCAGGATGGGTGGATGAATGAATGATGGATGCAGGATGGATGCAGGGTGGATGGATGGGTGCATGAATGAATGATGGATGCAGGATGGGTGGATGCATGAATGGATGCAGGAATGGATGCAGGAATGGATGATGGATGGGTGGATGGATGGATGGGTGGATGGATGGATGCATGAATGAATGATGGATGGATGGATGGATGGGTGGATGAATGAATGATGGATGCAGGATGGATGGGTGGATGGATGCATGAATGATGTATGGATGGATGCAAGGTGGTACGGGCTCGCTGCGCTCGCTGCGGTGCAATATGCAAATTAGTTTACGCCCCACCACTTTCAAATGTCACCAGCCGCCCCTGGAGAGGGAGTGTCATTGCTCCGCTACTATCATCATTCCTTTATGAGGCTGTAAGCCTCCAAATTTGTACGAGGGGTGCTCTGATTTGAATATTTATGCTACAGCAAATACAAACATAAAGATGTTCTATTTACGACAACTCAGCACATTTCTCTGGCCTGCCAGCCAACAGATCAAACACAGCCCACCGCCATTTGTACAGAATAAACAAAGTGTTTTTTTTTTAAATGAAGAGAAACCGGTCTTGTAACCAGATGTGGGAGAGGGTGTGGGGGGGGGGCAGAGGGTGCTGTAACCCGCCCCATGTCAAAGCTGTGATTGCAAGTAACTGGGATGAGGAGAGGGCGTCTGTGGAGAGAGATGGTACAAAACATGAGCTACAGTGGATGAAGAGAAAGGACTGGAATAAAGACCGAGGGCAGTGAGAGAGGAGAGTGGACAGGGCATCTAAGGAGCGACTGTGTAGCAGAATGGAGGGTAGTTATCTTAGAAGAGGTTGTTTTAGGGTATGCAGGGCAGAAGAAAGGATAACAAGGCGCTACCAGATGGTTACAAAAGATAAGATTTAGAAAACAGTGTTTGAAGCAGCCGAAAAGGACTGGAGGGCATGTGTTGAAGCCGGCTGTTTATACTTGCGTTGGGGTGTGAGACGAGGAGGGAGGGGAAGGGGGGGGGGTGGCCTCGCCACCTCAGAGCACTGAGCCGGTAACACTTTGCTGCTGAGTTAGGAGCTAGCCCTCCACCAGAGCACTGCGGAGCTCAGAGTGCACTGGGGTAACGTTCACCTCTCAGCCTTAAGAGAAGAGCTGTATACCTTTGCTGCTGAGCACCCCGGGGTGGAGAACAGTTCAGAGCTAAATGCTGTGCACCAGCCCCTGACCACGGGCTGTGAACGGGCAGGCACTGGGTCCCGGTCCCAAAACAACTCAGCTCCGCAGAGCAATGCAGGCCGTGAAGTGCTTAGAAGTTAGCACTTAGCGCCAGGCTAAGTAACGGCTCCGCAGCAATGGCGGGTGGGGGGCTGCTTGTCACTTAGAACCAGGGGACAGAGCAGTACTGACTGACAGGCAGAGGGTGGCTCCAGTTTATACAGAGTCCTACACAGATGTGAAAGCCACTAAACTTAAATTAAATGAAAGTGTGCGCCATGCTCGCGCTATTTACATGAAAGCATCCTAAACCTCCAGGCAGAAGGTTTATACAGAGTCACACACAGATGTGAAAGTCGAACGTTTTTTTATTATACAGTTAATGCCATACAAAGCTGACTCTGCTAATAAAAAGTCAAGGCAAAACCGTTATCATTGCTACATACCATTTCTTTATATAAATAGCCCACCACTAATAAAAATAAAGGCACGCTAAAATTGAAAGCGCCAGGCACCGTTTATAAATAAATAAAAGCTCGCTTAAAGGGGTGAGGTGGTGTGGAGACCAGCATAGTGATGTTATGTTAAGAGTGGAGAGCGGCGCCAAAGCTGAATAAGCATAACACAAACAAGCAGCGTCATCGGAGAGTTGACGGGGGCGGGCATGTATTGTCGTGGGAGCAACGGGGTCGCAATGAGTTAGATGTACTAACAAGAACATCGCCAAAAGAAACAAGACGGAGGGAAGAGAGGGGAGGGGGGAGGAGAAATGCGACACGGCGGGAAGGGGCAGGCAGGATGACTCAGGGGAGGGGGCGGAGCGGGGCAGAGCGGCATGTGGGTGTGAAGAAGCCGGGCCTTTGAAGTGAAGCTAAGCTTCACTTCAAAGGTGTCGGAGGAATGCGGGCGGCTGTGCACGCGCTTTTAAGCTCAATGCACATGCGCATTGAGCTTAAAAGTCACGGGCACTGCAAGGAATCGCCACGATTCCTTGCAAGTTAGATAAAGAGTCGATGAGCCCCTATAGTCTCGCTTGCTCGATGCGCATGCGCATCGACAGGCGAGACCTAAAAACACAGTAGATTTGCCCCCGGACTCATCTAATTTTGTTGCTATTTTAACAGGCGTTCCTGTTGTCCCAGAGGGAAATGTGGAATCAAACACTAGCTTAAAAAACAAAGTCATTCACTGGCTACGTTTGAATAGACCATTACCTTTACATTTGAATGGAGACATTGTCTCAGTTAGAAGGTGTTTTTGGGTGGGCATACGCCCTAAAGATATAGAGGGTGATTTGATTATTGTCAGCTTTCGGGATCATAGGGTGGTCACTTATATTAGTGACTGGTTCCCGGGTAATAGTAATGGAGGAGTGTCAACCCGAAATTTGACATACTTTTACCCGGAAAACATGATGTTCTCCTCGATTACACCTCGGATGAGACATGGTTTGGATTTTCCCTATCATCGGAAACAATTTATGAACCAGGTTATTCCCACCCATTTTAACAGAAATGCAAATTTTTTCCCTCCGCAAAATCACCCTAATATGTACTCTAGCTCAAATAACCACTACCCTTTAAATCCAAGGGATATTTGGAATATTCCTCTATCAAATATGTTTGATCCGTTAACCCCTATGGATTTAAATGACTGACTGAAACTAACCTCCCAACAAAAAATCCCAGCTCGGGACAAAATGTTTACATTTTCTTCTTTGGTTGAGCGTGTTATGCCTGCGCCAGTGTCCCACCATGATTCTACCCTGTGGGATGATGTGAAGACAATAACTAATAATAACATAAATGATGTAGAGGACCCTTGGGTTAGTGATATACTCCAAAACTGCTGTGAACAATATAATGATTCTGTGGTTTATGGCAAAGATGGAGAAAATGTTATACAAGGGAATACGGGATCCATGTATAAACTAAATCCTAATCCTGACTTAGATCAGTGGTGTGGAGACAACCCTTGTACATTTAGAGATATAAATACTCTCGATGTTGATGTGGTAACAAATTGCAGAGAAAATAGGGTAGATGGGTGTGACCTAGCTCATCCTATAGAGAAATCACCATAGGGAAATGAAGACAATCGGGTGGAGGCTAGATGTTTCGGTTTAATTTCTTGGAATATAGCCGGCCTTGGACGAAGATTAGAGGATCCTGTCTGGCTAAACTATATTGAATCTTTTGACATTGCCTGCTTCCAGGAGACATGGAGTACTGTGGATCAGAGTTTGGATGGGTTTCAAATGTTTAATGTCGGTGCAATACCATCGCAAGCAGGGAGAGCTAAGGGTGGGCTTATGACAGCTATCTCTGTAAAAAATAACCTAGGACATGTGACCCGAGTGGTGGAATCACCTTGGTACCAATTACTTATGATCAAGGACTTATTTCCGGTAACCCTTCTTCTTGTAAATTGGTACTACAATATATTTGATCCCCATGTAACCGTAGTTATTGATAAACTACAGGAAGAGATTGTTAAGGTGACAAACAGGGTCTTCCCTCTTCTAATTATATGGTTAGGTGATTTTAACTGTGAGTTATGCAAGTTTAGCGGATCTAGGGTGTGCGGTCTGATGGATTTAACTGACCAACCTATGGCTCATTTTACCCATTCAAAACAAGTGGGAGGCTCTAAATAGTATTGTCATGAATTATGATTTATGTATCCTGGATACGTCTAGCTTTTCTGGTGCATTGAATATACCCACTTTTCAAGGTACAGGGGGCAGAATGAGTGTAATTGATTTTGCCATGGTGTCTAGCGGTTACTCTCATTTTCTGAAAGATTTTAGAATTGAGGCGAACCCAGCTAGTGACCATAACCCCCTAACTTTGAGTTTTAACCTGGCTCTCGAGAAGAACCAGTTTGTGGAACAACCTATAGCATATAGCCAAAACCAGGGTGTTACTTTAAGGTAGGACAAAGTACATGTCAGGCAACTGGAAGCGGGTGTTTTTAAGGAAAACCAGGATAAGATAGAAATTTGTCTGACACCTATATCGGATCCAGACCACATAATTGAGAATTTTGAATTGTTATTGGGAAATGTTTCTTCACACCTTGTAAAGACAGGGGGGAGGAAGCAAGATCGTGGGCCTAAAGGGTTTGACGCAGAATGTTCTTCTGCTCAAACACATCTCACGAAGGCACTATCCCAAGACCCACGTGATAGAGGTCTGGTTAGATCTGCTAGGAAAAGATATAGGGAGGCACTGAGTAAGAGAAAAAATGATCTACGGACCAAAGCATGGGAAGACTTGGAAAAAGCGGTTGATCCAAGGGATAATAGGCTCTTTTGGGAGATAATAAATAGGCCTTTTTTTAAATCCGGGGAAGATAATACTATTCGAGTGCATATACCTGAAGACTCCTGGGTAGCAGGGCCGGCTCTAGGCTCATGGTGGCCCTGTGCAGGGAGCGTAGGTGGGGGCCCCGGAAGAGGGGGTCCGGGCGGAGCTCAGGAATGTGTTTTGTTGCTGTGCTGCATTGCGATAAAGAAAATCTGCCCCTTGGTGTGCATGCCTGGCGTGCCCAATCTAGCCTTAACCCTAGCACTCTCCGGCAGTTGGTGGCAATTAAATTTAAAAAAGACTCTTTGGGATTTCCTTATTTCCTTACTTCACTTACACCGTCACCCTCTCCCTTAACCTGACTCTAGTTCTACTTCTCCATGTACCTGTAACCTCCCTGTCTATGTATCTCACATGTGTCTACCCGACCTCTCAATATCTCGACTTCATCTTTCTCTACCCTTTTAGTCTAGAAATGTAAGATGACATTTACTATGGTCCGCCGTCTATACCTCGATATTCGCTCTTCTACACGGGAATGCAGATGATTACAACAAAGCGCCATGTACAGGGAAGCAGAAACCGCAACGACTCAGGGAAATTGCAGAATGTACCAGACATTAATAGTGATGACGACCCACATAAGGTATTTACACAACAACCAAAGAAAAACACAGAACCTAGCAGTAAACACTAAATGGACAGGATTTTTTTTTTTTTTTTTTTTTTTTAAGGGGATTTTGTATAGCGCACTGTCACCGGAGGTATCATGGCGCTAAAAGGGTGCTGAGGAAACAGAGGGAATTTAGCGGGATTGGCCATCATCCAGTGCAACAACAGGCAAACGGGCTATTAAAATGGACACTCTTCCTCATCGCCCCCTCCAACAGTCCACAAAATTATAATAACAATAGGTCTAGCAGCTTTTATAATGTTTCACGGTACAGAAGCCGCGCTTGTTTCATGGCATGAAGAGCCATATCACTATCAGGGCTGGACTAACAATGTTTCAAACACCGTAATCAATCAATATTCTGGTAAGCTGTAGTGTAGCTCCTATTTTCCCAATAGGCTCTGCGCATTGGAATAGTACCTACAGCAGTAAAGGCCTAGGCCAGACGTTAACTAGGTCTACTACTGTCGATACTAGACTTAATTTTTGGGTTTGCCAGCTAAGCTCAGAGTTCGCTAGAAATTTTCTCGAATGTTCAAGGAAGGGATTAACTCCCCTGATTAGACAAGAAGGGATTTAGTTTCTGACAACCATAGAACATGACAACTTTGCTCTCCCCTAATCAAGAGTCAATCTCGAGAGTCGTGTGAGCACAAGGCAATTATTTTACTCAGTCAGTACGTGCATTCTTAGTCTCATCAGAATGTAGAGAAAAGGAAGAGACGGGCGTGTTCAATAAAAGATGTTATTTATTGATCAGTCTCTTTTCTCATACATGAGAAATGGATCGATATTATTGCAATACTTATAGTTAAGTAAAGTGCATACATTAGAAGCAATAGTATAAAATAATACTGTAAAAACATTGATATGGTTTCTGAGCCATATGATGTTTAAAATGATTAAAATATATTTACATACACATATACATTTGACTAAACGTACTCAACTGGTGTTTCTAAATACGCCTACCCCGTGTACCTGACCTAAGTCTAATGCGTGGGCGGGAATAGAAAGTTACAGTTTAAGTTAAGTTTGTTTTTGCCAAGTGAATAACTAAAGAATTCTCTGTGAGGGGTTATTCAGTTCTGTACCTGGAAGTTAGGATGAATGAGGAATGGTATCTCTTTCTCTGCTCTCGATATTCCAGGCTGCCTGCGAGGGCTACCCGGAAGCGCCGGTGCTGGGTCTCTCGGCTTGAGATAGCAGCGCGTCTCTCAGCGCGTCAGGAAGGCGGGGCTGCTGCCAGCGGGGTCTGCTTCTGCTCTCGGCTTCGGCAAGTATGGCTGCTCCGTCTTGTCACCACGCGTGTGTTTGCATAGGGCAAGGTCGGCAATATTTATACCTTAAAGGTGCCGAGATTGACGTAAGGATGGACATAGGTACGTCAATAAAGATGTCATACGACTTGCTCGTTAGCACATTCTTTTGCAAAAGTTCTCTGTGAAATCAAAACAATGGCCGCACGGATTATCCAGGTTGTCATAGGTTTGATTTGTTATGAGAACGTCGTATGCCTTATCAGGGGCTGGAGGAATGTCGCTTGTCTAATTAGATCTCAAGCGTTATGACCTAATCAGATAACACGTTCCTGTGCCGTAGTGTGACTGCGTCAGATAACGGTATCTGCATCATGGGGGATTTCTTGCCTCATGGGCTGACTGTTAGTTAACTTGATAGTTAGTTTAACCAGAATAGGGTCAGGAATAGGGGGACTGATTCAGAACCTATAGAAATACACGACACCCACTCCACGCTAACTATGGTCATATCTACTAATCTATGCATAGTATAACATAGTACAACATACTATAGAGTATAGTGTATACCTTACCACCCCAAAATACATAAATGCATTTCGAAATTTTCAAATATACTGAAAAATTGCAGTCATATATATTGTATGCACTTAAGCTATGAATTAAATGTAAAAGTAAACACGCATTGTTATGCATTATTGCTTATTGGTATATGAGAAATACACATGAAATGGCTCTTAATATGGCTATACAGAAAGGAAGTCCGAGACCATTTCATCACATAATAAAATATTTGTGAACCTACCAGCGGGCAGCTAAAGTCTATATAAAGTATCTAAAAATAGAAATTTTAGTTCTCTAGGAATAGTTTCTTACTTTAAGCAGAAGATCAGTGTCCCGGGAAAAAATATGTAGAAATTTTTTTTAAGGGGTATGCTGAAAAAATTGCTGTCCGTGAACTGGATGGTAATTGTTCATGTGACTTTATTTTTAAAGTTGAAGGCCGAATTCAGGGAACGCCGTGTGCGAGTTTACTCAAAAGTCTCTATTTCTGTTCTGGAGAGAACATCATATCATTCAGGCTTTCGAAAAAACTGTCAACAGCTTCATGGGAAAGTTCCACTAAGTCGGAAATAGGGGTAACCATGCATTCATGCGCATGATTGTCTCCATTGACATTCTGATTTGCATTGCTGACAGAAGGTCGTACCTGTTCGATGCTGCTTTCATCTTGAACTTCACTACTCTTCAATCGTAGTGGTGAAGATTCCAGGAATGCCGTCATCAGGATTGGCAGCCTTTGAGGGCAGCACAAAGCGTGAACCTTGGTAGGAACCAACAGTGTATCTGCATCCACTGGCGCATCCGATTGTAGCGTCAGACAGGTGTCTAACACGCATTCTTCTCCGCATAGCAGACACCTTAGTACAGGTAAAACACACCTTTGCCACATTGGTCGAAATGATAGAAACCAAGTCATGTTCAGGTCTCTAAGCCGGGAGAGTCCCAGGATTTTTGATATCCGGTCCCGGTATCCAATGGCTAGGATCGTATCTTCCATTGTCGCGAGAGTTTGATCTGTGACATGGGTTGCCATAACGAAAAATAAGGACTAGGAATAGGATTCCTGCAATTAGTCCCAGGATCAGGGGAAGTCCGCCAAAAATCGAATGGACGAAATCTGGAAAAATACCCAGTATGGCTTTGAATGGTGTTAATGCCATAGAAAATACTGTCTTAAATACCTTTGAGACCCCAGTGGTATCAGAAATATTTAAGATTTCGCTTAGGATTTCCGCGAAATGTACGGGGGAATTAGTTGATAATAATGTATGTATCTCTGCAGTCGTCCTTGCGACTTGTAGATCATACGTTTCTTTTGATGACGTGAGCCTTGTAGGCGTCTGTAGAAGCATTGTTTTCATTCTGCTTAAAGTATCTATTCGAATAGAAGTAATTTTCAAATCGGGCCATGCCCTTGCCTCCCTGTCTGGAAAGGAGCTGGGGAATAAAGAACGTCCACAGCACTTGACCTTCGCCGTTGTAGTTACTAGATAAGGAGTCCCGGGCATAAGACTGCAACATCTGCGGTCTACAATAAGAATGTAACTCCCATTATAGAGTCTTTGAAAGAATGGTTCTATTTCAGTTGCAGGTGCGCCTTGCTGGTGACATGAAAGGTTGTATGAATTCCCTTCACAGGCTCCATGAAAACTAATTCCGTTACACAGAAGCGTGCCGCTTAGTGACATAGCACAATTGTTGCCACTAAGAAACACTTTCTGTCCTTTATTACTGACACATGCATGTGAATAGGGCAGGTTCCAAGGTGTTTTAAGGTACCCCTTTCCCAATTTCTCGTACATGCCAGCCTGTATATATTTTTGGCAGTATTGAAACCTGAAGGTTGAGATTGGAATATTTATGATTCCGTGGATTATCCATTCACTGACAGGTCGTTCTGACATTGTCAACGGTAATCTTTCTAGTTTTTCAATGCTCAAGATTGTATAATCAGCACCCTTTTGCGCCATACCGATTTGTCTATCAGTAAGGTTAAAGATTTGGAATAGTGACGTTGTGTTGATTAAACGCCAAGGCACATAGCCTGAACGCAGATTTTGTAACGTCCAGCCAAGCTGTACAATGGAACGCAATTGTGACTGACCATGTTGTAATAACAGTAAGTCTTGCGATAATATATCGATTGCTGAAGACACAATGCTGTCCAATGAAAAAATTCTGGAGGACAGAGTCATTAACCCATTATCCACTACAGAAAGTGATTTTTCCAAATTAATACGGTCAATTTCCCGTATTCTTTCTGCTGTTTCAATTTGAGTAACCTTCCAGGCCTCATTGTATGCTGCATATACAGAGGCTGCTATGAAACGCTTTTGACGCTGTTTGCGTGGTCCCAGTATGAAATCACGCAAGTCAGCACCATCAGTAAGTAAAGTTAGGTGTTGCTTAATTTCAGGCAGTGTGGAAGTTTGTAGCCATTGAAGGCATAATTTGCCCACACTGTAGGTTGTTATTATCCCTGGGTGATGTCTTTGGGGATATCTTGGGTCTGGCCTGGTCATTTTAAAACCCTGTGTTTTATTCAGGAATCTTTCTTGACAGTTATTTGTATCTGTGGGCCAGATCAACCATTGTTTCCAATCAGGATGTGTTCTGTTTTGGTTAAGTATATGGTTTACGTCTATTTCTTCATCTGTATTAGAGCTGTTGCTAAACATTGTTGGCTTTGGAATAGACGGGTTATTTAAATCTTTGATTTTGGCTAAGCCAAGACAGGTGGTTTGTTGAACAGTGTCATTTAAAAATATCATTTGTTCTGGGATCATGCAGGCTCTAAACAAAGCTTCTAAACCCTGTACTTGCCATTCTTTTGTACCCCAAACACTTTTCAAATCAACATTTTTGTCCCAATAATCAAATCTAAAAGTATTCATTTTTTCAAAGAATGAATCTGAATATATCAATTTTGTGTTGGTTATCATGGTTTTCATCCCTGTCTTGTTTGACAATTTGTAATAAAATGTTTCAGCATTAGTTATGTTAAAACCTGAAAAATATGAATATTTGTCATACACGGTTCTAGAGCTCCCTTTTGGAGGTGTAGCACAATGTTCCCATTGATTATAATTTAAAACATTTCTAGGTTGTGCAGATTTATGCAAAAAATGGTTACCATAATGGTTATAGCAATACATACTATCATAATTTGTAGAACCTTGCAAATAATCATGTTTTGTAAATTTAGCAGACATTACTAAGTCCGACATCATATTGTTAATACTTTCAAAGTCCCAATCATCAGCAAATGAGTTTGGTTTTGCAAAGTCACTCAAGGAGATCTTGATTTGGTGTGGATATTTCAGGATCTCGACCGGACCATAAATTTCATAGTCAGTGTTGTCCCAGGCTACCCCACCAGGTATTGGAATTGCTGTGAAGTTGGCTGAAGAAAGTTCTCTTTTCTCAACGTGTGAAGATGTGTGTGGTTTGAGGACCAAGTTGATGTTCTGACTTGCTGTGTCCATTTTAGCATATTTTCCCTCAATGAAGCGTCCCAAAGTAAATACCATGATGAGCCAAAGTATGAGGATAAATGCACCAAAACCCACCCAAAATTCAATCCATGGAGAAACCAGATATGTTTCTTTCAGTTGTTTCAAAAGTTCCTTAGCTTTGTCTTTAAAGGATTTTGATGATGGCTGTGTCTTTGGTTCACTGAAGCCTTCAGAGGATTCATCGAAGTTGATGAAGTAACCAGATGCAGTTCTGTCAATTGTTCCAATTGGTTCAGGATTTTTGTTTTTTGCATTTTCACTTGGTACTTCAGTATAGATTGGTGTGTCTCTGCTAAATGTTTTTATTTGGGTTTTCAGAGGTCTGAGTTCTATTGCATTGTTGCATAGTCCTTGTTGTTCTTCTGTAGGCGTTTCGAATGTGATGAGCCTCTTTGTTAGGACCTCTGTACTGGTAGCAAACCTTGGTGTTCTGCTACTTATTGGGAGTCCACTTGGCCTACCGTTTGTTATCGGCCACATGTTGTGGTTTTACCAGGTCGATGGATACAACTCGGTTCTCCTTTTTTCCAGCAAGTGGCGGTAGTACAACTGATCTTGTCCCGTTGACAGACAAGACAGGAACTGCTTTTCTGTAAGAAGGCCCAAATTCCTTCTTTACCGCGATCTTCTCCCTGACTAGATCCCCGACTTTTGGAATCCAGACAGGTCTTGCTGGGACAGGTGGTGATTCTTCAGTGGTCGTTGGCTGTTGTTTCAACTGTATGTTGCTCAGGTCTTTTCTTGTTTTGTTTAAGTCCTGCAAAATAGCCAAACGGTCTTTGACATCAAAGGTTTTTTCTATTACCACTGAAGTCTGACTATCAAGGTCAGAGATCAACATCCTAGTTCCGAATAATAATTCGTACGGACTGAATCCCTTCAGAGAATTTCTTGGCAAGTTATTTAGACTACGTTGGACACTTATTAGATGTTTGACCCACCCAGCTCCCGAACCTAATATCCTTTCTATTATAGATTGCTTTCTGCCTTGGTTTTTTCTTTACACCATCCAGTACCCTCAGGAAGGAAGTGAGAAGATTCCCGCTGGGCTGTGCTCATTTGGCCAAGTTTCCCCCCAGGCTGGTGGGCTTGAGTGAAAACAATGGTCGAACGTAGCATCTTAGCGTATATGCCATTTAGACTCGCAAATCTTGTATAATAGTCCGGACGTCAGCCGAGTGCTGGTGATCTACATTATAAATGGAAACTAGCCTGTATATGTTAATCGCAAGCCATTCTTTTTAGTGGTGATGTTATCTGCCTTGATACGACGAGGTATTAAACTGCTTCTCTCCCCACTGCGATCTCTGTTGCAGTTTGGGCAGTTTTTTACAAACATGGTGTAGTGCAGGCTCATGCCTGGCCACCAGTACCGTGATTGTAATTCTTCCAGAGAATCTTTTAATTTGAGGTGTCTGAGACCCTCGCCCATGTGTGCGTCTGCGATTAACAAGTTTCTCCTGTCCATGTTTGGAATCACTCTATCCCCCACTCCAGGGATTCGAGCAAAAGGGACGGAGTTGGCATCGATTATGTATGTGTAATTGAGTGGATAGTTGATCGGTAACGCTGAGCAGTCGCCTTTTGATGACGTTTTCACCGCCAGCAATGTTTCACCGTCAATGTATTTTAATGTACGCTTTTTTCGATCTACGGGAGCCGGTTTAGTGGCTGCCGCTGCGGCTGCTTCAGCCAATGAATTCCCTACAACGTGAACGCCATCACGTTGATGACTCAGTGAGTGTGTCACGTGAGTCTTTGGTAGTTCTTTTTTCAAAAGAGCTATTTGTTCCCAGAGCAGTCTCTGCTTTATTGGTGCATCTGTGTCATCTTTGTAACCGTTCTGAATCCATGTCTGCAAATCGCTGTTATATGATTTGACGCAGTAATATGAATCTGACACTATAAGTGTCGGGAATTCGCGATCCGCATTATCTAGCGCCATTTTCAATGCGATTATTTCAGTTTGTTTTTCTGAATTAGTTTCTACTGAGTGTGATTTTGTTAATAGAGGTTTTAATTTACCTCCGCGCCACACTTCTTTTGTAATCTCACATGTGGGGTTGTATGCATGTTCTCCCCAAACGGAGGGTTGAGCATGTCCGTCTGTATAGATTACACAGGCGTAATGTCGTAGAGGCAGAATGTCGATTGGCAGAGGATACGTCTTTTCATATTTTAGATTTTTCAATTCTTCTAGTTCTCAAAAAATTGTCAACCAGGCTATACTTGATAATTCATATCCTTCGTATAGAACTGTTAGATGGGCAATTCTGGATTTTTTGAAGTTGAATTTGTAACCCTCTGCAGCGAAACCAAGTATTATGGTGTTCACCCTTTTCAAGTGAGTCTCCAAGTCATCATCTGTTAAGTAAATGTCATCAACATAAGATAATGCTTCATCATCATATAGTTGTAGTAATTCTGTTACTCTCGCTGAGAATACCCCTGGGCTGTTCTTGTACCCCTGGGCTAACCGACAGAATTGTTTTTGAGTGCCATTTACTGAGAATGCAGTTAAATATCTGCTCTCTGGTGCTATATTTTGACAAAAGAGTCCATTGGAGATGTCCAAGGTTGTTTTGTATTTTTTGCGCACTATGTTATTCATTAGTGCAGCACTGTGTGAGTTTTGCACTGCAAAAGTTTTACAACATGTGTTAAGGTGTCGGTAATCCAAAACTAGACGGTATGAATTGTCTGGTTTGGAGACCGGAAACAAAGGATTGTTCATTTGTGAGGTGCAAGTTTCAATCACCCCCTGGTATTCTAGCTGATCTAGTATTTCATTTACTTGTTTTTTAGCTTCTTGCTTAATTGGGTACTGCCTTTGTGCAGTAGGTTGTGATTTTAACTGGATTTTGTGAGGAGGAGAATCCTCATCCCATCCTACGTGATTTTTATATAAAGCAGGTGCTAAGGCCACTGCCCACTTTCTAGCAAGTGTGTATTTTTTATGAATCGGGATTTGATTCGAGAAGGCAGGCATAATTACTTCTTCGCCATGAGGGCACTCCCTGACAAACTCTGGTGGCCAGTCTTTTTCAGCTAGAAGGATGTCATAGCCTTTGGAGAGGTTATCCCAAAATAGTCCCCTTATTTTCCTAGTCTTATCTCCCTCTATACGTGATGTTATCTCGTATATCTTGTGGGGCTTGCTAACTCTGGTATCTGCAGTTTCCACTTGAAGGTATTCATTCGTGTCCACTGTCTCCAGATGATTCATAAGGACTTTGCGAGCTATGCTCACCTCTGCTGCGCTGTCTAGCATTGTCTGAGCCCACTCTCCGTTTTTCAGTTGTGTCCTCAGTATTCTCGGCATTGTTAACTACCTTGATACTGGCTACCTTCTTTTTTGGAAATTGTAATTTCTTTTTTAGTTGAGCAGGTTCCTTGTCTTTGGACTTGGCGTGCTCTTCTGATCGTCCTCTTCTTTCCGATTTCTGCGAGGAATTCTGAAAAGATTGAGAGGGACGTGTATCAATGTCTTGATATCTATCAGGTTTTTTAATATTATCCCTATTTCTAAGGTTATATCTATTCCCAGAGGGGTCACTCTGTGGTGACCTCTGTCTTTGGTTTGGAGATTTCTCTCTTCGCCTAGGAGACCTTCCTCTGGACTGGAATTTCTTTTCTTTAGGATTGGATTGTTTGTTTCCATCCCAGTTCTTTTTTGGTGAATTATTATTATTAAAAAATATTTTTTCTGGACTTGTAGTCAGTTGCGGTTTTACTGGTATTCCACCTAGACTATCTCTGCCTAGTTATTCATAGGATTTTTCTATGATTCTGGCAATTTCAGCTGGTTGGTCTGCTATATCTGTCTCTTTTAACCTCTGGCGGATCGCCACGTTTGCTGCTTCACCTTTTATGTTGGCTAGTAATATAGCCGAGACCTGCTTGAAGTCTTTCAGTAATTTCATACCAAGAGTTAAAGCAGGTTCTGGACCGTATTCATCTTGAATTTGTTTTAGCACATCTGGTATCACCGAAATGGATGGGACACTGTGCGTTTTTGTGTAGATGGAAGCAAAGACTGTACCCCAAGTGTCACAGTCCTCAATGTGTGGTGCGATTCCCATTGGGAGACATATAGTCAGAATCCTGTGTTTTTCCAGCGGGCTGGTGTCAGGAAACACCGCCTCTATTTGGGTAATTTTCTGTGCCAACCAGAATGGTATCTGTTCCCGTTTAACTGGAACTTTACCTAGGCAGGATTGGATGTTCTGTGGTGTAATTTTATTTGTGTTCCCCTGGTGAGGGGTCAGCTGTGGAAGTTTAATCGCTGGCTGAATTGTTGAAGTCCGCATTACATACTGAACTAATTGTCTATGAATTTTTAGTAGTTGTTTTAGCTGTATTAACAGCTCTGCTGCAGGCATTCTTTCGATGTCTGGATGTGGTGTGTATCCGGCTAAGACCGGCCACGTTGCTCCTGGTCTACCTAAAGGACCGAGCCTGGTGATGTGATTGTTATGTTTTAGGGCGCCATCAAATAAGAGCAAATGCTCTTGGAATTTGAGTGGTACTTCCACCTCCTCGAAAGGAGTGTACGTTTCAGGAGGTTCCTCTATTTTGTAATAGTGGAAGTACTTTGTTACAGCATTTGCTGCTGGAAAATGTATCCATGTATAGTATACCTCTGTCTGCCGATATTCGTGTGCCTCAATTACGAATATGACTGTGCCACCTCTAGGTGTCAGTCCATTTTCTATAAGTTTTAAGGTTATAGATCTCCTTTTGCTGACCGGAATGAGTATTATATCCGTGTCTGCCTCCTTTAGTGCAGTATCTGCTGCTGCTATTTCAGCTGCTAATCTAACTGCCTCTCTTTCTTCATCACTGTCTCCCATTTTACAGACAGGATGGTATTATGTCTATTTGCAGATCAGGTTTCTTTATGGAACAAAGATTAGATGCACAATATTATGGAACTGTTTTTATCCTTCAACGTTGACTAGACCAAGACCCATACATAGGAGTTCCCTCCTGCGAGGTTTTGGAGGATATAACCTTTCACCCACTCCAGACGTCTTTGGAGTATTCGGGAAAAAGGGGTCTGAGTGAGAAAGCACGACTGAGTTACTCTAAATGTCTTACGTTAGTTTTATCGCCCTTTCCAAACGCGTTGGGCGCCATGTAGTGTAGCTCCTATTTTCCCAATAGGCTCTGCGCATTGGAATAGTACCTACAGCAGTAAAGGCCTAGGCCAGACGTTAACTAGGTCTACTACTGTCGATACTAGACTTAATTTTTGGGTTTGCCAGCTAAGCTCAGAGTTCGCTAGAAACTTTCTCGAATGTTCAAGGAAGGGATTAACTCCCCTGATTAGACAAGAAGGGATTTAGTTTCTGACAACCATAGAACATGACAACTTTGCTCTCCCCTAATCAAGAGTCAATCTCGAGAGTCGTGTGAGCACAAGGCAATTATTTTACTCAGTCAGTACGTGCATTCTTAGTCTCATCAGAATGTAGAGAAACGGAAGAGACGGGCGTGTTCAATAAAAGATGTTATTTATTGATCAGTCTCTTTTCTCATACATGAGAAATGGATCGATATTATTGCAATACTTATAGTTAAGTAAAGTGCATACATTAGAAGCAATAGTATAAAATAATACTGTAAAAACATTGATATGGTTTCTGAGCCATATGATGTTTAAAATGATTAAAATATATTTACATACACATATACATTTGACTAAACGTACTCAACTGGTGTTTCTAAATACGCCTACCCCGTGTACCTGACCTAAGTCTAATGCGTGGGCGGGAATAGAAAGTTACAGTTTAAGTTAAGTTTGTTTTTGCCAAGTGAATAACTAAAGAATTCTCTGTGAGGGGTTATTCAGTTCTGTACCTGGAAGTTAGGATGAATGAGGAATGGTATCTCTTTCTCTGCTCTCGATATTCCAGGCTGCCTGCGAGGGCTACCCGGAAGCGCCGGTGCTGGGTCTCTCGGCTTGAGATAGCAGCGCGTCTCTCAGCGCGTCAGGAAGGCGGGGCTGCTGCCAGCGGGGTCTGCTTCTGCTCTCGGCTTCGGCAAGTATGGCTGCTCCGTCTTGTCACCACGCGTGTGTTTGCATAGGGCAAGGTCGGCAATATTTATACCTTAAAGGTGCCGAGATTGACGTAAGGATGGACATAGGTACGTCAATAAAGATGTCATACGACTTGCTCGTTAGCACATTCTTTTGCAAAAGTTCTCTGTGAAATCAAAACAATGGCCGCACGGATTATCCAGGTTGTCATAGGTTTGATTTGTTATGAGAACGTCGTATGCCTTATCAGGGGCTGGAGGAATGTCGCTTGTCTAATTAGATCTCAAGCGTTATGACCTAATCAGATAACACGTTCCTGTGCCGTAGTGTGACTGCGTCAGATAACGGTACCTGCATCATGGGGGATTTCTTGCCTCATGGGCTGACTGTTAGTTAACTTGATAGTTAGTTTAACCAGAATAGGGTCAGGAATAGGGGGACTGATTCAGAACCTATAGAAATACACGACAAAGCGTGATACGTATAGAGGCACCTCCTTCCTAATGCATAATGCATTTCATTGGCTAGGTTATGTGATGTAAGTCAGCAATCACAATGGTTTGTTCAGCTAAGGGTCATTCAAAAAACATTGGCAATCTACCTTGGAAAGTTACAAAAGAAAGTATAAAATAATGTATGCTCATTCAGACACCACATGGGGAACTTCATTTTAGATGATTTTCCTGAAATGGAAACGCACAAAAGCACATAGAAAGAGTGAAAGGGCCCCTCCCATACAATAAACGTGCGTTCTTATTCTGCTAATATATATAGCTGTCAATGCAAGCTGACTGCGGCCTAGTCAGGCTAACTAAAACACGTTTACATTAGGTATCGTTTTCTAACACATAAAAATGTACCAAGAACATCAAGAAGGAAACTTTCTTGAGGGACTGGGAGGGTGAGATGTGTTTCAAGGTAAATATCAAGAGGAATGGATACAGAAGAGGTCAGCCTAGTGGTAACGTGTTGTCTGTTCAGAAGTCAGGACACCTCTTCGATGGGGAGGACAATGGTTTCTGGAAATGTAAATCACTAGTAAGTAATATATTCATTAAAGCAGCTTCTGGGAGCGGCAGGTGGGAGGGATGTGGCACGGAAATAGAACATAACAACCTGGTAATGGAGGTTCTAGTGACCATTAAGCCAATAGCAGGTCTTGTAGACTCATAAATGCAGGCTCTTGATTGGCGATAGCAGGGCCGGTCTAAGGCATGTGCAAGCTGTGCACCTGCACAGGGCCGCCAAACCCCAGGGGCCGCCACGCCAATATATATCCTTAGATACATATTTGCGTGGCGGCCCCTGGCAGGGATTTGGCGGCCTCGGGCCCCCTACCTACACTCCCTGCTCAGGGCCTCCGTGAGCCTAGAGCCGGCCCTGGCGATAGAAACACATTCATTATTGTGGCTTGGTGCCTGCAGTGTGCGACAGCGCTATGAACAGACCATGCTTATTGTGCATTCACAGCCCTGGTTGGCTGCGCTACCGCACTGTATTGGTTGCCCTAAAATCGAGGTACACTACAGCAATATTTTCTTTACTGCTTTTAAAGGGGATTTAGCATAATTTGTTGGGGCTGATGTGTAATAGCAAAAACGCCCAATATCACGGTCTCCAACGTAGCTGCCATTAACGACCCGCGTGGTATTTGTGCGCCTAAATTCGGCTCGTGCACTGTACGATTACTCCGAGTTATTATTAGAGTAACAGAACATAGGTCTCTCAATATCCGGTCTTATTGCCTAATTAGCACAGAATCGAATTATCTCTGTTCGTGTTTTTGTATGGAAGAAACGCATCCCTCTTCCCGCGTTCCCCGGCAAATTGAATGCGGCGGGCCCCCTCGGAGAAAGTGATTCTGAAATGTGGTTACTCGGCATTAGGCCTTCCGCTGGGAGACATATTTCATCCACTGCCGCTTAATGCAAATACAGCCCCCTTTCTCTCCACATTTATTACAAAGACACGCACAGGCGGAGGGGCCTAAAGGAAATCAGTTTACATGTGAGGCCGCGGCGCTGCCACTGGAAGACAGGCAGCGGCCTACCTCGATGCGGCACCCATGTCCGTTCCAAAACGCCCGGCTGCAGTAAATTCGCCCTGCCTCCCTCCTCAAGCATTAACAGCGCCACGGCTATCTTCATATGAGTCGCTTGCCATGACGCGATAGTGCCACAATCCAACACTGCTGTAGAAATATCAATCAACATTGAAATCTGCCCTTACCCACGCCAGGTGCGTTCTTCACACCTCCACCACAAGTTACGCACGCGCAGGAAGCAGGTTAGGTTGAGTCTGCGTGCTGCTGCGCAGCGGCGCCCCTGCTGCCCAATCAGGAACGAGGTCGGTGCGGTCTGCGGAGCCAGAGGCCAGGGAAGTGAAAGGGAGGAGGGGGGGAGGTGACTCACTGTCAGGGCTTGGAACTGGTCGGAAGTCAGTAAAAGTGGTAGCCGGGGTCGGAGGCCGCCAAATCCTGCCAGGGGCCTCCAGTGCCACGAATATGTATGATTTTGATCCTCGTCGCGGATCCGATCCTCGTCGTGGGTGGCGGCCCCTGGGGTTTGGCGGCCCTGTGCAGGTGCACACTTTGCACATGCCTAAGGCCGGCCCTGTGGGTAGCTCACTACAGTAAAATTTTTAACCCAAATGAGATACGGTTGATTGCTACCAAGGGTGAGGGTGATTATAATTTTAATATAGAATCAGCAAAATCACTTAGTGATTCATTAATGCTTTCAGAGGTAAAGTTGGCTTTGACCAAGGGGGCTGCCTTAAAGGCCCCAGGCCCTGACGCAGTACCCTTGGATTTTTTCAAACATAATTTGGAGGTCTGGTCCCCATTACTTTTGAATGTTTTTAAGGCAATAATCCTGGGGTCTATTCCGACCTCTTGGAAAGAGGCAGTTGTAATACCTATTTTTAAAAAGGGTGATAAGTCTGACCCACGCTGCTATAGGCCAATATCATTAATAGACGCGTCATGTAAGTTAATGGGTAGGGTGATATTGGCTCGCCTTGAAACATGGGCAGAGAAAGCGGGGGTTATTGTAGAATCCCAATATGGTTTTAGAAGAGGGAAAGGAACCACTGAGCAGTGTTTAAACTTAGCACTGATTATGGGCAAGTACATGGGTGCCAAGAATAGCTCTATCCATTAGGCATTCATGGACTTGTCCAGTGCTTTCGACACGGTGTGTAGGGGTAAATTGTGGCGGATGATGGAGTCTATGGGGTTTGAGGAGCCTTTGGTTACTCTGCTCCGCAGGCTTCACGCTGCCACAACGGTGAGAATTAGATATGGCCCTGGGGGAGAGAAAACTAGACCTGTATTATCTACTGAAGGTGTCCGCCAGGGATGCATTTTAGCCCCCTTTTTATTTCTGGTTTACACGAACGGACTAGAAAGTTTTTTGTTAGAAACTGGTGCTGATTTCCCTCAGATAAATGGCAAAAGAATTCCAATGTTGTCATATGCAGATGACACTGTCCTAATGACCCTTACTCCCAATAGCATGCAGACTTGTCTGAATGCCTTTGACGTGTTTATGGGAAACTTAGATCTTGGGGTCAATTTTACTAAATCTTTTGCCATGACTTGCGGTCCGAAAAGTGTTAAAAACCGCAAGTACATGGTGAGGGGGTCAAATATAGAGAAAGTTGACAACTTCAATTACTTGGGAAACCTTTTTAATAAAAAATTTAACTGGGAACCTCTGATAGTAGCCCGGGTTCAAAAGGTTACACAATCAATTGAAGATCTTTTTGGCTTTGCCAGTAAATTAGGACAACGACATATAGCTGAAATAATAACTTTGTATAAGGCTAAATGTGTCTCTGCTATGACCTACGGTGCTGGTGTCTGGGGGTCACAAAATTGTGAAAAGCTGCAGATTATGGAGAATAAATTTATAAAACGTCTCCTATCTGTCCCATCAAGCACATCAAATATTTTTTGTCATGGGGAGGTTGGTATTGAGTTTGCAAGTGACATCATAAACGTAGCGCCATTAGTATTGTGGTCTAAGGTTTGGCAGTCTGAGGAACTGAAGCTGACAAAAGGTATCCTACAAGACTGCCTTAAACTTGAGTACTATATATGTCAGAGATACCCTTTATAAGATTGGGTTAGGAAACATGTTTACAAATCCTGGCATGATTAATAAGGATGCTAAGTTAATCATCAAAAACGCCGATAGTTCTAGTTTGGGTTCCTTAAGGAACAGTGAGTATGTATTACGTGTTCGGGGCAAACTAGTGCAACCCTTTTATTTATCATATATTATGAATACGCATTGGCGTTTCTATTTGACAAGGTTTCGCCTTAGTACTCTACACTTCCTTTTTGCCTTTCCAAAGCAGGGGGGTGGAGTGAGAAGTTACCTTGTTGTCCCTGTAATAATAAGGTTTCGCAAAATACCCTGCATCTTATTCTTTTTTGCACTTTGTATAAGGTCCCAAGAAATATTTTTATTAGACCATTACTATTATCCTTTGGATCGTGCTATTATAAAGAAGGATATGAATATTTATTATCTTTGTCAACTGCAAACATCTGTAATGCTGTACTGAGTTTTATTAGATCAGCTCTTGTGATTAGAAACCGTTATTGAATGTTTATGAAAATCAGAATTATGTAAATATGTACCATGGTTTTATTGTAGTTGGTATTTTATATTGATGTATACTTTTATGATTTCTTTGTGAAATCGAAATAAAGTTATGAAATGGAATGAGTGACATCCCAGATGGAGGGATAGGATATGCAGGGCAGGGGGAGTGACATCATAGATGAATGAGGGGTCAGAGGATGGAGGTCAGGTGGAGTGACATCACAGACGAGGGGGGCAGGATGTTCAGGTCTGGGGGAGTGACATCACAGAGGAAGGGGGGGCAGGATGTACAGTTCTGGGGGAGTGACATCACAGACGAGGGGGGTAGGATGTACAGGTCTGGGGGAGTGACATCACAGAGGAAGGGGGGGCAGGATATGCTGGTTTGAGGCAGTGGCATGGCAGAGAAACAACACTTAGTGCATATGTGCAGTGAGTGGAGCATCTTGGCATCAAAGTCGGAGTCAGTCGCCCTGGCCGCTGCGCCACACCTCTTCCGGATAGGGCCATAATTACAAGGAAGTAACGTGGCACAGAGCCGCTGCGTTACTTCCGAAGCAAAGGGATGCGTTCACAACGTTTTGATGTATCCCTGAGCTCTCCCCTGCGCTGGCGCACAATTGGCTGCCATGTGCCACCGCTGACACCCTCTCACCGTGGTGCAAGGGCGCCTGCGTTGTCGGGATGATGATTGTTTTTGTGCAGGGTGGGGCACCTTCCTGAACAAAAACAAGCACAAGAGGTGTTTCCCTCTTCCTGTGCAGCATTCAGCGTTGCAGTGCCGCGTTCCTAGAAAGAGGCCAAAACCGGGAAAAATAAAAGTATCTCCCCTGGGGAGGCGTAGGATTCCGACGCATTCCGAGATGTATAAAACGCTGCAGTTCTGGGAATGTGGCAGAATCCATGGGTGTGCGTGTGGTGCTTAGCTGCCTGATTGTGAGCCGGCGCTAGCGAGAGGGGAGAAGAGCGCTGTCTCTCTGTGGATATGGTGCTCTCCTGCTCACTCTGCGCGGTGTAGCAACTGTGGTGCTGCGCTGCGTTTCTTGGCATCTTTCTAAGTCTGGACCTTGGAGTGTCTGAGAAGAAGTGTTTGTAGGAATTAATTGAGCAGTGTTGGAACTGGCACTTTATGGCTGGGTGAGGCAGAACCTACCACTCCCCGTCAGGGGCGGGTGATTACACACACTCTGTATCCTGCGCTCACCTTTGGGTAGCGTGGCACTGATCGTTCAGGTTGACTACAAGGGCAATGTGTAAAGCATTGACACAGCACTCACTCACAATAAATATCCAGAGCGTCACAAAACAAACTTCGTTTGTATTCAACACACAATAATCAACACAACATGAACATCTTGTATTTCTGGGTATAAACGACGTTCTGAATTATTACTAGCAGTCCTAGGCCCAGCAGGGTTCAAATGACACCAGGAATATGCACATTTGGGACAGATCCTATTCCACACCCCCTCCCTGGCATCCGTACGCGGTGCAACCCCAGGGCATCCCTAGCAATTCTTATAATTCAGTACCACAGAGTTAGAGGGTGCACCCCGGGTCACAACAATATCAGAAAAATTACATAGACAGTATTACATCACTTTTTAGCAGCACCGCAATGCTCTTTTGGCAAGAGAGGAACGTATCAGACAAACTGCCGTCCAGTGCCGTGAATCAAAGACGGTTCCCTACTGCCCCTCCCACACACACTGGCTTCTCACCACTACGCGGTGCAAAGGATATCAGACAGGTCCAAACAGACGCACTCGCAAAACATATGCACTCAGCACCCTACTGCCGTGCAACCGATTGGTTACACACTGCAGACCTTGTGGCCACAAGCCTCCCTCCGCACTCCAACTCACCCGACTATTCTATACCCACAGATTGTAGACACTATTCCCCCCCCCCGGCCACTAGGTCGCACAAAGCTGAAGTCACTCAGTCAGGGTCGCAGGAAACCAGGCGAGGGTAGGCAGCAAGGTACCTTAGGAGGCAGTCAGCAAATGGGGTCGGGCAGCCACTCGAAAAGATCACCCACAGAATGCGAAGCAGATACACGCCGAGAGCATTAGACAGTCACACCAAAGGGGTCCCCAAGCACCTCCTGAAATCAGCCCAGTTCTGCAAAGCACAGGGGGGCACGCAGTCTCTTGACCCGCTTCTGAGCATTCTCTGAAGGGTTCCTTCAGCCCAGTCACCCGCTCTCACTCCCCTGGCCGGAGCCGGGCAATATTACCTGACAACACAGTTGTAGCATCCAATCATTGAAAGATGAATCCTTATTTGCTGTGTCAGGATGTATGTTTATTCCTTGTAATCAAATAATCAAGAACAGCATTTAGATAAGGCAGTAATCCAGGTTCCAGTAAAGGTTGAGGTAAACGCCCCACCGGGAGCAGCTGCCCTGCTGCTCAGCCTCCAAGGTGACGGACAGTACACTTCAAGATACACAGATAGAGCTAAGGATGACATCACAGAGACAGGCTGAGCAGCAGAGTACAAGAGACTAAGAAAGGACAAGAAAGAGAGCAGAGCTAAGGATGACATCACAGAGACAGGCTGAGCAGCAGAGGACAAGAGACTAAGAAAGGACAAGAGAGCAGAGCTAAGGATGACATCACAGAGACAGGCTGAGCAGCGGAGGACGAGAGACTAAGAAAGGACAAGAAAGAGAGCAGAGCTAAGGATGACATCACAGAGACAGGCTGAGCAGCAGAGGACGAGAGACTAAGAAAGGACAAGAAAGAGCAGAGCTGAGGATGACATCACAGAGACAGGCTGAGCCGCAGAGTACAAGAGACTAAGAAAGGACAAGAAAGAGCAGAGCTAAGGATGACATCACAGAGACAGGCTGAGCAGCAGAGGACAAGAGACTAAGAAAGGACAAGAAAGAGAGAAGAGCTAAGGATGACATCACAGAGACAGGCTGAGCCGCAGAGGACAAGAGACTAAGAAAGGACAAGAAAGAGAGCAGAGCAGGGAGAAGCAGGATACAACAACAGTGCCTGTGGAAAAGGCCGGTTGAGGAGAAGGCATGTGGTTTGCCACGTTGAGGGCCGATTAAGGGAGCAGTTGCTGAATGGAGAAGGAAGCAGTGGGGGGGGGGAAGCGTTTCGGAAGGACGAGGAATCCCATCAGGTGCATGTTGATCAGAGTCACCGCCAGGCAATCCGGGCACAATGTCGGGTGCACGATTGTATGAGTCGCACCATACTGTTCCGGTTACGCACGAGTTACAAATTCCGTACCTCCCTGAAAATAAGTCAATGCACGATGATTTTAGCGGCACCCCACAGCTTGGGTCACACACACACAATGAAGGGTCTCAAGGTCTGTATCTCTCTGGAAAGGGAAACATCCTTTACAACGCAACTTTTACCACGCAGTGCCTTTACGACGCAACTTTTACAACGCAAACCATTACAACGCATTGCGCTGGGGGGCGCTCTAGGATAGGGAATAGATTTAATTTACTATCCAACACCTTCCCTACTATCCACGGGGACTGGAGTTGGAATAGTAAATTAAACTATTCACTATCCAGCGCCCCAAAGCATTATGCGTTGTAAAGGTATTCGTTGTAAATACCGCGTTGTAAAGGCATGCGATGTAAAAGCATGCATTGTAATGTCATACATCCCTCTGGAAATGAGCCACAAAGTCCGGTGCACACCGATATTGGTCGCACCAGACATTTCCTGTCAAACATACAGGCACAAGTTTTACAGGTAGAATGGGTCACTACTATGGTTATGCCCCCACCTCCAAGGGTCGCAACCTATGCATACTGATATTGGTGGCACCAGACATTTCCTGTCAAACATACAGGTACAGGTTTTACAGGTAGAATGGGTCACTACTATGGGTATGCCCCCACCTCCAAGGGTCGCAACCTATGAATCAGACACCACAAGCAATGAGCGTGCAGTTGGTGTGTCGCACAAGAGAGATGTGGCACGATCGATGAAGAGTGCCACGCTGGATCCCGCAACCGATGAATCCCCTCATCACCAACTAGACACTTATGCCTGCCAAGGTCCCCACGATGCAAGGGCCACACACCATAGATGCAGGCCAGAATTTAGGGCTCTGCCCAAAGGAATCAAGTCTCCTGGCACAATTCTTAGTTCTACTCCCACGCTGCGCTACCTGTTAGAATCCAGCAGACTATGTGGGCACTTGAGAGGGCACTACGCGTCAGGTGTCACAGGTAGACGGTGTGGGTGTCTCTTAGGAGGTCTTTGATGTCCCGAGACCTCTGAAAGAACAGGGGGCAAGCTCAACAAGCCCTTGGAGAGCACACTTCAGGGCGACACTCAGCAGCGGGTAGTCGGCCCAGGCCACTATTCAGGAAGGGCGCGCGGTCCCCTTCAATGGTGGTAATCCTCCTGGTGCACAACAGAGTCCTCTGGCAGTGCGCACCATATAGTTCCAAGTTCTCTGGTCCTGCGTACCCACAAGTGTATCTCACCCTTTGCTGAAGTGTGGCTCCCGTAGGTATACTGTAGTGTGCCTTTGAAGTTGGGGGTGGTTCAAAGGGTCTCCCTCTAAACCACAGATGTCTCCCCTAAATGTCAGTCCTGTCTGCCATGAGACCGTGGAATGAGGATCTTTATCTTTTTTTGAGGGCCATGATCTGGCTCCAGAGACCGAGGGGATATGTACATTGAAGCGGCAAAGCATGTCGTTGAGCCAAGACGGCTAACAACACGCTGCGTCACTTTAGAAACAAAGGGCTGCACCAGGCTTACTTGAATACGTTGCAGCCCTGCGTTTCCCACTGCGCTGCAGCTAACTTTAGCTGCCGAGCACCAACGCAGGCGCCCTTGTTGCATAGTGCAAGGCTGCCCGTATTGAGGGGGAGATTGTTTATGTGCAGGATGGTGCCCCTTCCTGCGCATAAACTACCTTTAAGCGCCATTTTGTAACTTCTAGGAGTGCTGCTTAACCCCTTCCATGCTGATGACGGCCCCCGGCCGTCATGCATCACAGTGGGCGTGTGCTGATGACGGCTGGGGGCCGTCATGAACCCGCCCACTCAATAAAACTGCCGCACAGGCGCAGAATCGCGGCCGCGCCCAAGGGGTGAATGCAGCGCACACAGAAGGAGCAAAACAGCTTTTTTTTTAAATATTGTTTATGTGCAGGCGTGGCGTTTTGCTGTTTCTACGTGTGCTTCACACCGTAGCATACATGGAAACAGCAAAAACCAGAAGAAATGAAGCATTTCTCCTCGTTACGCCTGTTTACGACCAGGGTTTCCCAGCTCTTAATTGTGGCCCGCCTCCAGTTCACGCTGCCCTTGTAAATAGGGGGCAGCATAAAAATCCATGGGTGTTGTGGTGGAACGCCCATCACAACACCCACTGCCCTTCCCATTCACGCTAAATAATCAATCCATCAATCAAGAAATTTGTATAGGGCGCTACTCACCCGGAGGGTCTCAAGGCGCTTGGGGGAGGGGGGTACGCTACTGCTCGAACAGCCAGGTCTTGTGTTGCTTCCTGAAGAAGAGGTGGTCTTGGGTCAGTCGGAGGTGGATGGGGAGGGAGTTCCAAGTCTTGGCTGCCAGGTAGGAGAAGGATCTTCCTCCGGCGGTGGCTCTTCGGATGCGTGGAATGGCGGCGAGGGCTTGGCTGGTCGATCGTAGCTGGCGGGTGGGCGTGTAGAAGGTCAGGCGGTCGTTGAGGTACTTGGGGCCCAGGTCGTGGAGGGCCTTGTGTGCGTGGGTGAGGAGTCGGAAGGTGATTCTCTTGCTGACGGGGAGCCAGTGCAGGTCTCTCAGGTGTCCGGAGATGTGGCTGTGTCGGGGGATGTCCAGGATGAGTCGTGCGGAGGCGTTCTGTATGCGCTGGAGTCTTTTCTGTAGTTTGGCTGTGGTTCCGGCGTAGAGGGTGTTTCCGTAGTCCAGTCGGCTGGTGACGAATGCCTGGGTGACCGTCTTCCTGGTTTCGGTGGAGATCCATCGGAAGATCTTTCGGAGCATGCGTAGGATGTTGAAACATGACGATGAGGCGGCGTTGACTTGTCTGGTCATCGAGAGGGAGGAGTCCAGGATGAAGCCCAGGTTTTGTGCGTGGTCCGTTGGTTTGGGAGTGGTGCCCAGGGCAGGCGGCCACCAGGAATCGTCCCAGGTGGAGGGCGATGATCCAAGGATGAGGACTTCCGTCTTGTCTGAGTTCAGTTTCAGGCGGCTGTTCTTCATCCACTCGGCTACGTCTTTCATCCATTCGTGTAGGTTGGTTCTGGCGGTGGCGGGGTCGTTGGTGAGGGAGAGGATCAGCTGGGTGTCGTCTGCGTAGGAGATGATGTTGAGGTTGTGTTGGCGTGCGATGGCCGCGAGGGGGCTCATGTAGACGTTAAAGAGAGTGGGGCTGAGTGATGATCCTTGTGGTACGCCGCAGATGACTTCGGTGGCCTCGGATCTGAACGGGGGGAGGCGGACTCTCTGGGTTCTTCCGGCAAGGAATGAGATGATCCACTCCAGTGCCTTCTCTTGGATTCCAATGTTGCTGAGGCGCTGCACTAGGGTGCGGTGGCAGACAGTATCAAATGCTGCGGAGAGGTCCAGGAGGATCAGGGCCGCTGTTTCCCCGTTGTCGAGCAGGGCTCGGATGTCGTCAGTGGCTGCGATGAGGGCGGTCTCGGTGCTGTGGTTGGCTCGGAAACCGGACTGTGAGTGGTCGAGGGATCCGTTTGTCTCGAGGAAGGCGGCAAGCTGACTGTTGACGGTCTTCTCGATGACTTTGGCAGGAAAAGGGAGGAGCGAGATGGGGCGGAAGTTCTAGAGGTCGGTGGGGTCCGCTGTTGGTTTCTTCAGGAGGGCGCTGAGTTCGGCGTGCTTCCAGCTCTCCGGGAAGGTGGCGGTGTTGAAGGAGCAGTTGATGATGTCCCGGAGTTGGGGTGGATGACGGAGTCGGCATTGTTGAAGATGTGTTGGGGGCATGGGTCGGTTGGTGATCCGGAGTGGATGGTGTTCATCGCGCGGATGGTGTCTTCGGTGCTGACCGGGGTCCATGCGCGGAGGGTGGTAGTGGGGGGCGTCAGTTCGGTGGTTGGGTGCGTGGTCTGTGCGCCGAAGCTGTTGTGTATGTCGGCGATCTTGCTGTGGAAGAACGAGGCGAGTGAGTCGCAGAGGTCTTGCGAGGGAGTGATGTCGTTGTTACCGGCGCTGGGGTTGGAGAGCTCTTTGACGATGTTGAAGAGTTCCTTGCTGTTGTGGGCGTTGTTGTCTAGTCGTTCCTTGAATGCTGTCTTCTTGGTGGTGTGGATCAGCTGGTGGTGTTTGCGGGTGGCGTGCTTGAGGGCGGTCATGTTGTCTGTAGTCGGGTCTTTGCGCCAAGCTTTCTCGAGGGTACGGCAGTTCTTCTTGGAGTTCTTGAGATCGTCGTTGAACCAGGAGGCTTTCTTGCTGCCGGGCCTGCTGGGATGGTTTTTCAGTGGTGCGAGGTCATCAGCGCAGTTGGGGATCCACTGTGTGAGGTTGTTGGCTGCTTGGTTGGGGTCCGTTGATCTGGCGGGAGGGTTCTGGTTCAGTGATGTGGTGAGCTGGTCGGTGGTGATCTTGTTCCAGCTCCTGCGGGGAACCTGTTGCGGGTGGTGGTGGGTCGTGGTCCTTCTGAAGCTGAAGTGGACGCAGCTGTAGTCTGTCCAGTGGAGTCCGGTGGAGTGGCTGAAGGAGATGTACTTGCTGGAGGAGAACACTGGGTCAAGCGTGTGTCCGGCGTAGTGGGTGGGGGTGTTCACCAGTTGCTTGAGTCCGAGGTTGGCGAGGTTGTCCAGCAGGGTTGTGGTGTTGCTGTCATTGTTGTTCTCCAGGTGGAAGTTGAGAAATACAGCAAGAAAGGAGGCCTTATTTACAAGGGAGCATTAAGCCATATTAAGTGGCTTAACAATGCCTTGTAAATAAGGCGAGGCCCCTGTTGCCATCACAATATCACTAAAAGTGACATTGTGGTGGCGATAAGAGGCTTATAAATATCCTCCCAAGTATCAAAGCCCCTTCCTCTAATCTCTCCCGCCGGCCCGCACATGTCAGAGGTCTGTCATTCCGGTTGCAGGCCCAGTGTTTTATGGCTGTGGCTGGGGAATGCCCAGATGTGCTCCCCCAACCTCCGGTGTGGACTGGATCCAAGCGCCAAGACACAAAAAGAGTTTAGAGCACAGAAATGCCCACTTTCTAGTAGTAGGATTTCTGAGCGAATTACGACATAGCCGCCTTTACCACTGGCAAGTGGTCGTTGCTGCGAACCCGACGACAGGACGCATCACGAGGCTGCTCCACTGTAATCCACTGTCGCAGCCGGCGGTGATTTCAACCATCTCCCCTTGTTAGCCGATGGGAAGAGCGAACTTCATAGGAAGCGAAAACACACACGGGTATTCCTCACTACCTGGGCAGGAGACACACCTTTGATTTGTTTATTTATTTTTGTGAAAAGTCTTATATAGTGTGAACAAGACCCATCAGGGTATAGGAGCGCTGTACATTGAGGCTGAAAAGTTATGCAGGTAAAGAAGAAAATCATAGACATAAAAGCGGTTACATCAAATGCCCACTGCAGAAAATAACAGAAATAAATGCAGTTACATCAGATTGCAATGCTGTGACGCGATTAACAATAGTTTGTATGGTTGCAGGTCTATCGTTGCAGTTGACTATTCAGGAGCGATCCTTTGACTAAGGGTGGGCAGAGTTCACATAGCAGCTCTACGCAGAACTCTGCAAAAGCCCCAAAAAACTTCACCATGCTCTGCAGACTTCCACGAGTGGGCGGAGTTGCTTGTCCCGTCCATTCGTGTGATGTTTCCGCCATATGGCAACGCGGATTGGGTATTCGAGCGGAAATGTCACACAAACTTTACCACGCAGTCGCACATGGGCACGGCCATCTTGTTTCTTTCTCTGTTATGGTACTGGGGTCTACTTTCTGATCCTTATTTAATCCTTTTAATCCTTGTTTTCTAAAACTTTTTTTCTGATCTTTTTTATTTATTATCTTATCCTCTGTCTTCCTAAGTGTATATTCTGTGTTTGTTTCAGCGTTTTTGTGTTTTAGTGAGTTTCTTACTTAATTTTTCTCTCTACTTCCTTCTTTAAATTTTTTTTACGACCTTCTCTCTTCCTATTTTTTTAATACTTTCTACTTTTTCTTTGGTCTGTCCTGCCCTCCCCCCCATCATCATGGCAGAGAAGCGTGCCATGAAAAAGGCAGCAACCAAGAGCTACGGAAGTGGTGCAGCCCAGGGCCTTGTTTTCAGAGGTCGAGGTGACAACACTTGTTATTTTTGTGCAGTGCCACCTCCCCTCCACCGTGGCAGCAGGTGACAGGCCTCGATTCGGGTACAGGCTCCGGGAGCGCCAGCAGCACTAGGCGAGGGTGCGCCGCGCAGTGTATCACTGCTCTGGGGTCCGGCGCACCTACAATCAGCTGACACACCAGTGGTCCTACGTCCTGGACCGAGAGCAGGACCTGCTGGACGTGCTAGGGGTTGAGGTCCCGGGGCTTGGTGAGTAACTAATTATTAATATTATTATCACTTGTGTGTTCTGCGCTATTGCAAATATTTTTTTCCCAAATAGCAAGCATGCTGCTCACATGCAGGTAAGTTAAGTTTACTAATCTTACTTCATGTGATTGTTATTCTCGACAGGTGCTCGGCGCGACCTAATCATATGTGTTTACGACTTTGGGCTGATTATGTAAGAACTTAAGTAATGCAGGCTAGAGACTCCTTTCCTTTGTCCTGTCACTAAGTTAGGGGGGTATACACCTGTTACAACGCATTTTTTACTCCGCACTACCATTACAACGCGACTTTTACTCCGCATACCATTACAACGCATTGCGCTGGGGGGCGCTCTAGGATAGGGAATAAGTATAATCAAATATATAAATATATAAATATATAAATAAGTATAATCAAAACCCCTCCGGGGGTTTGATGGGTCAAAGGATGCGTGGGTGGGTGAAGGATGGATGAAAGGTGAAAGAATGCCTGCCTCGTGGGTGAAAGGAATCCTCCCGGGGTTTGATGGGTCAAAGGATGCGTGGGTGGGTGAAGGATGGATGAAAGGTGAAAGGATGCCTGCCTCGTGGGTGAAAGGAATCCTCCCGGGGTTTGATGGGTCAAAGGATGCGTGGGTGGGTGAAGGATGGATGAAAGGTGAAAGGATGCCTGCCTCGTGGGTGAAAGGAATCCTCCGGGGGTTTGATGGGTCAAAGGATGCATGAGTCGTTAAATGACAAATGTGTTATGATAAAAGGTTTGTTGAGACTGAGAGCCGGGTTTGAATGGATGGACGGATGGTTTTCATAGGTGAAGACTGGCTGGAGAGAATGTAAAACTTAAACGGTGACTTAGAAGCAAAGTGAAAAATAAAAATACTAGAAGAACAATAAAATGATGAAAGGAAAAATCCATGGGAAGAAGAAGAGTAAACAAGGAAACTGTTTTATTATCAAGGTATTTGATTCAAAGGGTTGAGGTAGCAGTTCATACTACTCCCTTGACTCACAGTAATTTTTTAGGGCAAAATATATTATGTATCCTTCCAAGTACCCAATATTAACATCAATCGCCCCCTCCGAGTCCCTGCCCATGGCCTTTACCAGTGGCAGCGTGGGTGACCTATCGGCTGCATGGTTACATCAGCGGCACTGCATTCTTGGCTGTGCAATGCGCGTCTGCCTGAATTAATGTGTATGACCCTTAACCAATGTCATGGCAATGCGAACAATAAATATTAGCTATGGCATATAACACACAAGTAATAATAAAAATGTATATTTTTTATAATTACTTAGCTACTCACCTTTTTTATAATTACTTAGCTACTCTTCTAGCCCCACAACCACAACCCCTAACAGGTCCAGCAGGTCCTGCTAGCGGACCAGGATGTCGGACCAGCGGTGCGCCAACTGCTGATGGGTGCGCCAGACTCCAGAGCAGCGGCACACTGCCCGGTGCACCCTCGCCCTGTGCTGATGGTGCGCCCACATCACGTAACCGGACCCAGGCCTGCTGCCAGGGTGAAAGGGAGGTGGCGCTGGATATACAAAACAACAGCGCTGCCACCCCCAACTTGGAAAACGAGGCACGGGGTTGCACCCCTGCCTGGCGCTGCCTTGGTGAGCCCTTATCTGACATGGAGGTGGTAGGGGGAAAAGAAGGAAGGAGAGTAATAAGAACATAGTAAAGCTAAAAAATAAAAAAGTACAAAGCTCACCAAAAACACACAATATAGTAGAAAAAAACACAAATACACTCTTAGAAAAACCAAGGGTATGATAATAAAAAAAAAGGATTGAAAAAAAAGTTTTAGAAAGCAAGGATTGCAAAGCTTGAATAAAGATGGAAAAATAGGCCCCAGCACCATAATCAGAATAAGAAACACGAATGTTGCACCCATGTGCAACTGCGTGGGGCAGTTTGTGTGATATTTCCACCTGAACACGCAATCCATGTTGACGAACTGCGGAAATGTCACGTGAACAGGTGGGACAAGCAACTCTGCTGACTCGTGGAACTCCGTGTTGCGCAGTGGAGTTTTTTTTGCCACTTCACGGAGTTCCTTGTAGCGCCACTACGCGAACACTACCAGGCTTACAAAAGATGGACTTTCCTAGAAGAGACCCCCTACCAAACGGATAAGGATTAAACTAAACTTTTTCTATAGAGCCTTCACTGTCTAAGTGGCAGAAGGTGGAAAGCCCCTCTGTATTGGCATGGTCTTTTCTAGGTCTGCGCTCCACCGTAAAGTCCATTCCCTGTTGAGATATGGACCACCTTAGCAATTTGGGGTTTTCTTCTTTCGGCTGCATGATCCATCTGAGCGGTCTGTGGCTGGGTTCGTCAAGTAAGTGAGAATGAAACAGGTACGGTCTCACTTTCTTCACGGACCAAACCACAGCAAAGGCCTCCCTCTCAGTGTCTCTCAAATGCTGCTCTCCGAGGAGAAGCCGCCTGCTTATTGAATCAACAGGTTGGTCTTGGCTTTCATCATTGATCGGGGAGCGGACCGCTCCTGTCCCATGCTCAGAGGCATCAGTCTGCACAAAGAGCATCTTGGTATAATCTGGTGCTTTGAGAGTGGGTGCTGAACACATCGCTTCCGTCAGAGTGTCAACAGACTTTTGACAGCTCACTGCCCAGTTAACCTTTTTGGACATTTTCTTGGAAGTCAGTTGTGTGAGGGGAGTCGCAATGGACCCATATCCCTGCACAAACCTCCTGTAGCACCCAGCCAAGCAAAGGAATGCGCTGTCTTGAGTCTGGGTGGTTGGAGTTTCCCAAGCCAGATTGGTCTGGATTTTAATCTGTAGGGGTTCACTTGGCCTCCACCCACAACCTTTCTGGCACTTCCTTGCTTTGAAAGTAAGGCTTGCACTATTCAGAGCCTCAGCCTCCCTTCCGCTCCGAGGCCACCAAGATCATCTGCGGGGTACCCCAGGGCTCCTCACTCATCCCAACCCTCTTCAATATCTACATGAGCCCCCTCGCACGCAAACACAACATCAACATCATCTCCTACGCCGACGACACCCAACTGATACTCTCCCTCACCAAAGACCCAGCCACCACCAAAACCAACCTACAGGAAGGAATGAAAGACGTCGCAGGATGGATGAAGCTCAGCCGCCTGAAGCTCAACTCGGACAAGACGGAGGTCCTCATCCTCGGACAATCCCCATCCGCCTGGGACGACTCCTGGTGGCCCACGACGCTGGGCACCGCTCCGACACCCACGGACCACGCACGCAACCTGGGATTCATCCTGGACTCCTCCCTCAGGATGACCAAGCAAGTCAACGCAGTCTCGTCCTCATGTTTTAACACCCTGCGCATGCTCCGAAAGATCTTCCGGTGGATCCCCACCGAAACCAGAAAGACGGTCACCCAGGCCCTCGTCACCAGCCGACTGGACTACGGGAACGCCCTATACGCAGGAACCACAGTTAAACTTCAGAAACGCCTACAGCGCATACAGAACGCCTCCACACAACTCATCCTGGAGAAGTGTGGTTCAATGGTTAGAGCGGCAGATCCTGATGCAGAGGTCTAGCCCGGGACCAGGGTTCAATTCCCCGCCTTGGCGGGTCTTGGGCTAAAAAATTCCACGGACCTGATAATTCTCGCCTCGGTGCCTATTCCAATCATGGAGTCCCACTCTGCAACTCTGGGCAATAGCTTGCTTAATCTCCACAACGGCCCCCACAACGCTAAGGATGCCTGGCCTCCACCTTGGGGGTGCCCAGGAGTGGACACCTCACAGGGAAAGCCAGGATGGGTTCCACAGCGGTATTCGTACAAGCGCCTTGAGACCCTTACGGGTGAGTAGTGCGCTATACAAGTATCAATTTACATCCTGGACATCCCCCGTCACAGCCACATATCCGCCAACCTGAGAGACCTGCACTGGCTCCCCATCAGCAAGAGAATCACGCTCAGGCTGCTCACCCACGCACACAAAGCGCTCCACAACATGGGCCCCAAATACCTCAACAACCGCCTCTCGTTCTATACCCCCACCCGCCAGCTCCGCTCCACCAGCCTCGCCCTTGCCACCATCCCACGGATGCGCAGAGCCACCACCGGAGGAAGATCGTTCTCCTACCTGGCAGCCAAGACATGGAACTCCCTCCCCGCACACCTACGACTGACCCAGGACCATCTCACCTTCAGGAAACACCTCAAGACCTGGGTATTCGAGCAATAGCGCCCCCTTCAGCGCCTTGAGACACTCTCAGGTGAGTAGTGCGCTCTACAAATGCATTGATTGGTTGATTGAAGGTGGGTTGGGTGATCCTACCAGGTGGAGCTAAGGACAGCAATATCATCTAGAGACGTTTCACTGAAGGATTCCAATCCAGCAAGGATTTTATTCACAAACCTCTCAAAGGTGGCAGGGACATTCTTCCCTCCAAAGGGCAGGCTAGTAAACTGGAAGTACCCATGTGGGGTTGAAAATGCTGGTTTCTCCTTTGCCCCAAGGGTCAGACCTATCTGCCAGTACCCCGATCTAAGATTAAAAGTATTCAGATATTTGGCTTTCCCCTCAACCAGTCAATTAATTCATCAGCCCTAGGAATTGTATGTATGTCAGTTTTTGTGACTGCATTGTGGTCCCTTTAGTCCACACAAAACCTCATTTCTTTCTCTCCACCCTGGGAATGAGGCTTGGGGACTAAAACAACTGAGCTATCTGAGGGGCTCTCTGAGGGTTCAATGACTTCCAACTCCGGCATCTTGCTGACTTCAGCTTTGAAGCTTTCCGTGACATGGTCCGACTCCCTGTACATTTCTTTTGACAGGTAGACTGTCACCAGTGTCCACATCGTGTATACACCAGTTAGTCAGATCAGGGGTCAGGAAGACGATCTCAGCAAACTGCTTTAGGATTTGCCTATAACCAGTCTGCTGTTGATCGATGAGGTTATCTGACAAGACCACTCCTTCAACGTATCCATCTTTGGGGTTGTAAGAGAGGAGGTCAGGGAGAGGTGCACTCTCTGCTTCCTGGTGCTCATCTGTGACCAGGAGCATGGTCATGTCAGCCCTGTCGTTATAGGGTATCAGGTGGTTCACATGTCCGGCCCTCTTGGGGTTCCTACATGTGCCAAGGTCAACCGAATATGTGACATGAACCTTTCTTTCAAGGATAGGGTAGTGCCAGTCTATTGTCCTGGAGGGCCCTGGGCGCCACAGGCTCCAAAACCTACACCTTTTGTCCGGGTTGAAACTCTACCATGGCAGCCTGTTGGTCATACCAGAGCTTCTAGAACTCTTGCCTGACCTCAGGGTTTTTATTTGCTATGTTCATGTACTCAGCCATCCTAGAACAAAGTCCAACTCCATAATCCACAATATCCCATGTAGGTTCTGTGAGAGGTCTCTCCCATCCTTCCTTTACAAGGCAGAGTGGTGCCTTAAAGGGCGTCCAAACAGAAGCTCAAAGGAGTAAAACCCTACGCACCTTTGGTGGCTCCTCTCTGTAAGCACAAAGCAGGCATGGTAGTAAAACATCACATCCCCTTCTGAGTCTTCCATGGAGTCCACCAATTTTAGGGTCTTGTTAAACCTTTTAACATGACCAGTGGCCTGCGGATAGTATGGGATAGTGAACCGTTAGGTCACTCCACGCTCAGTCTACACGTGTTTTAAGTATGCAGACATAAAGGGGCATATGTGCAAGGAAATGTCGGCGCACGGAGCTGCGCCAAATTTGTCAGTGTCACGCTCCAACATTTCCAAAATGCAGTGATGCACCATATTTACAACAATACGGTGCATTCCTGTGCTTTCTTTGACGCTGGTGCTAAATTTAGCTGCCTAGCGCCAATGCTGGCACCTTTGCACCATAGTGCAAGGGTGACTGGGTTGCAGGTAATGATTGTTCATTTGCAGGAAGGTATCCTGCACTGGCACTGGTTTCCAGAAGGGCGATTCCGATGCATGACTTCGACAGCTGTCTGGACTCGTCAACTCCGACATGAAGTGGCTGAGGGAGTCATAATTTGAGGGGCCATAGCGCCCCCCCACCCCTTCAACCGGGGCCTTCTGAATTGGTCACAGGGGGTACCCTGGTTCCCTCCTGTCCGGGCATGTACAGTGTGGTGGGCACCAGGGTGCACGCTTGTCCACACCCTCCACTTTTTAGGTCTCGGCTAGCGTAGGCTGCGCACATGCGCAGTCTCGCTGGCGAGATTTATTGTTTTAGAGTACTTTCACTAGCGAGGGTTAAGCCCCGCCCCTCTTTCCCATTAGCTGGCGTCACCATTCATACTAAATGGTGGCCAGCCATTGGAAAAGAGGTTACAGTCATGTACTCTTTTCTCTTTTAGAGCCATCCCATTCGGACGGACTTCCCTGACTTACTGCAGGCATAAAAGGTTTCTTATCTTCTTTATGGGGCGAAACAGAAGGCCCCATAAAGAAGATAATAAATCTTTTACACCAGCAGGAAGTGGGACGGCTCTAAAAGAGAAATTTCTTTCATTTTAGTATAATTGCGGCATCCGCGCTTTACTTTTAAAATGTTATAAGTAAAGCGCGGTGCCGCAATTATACCAAAATGAAAGAAATAGATGTTTTTTCTATTTCTTTCATTTTGGTAGGTAAAATCCTGAGGCTAAACTTGATCCTGCTTTTGTAGTGTAGTTCCTTTATTCCCAATAGGCTCTGCCCATTGAAATAATATATCCTGCAGCTTAGACGTAGGACTTATGTCGACTAGGTATCTGCCAAATATATTAGACTTAATTGTGACTGCCAGCTAGCTCAGAGGTCACTAGAAACTTTCTCGAATAAACAAGAAGGGATTAGTCTCTGACAACCATATAACATGACAACTTTGTTTCCCTAGAATGAAACGTATCTCTAGAGTCGCGGAAACAATAGACGGCTATTTCACTCAGTCAGAGGTGCATGCTTAATTTCACCAGAGTTGCTAGAAATAGAGAGACGGTCGTTTTCAATAAAAGTATTTATTGAACAGTCTTATTTCTTAAGCATAAGAAATGTACTGCTACAATTGAAATGCTAGTTAAGAAGTACACTGCATATAATACGAATAGTATTATAAAATAGTACTGTAAAAGCATGATATGGTTTCTGAGCCATATACATAAAATACATAGAATGCATATAATACATACAATGATAAAATAGTGGCTAAAAGTACTCAACTGGTGCTTCTAACATACGCCTACCCTGGTGTACCTAACCTAAGCCTAGTACGAGGGAGGGAGGAAGTAAGTGAGGAGTAGTTTAAGTTTTAGTATTTCTCTGCTAAGAGTCTGTTCAAGAATTCTGTAGGGATCTAATCAGCTCCGTACCTTGGTTTTAGAATGATAGAGATCTTGTATCTCTCTCTCGGGACTCGATCTCCCAGCAACCCGCAAGGGTAGCCTGGAAACACTGGAGCTGGATTTCTTGGCAAGAGAAAAGACAGCGTCTTTTCAGTGCGTCAGTTGGAGGGTCGGCTTCCTTCGGCACTTGCAGCACAGCAGGGCGTCAGGCAAGTAGTTAGTCGATCTGCTCCTAAACCACCGTGTGTTTGACTGAGCAAATGTAGGCATATTTATACCCCTGAAGGTGCCGAGTCTGACGTAAGATTGGACATAATATCGTCACTAGTGCCTCAGTTCCTTGAAAACTCCCGGATTTCTTGGATAAATCAGTATTCAAGCAGGGAGAGGTTCCTGACTGCTGGAGGCTGGTTTTACCACGAAATAAATGTGGATTCTCGGAGTTTAGTGGAAGTAGCCATGCCGTATTAGGGCTGAACAGGCTATAACTAAATAAGGCAATGATTCTTTATGACTATATAAGGACTGGGTGATTTATACCTATATATGGGCAAGAATCGGGAAAAATTACACTAGGGTCTTAGATTCCCACATAACACTTTCAGTTTTGGATCTGTTGAGATGTACGACGCCGCGTGTCTCAGACTCCACCTCCATCTTCTGACTACATGCCGATCCACAAGAGGCGTGCCTTCTCGCGAGGAAGCAGGGCTAGTACTGAGCGTAACCAAGTGGCTTCCTTCTGCGTCACTTCCCATTTGCCCAAGTGTTTGTGGCGGCTTCATGGACCCGGATGGTGACTGGCAGCGGTAGTGCTGCAGCGGCGGTAGCGGCTACCACTGCCCCACATGGCCTCGCGACCCGGGAGCGTACAAGGACCTCGAGGTCGCCCCAGCAGTGCTGCGAGGAGGATGACAGCTGTCGAGGGTCCTGGGGGCTCGGGCGGAGCCCCAGAAGGTGGCAGCGGAGGAGGACAAGCAACCCTGTTGGAGCGGTACGGCTGCCTAATCTGCGACATCATCATCATTTACTTAATTTCGACCATAAGATCATAAAAATACACACAGCATAGTAGGAAATGCAGTTAAAAGTGATTGATAAGATGTAGGTTGAGAAGACGGTTCTGTATGGGCACATAATGGCACACAGTTTTCTGTATTAATTGAAGTACTTTTTAAACTACTGAACCTTATTCATTTCCCGGCAACTCCTCAGCCCCGGTCCGACGCGGTATGCGCTGTTTGTTCGGAGGGCCCCCTGGAGTGTGAAATCTCGTCTTCCGGGTGGCTAGCGCTCTAGCTTTGGCGCTCACACCAGTATTTAGGGGGAAGGATATGCGCACGCTCAGCGGGCACGCCGAAGGCGCGCCAAAGACAAGCCCGTCTGCTCCCGTCCGTGCCTGGCCTGGGCCGAGGGCCTGAACCCCTGCTTCACAAAGCCCAGTGTATACCATCTACTCTAGGGAAGACCTATTAGGTAGGAGACCCAGGTCAGCGTCTCCCGGTTGCCCCAGGCTCAACCCTCTGATGGAGCTAAGTAAGTGTCCAAACTGCAAATTACGTTTCTCTTATGATCCAATTAAACAGTCGTTACCTTCAATTAAACACAAACAGCAAGAGCCTATCAAAGAGATCAGGGCTATGCTACTTAACACACGTTCATTAATCAGACATAATAAGGAAATGGCGGAGATGATAGACAGTCTCAAGCTAGATCTAGTATTTGTTACGGAAACCTGGGCTAATGAGACCCCTGATCCGGACTTACTACAAGCTTTTCCCCCAGATTTTCAAATTACTAGAGCAGACAGAACCAATAAACGAGGTGGCGGACTTGCGATCATCGCTAAAGATGAAATATCAGTAAAGGCATCCTCGCTGGGCACCTCACAGGATTGCGAACTGCTAGCGTTTCAGGTCCTACTGAATCCTAATGACTCCTTGAATGGCCTATTAATTTATCGACCACCTAAAGCCCAGCCCCCTTACACTATCCTTGGTGATTTTAATTACCACCTAGAGAATGTTTCTGATGTCACTAACGTCGAACTTCTCGAGGTTATGGCGAGATTGGGCTTGGAGCGATTGATCAAAGAGAGCACCTACGACGCCGGACACACCCTTGACGGTATTTTTACTTTCAACCCCAAGATTAAGATACACAGATACTCCCGGTAGAATGGTCAGACCACAGAGCAATCATATTTACAATCAAGGCTACTTCCCAAGCAAAAGCAGGGCCCGAACCGCCTGTGATTCATTCTTATCGTAACTGGGCGAAAATCGACCTTGACCACTTTCACACACTACTTCAGGAAAACGAACCTAGCCTGGGGCTAGACACCAACTTGGCAGTTCAAATCTAACCAAATGGATCGCACAGGCCGCCAACACAGCTGCTCTTTTCATAACTTCCTCTACAAGAAGAAAAAGACCGTCTGAACCTTGGTTCTCAGACAAGCTAAGGACTCAAAAACAGCTGTGCAGAAGGACAGAAAAACAATGGAGACTAAATTATGATATGGAATTGAAAATGAAATATGCCAAGTCTCTGGCCTTTTATAAAAAGCTAATCAGGAAAGAAAAATGCAGATACTACGCAGCCACAATTTCTGCAACAAACAACTCAATTCAAAGGATCTTTATTCGGTGATTAAAAAACACTATAAAAGCAAATATATATACACAATTTAAAACATAATTAAATATTATCTAGACCCCGACTAACATTTATACAAATGATTTAAAAAGCTTTACAAAGTCCACGATCAGGCCGACCCTCTTGTTATCCTTAATCTTAAAGAAACTTTCAAGAAATTCATTACACAGCACAATGTACGGGGGTCATTCGCCCTGTTGTATAGCTCCTATATATCCTTATATCGTGTTAAGTTAGCATAGGTACATTTGAGATTTAAACGCCATTTTTCCTTTCTTGCAACTTCTGCACACGACCCTTAATTGTTGACTTAGCTTTCAACCTAGTGGTTTGCCGTGGTGTATGTGAGAATAATATGTTATTGCTCTGATATCAGTTTTGTTTAATAAACCATGTCTGCACGGAGAGTGCTGAAGTTTCAGGAGCAACACGATATGGAATTGTTATGAGGTCTGATCTCCACGCCTTCATAGTCATAACACAAGTGCAGCCTTTGCCAACTTGGGCTTGAGGCGGGATTGATATTGCTTTGCACGAGAATTGTTAACACACTTGATGCGGTGCACATGCAGAGAGAGCTGGTGTATGCTGATGTGATTCCTTCATGCTAGGACACTAAGGTATGGGCCCGCCCTAAAACAACCCAAAGAGACCTTCTTAGCTAATAATATAATATATGTGTCAGGGAGGGTGAGATATAAGTGTTGTTAACTCTTATTCATTACAGCATGTTAACATGCTGTCACCATTCGCTTTTTATGTCTTAGTAACTATGCTGATAATTTTGCTACTGATAATAAGTATACTTGTATTATCAAAGATACTGCGCCTGAGAAGACGGCATTAGTAAATAAACATTTCAAATGCACATGTGTCTTCTTTACTCCATGTTCTGGTTTGTAATGATAATATAACGAAAGAGTGTTCATGAGTCCCACGTACCCTGAGGTACTGTAAGTTCATGTTCTGGTTTGTCTAAACATTGGGTGTTTGATATGTCCAATGAGACACTGTAGCTAGCTCGGTAAGGGGTGAGTTGGTTGCTAAGGTAAGTTTTGGGACATCCTAATTTGCCGAGGTTCCACTCCTCTGTGCACAGTTCTGTGTGAGTACAGAAACCCTGCAACATGGCGCCCAACGGTTTCGGTGGTCTTATATCATGACACTCGAGTAGTTTATCGTTCATGCCTTAACCCCTTCACGTCCGTTTCCGGAAAACGGGGTGTTGGTGAAACCTACCTATTTTTTGAAATAGGTCTTTATTCAAGCTTGATTCTTACTTAAACGGTTTCTTTGAATTACTACCCAGTTGTGCTACAAAGTATTCTTTGTGTTTTCTTGTTTCCGATTCTGTGATGGCGGCTGCGGTGGCTATTGCACAGCATAGTCGCGTAGCGGTACGCAACCATCTTCAGACGTACCAGGTCCCAGTAGATGGGATGGCTGTGATTTTCGTGGTAAGTGCAGATCCGGCGTTTCCTTACGAGTTGTTTTACTCTTGGGTTACGTTTCCGGCTGTGGACGCTAATTCTGGTTTGTACCACTCCTACACCGCCTCGGATGTCCCGGCGGAATATACGCCATACAGGGCATTGGAAATACCTATTGATCATTGGCAGCATCGAGTTTGGTTTGATGGCGCCCTCCCCCACTCTTTGTCCCGTGCGAGGTTAGGTCCACTCTCAATTCCAGGTACTAATTGGCCTGCATTGGGTGGCTTTACCCCGCACCCGAATCACGGGGCTTGTACCCTGGCAGAAATTCGCAGGCTACATGTAGTTTCCATTTCCGTGATTCGTGCTTTAGTGCAATACATTGGTCGACATCTTCCTGGTGGTCCCCAGGGGGGTGCGGCCGCTCCCATGGAACGAGGCGGAATGCGTCTCAATCCAGTGATGGTAAATTCGGTTTTTGGTGCGCGTCCTGTTGACAACGATGACTTCCCATTCTGGCTAGCAGAGAAGTTTGATCAACTGGAAGCGGTTTTTCCGAATTCTACTCCGGCTGATAAACATAGAATGTTAACGATTACTCTACCGAAGGATATTACTCCTGAACTTGCTGACTGTGACAGCTGGGGAAAAACATTTGCGGCAGTTTATACAAGGTGCTTCGGCACCCCGTCTATGACTGCCCTGCCTGAAATCGTTAGACGTGTTCAGAATGATCACGGTCCAGAGGCAGCGGTTGAATTGGGTATGCGCCTGTGTGGTTCATTTGAGATTGTAAGTGATCTCATTCTCTCCAATGTTAAAGGAGATGCAGTTAACTTTCAGGTGTCGAATGCTTTGGCTGCTCTGCCCGATGCCGACAAACCCCGCCAGTTAGCAAAGATTGTGGTGGCCGCTTATAAAACGATTGGCCGCACAAGTAGAGGTCTGAAATATTTTCCAGTAAAGGAGAAAAAACAACCACAGGGACAATCTGCAGTGACAGATGCCCAGCCCAAGTCCAAGAAATCGAATTGGCCTAAAAAACAGACACAGGGGAAGCAGACAATGCAGACTCAGGGTACTTTTCCTGCAATACAAGCTCCTGCGCCATCCGAAAAAGTTTATGATTTGCGCGACCGCGCGATGATTAAATCACCTGATCGTTTTCAGGGTTCTGATCAACGCTCTCCTCGTTCCTTTCAGGACACATCGGCCCCGAAGACCGGTGGAGGAGGAGGGGGTGGACGTGGACGTGGTGGCCAACAAGGACGTGGTCAGTCCCGCCAGACGGACGGCGCAGTGAAGCAGGAGGATTCTACGCCTAGGCGTCCGCAGTTTGCGAAAAAGAAAGTCGCAGCCTTAACAGCGCATCGATATGCCACAGATAGTGAGAACGCGGCTTCGGAATCTGACGTGGGCTCTGACCTTGCTGGACAGTGCGGCGGAGATAACCATAGTCAGAGAGGCGCTGCGTCCACTACTGAGGGTGACAGCGACTAATGTCTACGTTGTGATAGAAACAGCGGATACGAGACTTGCTCCCCCTGAAAGACTATATGAAATTGTCCTGTTAATTGAAGGTGACATACAGCGTACCGTTAAAGGTGTATTTTGGGAGAATCTGTCTTCTACATATGATATTTTACTTTCGGAGGCTGACTGGCCCCCACCTTTTGTGCTTGCGGCGCCGCGAGGGGAGGAGGTGATCCTACCCAGTTTCGCGAACACTGTCTCGAAAGAGCATGCGCAGCATTTTGCAGAAGAGTGGGCTCGGGCTCTCGCACCGGCTCTGTACCGTAACCAATGTGGTTGGGATAAATTGTCGCCTTGCCACGAAATTCCGTTGCGGTCTCAGCCGCAGCCTCAACCTCAATATCCCATTCGGCGTGAAGCGAAATCTTCCGTCGCGGAAATCCTTGAACAATTGGAATATCAGGGAGTTATTGAAACGTGTGTGTCACCGATGAATAATCCCCTTTTTACTGTGAACAAACCTGACGGATCATATCGTTTGGTTTTGGATTACCGGCATTTAAACTCGCATTGCCGTAACTGTGCAGTACAGAATACCCACGGCTCTGCCCTAGTGGATAGTCTCGTGCGTAAGCGTTTCAAGACAACGCTTGACATATCCAATGGTTTTTATGCCCACAGATTGGACAGCTTTAGCTCCCAATGGACCAGTTTTACAAGCGCTGGAGTCCAAAAGCAATTCCGGCGTCTTCCAATGGGCTACAAGAATAGTCCTGGTATATTTACCGCTCGAATTGTCTCTATTCTGGAGGCACTTGACCCTGATGCTTTTTCGTATGTGGATGACATATATCTCACAGACGACGATATTTGGGAGCATCTGTGTCGTGTAAATTCTCTTGTTTGCAACTTCGCAGACATGGGTTACAAATTCAACTTTGCAAAATCGCACATTGCTGAACACACAGTGTTGTTTTTGGGCTATGAGCTCAACAATGAAGGTAGAGGTTTGGCTCCTCACTTCTTAGAGAAGTGCGCACAATTACGCGCTCCAACAACGCTGAAAAAATTACAGTCTTTACTGGGCTTTTTGAATTTCGGCAGAACTTACATTCCGGAATATGCCCAGCGTATCAAGCCTTTGTATGCTTTGATCCAACCAACATTCTCAAAATCATGCTGGCTGCCTGAGCATTCAGCCATTTTGCAATCCTTGCAGGCTGATCTGCTCGCTTCTAAATATTTACTGACTCGTGATAACCACACCAACCTGGTAATAAGAATAATTCCTGGGACGGTGGGTTTCACATACCTCACTTTTAATGAAGGTGACACAGTACCTATCGCTTACAAGTCTCACTTGTACACTTCGGCTGAGATGCGGTTTCCCACAGTGGAAAAAGTTTTAACTGCTGTACAGATGGCAATTCTGAAAGAACGTGCTCTGTCACAGGGGAAACGCATGCTAGTGGTAACACCCTGTCCTCATTTGGAGGCAGTCACGAAAGCGAGTGTACCAAATTCAAAAGCTTTGCACCCTCGGTGGATTCAGTGGGCTGCGTCATTGTCATCCTCGGATGTCATGTTTATTTTTGACGCTTCCTTACGGTCGCAGGAGTACTTGCAGTATGAATTCGTTCATCCTGCTCCTCTGGCGATGCGACCTTTGGAGGACTTCCATTGCATCATTTACACTGATGGGTCGGCGCAGGTTGCGCATGGCTCTAAACATGCCTACGTTTCCGCATGCGCCATTGTGGTCGGTGCTATGTTAAATGATGAGTTCATTTCCAGGGAGGTACACACGTTGCCCCTGGGCGATTGCACCGCACAATTGGCGGAGCTTCGTGCTCTATTACTAGCTTTGGAGTACGCGGATCCAAGTGTTACTACTCTAATTGTAAGTGATTCTTACTACTGTGTCCAGTCTTACAATGAAAACTTGTTCTTTTGGATTCAAAATGACTTTCATGATTCCAAGGGTAGCACAATAAAACATAAAATGATCTGGGTTCGAGTGGCAGAGCTTCAGGCTATGTTGCCACTCGTTTATGTGATTCATACTCTCGGTCATCAGTGCGTAGGAGTTCACGCTGTTGGCAACTCGCTTGCTGATGAAGCAGCGAAATCAGCAGTATCTACATACTTAGTTGCAGCAGTTACTAGGTCTAAATCCAAGATTGATAGCGACATCTTGGCAGCGATTGCTGCCTCTGAGAAGGGAAGTAAACATCCTGCGGGATTCCCTTCGAAGTATAAATACCACTTAAGTCCCGAAAAGGTTCCTTTTGTGACAATTCCTGATGTTGAAGAACGGCTGATTCCCAACTCGGATCGCAGAGCAGACTTGATTACAGCGGCTCATGAAGGTGTGGCGTCTGCGCATGCGGGCGTCTCGGCAACTGTAACTCAATTACAATTACGTTTCTGGTGGCGGGGACTGTACAAACAGACGCGTGAATATGTCCTTCTTTGTGACATCTGCCAGCAGATTAAACCTTCAACTGCTACGCGTCCGCCTCAGACTCAGTTGTACATTTCTAATAAACCGCTAGGCTGTGTTTATTTAGATCACTGCGGTCCATTTTCATCTGATACTGCGTATAAATACATCTTAGTAGCAGTTGACTCATGCACACGCTTTGTGTGGGTATGGCCACATCGCAGCGCTGATTCACGGACTGTCATTAGAGATTTGCGTATCTTTATAGGGATTTTTGCCTGTGGTACCTTCCATTCGGATCAGGGTCCGGCTTTCGCCTCTAAGGCGTATAAGGATGCCATGACTTCGATGGGGGTCCAAGTCAAGTTTTCGTCACCCTACAGACCTGAGGGTAATAGTGTAGTTGAACGAATGAACCGTGATTTAAAGCAATCTTTGACAGCCCGAGTTATAGGCACTGGCAGAAACTGGCTAGCTCACCTCTATGGCGTGCAGCGTGCTCTTAATAATCTCCCTAGAAGGTCTCTGGGTGGGCGGACCCCATACGAAATGCTCTTTGGCATCAAGATGTACGTCCCTGACCTTGACGGTCTAGACTCAGTGGTTCGCGCCACTTCCTTTGACGCAGATGAACATTGCAATGTTTTACAGAATCTACAAAAGACCAGAGACACTCTTGCAAAGGAACATTTGCCCTCCACATCGGATGATGCGTTGCAGATCCCGGTAGTTGGCTGGCTACCCCAAGTTGGCGAACTGGTTCGAGAGAAGATCGACAACAAGCAAGAGTTTGGTCCCTCCTATCGAGCTCCAGTCCCAGTGCTTGGAGTGAAGGGCACAAGAACAGTCATTCTACCACCACTTCCAGGTCGTAAGGAAAACAGGTTTATTTCTATTGACAATGTCAAGATACACAGAGTGGCCGATTCTTCTTAGCATGACACCGGCTGTTTCCTGTCCTTCCATTGTGAGAAATTCAATTATGCCCACTGCTTCTAATAATGAACCTGAGGTGGCCATCGAATTACCTGCTGTTTCCAGTCCATTATTGAATAATTTACCAGGAACTAACCTTGATGAGACAGACTATACATACCCCACTGATTTGTCCATGCCTGACCTGCAAGCTCGTTTAGCCACGGAATCCAGATTTTCATTTGACTCTGCTTCCCTTGCCTCGAAAAAACCCTCTAAAATTGCAGTATATGCTAGCCTGTTTAAAAAACATTTTTTGATACCTCCTTGGATATACATTTGGCTGGTCCTTTTTTCAGTTTACCTTTTTATGTCAATTGGTTTTGTGTTTTATTTTTTTCGGATTATGAATGGACACTATGTCGAGGAGAGAACTTGCATTACTCATTTAAATGGAACATTGGCCCCACTTTCCTCTTCACATTCTACACACAGATTAAAAAGAGACTTGACTTTGGTTAACATCACAGCATGGCCTGTTCTGGATGGAATCGCGTGGGATGCAGTTCGTTTTCAGATTCATGGTCCAACGGAAGTCGTTAATGTTCCTAATGTACTGAGAGTTAATATGGGGGATGTGGTGAAACAAAACATTCGTTCTGATGATTGGGATGTTAATGCTGTGGAAAGTTTGTTTTCTGATTTGAAATACTATGCTGCTTTTGATGCTGAGGATTTATATTTAGAATCTGCTAATTATGGTGAATTGTTCTGTTACCAACATTATGGCAATCACTTCTTACACAAGACAACTTCCCGAAGGGATGCAGTTAATTTTACTCAGTGGGAACATTGCCCAGCACCTACACAAGGGAGTTCAGAAACGTTTCTTAAAAAGTATACTTATTTCACTGACTTTAATCAGTCCAATCCCGAGTCATTTTATTTTAAATTTAACAAACAGCCACTGTCCAAGGTTCGACTTACAAATACAAAATTGTTGTATTCGAAGGCCTTCCTAGATCAATTAGTTACTGGGGGGTATGAGTTATGGAAGGATACCATAGACCTTAAATCAGTTTGGGGCTCAAGGGCCTGGCAGGTACGAGGCACTGAGGCTTTGCACCGTGCATGTCTCATCCCAAATCATATGTGGTTTTTAAATGAAACCATTTCCCAGACCACATGCTTTGGATTGGCTACATCTAAAAGGTTGAACACCCCGTCTTTCCCGGAGTTGGAGGAATATGAGAATTGGAGTAATTTTACTAAATTGTCCATTAGAGAAATACAGGCTCTGCTTCTGAATTCCTCCTTTAACATTTCCAGTATGAATCCCAAGGGTTGGCTGCTTTGGCACCGTAGTGCTGATTCTTGCCAAAAAAGATTTTTAAATATAACTGACGGTTTTAAGACTGTTAGATCTGATCCCCGTTTTGATTTGAGTCATACTGTCACCTCTTACTCTGTGGGCAAGTTGTGTCAAGCTTGGCTGAAACATTCAACTTTACCTGCGGTTAAGTATCACCTTTCCAAACTGAATGCAGACGTGGATTTGAATGATTTCATTAAAGGCCCAGCTAGTGGCAGGTCGAAAAGATGGTTATATGGGGTTTACAATGAACTTTGGAAACTCTCACAGATTGAGGCTGCTTCACGCCTTAGGGCTATTGATCAGGCGAATCTTGAGAAAGTGCTTGCAGTTGTTGACAATAGCATTAACGTGCTTTCCTCTAGAATTTACACATTAGATAATATTGTGTCGTCTGTTGTTGATATTGTGCATGATGAAGTGTCTGTATTATACCATGGTCAAAATCAATTACGGTCAATCATGCAGTTTGCATGGACACTTCAGACTCTGAAAATGGGTAAAGTTCCCTGGGGATACATGAACGTTTCCTCTTTATTTGCACCGTTTAATTTGACAGACAAACAACGCTTGCTTTCGATGCGTGATGCTTCCTTTTCTATGCTACATATTGAAAGGTTGGAATCTTTACCTTTTTCTGTGGCAGAAGCCACTGCTGCTACGTGGCTTATCCACGGTTTAATAACGCTGCCTTTTGCTTTATATAAGTTTTCAAATTGTATGAAATATGTGCCAATAGGTCGTTTTGAACCCTTAGGTAGCGGTTTTCTTCATGAGGTCTGGTCACTCCCATACACGTACAGATGTTTCAAGGATGAACAAGAAGTTTATCTAACAGGGGATGAGTGTACTGAGACGCCAGATCATTCTTTAATGTGTAGACACATACAGTTACACGGTTCATGTAACAAGGACAGACCGAATATGGCTTGCGTTTTACAGGGCACGCCAGTTCCTGCTATCATCCCCACGTTTAAATTGTTAGAGAATGGTAGTTATTTAATGCTCAATAATGAAAACTGTTGTGGTTTAATTAAAGGTATAGCTTTCATAGTAACGGTTAGTGAGCGAGTTATTTGCTGCAGAAATGTTCTTTATCCTCCCACACGTGAACATAGGGAGTCTTCCATTTGGCCACAGATACCGACCTTGGGAGCAGAATTCAGCGGCATGGCTAGAATAAGAGCTCTATTGTCCCAGAAAGAGGTGGCCTTGAGCTCGGCCCGTGAAACTTTCGTGCTTCACATTGCTAACACCCGTACGGAGGTTCAGGCTCTATTAAACACTGATTTGCCTTTGCATTTCGGAGCCATGGTCCGTTCTATCTTTAACGCATCCTCCACAACGGGCCTAGCACATTTTTTTAAAGTTGTGAGCGGTGGTCTCGTGACTTCCTTTGAGAAGATTTTTGGAGTCATCCCTGCCTTCTTCCATTCTATTTTTTCGTCCTTATTTGGAGGGTTCCCATTTTTACTTGCATTAGCGGCTGGCGCATTGGTGGTTTTCTGCCTTTTTAAATATGGATGCCCTTCCTGTGCAAGACCACGCACAGCTGCTACTGACGCGGTTTCGCAACCGCATGCTTGATTATTATGGCACACTGCCGTTAGCGACTCTAAGCACGGCGTTTGGATTATCTTTTCGGTTCTCCTATTTCACCTGTGTCCAGCCTGTATTTCGCTGCCTGACCTGTGATTTCCTTTGGGCCATTGATTTGTGTCTCTGCGGACCAGTATCTTCTGACGTCGATTTTGATCAACTGATGAGTCCTATCATTGCTCACGAGTTGGTTTGTTCTGACGAAAGGATTATGGCCTTGGCGGTGGCACATGGACTAATGGGTCCCTGGGATGTGTTGTCGGCAGCGCAAAATTTCTTGGAACTAAGTTTTCTTGAGAACCCACCGAGCTGTCCTCTGATGGTTATAGAGGATCCGGTGCTGGAGGATCACGTATGTTCCTTTCATCTTTTAAATTGGATGGCTGAACTGTTTTCGGATGAGGACAGTGACTTCCTCCTGGAGGCTGTTGCAGCTTACTTTTCATATACAGTCTTATCATAGACACTGCCTCAAATTGACATGCTGATTGATAGCATTTACATTTTATTTTTGCTTGCCTATTGGCTTGAGCCACATTATATTGGCTATTTTTTAGCATTAGTTTTTATAATTGAATTTTTATTCATGCTCGTTTATAAATGGATTCTGCTCTCATGTGATGGCACTTCTGTTACCTTATTTAGTCCGTTCTCGGATCATGGGGGGGTGTTGTATAGCTCCTATATATCCTTATATCGTGTTAAGTTAGCATAGGTACATTTGAGATTTAAACGCCATTTTTCCTTTCTTGCAACTTCTGCACACGACCCTTAATTGTTGACTTAGCTTTCAACCTAGTGGTTTGCCGTGGTGTATGTGAGAATAATATGTTATTGCTCTGATATCAGTTTTGTTTAATAAACCATGTCTGCACGGAGAGTGCTGAAGTTTCAGGAGCAACACGATATGGAATTGTTATGAGGTCTGATCTCCACGCCTTCATAGTCATAACACAAGTGCAGCCTTTGCCAACTTGGGCTTGAGGCGGGATTGCTATTGCTTTGCACGAGAATTGTTAACACACTTGATGCGGTGCACATGCAGAGAGAGCTGGTGTATGCTGATGTGATTCCTTCATGCTAGGACACTAAGGTATGGGCCCGCCCTAAAACAACCCAAAGAGACCTTCTTAGCTAATAATATAATATATGTGTCAGGGAGGGTGAGATATAAGTGTTGTTAACTCTTATTCATTACAGCATGTTAACATGCTGTCACCATTCGCTTTTTATGTCTTAGTAACTATGCTGATAATTTTGCTACTGATAATAAGTATACTTGTATTATCAAAGATACTGCGCCTGAGAAGACGGCATTAGTAAATAAACATTTCAAATGCACATGTGTCTTCTTTACTCCATGTTCTGGTTTGTAATGATAATATAACGAAAGAGTGTTCATGAGTCCCACGTACCCTGAGGTACTGTAAGTTCATGTTCTGGTTTGTCTAAACATTGGGTGTTTGATATGTCCAATGAGACACTGTAGCTAGCTCGGTAAGGGGTGAGTTGGTTGCTAAGGTAAGTTTTGGGACATCCTAATTTGCCGAGGTTCCACTCCTCTGTGCACAGTTCTGTGTGAGTACAGAAACCCTGCAACAGCCCTTTGCAAGAAGAGTAGAGCGGCTTTAGCATGTCTCAACTTGGCCTGTTTTAAAATATCCACCAGGAATCTACGCCTAGGTGTTACATAAAAAGAACTCAAAAGTACAAAATGAAGGGTGTCCTGCGGGGACCTATTGTCGCAGCCGCAGGCACCCTTCTGCTCAACTGATGAAGTAAAACCTGGTGGATCAGCTAATAATCAATCAATCAATCAGACATTTGTATAGCGCGCTACTCACCCGGAGGGTCTCAAGGCCCTTGGGGGGGGGGTCCTCTACTGTTCGAACAGCCAGGTCTTGAGTGGCTTCCTGAAGGAGAGGTGGTCTTGGGTCAGGCGGAGGTGGATGGGGAGGGAGTTCCATGTCTTGGCAGCCAGGTAGGAGAAGGATCTTCCTCCCGTTGAGGCTCTTCGGATGCGGGGAACGACGGCGAGGGTGTGGCTGGTCGATCGTAGTTGTCGGGTGGGGGTGTAGAAGGTCAGGCGGTCGTTGAGGTATCTGGGTCCTTGGTTGTGGAGAGCTTTGTGTGCATGGGTGAGGAGTCGGAACGTGATTCTCTTGTTGACGGGGAGCCAGTGCAGGTCTCTCAGGTGTCCGGTGATGTGGCTGCGTCGGGGGATGTCCATGATGAGTCGTGCTGAGGCGTTCTGGATGCGCTGCAGCCTGTTCTGGAGTTTGGCTGTGGTTCCGGTGTAGAGGGAGTTGCCGTAGTCCAGACGGCTGGTGACGAGGGCCTGGATGACCGTCTTCCTGGTTTCGGTGGGGATCCACCGGAAGATCTTGCGTAGCAGGCGAAGGATATTGAAGCATGACGAGTCCAGGGCGTTGACTTGTCTGGTCATCGAGAGGGAGGAGTCCAGGATGAAGCCCAGGTTGCGTGCGTGGTCCGTTGGTTTGGGTGCGCTGCCCAGGGCGGTGGGCCACCAGGAGTCGTCCCAGGCGGAGGGTGATGATCCCTGGATGAGGACTTCCGTCTTGTCTGAGTTCAGTTTCAGGCGGCTGTTCATCATCCACTCGGCTATGTCTTTCATCCCTTCGTGTAGGTTGGTTCTGGCGGTTGCGGGGTCGTTGGTGAGGGAGAGGATCAGCTGGGTGTCGTCGGCGTAGGAGAGGATGTTGAGGTTGTGTTGGCGTGCGATGGCCGCGAGGGGGCTCATGTAGACGTTGAACAGCGTGGGGCTCAGTGATGAACCTTGCGGTATGCCGCAGATGACTTCGATGGCCTCGGATATGAATGGGGGGAGGCGGACTCTCTGTGTTCTTCTGGTGAGGAAGGAGGTGATCCACTCCAGTGCCTTCTCCTGGATTCCGATGTTGTTCAGGCGCTGCACTAGGGTGTGGTGGCAGACAGTGTCGAACGCTGCGGAGAGTTCTAGGTGGATAAGGGCCGCTGTTTCTCCGTTGTCGAGCAGGGCCCGGATGTCGTCTGTGGCTGCGATGAGGGCGGTCTTGGTGCTGTGGTTGGCCCGGAAGCCGGATTGTGAGTGGTCGAGGGATCCATTCGTCTCGAGGAAGGCGGCCAGCTGTCTGTTGACGGTCTTCTCGATGACATTGGCGGGAAAAGGAAGGAGCGAGATGGGGCGGTAGTTTTTGAGGTCGGTGGGGTCCGCTGATGGTTTCTTCAGCAGGGTGCTCAGCTTGGCGTGCTTCCAGCTCTCTGGGAAGGTGGCGGTGTCGAAGGAGGCGTTGATGATGTCCCGGAGATGAGGTGCGATGACTGAGTCGGCTTTGTTGAAGACGTGGTGAGGGCAGGGGTCGGTTGGTGATCCGGAGTGGATGGAGTTCATCGTGCGGATGGTGTCTTCCGTGTTGACCGGAGTCCAGGTGCGGAGGGTGCTGGTGGGTGGCGTTGGTGCGGTCGTAGGGTACGTTGGTTGTGTGCTGAAGCTGTTGTGTATGTCTGCGATCTTGCTGTGGAAGAACGAGGCGAGCGAGTTGCAGAGGTCTTGCGAGGGAGTGATGTCGTTGTTTCCGGCACTTGGGTTCGAGAGCTCTTTGACGATGTTGAAGAGTTCCTTGCTGTTGTGGGCGTTGTTGTCCAGTGGTTCCTTGAATACGGTTTTCTTGGTGGTGCGGATCAGTTGGTGGTGTTTTCGGGTGGCGTGCTTGAGGGTGGTCATGTTGTCTGTAGTTGGGTCCCTGCGCCAGACTTTCTCGAGGGCTCTGCAGTTCTTCTTGGAGCTCTTGAGTTCGTCGGTGAACCAGGATGCTTTCTTACAGCCGGGTCTGACGGGGGGGGGGGGGTCTTCAATGGGGCGAGGTCGTCTGCGCAGCTGGTGATCCATCTTGTTAGGTTGTCGGCGGCTTGGTTGGGGTTCGTTGAGCTGGCGGGGGGGTTCTGACTTAGGGATGAGGCGAGTTGGTCGGTGGTGATCTTGATCCAGCTTCTACGGGGAACCTGTTGCGGGTGGTGGTGAGTGGTGGTCCTATTGAAGCTGAAGTGGACGCAGCTGTGGTCTGACCAGTGGAGCCCGGTGGCGTGGCTGAAGGAGATGTCGTTGCTGGAGGAGAAGACGGGGTCAAGTGTGTGGCCGGCGTAGTGGGTGGGGGTGGTCACCCGTTGTTTGAGTCCGAGGTTGGCGAGGTTGTCCAGCAGGGTGGTGGTGTTGCGGTCGTTGTTGTTCTCCAGGTGGAAGTTGAGGTCTCCTAGGAGGATGTTGTCAGCGGAGGAGAGGGCGTGCGGGCTGATGAAGTCGGCGATGTCTTCGCTGAATTGTGCGCGGGGTCCTGGAGGTCTGTAGATTAGGGTGGCTCTGAGAGTGGTCTTGGGGTCGGTGTATATCTGGAAGTGAAGGTGTTCGGCGGTTGTGAGGGTGTCGTCGGAGTTGGTCGTGATGCGGATGGTGTTCTTGTGGACGATGGCGATGCCTCCTCCGGTCTGGTTGACGTGGTCCTTCCGGATGATCTTGTATCCGTCCGGGATGGCGATGGCGATGTCGGGCGCTGAGGAGGCGTTCATCCATGTTTCTGTGAGGAAGGCGACGTCTGGCGATGTGGAGTCGAGGAGGTTCCAGAGTTCGCCGGCGTGTCTGTGGACGGAGCGGGTGTTGAGCAGGATGCACTTCAGGTGGTTGCTGCTTGTGTTCGGCTTGGCAGATGCGGTGCAGGTCCGGATGCAGGAGAACTTGCAGGATTGGCAGGTGAAGGGTCTGTGGGTGCGTCCTGCGGTGGCAGCCGGGGATCCGGCCGGTGTTGAGTGCGCTGAGGGTGGTGGCGTCGTAGATCCGGCGGGTAGGATGGCATCTGCGGGGGCCAGGGTGTCTGGTGCTGGGCGCGGTCCAGGCACGGACGGGCGCAGACGGGCTTGCCTTCCGCGCACCATTGGCGCACCCGCTGCGTGTGAACGCTGCGCGTCCGCATGCACTCTGCCATAAATGGAGAGTGGGAGGGGCGGGGCGAGGGAGGAGCAGCTGGGAGGCGTGAGCGGGGTGGCGAGTGGGGGGGAGCGGTGCGGTGATGCTGGAGGGAGCGTGGGTGGGGCCGCGGGGAGCAGCGGCAGGGAGCGGGTGAAGGACTGGACTATTAAGAACCAGCGGTGCCAGGGAACAACACCTGAAACCTTCGTAGGATACCTGTTCGGCGCGCAAGTGACAGAGACACGGGACACTTCCTTCGGCGTCAAAGATCAGCGTTTATTACTGCAGGGATGCAAAAGTCATGGGAAGTACAACAGAGTGTAGGTTCCAAGAGTCTGCTTCAAATTGCAAATGTGCGTCGCTCCTTTTATACACATTTTCAGCATTCAATAACGTAACGAACAAAAGGTTACAACTCAGGGGCATATTACCAACCAATAGAGATAATTTTTGTCTCTAACTTGTTTAGAGACATAAATTATCGCCGCACATCGGCGATTTTTATCGCAGATAAACCTTGCTATTAGCAAGGTTTATCGCAAATGCGATAAAAAACGGCCGCAATGCATGAATATCGCTGAAAAGTCAGCGATATTCATGCATTATCGAGCAAATGCTCTTAGCCATGTTATCCACCTCCCATTGGATAACATGGCTAAGAACTGCTCCTGGGCAAGTGTTAGCTTTAGGAGATATTCGCGCTTAGCGCGAATATCTCCAAAAGTTGGTAATAGGAGATAGCGATGTTAGCGACTGTTTTCAGTCGCTAACATCTTGGCACGCCCACTTTGCATGTCATTAGTGATAAATATTACTGACATGCAAAGCGGGGCCCAAGATGGTCACTATCTCCTATTAGCTGTCGCTAACTGGTGTTAGCGACAGCATGGAAATAGGGAGATAATTTTATCTCCGCTTTCTTGGCTTTTAAAGCCAAAAAAGCGGAGATAAAGCCCCTTGATAATACACCCCTAAGTTCCCACAATAAACTTAAAAGGCTTCATTCATGGTGTCGGAAACCCGGAACATAATCACAGTAACATTTGTCGGTTCCCAACTGTAAAAGCACATTATCCTGCTGCTATGCACATTCCACTCTACTTGTAAAAGGACGAGAGTAAGAGACAGGAACAGCTGCAAGGAAGACAGACAACAGTAGAGAAAAAGAGTGTGAGGGTAATATCGGAAGCATGATCACAGGATCAAAGGATTCGATCCTAGCATATGCACGGCTGAAACAATAGACCGGCACGGCAAGATTACCCTCAAGCGGAGCCATCTGCCTTTGCAGTGTCATTCCCCTGATCATAAAAGATGCAAAGAAGGGAAAATGCGTCTTCCGTAAAGCTTGGGAACTAAGGGTCATGATGCAGACATTTGCCTGTCCGCTGACTACGTGAGGGCAAGAAACAAAATGGATGCCGTATCTAAAATGGAACCCGAGGGTTCGGATGTAGAAACACGTAAATAAGGCGAACCCTGCCAAGTAGTGTAGCGAAAACGCGTACACTCACTAAACTCGTCATTTACGGTTCATAGATACCAAACTTGCCCATATTCGTTCATGCCCAGAACATCATAACGATTCTCACGGAACCTCAGACGCTCCTTTTGCCCTCATGTAGGCAAGCACTAGTCGAAATCGGAATCGATCTCAACATTCATCAGATCATTCAGGTGTTGCTGGAACATTATCTTATCCATCAATGCCTCTTTGGTAACAGATGGCCTTCTTATACATGTAGTAGCACAAAGGCCACATAAGGCAGGACCACACTGCACACAAAGACAACACGTGAACAGAAACATCACAACAATCCCTATAATCATCAGAATCTTCCAACCCCAGGTCGACATCAGGCCCCAAAACCATCCTAGAAGCGTCCAATCTCCCTCGTCCACGTGTATGGACTCTGAGATTTTATGCAACTTTGAGATGGCTTGATAGACAGTTGGAGCATTATCTGGTATAAAAATGCAACAACTCGAATGGATGACCTTACACACACCACCTCTATCTGCTAGTACAACGTCTAGAACCATACGGTTCTGTAGCGTCATAAGCCTATCCGCTTGAAGCTCTGCTGTCAGGTTACCAAGGGCACTTGCAGTTATGTTGGCAGTCGACTCTACCACGCGAGTTAACTGTCTCAGATTCCTGCTATTAACCATAGGGCCCCAAAACGGGAGGAAACCCTTAAAGAAGTCTCCTGCTTCTTTACCGGAAGTATCTTCTTTACTAATAACGCCTCTCACAACTCTAGTCTTGTGATAATCTGAGGCAACAGTAAAAGTCGGAGGTAAAAGATTCGCGATATAACATGTACCCGAAAAGTCATGAGGTAACCAAGTATATGCGCGATCATAACACACAAAATAGGTACCCTTGGCAGTCAGGAAGACAGGGGAAGAGAGCATTGGTAGAACGTAAGTATCAACACAAGCGCTCTTCCCGAGCTGAGCTCTCGGATTTTGGCCACGACCTTGCAGACAAAAGCGGCCTAGGTGAGGTACGATCCAGATTGGAGATGAGCTCTTAAGCTGTCTATCACCCACTGATACACTATACTCAGCCTGACTAAGGTATTTGTAGGCTTGCACTTCCTCCTCTGGGATAAGCGATGCATCAAAAATGTCTCTATCTAAATCAGCAATCGCTGTCGCCAGAGACTTGTGGTACGGGCCAGGACCAAAGCTTGCTGAGCGTGGCTCTCGATGGGGGTAGGAATCTAGTGCACTACGAAACAGGGTTTGGAATGCTCGTGCTGACCCTTGGGAGCTGTAAGGAAGAACCAAATATGGCATACCCCTATCCATGGTATGTGGCATTAACCCACACACCCAACAATTGGTAGTATTTACCACCAACTGATGCTGATGCAGAAGTTGAACGAAGGAATTGTTCCTAAATTCCGCACGTCTGCCTTGTTCATGTTGGGGCAAAAGATGAAAGGAATGTGGAGAAACAGTGGAGGCGAAATTCAGACTATGGGAAGGAGGAGTAGGTGGAATGGAAGGCAATAATAATTGAATCCCAAAGTACACTCCACCCACCAGTAGCATAGAAACAGTTAGGAACAACATAAAAATCTGAAATAAAAAACATTTTGTTGGAAACACCTTTGATCTTTGCGCCGACATTTCCTCTCTTTCCGACAGCTTTGAAAAATCCATCCTCTAAAGACCGTCCGTGACGTTCTTGACGCACTTTGTTCTGAGTAGAGATTATCAATTCCCAGGAGTTACCAGAAATCGACAAAAGAAATCGACCTAGTGTCAATAACTGCTAAACAGAAGGAAGTACTCGCACGGCCCTACGGCCAACCCAGATGATAGGTTTTAAATGAATTGAGTATTCAATTTAATATATGTCTTTTAGCTGCACGAAAAGAAAAAGGGTACACACAATATAAAATGTCCACAATGTTCATGGCAACAGTAAGGGGTACCGTAAATTCGAAGGGAAATAAAAACAGGGCTTTTTTATTAATGTTTATCGCGCGGTCGAAGAAAATATCGACTTCTCCCAGGTTGAGTCTGCTCTTCAAACAATTGTTCTGATGGCAAAGCAGTGTTCGAGTGCTCGGGTAACAGTTCAGAGCTTGAATTCTCCAATGCTGATGACGAGGACAAAGTTTCAGATAATTTAACAGGACTGTCTGATTGCACTGATTTGTTCTTCATAAATTGAGCATCGCTAAATGGCACAAACCGCAGAGGAACATCAGTCTGAGACGAGGCAATTCCTTTCTTCACCCATGTATCAGCTGGCAAGGGAAGCGGAATCTTCTTGGTGTGGGTGGCATGCACCCAATGCTTCCTGCCTTCCAGCCGAACTGCTGTCCTCGTCGCTAGTAGCACCTGATGGGGGCCCACGAACCTCGGCTCAAGATTTCGTTTCCGTCCAAAATTGCGGGTAAGTACCCAGTCACCTGGTTGGAGCTGATGACCAGGACCCTCTGTTTGTGCCGGTAGTGCCTCAAAGACCTGTTGATGAATCAAACTCAATTTAGCAGTCAGATCGTAAAGATAGTCAATCAACATTGGATATTCAATTCTATCAAACTCTTTAGGCTTCGGAACCCCCCAAATATTAGCAGGACGGCCGAACACAATTTCATATGGGCTAAGCCCTACTCGAGAGTGCACAGTCGCCCTAGTCGATAAAAGAGCTAGAGGCAAAGCGTCAGGCCATGATAAACCAGTTGTTGCCTGAATTTTGGCAAGTTTCAGTTTCAGAGTGCCATTATATCTTTCCACTAAACCCGCAGACTGAGGATGATTAGCACTATGAAATTTCTGACATATCCCAAGACCACGACAAACACTCTTCATCACACTTCCCACAAACTCACTTCCGTTGTCTGACCATACGACCCGAGGCATTCCATACCTAGGGAAATACTCTTTGAGCAGAACTTTTGCTGTGGACAGGGCAGTATTATCCTTAAGAGGGTAAGCTTCAATCCATCTGGAGAACGCGCAAACCACAACTAAAACATATTTCAGATTATTGCATCTCTCCATGTGGATGAAGTCCAATTGGATAACTTCAAAGGGACATGTAGGGGGAGCAAAGTGACCAGGTGGAGTGGGAGTGCCCTTACCAGGATTATACATCAAACACACCATACAATTCTTAACCACTCTCTCCGCACACTTAGTAATCCCATCATTCTTCCATACAGGAGACAACAACTTGCATATGCCTTTCGAGCTAATATGTGCTGTGCCATGGGCCATTGTAACAACGGCAAGCACATATGCATCCGGTAACATCCATCTCTGCTTTTCTGACAAATCAACCCAACATCCATTCTCGTCTAACTTCCCAGTGCTTTCTTTCCACTGAATATTTTCCATCTCAGTAGCCTCATTCTGGATCTCCTTCACACTCTCAACTGTGTCCTCACAAATACTAGTTTCTGCCGGCCATCTTACTGAACTCGCAACATACATTCGATTTGTCAGATCTCTAGCTGTCTCCTTAGCAGTCTCATCTGCAAACGCATTACCACGACCAACATCATCCGTCACCTTCCGATGCGCACTACATTTGATTATTGCCACCTCTTTAGGCAATGTAAGTGCGTCCAAAAGGTCATTCACAAGCTGTCCGTGTTGAATCTTCGTACCATGCGACGTCAAAAATCCTCTTTCTCTCCACAATCGACCAAAACTATGCGCCACACCAAAAGCATTCTGGCTGTCTGTAAACACATTCACCCGCTTCCCTCTGGATAACACACACGCTCTCGTCAAGGCGATCAACTCAGCCGCTTGGGCCGAATTCTGACTCAATCTCGCAGATTCCACAACCGTACTCAATGTTACTACAGCATACGCAGCCGTCACATCACCATTTGGTAACTTAAAACATGAACCATCCACATACAAGGTACCATCGGGATCTACCAATGGAGTGTTTTTCAGGTCAATACGACCCTTCGTCTCTTCAGTTCTCAAATAGCAATCATGTGGTGTTACATCACTTAATTCCATGTCGATCGGCAACAACGTTGCTGGATTCAACACATTACACCGTTTTATCCGTATGTGACTTGCCAATAACGTCAACTCATATCCAGACAACCTTGCGCTCGTCAAATGTTGAGTTTTCGTTCAGTTCAAGAGAGTGTCGACTGCATGCGGGACCATCACCGTGAGCATATTATCCATGACCAGACCTGCGGACTGTCGAATGGACGCCGCAGCTGCCGCTGTTGCTCTCAAACAACTCGGCAAGGCTCTAGCTACGGGGTCTAAGGTAGAAGAAAAATATGCGCATGGACGTTGTTTGTCGCCAAATTGTTGTGTCAGCACACTCAACGCACAACCGTCCCTCTCGTGAACATAAAGTGTGAACGGCTTATTGTAATCAGGAGTACCCAACACAGGAGCCGAACACAACGCATCACGCAATTCAGAAAAACTTTTCTGACACTCTTCAGTCCATGGCAAAGGAGATGAAACATCCTTGCACGTAAGGGCTATCAATGGTTTCGCCGACAATGAAAAATTTGGAATCCATTGTCTGCAGTATGACGTAATACCTAGAAAGGCACGTACATCTCTCTGAGTCTTTGGCACAGTCATTCGAGCAATCGCTGCAATTCTCTCTGGGGTCAACCTTCTCCCATCCTTTGACAGCAAGTGACCTAAGTAGGTTACTTCTTGACAACAATATTGTAGCTTAGAAGGTGACACCTTGTGATGTAAGTCACATAGGTGCTGCAACAATGATACTGTAGCGGTTTTGCAAATAGCCTCTGTATCAGCTGCCACTAATAGGTCGTCAACGTATTGAACTAAGGCTGCGCCTGTCGGCAACAAAAATGCATCAAGCTGACTTTTAAGTGCTTGGCTATAGATCGATGGACTCTCACAGTAGCCCTGTGGTGCGCGTTTAAATCTAAAACTGCGACCACCCAGTGAAAATCCGAATAGGTCTCTGCTTTCCTCAGCGATCGGAATACTAAAGAAAGCATTCTTTAGGTCGATTACCGTGAACCAGGAGGCCGAAGCCGGAATCAGGGTCAACAAAGCCGTGATGTCAGGCACCACAGGAAACTGGGGAATCACGATTTTATTTACTTCTCGTAAATCAATTACAAAGCGGTATACAGGAGGTTTAGTTGGATCGGTGCGTTTCAAAATCGGTAACACAGGACTATTACACACATTGCCTCGAGTTTCTTCAATGACATCTTTTTCGATCAGGTCATAAATGATCGCTAATAGTGCTCGCTCACCATCAAAAGAGATACGATACTGTGGTATACGTGGGAAACGCACGTTCGATTTCAACTGAACCACATAAGGTGGGATGTTCAATAAGCCTACATCATTGGGACCCGTAGCCCATAACGACGCAGGAAGGGAACTCAGTTCCGGTGGGAACTTATCAATTGATAAGTACATAGGAGAGATCGCTCTCTGACCTAATGTAAGCTCCACTCCCGCAGGAGAGCAGTACAAAGTCGCATATAACCGTTTTAACAAATCCAAGCCCAAAAGATTCTCACCACAACCAGTAGATAAAATCAATGGAGCCTCTAGCTCATGAGGACCAATCGTAAGGGACAAAGGGCTAGAGACAGGATTGCTAACAGGGGCGCCAGAGAATCCAATGGAAACATTTGTTAAGCCGGACAAAGGTGCGCCAGGGAGTTTCGAATGCATGATGGAACTTTTCGTTGCACCAGTGTCTAACAGAAAAGGCTCAACTACACCAGATGTAGCAACTGCGACGTAAGGCCCACTCTGATCAACCGGAACAGATACTACTCCCTCTCTCTGTCGGTGGCTCTCCTAGTAGTGGTTACCTGCATCAATCTCATGTTCGGCGTAATAATCGTCCACATGATACTGTGCTGATTTATCGGACCTCGCATTTCGTTGGTCAAAATAATTATTCGCGTCTGATGGGGTATGAGGGCGCTCATGATTTTGATTTTGAGGGGCACCGCGGCCTCTACCTCGGGGTGCTTGTTGAGGACCACCACGACCCCCTCGTGCCTACACACCGTTAAGCCGGTGACACAAAGCTGGACAATCATATTTTATATGGCCCTCTCTTCTACAATATGCACACTGATTATACCCAAGCGTAGATCTAAAGTCGGAGAAGTCAGATCGTGACTGCATTCTAGTGGACTGGTCTCGTGGTCGATACTGCTGTTGTGAATCATTTTGATTCGAACGTGGAGGATATGCCTGCTGTAACAAAACCTTTGTTTTGAGCTCCTTCGTTTTCTTATCTGAACGATCACTTTCTTCCTTTTCCCTATTCTCATAATATTGAGCCGTAGCTAATATCTGTGCAGTGGTTGAAACAGCCCATGCACTTTCTGAATTCTTCAATTTGTTGCACAGTTCAGGCAACAAATTTAACACAAACTTATCAACAAATAACCGTTGACCACCTTCGGTGCTCATGTCCTGACCACTATGATCGACAAATGCCTCCTCAAATCTAGTAAAGAAATCGGAGACACTCTCGTCTTTCTTTTGCTTACAAGCCGATAATTTGTCCCAATTTACCTTCATCGCTGGCATGAGCGTTTTCATAAGTGTAATGATTTTCTGAGGCAGCTCCGTAATTAACTGCTCAGGCTTAGCCCCACCAACTTGTCGTCCATCTGCCGCTACTAGTGTAGCCCAGTCACCACCTAACTCAACTAAATGATTCTCTTGGCGAATTTTCGCCGAAATCAGTTGTGGTACGATATTGCCAAACAGCATGTCGATGTCCGCAAGATTCATTACAGTAGCGTCTACCAGTTGAGACAACTCCTTATAATAACCTGCCGGGTTCTTGCGTGGATCAGGTAAAGATTGTTTCACCTGCAAAACTTCTGATCGCTTCCATGGGAGGTGTATCCAAACTCTCTGAAAGTATGGCAGAATCACAGGATTAGCTTGCGGATCACCTGGCATGTATACTGGCGGAACCTCTCTCATAGGATACTGACCAGAGTTCGTTTTCTGAGTATCGGAATCGTCATCAAACGACACTCGAGAAAACACTGTGCACCGTAAGGCTAATAATCGCTCTAATGCACGTCGTACATCTCCACCTACGATCATGCCGTTCGAAAATTGACTCTGAAGTTCAGTCATATCGGGCGGTACATTATCTAAATCATCATTATACCATTCTTCTCTCAAAAAGTTACACATTTCTTCAAACACAAATCTCTGAGTGGGCTCATTAAACTGAGAAAACGTATCAAAGACCACGTGCGGCGGGTAGTTAGCAGGGTGTCTTATCCATCTACGCGCCATAGTTACCAACGTGGCACTCTCCCTTCCACCAGGGATTTGACTGCGCCTCTGAGGAGTTTCAGAGACATCGGGTCGAAATAACGATCCAGAAAGTGGGGAGTAAAGAGTAGCGACAGTATTAGGGATACGATTACGAACAGAAGGAGAAAAAAGAACAGGAGCAACAACATTAGAAGTGAACGTAGGGACAGCAGAGGTAGCCGGGACGGCTGAGGTAACAGGAACAATTGACTGAGGGGGTACAGGCAAAGGAGCAGTAGGAATAGGACCAGGTGGTAGGACAAACGCAGGACCAACAACAGGCTGACCAGCAGCCGCTGGAACTACAGGAGGAACTACAGGAGGAGCTACAGGAGGGACTACAGGGGGAACTACAGGGGCTGTAGCACCCTGTGCATAAGGAGGTGGCGACTTCATCAAATATGCTAACAGAGGATCCTCCTTCGAGTCCTCTTCTGTCTTATCAAGACTAGTTGATAATACCGGATAACATTTGTCTATTCTCATGTGATGTAGTCTAGTAGAAACTTCTATTTCTTTTTCTTCTTTATCTCGCTGACATTGTTGTACAACTTGCATTATCGGGACGATACCTTCTTTACGATTCTTTTTAAGCTGTTTGATTTCTTTCTGTTTGGCCTCTTTACGCCACAACCGAAGGGAATCAAACATAGCTGGCCTAGCTTTCTTCTTAAATAATTTAGTTTCTAGATTATCTAAAATCTCCATTCCAAAACTTCCGTGTGGTGGCCAACTAAGGACACCATCCTTTCTCGTATAACGGACCCAACAGTCATTATATATAATAGGGCCCACATCATGTCGACTATAGAGCTCATATATCGGAGTTCCAACTGGAGGTATCGGACACGAGTCCTCCAACCGGGAATCCTTGTTGCAACATTTGAAGAAACCAATGAAACCACTACGGCTAGGCATCATGCACACTAACCAAGTATCAAACTTCAAGGGTTACCAAAGTACTAAATCTTCGTGAAAGACAAAACCCTCGGTTTTTGGCAATTGCAACTGTCAAATAACAACTAAGGACCAACAACTAAGCACCACGAATGCAATGGAACCATGCAAACAACTAAGCACCAACAACTAAGGACTGGGAGCGACCCACAAATACTTAACTGAGAGCTCGATGGCGTCACCAGGAAGGCCCGTCTATCGTCTCGCCATACAAAGGATTACGCCAGGCACCAAAACAGGTCGACAGTCAGAGCATCGATCCGTTGCAGCCGTCAGGAGGCGGGAATCTTCTCGGGAAAAATCTTTGGACCACTTATTTCGACAACAGGATCGATGAAGCGGGGTGCACCTTTTCCTCGGAGATTTCACACGAAGTTCCTCGCAATCGTCAGGGTTTGGACCGGTACCGCTGATGTCGCCCCACGTTGGGCGCCAACTGAAGGACTGGACTTTTAAGAACCAGCGGTGCCAGGGAACAACACCTGAAACCTTCGTAGGATACCTGTTCGGCGCACAAGTGACAGAGACACGGGACACTTCCTTCGGCGTCAAAGATCAGCGTTTATTACTGCAGGGATGCAAAAGTCATGGGAAGTACAACAGAGTGTAGGTTCCAAGAGTCTGCTTCAAATTGCAAATGTGCGTCGCTCCTTTTATACACATTTTCAGCATTCAATAACGTAACGAACAAAAGGTTACAACTCAGTTCCCACAATAAACTTAAAAGGCTTCATTCATGGTGTCGGAAACCCGGAACATAATCACAGTAACATTTGTCGGTTCCCAACTGTAAAAGCACATTATCCTGCTGCTATGCACATTCCACTCTACTTGTAAAAGGACGAGAGTAAGAGACAGGAACAGCTGCAAGGAAGACAGACAACAGTAGAGAAAAAGAGTGTGAGGGTAATATCGGAAGCATGATCACAGGATCAAAGGATTCGATCCTAGCATATGCACGGCTGAAACAATAGACCGGCACGGCAAGATTACCCTCAAGCGGAGCCATCTGCCTTTGCAGTGTCATTCCCCTGATCATAAAAGATGCAAAGAAGGGAAAATGCGTCTTCCGTAAAGCTTGGGAACTAAGGGTCATGATGCGGACATTTGCCTGTCCGCTGACTACGTGAGGGCAAGAAACAAAATGGATGCCGTATCTAAAATGGAACCAGAGGGTTCGGATGTAGAAACACGTAAATAAGGCGAACCCTGCCAAGTAGTGTAGCGAAAACGCATACACTCACTAAACTCGTCATTTACGGTTCATAGATACCAAACTTGCCCATATTCGTTCATGCCCAGAACATCATAACGATTCTCACGGAACCTCACGGGGTGGGTCAGGGAACAAGCTGGGACAAAATCAAGTCAAATGCAGAAAAATGACGAGGGGAACAGAATACAAAATACAATACAATCAACGAGGCAGGGGAACAGAATGCAAAATACAATACAATCAACGAGGCAGGCACAGAGGACGACGGAACCAAAGATAGTACATTGCGGGAAGGACGGCGATACGGTTACCAGAGGGCAGGCAGGGTCAGGGGCCAAAACCAGCAGGGGCAGAACTCTCTGGTCAGCAGGAGGAGGCCGGGCGCACTCGGGGTGGGCCACGCGGCGGGAGGAGCGACCGGGTCTGACCAGGGCAGGTCGGGTCACAGCTCCTCGCCCGTGAGCCTCGCCTAATGAACCCTTGTGGGAGGGAGGAGCAGCTAGGAGGCGGGAGCGGGGTGGCGAGTGGGGGGGGAGCGGTGCGGTGATGCTGGAGGGGGCGTGGGTGGGGCCGCGGGGGAGCAGCGGCAGGGAGCGGGGTGGGTCAGGGAACAAGCTGGGACAAAATCAAGTCAAATGCAGAAAAACGACGAGGAGAACAGAATACAAAATACAATACAATCAACGAGGCAGGGGAACAGAATGTAAAATACAATACAATCAACGAGGCAGGCACAGAGGACGACGGAACCAAAGAAAGTACAGTGCGGGAAGGACGGCGATACAGTTACCAGAGGGCAGGCAGGGTCAGGGAGCCAAACCAGCAGGGGCAGAACTCTCTGGTCAGCAGGAGGAGGCCGGGCGCACTCGGGGTGGGCCACGCGGCGGGAGGAGCGACCGGGTACGGCCAGGGCAGGTCGGGTCACAGCTCCTCGCCCGTGAGCCTCGCCTAATGAACCCTTGTGGGAGGGAGGAGCAGCTGGGAGGCGGGAGCGGGGTGGCGAGTGGGGGGGAGCGGTGCGGTGATGGTGGAGGGGGCGTGGGTGGGGCCGCGGGGGAGTAGCGGCAGGGAGCGGGGTGGGTCAGGGAACAAGCTGGGACAAAATCAAGTCAAATGCAGAAAAACGACGAGGAGAACAGAATACAAAATACAATACAATCAACGAGGCAGGGGAACAGAATGCAAAATGCAATACAATCAACGAGGCAGGCACAGAGGACGACGGAACCAAAGAAAGTACAGTGCGGGAAGGACGGCGATACAGTTACCAGATGGCAGGCAGGGTCAGGGGGCCAAACCAGCAGGGGCAGAACTCTCTGGTCAGCAGGAGGAGGCCGGGCGCACTCGGGGTGGGCCACGCGGCGGGAGGAGCGACCGGGTCCGACCAGGGCAGGTCGGGTCACAGCTCCTCGCCCGTGAGCCTCGCCTAATGAACTCTTGTGGGAGGGAGGAGCAGCTGGGAGGCGGGGTGGCGAGTGGGGGGGGAGCGGTGCGGTGATGCTGGAGGGGGCGTGGGTGGGGCAGCGGGGGAGCAGCGGCAGGGAGCGGGGTGGGTCAGGGAACAAGCTGGGACAAAATCAAGTCAAATGCAGAAAAACGACGAGGGGAACAGAATACAAAATACAATACAATCAACGAGGCAGGGGAACAGAATGCAAAATACAATACAATCAACGAGGCAGGCACAGAGGACGACGGAACCAAAGAAAGTACAGTGCGGGAAGGACGGCGATACAGTTACCAGAGGGCAGGCAGGGTCAGGGGGCCAAACCAGCAGGGGCAGAACTCTCTGGTCAGCAGGAGGAGGCCGGGCGCACTCAGGGTGGGCCACGCGGCGGGAGGAGCGACTGGGTCCGACCAGGGCAGGTCGGGTCACAGCTCCTCGCCCGTGAGCCTCGCCTAATGAACCCTTGTGGGAGGGAGGAGCAGCTGGGAGGCGGGAGCGGGGTGGCGAGTGGGGGGGGGAGCGGTGCGGTGATGCTGGAGGGGGCGTGGGTGGGGCCGCGGGGGAGCAGCGGCAGGGAGCGGGGTGGGTCAGGGAACAAGCTGGGACAAAATCAAGTCAAATGCAGAAAAACGACGAGGAGAACAGAATACAAAATACAATACAATCAACGAGGCAGGGGAACAGAATGCAAAATACAATACAATCAACGAGGCAGGCACAGAGGACGACGGAACCAAAGAAAGTACAGTGCGGGAAGGACGGCGATACAGTTACCAGAGGGCAGGCAGGGTCAGGGGGCCAAACCAGCAGGGGCAGAACTCTCTGGTCAGCAGGAGGAGGCCGGGCGCACTCAGGGTGGGCCACGCGGCGGGAGGAGCGACCGGGTCCGACCAGGGCAGGTCGGGTCACAGCTCCTCGCCCGTGAGCCTCGCCTAATGAACCCTTGTGGGAGGGAGGAGCAGCTGGGAGGCGGGAGCGGGGTGGCGAGTGGGGGGGGGAGCGGTGCGGTGATGCTGGAGGGGGCGTGGGTGGGGCCGCGGGGGAGCAGCCGCAGGGAGCGGGGTGGGTCAGGGAACAAGCTGGGACAAAATCAAGTCAAATGCAGAAAAACTACGAGGAGAACAGAATACAAAATACAATACAATCAACGAGGCAGGGGAACAGAATGCAAAATACAATACAATCAACGAGGCAGGCACAGAGGACGACGGAACCAAAGAAAGTACAGTGCGGGAAGGACGGCGATACAGTTACCAGAGGGCAGGCAGGGTCAGGGGGCCAAACCAGCAGGGGCAGCACTCTCTGGTCAGCAGGAGGAGGCCGGCGCACTCGGGGTGGGCCACGCGGTGGGAGGAGCGACCGGGTCCGACCAGGTAAAAGATTGAGGCCTGTTCTGATTCAGCCAGTGTGTAGTCTCATTTCTCAATTCAGGGTGTGACTCACTCTGCTCTTTCTTTAAGTCTGGAACCCCCGCAAGTACTATTACGTAGGGGCACGCTCAGGTGGTAAATGTATAATTGGTAGGGTTTCACCAGTTGATATATTGGCCACACGCCCAGTCTGGTTCGCCTCTACGACTTCAGGTTTGGAGCGATGATTACTTGGCCATTCTATGAATGGCTCGGGGAGTCCCGCCCCTGCCCGTGAAACCCCCTCTCCAGAAGCCATGCCCCTGTCTAAATGCCGGGGAATACCTAGTAGGCTAGGGGCCTGTATAACCGTAGGTATCACACTCGACATCCTGCTGGGTTGCATAACCGTCTGTTGATCTTAACAATTATCAATAATAATCGGGTTATTCGTAGTACCAGTATCCAGGGGTGTACCCTGCGCCCTACCCCTATTCTTTAATTCATTTAGAATTTTATCCAGCCTGCTGGCTAATGGCTTTATCTGACTGACAATAAGTGCTTCTAAATGGTTTTGTAAGTTTAAGACCATTTGGGCCATCCAGCTCGGGGTGGCTAACGACAGACGCCTGCTCAGCCCTAGTTCCTTTCAGCGAACTTCCTGGTTCAAATGAGGGACGGCTAATTTTAGTTTTCCTTGTTCTTGATTTCTTTGGGCAAACTCTTCTTTTCCTACTAGTTACAGCTTTTTTGCCAGACGTAGAATCCACCCTCTCTTCACCAGTACCCCGCTGCGCACAAGTAATATCCTGATCAGGAGACTCTAAGGAGATGAGTGGGGAGGTGACCATAACCTCGTTCTCTAGTTCCTGAGGCAGAGTGCGAGGGTCGAATATTGCCGTAAGTGACAAGCGTCTTTCCGTGCGCTCTATTTCGCTTGATACTACCCCAATGGCTTTCCGCAAAATCCGATCGATTGCGGCGGGCTCTGCAATAGAAAGGGGGGGTATGCCTTTGTCATGTGGGTCCCTCCGAGGGGTGAGAGGGGAGTTCAACTTAGCTTTAGTTGAGCGGGTTTTCACTTTACTGGCCATACTGGGAGAAAGCTATACAAAATACCCAGGATGAGACTGATTTTACAGAATCCACACACTCAGAATGATTCCCCTCCCCCTACCAGAATACAATCCAACATGAGACAAAGAAAAAATAAAAAGCACAATCCAACCCCCCAACACGGATGTATGACGTTACAACGCATACTTTTACAACGACTACTATTACAACGCATTTTTTACAATGCAAAAACTTTTACAACGCATACAATTACAACGCAGGATTTTACAACGCAAGTACCTTTACAACGCATACCATTACAACGTAAATATTGGTAAGTATATACATTTTTTTGTAATATAAATTAATTTAAATTATTAAAATATAATTAAATGTAATGTAATTTTATTTAATTAATTTAATTTAAAAATAACTTTAATTTATTTTTACAAATTAACCCTGTACCCCAAAAACTGAAAACTGACCCTGAACCCTAAAAATACCCCTTTACCCAAAAACTGAAAACTGACCCTGAACCCTAAAAATACCCCTGTACCCAAAAACTGAAAACTGACCCTGAACCCTAAAAATACCTCTGTACCCAAAAACTGAAAACTGACCCTGAACCCTAAAAATACCCCTTTACCCAAAAACTGAAAACTGACCCTGAACCCTAAAAATACCCCTTTACCCAAAAACTGAAAACTGACCCTGAACCCTAAAAATACCCCTGTACCCAAAAACTGAAAACTGACCCTGAACCCTAAAAATACCCCTTTACCCAAAAACTGAAAACTGACCCTGAACCCTAAAAATACCCCTTTACCCAAAAACTGAAAACTGACCCTGAACCCTAAAAATACCCCTGTACCCAAAAACTGAAAACTGACCCTGAACCCTAAAAATACCCCTGTACCCAAAAACTGAAAACTGACCCTGAACCCTAAAAATACCCCTGTACCCAAAAACTGAAAACTGACCCTGAACCCTAAAAATACCCCTGTACCCAAAAACTGAAAACTGACCCTGAACCCTAAAAATACCCCTTTACCCAAAAACTGAAAACTGACCCTGAACCCTAAAAATACCCCTTTACCCAAAAACCCAAAACTTACCCTGAACCCTAAAAATACCCCATACCCAAAAACACAAACATATAATATTTTTTAAAAAATTATATACTTACCAATACTTACGTTGTAATGGTATGCGTTGTAAAAGTACTAGCGTTGTAAAATCCTGCGTTGTAATGGCATGCGTTGTAAAAGTTTTTGCGTTGTAAAAATTTCGTTGTAATGGTAGTTCGTTGTAAAAGTTGCGTTGTAAAGGTTGTTTCCCCCCCAACACAGTCCCTCTCAATCAACTTGCGTTTTGCTAGGCCCAATGCCACTATACAGTCTGCCTCTCCTCTGGTCTTTCTTCTACCTCAGTCGCCGGTAACCACCTACTCCTATGCCAGCTACCAAATCCATGAGGGGGGCCCAGCCCGGCCTCCCTTGGCCATTGACGGCCACAGACGGTCCCGCCCTTGTCCGGGGCTTCTCCCGGCGCCGCCCGCGCGCGTCCCGCGACGCGGGAGCTCCCCGGTGATATTATGCACCAGCGGGCGCAGGAACAGCGTCGGCGGCGTCCCACAAGTGTTGCCGGGAAATGTAGTCCCCGGATAGGCGGCTACAACACAAGTGGCCTGGTGCTCCGTGCAGGAGAACAACAAGTGTAGTGGCAGCGAAAGGACTTATGCTGCGTGGGAGCGGCGTCCACAGGTGAATGCCCCCAGCTCTGCTTTATGTCCCCCCATTCCCCGGAGCTCCTAGCATGGTTGGCCACCAGGTGTTGTCCCAGGTTTAGGGTGTGGGGCTGAGGATGAGGACCTCCGTCTTGTCCGAGTTCAGCTTCAGTCTGCTGTTCCTCATCCATTCGGCAACTGCTTTCAATCCCTGGCGGAGATTGGTTTTGGCGGTGGTCGAGTCCTTGGTGAGGGAAAGGATCAGTTGGGTGTCATCTGCGTAGGAGATAATGTTGAGGTCGTGCTGGTGGACGACTTGTGCGAGGTGGACCATGTAGATGTTGAACAGCATCGGGCTGAGGGAAGATCCCTGGGATACGGTGCAGATGATGGCGGTGGCTTCGGAGTGGAAGGGGGGGAGGCGCACGCTCTGTGTTCTGCCGGCGAGAAAGGATGTAATCCAGTCCAGGGCCTTTTCTTGGATACCTGCTTCTTGGAGGCGTGCTTTTAGTGTGCGGTGGCAGACTGTGTCGAAGGCGGCTGATAGGTCCAGGAGGATGAGGGCTGAAGTTTCTCCGTTGTCTAGTTGAGTCCTGATGTCGTCTGTGGCTGCAATGAGGGCTGTCTCGGTGCTGTGGTTTGTTCGGAATCCGGACTGGGATGGGTCAAGGATGTTGTTCTCCTCGAGGTAGTCGGTCAGCTGCGTGTTGATGACTTTCTCGATGACCTTTGCCGGGAACGGGAGCAGGGAGATGGGCCAGAAGTTCTTGAGGTCCTAGGGATCCGCCTTGGGTTTCTTCAGGAGGGTGTTGATTTCGGCGTGCTTCCAGCTCTCCGGGAAGGTGGCAGTCTCCAGGGAGATGTTGATAACGTTCCATTCGTTGGGGGGCGATGGCAGTGTCAGCTTTGTTGAAGATGTGGTGTGGGCAGGGGTCTGCTGGTGATCCTGAGTGGATGGAGTTCATGGTCTTGCGTGTTTTGTTGACGGTGACTTTGGTCCAGGAGGTCGGGCGGTTGCCGTGGGTGGTGTTCGCTGGGGCGGTGGAGTCCAGTGTGGTAGGGGCGGTTGCGTTGTGGAAGCTGGCATGGATGTCAGCAATTTTCTGGTAGAAGAAGGTGGCCAGTGAGTCGCACAGTTCTTGAGAGGGCGGGATGTCGTTTGCGTTGGCGCTGGGGTTGGAGAGTTCCTTCACAATGCTGAAGAGCTCTTTACTGTTGTGTGCGTTGTTTTCTAGGCGGCTTTTGAAGGTCACTCTCTTGGCTAGTCTGATGAGGTGGTGATGTCTGCGGAAGGCGTCCTTGTGGGCTGCGTGGTTGTCTGGTGTTTGTTCGTGTAGCCATTTCTTTTCCAGTTTACGACACGTCCGTTTTGGAGGTCTGGAATTCTTTGGTGAACCAGGTGGCTTTCTTGCTGGTGCGGCTGTTGGGTGGTTTATTGAGTGGGGCGAGGGTGTTGGCGCAGTTGTTGATCTATTGGGTCCGTGGTGTCGATGGGAGGGTTCTGGGCGAAGGAGGCGGATAGCTGGTCCTTGGTGACTTTGCTCCAGCACCGGCGGGGCAGCTGTTGGGTGCAGTGGTGCGTGGTGGATTTCTTGTAGGTGAAATGAACGCATCATCGGTGGTCGGTCCAGTGGAGTTCGGTGGTGTGGTTGAAGGTGACGTGTGGGCTTGTGGAGAAGATAGGTTCAAGCGTGTGGCCAGCGGTGTGCGTTAGAGCCGTGACGAGTTTGGCGAGGTTGTCGATCAGGGTGGTGGAATTGGTGTCGTTGTTGTTCTGGAGGTGGAAGTTCAAGTCCCCAAGGAGGATGTAGTCCGTGGAGGCGAGTGCATGGTGCCGGCGAGGTCGGCGAGGGAGTCGCTGAACTGAGGCCGGGGTCCAGGTGGTCTGTAGATGAATGTTCCTCTGAGGGTGGTGTTTGGGTCGGTGTGAATCCGGAAGTGCAAGTGTTCGGCGGTACTGAGGGTGTCATCTGAGTGGGAGGAGACCTTGAGGGTGGACTTGTGAACGATGGCTATTCCTCCTCCAGACCTGTTGTTGCAGTCTCTGCGGGTGACCTTGTAGCCGTCCGGGATGGCTATGGCGATGTCGGGTGCCAAGGAGTCGTTCCACCAGGTCTCGGTCAGGAAGGCGACGTCTGGGGCGAAGGTGTGGAGCAGGTGCCAGAGCTTGACGGCGTGTTTACGTGCAGAGCGGGTGTTGAGGAGTATGCACCGGAGGTAGTTGGCACCTGTCCTGGTGGGTTTGACGGCTCTGTTGCAGGAGAAGCTGCAGGTGCGGCAGGAGAAAGGTCCGTGGGTGCCTTTCGGGATGGCCTGGTAGCAGCGGTCGTCTCGGCCGGTGTTGAGAGCGTGGAGGGCACTGGCGTCGTAGCGGAGTCTGGTCCACGGATTGCAGGGTCCAGGGGTCCTGGCTCTGGGCGCGGTCCAAGCGTGGACGGGCGCAGACGGGCTTGCCTCTGGCGCGGTCACGCAGTGATCGTCATATGAGGCGGGAAGGGAGGGAGGAGCAGCTGGGAGGTGGGAGCGGGGTGGCCAATGGGCTGTCAAGGGGGCGGATCCGCAGGGGAGCAGCGGCGGGAGACGGTGAGGGGGACAGGAGATAGCGGTCGAAAAGAGGAAGCAAAAGCGGCAAAAGGGCAACAGGAGGAAGCAAAAGGGGCAAAATGTGGCACAGAAAACCGAACAGTGGGCACAGTGCAAAACGGAAACCAGTGCAAGCGCGCAGGACGGGCAACTCAGGGGGCGCGAACTCTCTGCAGTAGCGTTCGGGAGGAGGGAGGGTCACGAGCACTCGGGGGGAGCTGTGCGGCGAGAGGAGCGATCAGACCTCTGGCGAGGTCAGGAATCACGTGACAATGCTTTGTTTCCTTCTGCTAATAACTACAGCTCTTGTCTATTACACAAGAACCCAATTGCTTCAATAAATGTTTGAAATGCCATTTTGCGTATTTCTTGTGTCTCCCTATGGGCATGCCTAAGGTACAAGCGAAAAGGTAGATCTGTTTCCACGTTTTCCCGGGAGGGGCTCAGAGTGGTCATGTTCTGAGGTTACAGACACCATCCGGTTCCCTCTCAGGTTTAGGGGTCCAGACGGTGCACTGACAGGAATTGGACCAACATATTTTGATGACGTGCGTGGACTAAGTCCCCATAATTTCATGCATTTGTTGTCAAACCGCACAGTCTGACTTGAATAGTAGGAAGTGTCCAGAGAAGAGCAGGGCATGTCACTAGAGCACCAGGGAGTGTTGACCAAAAGGAGGGATCGTAGAGTGTCATGAGGTGTACAGTGTCACGAGAGCGGAGTGGAGTGGCAGGAGAGGGCATTGGAGTGCCAGGGAGTGGCGGAGGAGCGAGTGGGAGTGTTAAACTAGAGGAGGCATCAGAGAGTGTTGTGAGGGGGTGCACAATATCATTAGATGAGAGGAGTGTAGGGAGAGGCACAAGAACTGTCACTAGAGAGTCACTGAGAGTCACTAGATGTGTGTGGAGTGTAAAAGTACAGAAGGGGTCGTAGAGTGTTCTGAGGGGGGGCACAGGGTCACTAGAGAGGGTTGCAGTGTCAGGATAGGGACAGGGAGTGTAAGAAGAAGGACGTAGGGTGATAGGACAGCAACGGTGTAGGACTCGGAGGCTGGCTTAGTATATGGTGCTCACTTATTTAAGTGATGCAACTTGCACTAATCCAGGCGACCCTTACGGTGATTTTAGTGGCCTCTGATAACCACAGGAAGCTCTCAAAGTGATAACTGTGGAGAGCAGCCTTCAGTCTGATCTTGAAGGAGTGTTAAGGAGCTTGTTTACCATTTTAATCATGTAGGTAGGTTACACGAAAAAGAACCCACATTGTATAAATAAAAATATGCCTATTTATTACACAACACTCACTAACACATTGGTATATCTCCGTTCCAGAGATATCGACACGAATACACACCAGTACTTCGATTTCAATCAGGCAAGTAGCACAAAATACAGTGGTCTCCAGGGGGAGACCAAACCATATATCAAGGAAGTGGAATGAAAACTGCAGGAGATGATGGGACTTGGACCAGACGACCCGTAGGAGCTGAGAACACAAGGAATCACCCAAGATAGGAACCCAATAACAGAACAACAGAAAGTAGCAGTGGGTCAGTGAATAGTTAACTCAAGTATGTATCTGGAACCTAAAGGTAGAACTCAACTATGTGTACCTAAAACTAATTAGTGATAAGCATCTTTCCTGTGTGGAAAAATACCCATCAGTTGTCGATCCTGGACGCCCTATTTATCCTTTGGGTTTCCTTCACACCGGGAAGGTAGGTTTCAAACAATGCAAATGATGGAGCAAGATAATGGAAACCTTTAGATGTTCTCATGTGTCAAGGTGTGGATAGACAACTGTAGAGCAGGGTATTTTTCCACACAGGAAAGATGCTTATCACTAATTAGTTTTAGGTACACATAGTTGAGTTCTACCTTTAGGTTCCAGGTACATACTTGAGTTAACTATTCACTGACCCACTGCTACTTTCTGTTGTTCTATTATGTATTGAGGGGCTGTAGCGGTGACAGGTCTCTAAACATCCCCTTAGGCCCTCCTTTCCCTTTTTTGTGTTTAGGAACCCAATAACACCACGGAGGCTGTGCAGAGTGGGAACACTGCCGAGTGCCGAGTGGAAGTCAATGGAGAAGTCGCGGTTGCAGTTTTACAGAAGAAGCCCCCTTCCCAGGGGACCCTGAAGAATTTCCTTGGAGGATGGAAGGTTGGAGTGCCACCCCACCCGTGAATGTCCCAAAGACAAGGTTACCTACACTAGGGAAGCCGGGTGTATAGGGGTGAAGAGACGTCGGAAACCTCCATAGACAATGGGAGACTTGGAGAAAAGTGCTCTGGAGAAGAAGGTGAAGAAGTCCGATAGAATCCAACAGTGGATTCTAGAAGTGAAGAACCTGCAAGCAGAGGGGGCAGAGTCGATGCCACTCAGGAGTGACCAGGAAGCACGGAAGAGCAATGCCCACCGTTGTCGGACGGGTCGGACGAGATGACGGTGATCTTAGAGCTGCAGCTGTGAGGACCTGGCGACGCGGAGGAAGACCAGGAGCCGTGCGCGAGCTGTCCCACGTCGGGTGTCAGTGACCAGGGGGTCAATGTATGGCGGGGACACCCACAAGCCTTGGTAGCTGCAACTGGTGAGGAGAACATAAAAGGAGCAACATTGGGAACAGCAAGGTCCAAGGGACTCACCAACAGAAGGATGGTCAGAGCAGGCCCAGAGCAAGCAGGGGAGCGAACTGGAGCAGGAGAAGACCCTCCAGAGGACCCACAGGCTGAAGGCACAGGAGCAGGAGAAGACCCTCCAGAGGACCCACAGGCTGAAGGCACAGGAGCAGGAGAAGACCCTCCAGAGGACCCACAGGCTGGAGGCACAGGAGCAGGAGAAGACCCTCCAGAGGACCCACAGGCTGGAGGCACAGGAGCAGGAGAAGACCCTCCAGAGGACCCACAGGCTGGAGGCACAGGAGTAGCAAGAGGACCTCGAGCTGCTCACCAAGGAGGAAGGCCCATGGGGCAGAGGATGTAAAGAGGATGCTGATCTTGGCAGGAAGAGATGCTGAAGACTGGAGCTTCTTGGAGCCCAAAGAGCTCTGGAGTGCAAGGCCAACAAGCCTTGTCAATGGCAAGTCAACGCATTGCACAGGGGTTCGGTCCCAGCTGGCCTCCAAATTGCAGAGAGGACAGGTCAGGCCTCGATGGGGTTCCAGAACCACCACCTGTGTTGCTGAGCCTTTCGAGGTCTGTGGGACGTCAGGAGCAGCAGACCGGTCAGCTGGGGTGCCTGCAGATGCAGGGGAGTGACTCCTTCTCTCCAAGAGAGACTACTTCAGATGTCTTTGATGCCCACAGGTCTGGTGAAGATCTTGGATGAAGCACAGACACAAGCGAAGACTTGAAGAACCGCGAGACCAGGAGCAGCCGGAGTCTGCCATGATGCAGTCTCGGTTCCGGGAGAAGTCCAGCGAAGTCCAAGTGGCCAGATGCTTGAGTCTTGTCCCACAAAAAATCTAATTAAGCACACACAGGTAAGCTCTTAGGTGTGAGAAGTTGGCCTGGCATATGATGTCCACTATTCTAGTGGGCACCTTGCACCAGTCCAAACAACCCTTATGGTGATGGTTGTAAAGTCAACCTTATAGACAAGCTATCCTAGTGGTAGCATGGACCAGCAGTCTTAGGCTAAAACTTCAGAGAGCATGTGAAGCCAGCTGTTTTACCAATAACAATCCCTTGAATGTCAAATGAAAGGACACCACACAAGGTATATATCAAATATATATGTATTTATTACTAACACAACCCCTCTGCACTCTTTATGAGGTCAGAGTTCGAGATACAGCACAAGTTACTCAATAAGCATACTATAAGTTGCACAAATACAATTCTGCCCTAGGGGCCTCACGAACCATATACTAAGTAAGTGGTATAAGAACCACTTTAGGAAAGGTGAATAGGCCTAGGGCCTAGGGAATCGCTGGGGCTACACTACAGAACCAAAGGTTAGGGAGTAGGAGACCCACGGGAGACGCGTACAGTGTGAGAACACAGTCGCGAGTTACCATTGACTTACAATGGAGAACGAAGAAGTCACAGGGAGTGTCCAGATAGGGACAGAGAGTGTCTGCAGAGGGGCAGGGACTGTCCAGATAGGGGCACGGAGTGTCCAGATAGGGGCTGGGAGTGTCTGTAGAGGGACAGGGAGTGTCTGTACAGGGGCAGGTAGTGTCTGTAGATGGGCAGGGAGTGTCTGTAGAGGGGCAGGGAGTATCTGTAGAGGGGCAGGGAGTGTCTGTAGAGGGGCTGGGAGTGTCTGTAGAGGGGCAGGGAGTGTCTGTAGATGGGCAGGGAGTGTCCAGAGAGGGGCAGGGAGTGTCTGTAGATGGGCAGGGAGTGTCCAGATAGGGGCAGGGAGTGTCTGTAGAGGGGCAAGGGGTGTCTGTAGAGGGGCATGGAGTGTCTGTAGAGGGGCAGGGAGTGTCTGTAGAGGGGCAGGGGGTGTCTGTAGAGGGGCAGGGGGTGTCTGTAGAGGGGCAAGGAGTGTCTGTAGAGGGACAGGGAGTGTCCAGAGAGGGGCAGGGAGTGTCTGTAGATGGGCAGGGAGTGTCCAGATAGGGGCAGGGAGTGTCTGTAGAGGGGCAAGGTGTGTCTGTAGAGGGGCATGGAGTGTCTGTAGAGGGGCAGGGAGTGTCTGTAGAGGGGCAGGGAGTGTCTGTAGAGGGGCAGGGAGTGTCTGTATAGGGTCAGTGAGTGTCTGTAGAGGGTCAGTGAGTGTCTGTAGAGGGGCAGGGAGTGTCTGTAGAGGGTCAGGGAGTGTCTGTAGAGGGTCAGGGAGTGTCTGTAGAGGGGCAGGGAGTGTCTGTAGAGGGGCTGGGAGTGTCTGTAGAGGGACAGGGAGTGTCTGTAGAGGGTCAGGGAGTGTCTGTAGAGGGGCAGGGAGTGTCTGTAGAGGGTCAGGGAGTGTCTGTAGAGGGTCAGGGAGTGTCTGTAGAGGGTCAGTGAGTGTCTGTAGAGGGGCAGGGAGTGTCTGTAGAGGAGCAGTGAGTGTCTGTAGAGGGTCAGTGAGTGTCTGTAGAGGGTCAGTGAGTGTCTGTAGAGGGGCAGGGAGTGTCTGTAGAGTGGCAGGGAGTGTCTGTAGAGGGGCAGGGAGTGTCTGTAGAGGGGCAGTCAGTGTCTGTAGAGTGTCAGGCAGTGTCTGTAGAGGGTCAGGCAGTGTCTGTAGAGGGTCAGGGAGTGTCTGTAGAGGGGCAGGGAGTGTCTGTAGAGGGGCAGGGAGTGTCTGTAGAGGGACAGGGAGTGTCCAGATAGGGGCACGGAGTGTCCAGATAGGGGCTGGGAGTGTCTGTAGAGGGACAGGGAGTGTCTGTACAGGGGCAGGTAGTGTCTGTAGATGGGCAGGGAGTGTCTGTAGAGGGGCAGGGAGTATCTGTAGAGGGGCAGGGAGTGTCTGTAGAGGGGCTGGGAGTGTCTGTAGAGGGGCAGGGAGTGTCTGTAGATGGGCAGGGAGTGTCCAGAGAGGGGCAGGGAGTGTCTGTAGATGGGCAGGGAGTGTCCAGATAGGGGCAGGGAGTGTCTGTAGAGGGGCAAGGGGTGTCTGTAGAGGGGCATGGAGTGTCTGTAGAGGGGCAGGGAGTGTCTGTAGAGGGGCAGGGGGTGTCTGTAGAGGGGCAGGGGGTGTCTGTAGAGGGGCAAGGAGTGTCTGTAGAGGGACAGGGAGTGTCCAGAGAGGGGCAGGGAGTGTCTGTAGATGGGCAGGGAGTGTCCAGATAGGGGCAGGGAGTGTCTGTAGAGGGGCAGGGAGTGTCTGTAGAGGGGCAGGGAGTGTCTGTAGAGGGTCAGGGAGTGTCTGTAGAGGGTCAGGGAGTGTCTGTAGAGGGGCAGGGAGTGTCTGTAGAGGGTCAGTGAGTGTCTGTAGAGGGGCAGGGAGTGTCTGTAGAGGGGCAGTGAGTGTCTGTAGAGGGTCAGTGAGTGTCTGTAGAGGGTCAGTGAGTGTCTGTAGAGGGGCAGGGAGTGTCTGTAGAGTGGCAGGGAGTGTCTGTAGAGGGGCAGGGAGTGTATGTAGAGGGGCAGTGAGTGTCTGTAGAGTGTCAGGCAGTGTCTGTAGAGGGTCAGTGAGTGTCTGTAGAGGGGCAGGGAGTATCTGTAGAGGGGCAGGGAGTGTCTGTAGAGGGGCTGGGAGTGTCTGTAGAGGGGCAGGGAGTGTCTGTAGATGGGCAGGGAGTGTCTGTAGATGGGCAGGGAGTGTCCAGATAGGGGCAGGGAGTGTCTGTAGAGGGGCAAGGGGTGTCTGTAGAGGGGCATGGAGTGTCTGTAGAGGGTCAGGGAGTGTCTGTAGAGGGTCAGGGAGTGTCTGTAGAGGGGCAGGGAGTGTCTGTAGAGGGGCTGGGAGTGTCTGTAGAGGGACAGGGAGTGTCTGTAGAGGGTCAGGGAGTGTCTGTAGAGGGTCAGGGAGTGTCTGTAGAGGGTCAGGGAGTGTCTGTAGAGGGGCAGGGAGTGTCTGTAGAGGGTCAGTGAGTGTCTGTAGAGGGGCAGGGAGTGTCTGTAGAGGGGCAGTGAGTGTCTGTAGAGGGTCAGTGAGTGTCTGTAGAGGGTCAGTGAGTGTCTGTAGAGGGGCAGGGAGTGTCTGTAGAGTGGCAGGGAGTGTCTGTAGAGGGGCAGGGAGTGTCTGTAGAGGGGCAGTGAGTGTCTGTAGAGTGTCAGGCAGTGTCTGTAGAGGGTCAGGCAGTGTCTGTAGAGGGTCAGGGAGTGTCTGTAGAGGGGCAGGGAGTGTCTGTAGAGGGGCAGGGAGTGTCTGTAGAGGGGCAGGGAGTGTCCAGATAGGGGCACGGAGTGTCCAGATAGGGTCTGGGAGTGTCTGTAGAGGGACAGGGAGTGTCTGTACAGGGGCAGGTAGTGTCTGTAGATGGGCAGGGAGTGTCTGTAGAGGGGCAGGGAGTATCTGTAGAGGGGCAGGGAGTGTCTGTAGAGGGGCTGGGGGTGTCTGTAGAGGGGCAGGGAGTGTCTGTAGATGGGCAGGGAGTGTCCAGAGAGGGGCAGGGAGTGTCTGTAGATGGGCAGGGAGTGTCCAGATAGGGGCAGGGAGTGTCTGTAGAGGGGCAAGGGGTGTCTGTAGAGGGGCATGGAGTGTCTGTAGAGGGGCAGGGAGTGTCTGTAGAGGGGCAGGGGGTGTCTGTAGAGGGGCAGGGGGTGTCTGTAGAGGGGCAAGGAGTGTCTGTAGAGGGACAGGGAGTGTCCAGAGAGGGGCAGGGAGTGTCTGTAGATGGGCAGGGAGTGTCCAGATAGGGGCAGGGAGTGTCTGTAGAGGGGCAAGGTGTGTCTGTAGAGGGGCATGGAGTGTCTGTAGAGGGGCAGGGAGTGTCTGTAGAGGGGCAGGGAGTGTCTTTAGAGGGTCAGGGAGTGTCTGTAGAGGGTCAGGAAGTGTCTCCAGAGGGCCAGGGAGTGTCCGTAGAGGGGCAGGGAGTGTCTGAAGAGGGGCAGTGAGTGTCCAGATAGGGTCAGTGAGTGTCTGTAGAAGGTCAGGGAATGTCTGAATAGGGGCAGTGACTGTGTCCAGATAGGGTCAGTGAGTGTCTGTAGAGGGGCAGGGAGTGTCCGTAGAGGGGCAGGGGGTGTCTGTAGAGGGACAGAGAGTGTCTGTAGAGGGGCAGGGAGTGTCTGTAGAGGGGCAGTGAGTGTCTGTAGAGGGATAGGGAGTGTCCAGAGAGGGGCGGGGAGTGTCTGTAGAGGGGCAGGGAGTGTCTGTATAGGGTCAGTGAGTGTCTGTAGAGGGTCAGTGAGTGTCTGTAGAGGGGCAGGGAGTGTCTGTAGAGGGTCAGGGAGTGTCTGTAGAGGGTCAGGGAGTGTCTGTAGAGGGGCAGGGAGTGTCTGTAGAGGGGCTGGGAGTGTCTGTAGAGGGACAGAGAGTGTCTGTAGAGGGTCAGGGAGTGTCTGTAGAGGGGCAGGGAGTGTCTGTAGAGGGTCAGGGAGTGTCTGTAGAGGGTCAGGGAGTGTCTGTAGAGGGGCAGGGAGTGTCTGTAGAGGGTCAGTGAGTGTCTGTAGAGGGGCAGGGAGTGTCTGTAGAGGGTCAGTTAGTGTCTGTAGAGGGTCAGTGAGTGTCTGAAGAGGGGCAGGGAGTGTCTGTAGAGGGGCAGGGCGTGTCTGTAGAGGGGCAGGGAGTGTCTGTAGAGGGGCAGGGAGTGTCTGTAGAGGGTCAGTGAGTGTCTGTAGAGGGGCAGGGAGTGTCTGTAGAGGGGCAGTGAGTGTCTGTAGAGGGTCAGTGAGTGTCTGTAGAGGGTCAGTGAGTGTCTGTAGAGGGGCAGGGAGTGTCTGTAGAGGGGCAGGGAGTGTCTGTAGAGGGGCAGGGAGTGTCTGTAGAGGGGCAGTGAGTGTCTGTAGAGTGTCAGGCAGTGTCTGTAGAGGGTCAGGCAGTATCTGTAGAGGGTCAGGGAGTGTCTGTAGAGGGGCAGGGAGTGTCTGTAGAGGGGCAGGGAGTGTCTGTAGAGGGGCAGGGAGTGTCCAGATAGGGGCACGGAGTGTCCAGATAGGGGCTGGGAGTGTCTGTAGAGGGACAGGGAGTGTCTGTACAGGGGCAGGTAGTGTCTGTAGATGGGCAGGGAGTGTCTGTAGAGGGGCAGGGAGTATCTGTAGAGGGGCAGGGAGTGTCTGTAGAGGGGCTGGGAGTGTCTGTAGAGGGGCAGGGAGTGTCTGTAGATGGGCAGGGAGTGTCCAGAGAGGGGCAGGGAGTGTCTGTAGATGGGCAGGGAGTGTCCAGATAGGGGCAGGGAGTGTCTGTAGAGGGGCAAGGGGTGTCTGTAGAGGGGCATGGAGTGTCTGTAGAGGGGCAGGGAGTGTCTGTAGAGGGGCAGGGGGTGTCTGTAGAGGGGCAGGGGGTGTCTGTAGAGGGGCAAGGAGTGTCTGTAGAGGGACAGGGAGTGTCCAGAGAGGGGCAGGGAGTGTCTGTAGATGGGCAGGGAGTGTCCAGATAGGGGCAGGGAGTGTCTGTAGAGGGGCAAGGGGTGTCTGTAGAGGGGCATGGAGTGTCTGTAGAGGGGCAGGGAGTGTCTGTAGAGGGGCAGGGGGTGTCTGTAGAGGGGCAGGGAGTGTCTGTAGAGGGGCAGGGAGTGTCTGTAGAGGGGCAGGCAGTGTCTGTAGAGGGTCATGGAGTGTCTGTAGAGGGGCAGGGAGTGTCTGTAGAGGGGCAGGGAGTGTCTTCAGAGGGGCAGAGAGTGTCTGTAGAGGGGCAGGGAGTGTCTGTAGAGGGTCAGGGAGTGTCTGTAGAGGGGCAGGGAGTGTCTGTAGAGGGGCAGGGAGTGTCTGTAGAGGGGCAGGGAGTGTCTGTAGAGGGGCAGGGAGTGTCCAGATAGGGGCACGGAGTGTCCAGATAGGGGCTGGGAGTGTCTGTAGAGGGACAGGGAGTGTCTGTACAGGGGCAGGTAGTGTCTGTAGATGGGCAGGGAGTGTCTGTAGAGGGGCAGGGAGTATCTGTAGAGGGGCAGGGAGTGTCTGTAGAGGGTCAGTGAGTGTCTGTAGAGGGGCAGGGGGTGTCTGTGGAGGGGCAGGGAGTGTCTCTAGAGGGTCAGGGAGTGTCCGTAGAGGGGCAGGGGGTGTCTGTAGAAGGTCAGAGAGTGTCTGAAGAGGGGCAGTGAGTGTCCAGATAGGGTCAGTGAGTGTCTGTAGAGGGGCAGGGAGTGTCCGTAGAGGGGCAGGGGGTGTCTGTAGAGGGTCAGTGAGTGTCTGTAGAGGGGCAGGGAGTGTCTGTAGAGGGTCAGGGAGTGTCTGTAGTGGGTCAGGCAGTGTCTGTAGAGGGTCAGTGAGTGTCTGTAGAGGGTCAGTGAGTGTCTTTAGAGGGTCAGTGAGTGTCTGTAGAGGGGCAGGGAGTGTCTGTAGAGGGGCAGGGAGTGTCTGTAGAGGGGCAGTGAGTGTCTGTAGAGGGTCAGTGAGTGTCTGTAGAGGGTCAGTGAGTGTCTGTAGAGGGGCAGGGAGTGTCTGTAGAGGGGCAGGGAGTGTCTGTAGAGGGGCAGGGAGTGTCTGTAGAGGGGCAGTGAGTGTCTGTAGAGTGTCAGGGAGTGTCTGTAGAGGGTCAGGCAGTGTCTGTAGAGGGTCAGTGAGTGTCTGTAGAGGGTCAGCGAGTGTCTGAAGAGGGGCAGGGAGTGTCTGTAGAGGGTCAGTGAGTGTCTGTAGAGGGTCAGTGAGTGTCTGTAGAGGGTCAGTGAGTGTCTGTAGAGGGGCAGGGAGTGTCTGTAGAGGGGCACCGAGTGTCTGTAGAGGAGCACCGAGTGTCTGTAGAGGGGCACCGAGTGTCTGTAGAGGGTCAGTGAGTGTCTGTAGAGGGTCAGGGAGTGTCTGTAGAGGGCCAGGGATTGTCCGTAGAGGGGCAGGGAGTGTCTGAAGAGGGGCAGTGAGTGTCCAGATAGGGTCAGTGAGTGTCTGTAGAGGGGCAGTGAGTGTCCAGATAGGGTCAGTGAGTGTCTGTAGAGGGTCAGTGAGTGTCTGTAGAGGGTCAGTGAGTGTCTGAAGAGGGGCAGGGAGTGTCTGTAGGAGGTCAGTGAGTGTCTGTAGAGGGTCAGAGAGTGTCAGAAGAGGGTCAGTGAGTGTCTGTAGAGGGTCAGTGAGTGTCTGAAGAGGGGCAGGGAGTGTCTGTAGAGGGTCAGTGAGTGTCTGTAGAGGGTCAGTGAGTGTCTGTAGAGGGGCACCGAGTGTCTGTAGAGGGGCAGTGAGTGTCTGTAGAGGGTCAGGGAGTGTCTGTAGAGGGGCAGTGAGTGTCTGTAGAGGGTCCGTGAGTGTCTGTAGAGGGGCAGTGAGTGTCTGTAGAGGGGCAGTGAGTGTCTGTAGAGGGGCAGTGAGTGTCTGTAGAGGGTCAGTGAGTGTCTGAAGAGGGGCAGGGAGTGTCTGTAGAGGGTCAGTGAGTGTCTGTAGAGGGGCAGGGGGTGTCTGTGGAGGGGCAGGGAGTGTCTCTAGAGGGTCAGGGAGTGTCCGTAGAGGGGCAGGGGGTGTCTGTAGAAGGTCGGAGAGTGTCTGAAGAGGGGCAGTGAGTGTCCAGATAGGGTCAGTGAGTGTCTGTAGAGGGGCAGGGAGTGTCCGTAGAGGGGCAGGGGGTGTCTGTAGAGGGTCAGTGAGTGTCTGTAGAGGGTCATGGAGTGTCTGTAGAGGGGCAGGGAGTGTCTGTAGAGGGGCAGGGAGTGTCTGTGGAGGGGCAGGGAGTGTCTGTAGAGGGGCAGGGAGTGTCTGTAGAGGGGCAGGGAGTGTCTGTAGAGGGGCAGTGAGTGTCCAGATAGGGTCAGTGAGTGTCTGTAGAGGGTCAGTGAGTGTCTGTAGAGGGTCAGTGAGTGTCTGAAGAGGGGCAGGGAGTGTCTGTAGAGGGTCAGTGAGTGTCTGTAGAGGGTCAGAGAGTGTCTGTAGAGGGGCAGGGAGTGTCTGTAGAGGGGCAGGGAGTGTCTGTGGAGGGGCAGGGAGTGTCTGTAGAGGGGCTGGGAGTGTCTGTAGAGGGGCAGGGGGTGTCTGTAGAGGGGCAGTGAGTGTCCAGATAGGGTCAGTGAGTGTCTGTAGAGGGTCAGTGAGTGTCTGTAGAGGGTCAGTGAGTGTCTGAAGAGGGGCAGGGAGTGTCTGTAGAGGGTCAGTGAGTGTCTGTAGAGGGTCGGAGAGTGTCTGAAAAGGGTCAGTGAGTGTCTTTAGAGGGTCAGTGAGTGTCTGAAGAGGGGCAGGGAGTGTCTGTAGAGGGGCAGTGAGTGTCTGTAGAGGGGCAGGGGGTGTCTGTGGAGGGGCAGGGAGTGTCTCTAGAGGGTCAGGGAGTGTCCGTAGAGGGGCAGGGGGTGTCTGTAGAAGGTCAGAGAGTGTCTGAAGAGGGGCAGTGAGTGTCCAGATAGGGTCAGTGAGTGTCTGTAGAGGGGCAGGGAGTGTCCGTAGAGGGGCAGGGGGTGTCTGTAGAGGGTCAGTGAGTGTCTGTAGAGGGGCAGGGAGTGTCTGTAGAGGGTCAGGGAGTGTCTGTAGAGGGTCAGGCAGTGTCTGTAGAGGGTCAGTGAGTGTCTGTAGAGGGTCAGTGAGTGTCTTTAGAGGGGCAGGGAGTGTCTGTAGAGGGACAGGGAGTGTCTGTAGAGGGGCAGGGAGTGTCTGTAGAGGGGCAGTGAGTGTCTGTAGAGGGTCAGTGAGTGTCTGTAGAGGGTCAGTGAGTGTCTGTAGAGGGGCAGGGAGTGTCTGTAGAGGGGCAGGGAGTGTCTGTAGAGGGGCAGGGAGTGTCTGTAGAGGGGCAGTGAGTGTCTGCAGATGGGCTGGGAGTGTCTGTAGAGGGGCAGTGAGTGTCTGTAGAGTGTCAGGGAGTGTCTGTAGAGGGTCAGGCAGTGTCTGTAGAGGGTCAGTGAGTGTCTGTAGAGGGTCAGCGAGTGTCTGAAGAGGGGCAGGGAGTGTCTGTAGAGGGTCAGTGAGTGTCTGTAGAGGGTCAGTGAGTGTCTGTAGAGGGTCAGTGAGTGTCTGTAGAGGGGCAGGGAGTGTCTGTAGAGGGGCACCGAGTGTCTGTAGAGGAGCACCGAGTGTCTGTAGAGGGGCACCGAGTGTCTGTAGAGGGTCAGTGAGTGTCTGTAGAGGGTCAGGGAGTGTCTGTAGAGGGCCAGGGATTGTCCGTAGAGGGGCAGTGAGTGTCTGTAGAGGGGCAGGGAGTGTCTGAAGAGGGTCAGGGAGTGTCTGTAGAGGGGCAGGGAGTGTCTGTAGAGGGGCTGGGAGTGTCTGTAGAGGGACAGAGAGTGTCTGTAGAGGGTCAGGGAGTGTCTGTAGAGGGGCAGGGAGTGTCTGTAGAGGGGCAGGGAGTGTCTGTAGAGGGTCAGGGAGTGTCCGTAGAGGGGCAGGGAGTGTCTGTAGAGGGGCAGTGAGTGTCTGTAGAGTGTCAGGGAGTGTCTGTAGAGGGTCAGGCAGTGTCTGTAGAGGGTCAGCGAGTGTCTGAAGAGGGGCAGGGAGTGTCTGTAGAGGGTCAGTGAGTGTCTGTAGAGGGACAGAGAGTGTCTGTAGAGGGGCAGGGAGTGTCTGTAGAGGGGCAGTGAGTGTCTGTAGAGGGATAGGGAGTGTCCAGAGAGGGGCGGGGAGTGTCTGTAGAGGGGCAGGGAGTGTCTGTATAGGGTCAGTGAGTGTCTGTAGAGGGTCAGTGAGTGTCAGTAGAGGGGCAGGGAGTGTCTGTAGAGGGTCAGGGAGTGTCTGTAGAGGGTCAGGGAGTGTCTGTAGAGGGGCAGGGAGTGTCTGTAGAGGGGCTGGGAGTGTCTGTAGAGGGACAGAGAGTGTCTGTAGAGGGTCAGGGAGTGTCTGTAGAGGGGCAGGGAGTGTCTGTAGAGGGTCAGGGAGTGTCTGTAGAGGGTCAGGGAGTGTCTGTAGAGGGGCAGGGAGTATCTGTAGAGGGTCAGTGAGTGTCTGTAGAGGGGCAGGGAGTGTCTGTAGAGGGGCAGGGAGTGTCTGTAGAGGGTCAGTTAGTGTCTGTAGAGGGTCAGTGAGTGTCTGAAGAGGGGCAGGGAGTGTCTGTAGAGGGGCAGGGAGTGTCTGTAGAGGGGCAGGGAGTGTCTGTAGAGGGGCAGGGAGTGTCTGTAGAGGGTCAGTGAGTGTCTGTAGAGGGGCAGGGAGTGTCTGTAGAGGGGCAGTGAGTGTCTGTAGAGGGTCAGTGAGTGTCTGTAGAGGGTCAGGGAGTGTCTGTAGATGGGCAGGGAGTGTCTGTGGAGGGGCAGGGAGTGTCTCTAGAGGCTCAGGGAGTGTCTGTAGAGGGTCAGGGAGTGTCTCCAGAGGGCCAGGGAGTGTCCGTAGAGGGGCAGGGAGTGTCTGAAGAGGGGCAGTGAGTGTCCAGATAGGGTCAGTGAGTGTCTGTAGAAGGTCAGGGAATGTCTGAATAGGGGCAGTGACTGTGTCCAGATAGGGTCAGTGAGTGTCTGTAGAGGGGCAGGGAGTGTCCGTAGAGGGGCAGGGGGTGTCTGTAGAGGGACAGAGAGTGTCTGTAGAGGGGCAGGGAGTGTCTGTAGAGGGGCAGTGAGTGTCTGTAGAGGGATAGGGAGTGTCCAGAGAGGGGCGGGGAGTGTCTGTAGAGGGGCAGGGAGTGTCTGTATAGGGTCAGTGAGTGTCTGTAGAGGGTCAGTGAGTGTCTGTAGAGGGGCAGGGAGTGTCTGTAGAGGGTCAGGGAGTGTCTGTAGAGGGTCAGGGAGTGTCTGTAGAGGGGCAGGGAGTGTCTGTAGAGGGGCTGGGAGTGTCTGTAGAGGGACAGAGAGTGTCTGTAGAGGGTCAGGGAGTGTCTGTAGAGGGGCAGGGAGTGTCTGTAGAGGGTCAGGGAGTGTCTGTAGAGGGGCAGGGAGTGTCTGTAGAGGGGCAGGGATTGTCTGTAGAGGGGCAGGGAGTGCCTGTAGAGGGGCAGGGAGTGTCTGTAGAGGGGCAGGGAGTGTCTGTAGAGGGGCAGTGAGTGTCTGAAGAGGGGCAGGGAGTGTCTGTAGAGGGTCAGGGAGTGTCTGTAGAGGGGCAGGGAGTGTCTGTGGAGGGGCAGGGAGTGTCTTTAGAGGGTCAGGGAGTGTCTGTAGAGGGTCAGGGAGTGTCTCCAGAGGGCCAGGGAGTGTCCGTAGAGGGGCAGGGAGTGTCTGAAGAGGGGCAGTGAGTGTCCAGATAGGGTCAGTGAGTGTCTGTAGAAGGTCAGGGAATGTCTGAATAGGGGCAGTAACTGTGTCCAGATAGGGTCAGTGAGTGTCTGTAGAGGGGCAGGGAGTGTCCGTAGAGGGGCAGGGGGTGTCTGTAGAGGGACAGAGAGTGTCTGTAGAGGGGCAGGGAGTGTCTGTAGAGGGGCAGTGAGTGTCTGTAGAGGGATAGGGAGTGTCCAGAGAGGGGCAGGGAGTGTCTGTATAGGGTCAGTGAGTGTCTGTAGAGGGTCAGTGAGTGTCTGTAGAGGGGCAGGGAGTGTCTGTAGAGGGTCAGGGAGTGTCTGTAGAGGGTCAGGGAGTGTCTGTAGAGGGGCAGGGAGTGTCTGTAGAGGGGCTGGGAGTGTCTGTAGAGGGACAGAGAGTGTCTGTAGAGGGTCAGGGAGTGTCTGTAGAGGGGCAGGGAGTGTCTGTAGAGGGTCAGGGAGTGTCTGTAGAGGGGCAGGGAGTGTCTGTAGAGGGGCAGGGAGTGTCTGTAGAGGGTCAGTGAGTGTCTGTAGAGGGTCAGGGAGTGTCTGTAGAGGGCCAGGGATTGTCCGTAGAGGGGCAGAGAGTGTCTGTAGAGGGGCAGGGAGTGTCTGAAGAGGGTCAGGGAGTGTCTGTAGAGGGGCAGGGAGTGTCTGTAGAGGGGCTGGGAGTGTCTGTAGAGGGACAGAGAGTGTCTGTAGCGGGTCAGGGAGTGTCTGTAGAGGGGCAGGGAGTGTCTGTAGAGGGGCAGGGAGTGTCTGTAGAGGGTCAGTGAGTGTCTGTAGAGGGGCAGGGAGTGTCTGTAGAGGGTCAGTGAGTGTCTGTAGAGGGTCAGTGAGTGTCTGAAGAGGGGCAGGGAGTGTCTGTAGAGGGTCAGTGAGTGTCTGTAGAGGGTCAGTGAGTGTCTGTAGAGGGGCAGGGAGTGTCTGTAGAGGGGCAGGGAGTGTCCGTAGAGGGGCAGGGGGTGTCTGTAGAGGGTCAGTGAGTGTCTGTAGAGGGCCAGGGAGTGTCTGTAGAGCGGCAGGGAGTGTCTGTGGAGGGGCAGGGAGTGTCTGTAGAGGGGCAGGGATTGTCTGTAGAGGGGCAGGGAGTGCCTGTAGAGGGGCAGGGAGTGTCTGTAGAGGGGCAGGGAGTGTCTGTAGAGGGGCAGTGAGTGTCTGAAGAGGGGCAGGGAGTGTCTGTAGAGGGTCAGGGAGTGTCTGTAGAGGGGCAGGGAGTGTCTGTGGAGGGGCAGGGAGTGTCTTTAGAGGGTCAGGGAGTGTCTGTAGAGGGTCAGGGAGTGTCTCCAGAGGGCCAGGGAGTGTCCGTAGAGGGGCAGGGAGTGTCTGAAGAGGGGCAGTGAGTGTCCAGATAGGGTCAGTGAGTGTCTGTAGAAGGTCAGGGAATGTCTGAATAGGGGCAGTAACTGTGTCCAGATAGGGTCAGTGAGTGTCTGTAGAGGGGCAGGGAGTGTCCGTAGAGGGGCAGGGGGTGTCTGTAGAGGGACAGAGAGTGTCTGTAGAGGGGCAGGGAGTGTCTGTAGAGGGGCAGTGAGTGTCTGTAGAGGGATAGGGAGTGTCCAGAGAGGGGCAGGGAGTGTCTGTATAGGGTCAGTGAGTGTCTGTAGAGGGTCAGTGAGTGTCTGTAGAGGGGCAGGGAGTGTCTGTAGAGGGTCAGGGAGTGTCTGTAGAGGGTCAGGGAGTGTCTGTAGAGGGGCAGGGAGTGTCTGTAGAGGGGCTGGGAGTGTCTGTAGAGGGACAGAGAGTGTCTGTAGAGGGTCAGGGAGTGTCTGTAGAGGGGCAGGGAGTGTCTGTAGAGGGTCAGGGAGTGTCTGTAGAGGGGCAGGGAGTGTCTGTAGAGGGGCAGGGAGTGTCTGTAGAGGGTCAGTGAGTGTCTGTAGAGGGTCAGGGAGTGTCTGTAGAGGGCCAGGGATTGTCCGTAGAGGGGCAGAGAGTGTCTGTAGAGGGGCAGGGAGTGTCTGAAGAGGGTCAGGGAGTGTCTGTAGAGGGGCAGGGAGTGTCTGTAGAGGGGCTGGGAGTGTCTGTAGAGGGACAGAGAGTGTCTGTAGCGGGTCAGGGAGTGTCTGTAGAGGGGCAGGGAGTGTCTGTAGAGGGGCAGGGAGTGTCTGTAGAGGGTCAGTGAGTGTCTGTAGAGGGGCAGGGAGTGTCTGTAGAGGGTCAGTGAGTGTCTGTAGAGGGTCAGTGAGTGTCTGAAGAGGGGCAGGGAGTGTCTGTAGAGGGTCAGTGAGTGTCTGTAGAGGGTCAGTGAGTGTCTGTAGAGGGGCAGGGAGTGTCTGTAGAGGGGCAGGGAGTGTCCGTAGAGGGGCAGGGGGTGTCTGTAGAGGGTCAGTGAGTGTCTGTAGAGGGCCAGGGAGTGTCTGTAGAGCGGCAGGGAGTGTCTGTGGAGGGGCAGGGAGTGTCTGTAGAGGGGCAGGGAGTGTCTGTAGAGGGTCAGTGAGTGTCTGTAGAGGGGCAGGGAGTGTCTGTAGAGGGACAGTGAGTGTCTGTAGAGGGTCATGGAGTGTCTGTAGAGGGGCAGGGAGTGTCTGTAGAGGGTCAGTGAGTGTCTGTAGAGGGTCAGTGAGTGTCTGAAGAGGGGCAGGGAGTGTCTGTAGAGGGTCAGTGAGTGTCTGTAGAGGGTCAGTGAGTGTCTGTAGAGGGGCAGGGAGTGTCTGTAGAGGGGCAGGGAGTGTCTGTAGAGGGTCAGGGAGTGTCTGTAGAGGGCCAGGGAGTGTCTGTAGAGGGCCAGGGAGTGTCTGTAGAGGGGCAGGGAGTGTCTGTAGAGGGGCAGGGAGTGTCTGTAGAGGGGCAGGGAGTGTCTGTAGAGGGGCAGGGAGTGTATGTAGAGGGACAGGGAGTGACTGTAGAGGGGCAGGGAGTGTCTGTAGAGGGGCAGGGAGTGTCTGTAGAGGGGCAGGGAGTGTCTGTAGAGGGGCAGGGAGTGTCTGTTGATGGGCTGGGAGTGTCTGTAAAGGGGCAGGGAGTGTCTGTAGAGGGACAGGGAATGACTGTAGAGGGGCAGGGAGTGTCTGTAGAGGGGCAGGGAGTGTCTGTAGAGGGGCAGGGAGTGTCCAGATAGGGACAGAGAGTGTCTGCAGAGGGGCAGGGAGTGTCTGTAGAGGGTCAGGGAGTGTCTGTAGAGGGTCGGGGGGTGTATGTAGAGGGTCAGGGAGTGTCTGTAGAGGGTCAGGGGGTGTCTGAAGAGGGGCAGGAAGTGTCTGTAGAGGGGCATGGAGGGTCTGTAGAGGGGCTGGGAGTGTCTGTAGAGGGTCAGTGAGTGTCTGTAGAGGGTCAGTGAGTGTCTGTAGAGGGTCAGTGAGTGTCTGTAGAGGGTCAGTGAGTGTCTGTAGAGGGTCAGGGAGTGTCTGTAGAGGGTCAGGGGGTGTATGTAGAGGGTCAGAGAGTGTCTGTAGAGGGTCAGGGGGTGTCTGTAGAGGGTCAGGGAGTGTCTGTAGAGGGTCAGTGAGTGTCTGAAGAGGGGCAGGAAGTGTCTGTAGAGGAGCAGGGAGTGTCTGTAGAGGGGCAGGGAGTGTCTGTAGAGGGTCAGTGAGTGTCTGTAGAGGGTCAGTGAGTGTCTGTAGAGGGTCAGTGAGTGTCTGTAGAGGGTCAGTGAGTGTCTGTAGAGGGTCAGGGAGTGTCTGTAGAGGGTCAGGGGGTGTATGTAGAGGGTCAGGGAGTGTCTGTAGAGGGTCAGGGGGTGTCTGTAGAGGGTCAGGGAGTGTCTGTAGAGGGTCAGTGAGTGTCTGTAGAGGGTCAGGGAGTGTCTGTAGAGGGGCAGGGAGTGTCTGTAGAGGGTCAGTGAGTGTCTGTAGAGGGGCAGGGAGTGTCTGTAGAGGGTCAGGGGGTGTCTGAAGAGGGTCAGGGGGTGTCTGAAGAGGGGCAGGAAGTGTCTGTAGAGGGGCATGGAGTGTCTGTAGAGGGGCTGGGAGTGTCTGTAGAGGGGCAGTGAGTGTCCAGAGAAGGGGAAGAAGCATGCGAAGGCATGGAGTGTCAGGATAGGGACAGGGAGTGTCTGTAGAGGGTCAGGGAGTGTCTGTAGAGGGGCAGGGAGTGTCTGTAAAGGTTCAGTGGGTGTCTGTAGAGGGGCAGGGAGTGTCTGTAGAAGGTCAGTGAGTGTCTGTAGAGGGGCAGGGAGTGTCCAGAGAAGGGGAAGAAGCATGAGAAGGCATGGAGTGTCAGGATAGAGGGAGGGGATGTCACTAGGGGGGCAGGGAGCCATTACAGGGCTGTCTCATAGGACTCTTGGCTGCTTCACGTCACAGCTATCCGTGTAAAGTCCTTTCACTTCCAGGGACCTCCCTTACCCCACACACCCGGCATTATGACCCACATTGCACTTCAAACTACACCGCAGAGCCCCGCTGACGCTGCTGCAGGAGGTGAACCTGCCCTTAAAACAGTGTCACCGGGTCTGGCTCCTCTTGACATGGGTAAAACCGTGCCCACGTGCCTCAGATCTAATAAGGGTCTTCTGCTTGTATCTGCCCCTCATCGGGGGTCTTTGCTCGTATGACACAATCACTCCAGCACTCAAGAGACGTCCACTGGGTCCTGCTCCCCTCACGCATCACCATTGAGACCCGGTGCCACCCTTACACAGCTGTCAATACCAGCAGCGACCCACCACATCTGGCTGCAAAGGTAAACACCTCCAGAGGAGCACACACAACATGCAACCGTAGCATCGCCAGGCCGGCAGTGAGGGCAAGAAGGAAGAGAGCCAACCTTCTCCAGAACCTCCCTCAGAGTATCAAATCCAGCAGAACCCACCCTTTAACCACTTCCCGTGCCAGGGGGTCCATCTTTGGCTCTTGCTTATCTTTAGGAAGTGGGTCAGAGCCGTTAAATCGTACTCCAGGGGTGGGATGGTGATCCAAACTCCGATGGTACAGCACACTAAATGACACCCAATAACTTCAATGTCCATTAAGTGATTCATCTTTGAAAAACTAGTTTTATTAGACAAATAAATCAATTTGATTTATAATAAACAAAGCTAAGTGCAAACAGCGCTTTACAAAGACTTTATACATTATAATCCAAAGCTGAGCAGCACTAAGACTATTTTATTAATACCAGGCGACCGCCTAGTCTGATCAATCACTCAGGCTTTGTAAAGTGCTGCTACTCACCTGCAGGGGTCTCAAGGCGCTGTGGGGGCACAGAGGATCAGACCAAGCGCTGAATTCATCTGAAGAGCCAGCTCTTGAGGTTGATGTGCGACGGGTGGTGTCCAACGGGGTCATCTGAAGCTCCGCCTCCAGGTGCCCTCGGAAGAGCGTGACGCAGGGATCCCCACCCAGGACACTCCAGCTGCACTCCATGCACACAAAAGGCCAGATTAGCACCAGTTATGCTACAACCAGTGCGACGGGTGATCCCACGGGGTCATCTAAAGCACCGCCTCTAGGCGCCCTCGGACGAGCGTGACCTACGGATCCCCACTTAGGACACTCCACCTGCACTCCATGCACACAAAAGGTCAGATTAGCACCAGTTGTTACAACCAGTGAGCAGTAGCACCACGTCAAGGTTCTGACCATTGCTACTGGCCATTCACACCATTCATACGGGGGCCTACAACACCCCCTCCCCCTGGGACCCTTTTATTTTTGGGACACCATGCCCCCACCCTCCACCCCATAAAGACCCTCATTCACACCATTCATAACCCAAGGACTCAGGCGTACGCTGGCAAGTCCCCTAGGGACCCCCCAACGTATCGCGGCAGATCCAGGACACAAGCTGGGGCCCTGAGAGGGTGCGACAATGCAGCGGGGGCCAAGGTGAGCCCCTACCTGGCCCCTCCCAGGGTGGAGGAGAATCGGCGGGGGGCCGGAGGGCGTACCCGCACTCAAACCCTGCACACACCGAAGCTCCCCCGCAGCCTGTTCCCTCACTGCCCACCACTGGATAGAATATATTTAAATAAATTTGTAACGCGCAAAATACTCACCTCACATGTCTCGATAGGTGGAGACATGTGGTGCAGCGGCCAGGGCAGCTGACTTCGGAGCACAGGGTTCACGGTTCGAACCCCGGCCCGGGCGGCAGCTCAGCTCAGCATGATGTGACTCCGAGCGATAGCTCACTTAATTTCCACGACTGCCCCAGCGCCTTGAGACCCGTAATCGTGAGTAGTTCACGCTTTACAAATAAAGATTTGGATTTAGAAATAAATCTGTATTTGTAGAGCGCAAACTACTCACCATTACAGGTCTCAAGGCGCTGGGGCAGTCGTGGAAATTAAGTGAGCTATTGCCCAGAGTCACATGGTGCTGAGCTGAGCTGCCGCCAGAGCCGGGGATCGAACCCTGAACCTTGTCCTACAGAGTCAGCTGCCCTGGCCACTGCACCACACCTCTCACTGCCCCCTCTGGTTATATAGGCTTGCAGGAATGACATCACAGAGGAAGGGGGGACAGGATTTGCAGGCCTGGGGGAGTGACATCACCGAGGAAGGGGGGACAGGATATGCAGGCCTGGGGGAGTGACATCACAGACGAAGGGGGGGACAGGATTTGCAGGCTGGGGGAGTGACATTGATGCAGCAAAGGTCCATAACAACCATCAACCTCATCCCACCTAACTCAGGAGCAACTTATTCCCACTCATCGGTGGGGCCCAGAGCGCTGCGAGTCACACATTCACACATTCACACAGCCCCTGAATCAGTGAAAAAGAAGGCGAGCTGCTGGATAGCGGGGTACCTCATTCACCTACATTCTATATTCTATACATTTCAGAAATTACTCAACTGTCATAAGGAAAACAAAACACCAAGGTACACCGCTATTTGGTTGATGGACCAACTAGTAGAAGTCAGATGATGGCGACTAAGACCAGCTCAATCACAGTGTTCCTGTACATTTTTTAGCATTTAATTTTGTCATGACTTTTATTCTAATAAAAATAGACTCGAGTTTATATTTTCAATAGTTTATCTACTTTTCATTTAGGAAGCAAATTAACATATTCTTTAGACAAGCACAATTCTAAGCATTAATTTAGTACATTTAAGAAGTAAAAATTAGAAAAGCATATTACCAGTCTGTCATAGGTAGATGACAGAACCGCATTGAACAGGTTCCCAAGCTGACTGTCTTTCTAATCGCCTCAATGTCTTCCTTCCGACATAAAATCTCGGCGATCAATCATTTTCTTCGCCCCATCAAAGTTAAAGTCCAACATTTTTCCAAGTCTCTTGCACCATAAAAATCGTTCAAACCGACAGCGTGTCGTGGTGCAAAATAAAATCCATGGAACCAACCCTTACCCGCCTTCGCACGAGCTCTTTATACCCCTTATACTAACTATCTAACTCAATGTGAAACTTTTAGGGTCCGTATTCCTTTCTCATTGGTCCATTAGAGGGGGGGTGATGATCACCTCATGTCCTCCTTGTTCAAACCCGTTCGAAATGTTGCCGTGTCATTCCCAAGGCTTTCCCATGATTTAATATTCACACTTTGTACTTGCCGTTCACTCCTTGTATCTTTTGTACGTAATAAAGTTTCATTGGCTTCCTTTCCCAGGCTTTTAAATGCAGGCATCAAGTGGCACATCTCCCGTTCATAGGCCGAGCTGGCCTCAACATCTCTCGCTCCGAGCAGAGGCCGTTCACTCACACTTCTCATGTGCACTGCGCATGCGTGGCGGCCATCTTTCATTCTTTCACTTAAACAGCCATTTTCAGACTAGGCCGCGCAGGCCTCAATGGGAACAAATGCGAAAATAAACACAACGGAAATTAGATTTTAGAATTTTAACCCTTCTGTTTACCTCCCACTATTCTAATGTTCCCGGTTAGATGTTACCTAGCAAAAGCACACAAATTAGCATCATTTTACTCACCATCTGCATTCTTTATTGCCACAGAAAGACTTCTAACATAAGCACAAATACACACGGTTATTCAATTAAATCTACAATACTACAGCTCTATATTAGTATAATTTGTTTGTTTTTATTAGTATATTTATTGCTGCAAAACAACAATTTGTTTTCCCACGTGTTGTGTCGACTTTCCCTGCATTGTGTTGATTAGTTTACATGCTTCACTCTATTAGTATTAGTATGGGTATGGGAGACTAACTTTACAAGGGGTACACAAACATGTTTGTCTCTCTTCTGCTCCATCAACATCACAGACGAAGGGGGGGACAGGAGATGCAGGCCTGGGGGAGTGACATCACAGAGGAAGGGTGGGGGGACAGGATGTACAGTGGTGGGGGAGGGGAGTCGCATCACAGAGGAGGGGGTAGGATATACAGGGCTGGAGGAGTGACATCACAGAGGAGGGGACAGGATATGCAGGGCTGGGGGAGTGACATCACAGCGGAAGGAGGGGGGGGGCAGGATGTACAGGGCTGGGGGCCTTTCTTGGCTGCGTCCTTGGGTCTGGGTTCCTCAGTCCGGCCTGCTGTGTCTGAGTTGTTCTCGTCATCACCAAAAGTAAAAGACAAAACAATGACCGTTGATGTAAAACAGGAGAGAGACAGAGACCCATCTGGTGGCAGAATTTCAGAATGTGAAACCAGATAACCTGGAATCAATACCAGCTTCTCTGCTTGTCCAAATTGTGTGATCCTAGGCAAACATTATACTTCAATGGGCCTCCTCTTTCTTTAGTAACACGCGAGGGCGCTTTTAAATACTTGCGTTCAGGTTGTGCGTTGTTCAAGTACTTCTGATGCTCAATGTAAGAGGCTACATCAGTGATCTTCAGACTTGGCTACATGGAGCCCCCCTTGAGCAAAATGTTTTGGAGCCAGGCCCCCCTCAAACCTCTGAAGAGGAAGATTGAGAAAAGGGTGAATGGGTGGATTTATAGTTTGTGAAACGTTTCAAACACGGGTAAAGGTGTTGGGGGGGCAGCATCCATGCTTGTCCAGACCCAGGCCTGTGCAGGTCACTCTGCCGCAGCTTGTTTGCCGCTGGGAGGGTGGGTTTCTTACTTTACAACACTTATTTATTTGAGTTTTATATAGCGCTGGCTAGACCCGGAGGTATCAGACCGCTTTACATAAGGATCCACAAAATTACATCAGTTACGAGAAAACATTTCAAGAGCGACGGGAGATGGAATAAATGGAGCTTAGAAGGGTAAGGGGTGGGGTAAAGACGTACGATGGAAGAAAGATGGAGATAGGATGGATGGAGAGACGAAGGAGAGTCTGCCCAAAGTCCGGCTGAGTAGGTGACGGCCGAGGGGGAAGTCCACAGCCCATCTCCTCTATAGCTATCAGGTAACTCCACCGGACGTCAGTCAAGCGGCCAGCTCTCAATGAGAAAACAATTAGAGAGCAAAGAGGAGGGATAAATGGAGCGTAAAGGAGAAATTGGGTGGAGTGAAGGGGTAGGAGGGTGAGTACGACGGAGAGACAAAGTAAGGTTTGCCCAATGTCTGGCTGGGTAGGTGACGGCCGAGGGGGAAGTCCACAGCCCATCTCCTCTATAGCTATCAAGTAGCTCCACTGGGCATTGGCCAAAAAGCTAGGTCACCACGGTCAGAGGTAGGTTCACAGATTTGGGATCCTGAAGGGTAGGCCGGATGGGGGATGTGTTTGAGGTCTGGTCGAAGTCCGTTTCTTTTCCAGAGGAGTAGCACGACATGGTGGGGAACCCAGTGGCAGCCATCTTGGGGTCAGGCAAGGGATTAGCAGGTAGTAATAGGGAGGGTTTAAAAACTTGCATTGCCAAAAGATCATGGTGGCCCACATGCCCCTTATTACTGACCTGGCCTTGGGGAGCATTCATAGAAAACAAATGTATGTAGCAACAGCTCAGTGAGTGAAACTTGGACAAGCTCGAAATATGTAAATTAGAAGGGAGCCATCGCTATTTTGAGATCGGCAATTATGGAGAGGCAACCTCCACACTGGCGTACACAGCCACAAGCAACCTCAGCTATTTAACAAAAAATCAGCATTGGGCTGGAGATCAAGCGACACTGGGCACTTTTAAGGCGTTCTCAGGCGGCGTTGAACAGGTGGGTGGGCGCGTTATTCACTCTGCGAGCCCCGAGCCGGTCTGGCTGCATTCACAAAGACAGTGAATTTCTTGTTGCAGTGATCTCCTATGTTAGTCTCAACAATCAAGCACAGCATTGCATGGAGCTCCCCCGCCCAAGGCAGCTTAGTAGGGCATCAGCACGGCGGAAAGGGAAACATTTCACAGGTATTAATGAGCAGTTCTATCCTCGATAAAGAGGGGAATGCAGTCTCCGCTCCCCCATTTCGCTGCTGCACTCACATCCATTATAGTATCGGTAACGGCTCCGCACTGGTCCCTTTCACGGTACTTCGCTACCCAGAACAGGCCGCCCTTCATCCACGCTTCCTCGGCTGCACCTCCATATGCCGTCAGAACCTTAAAGCGGTTAGGATGCCAACCCCCGCAGCCGCTTTCGTCACTCCTTACGGATGTCCGAAGCTCCGTGTTTCAATCTAAGATATGCCCCGGGGAGATAGGAGGCAACAGATAGAGCGCGCCAATACCGCACAATTACACAGAGACGGTGGGGGCCGCTCCTCCGTACTGTGCCAGGCTGCCCCAGGCCACCGCAGGGGGCCACCTAAGAGGGCGGCCACCCTTAGTGCCACAGGATGGCGCAGAGACAGTGGGGGCCCGCTCCTCCGTACTCAGTGCGTGCAAAGCCCCTTGTTCGTACCTCCGTCCTCCAGTATTAAAACTGTCCACTTGTCCACAGCCCCGAAGTCTTTCCCCGGCTGGTTTCCGGCTGCTCCATCTCTTGCAGAGTTTCCCTCATTAGTTCGGGTGGGCTGCTGAGGGACGGAGTTCGCAGCACTTGAGTGTATTTGACCAGCACTTGTCTGGCCCCGGCCAGTGAGTGTCGCATCTTGGTATCAAAGTCTGTCCGAAAACAAGGTCAAGCGGCGATTGCAACTAGTAGTATGGCTTTAAAATGAAACAGCAGTTTTCGAAGCCTTTCCATATCTAAAACAATCTTCGTCGTTTAAGAATTAGACCTCGCGGCTCTATTCATTTATGAATCCACAGATCAAGAAGAGGATATCGGAGAGAGGGGTTCGATGAAATTTTGTTTGCTGCAAAACGCACAGGGCTTCATATTGGGCCACATTTACAAAGAAGTAACGCGGCACACTGCTGCAAACCATTTGGCTGCACGCGCGGCGTTACTTCCGAAGCAAAGGGATGCTTTTACAACAATTTGACGTATCCCTGAGCTCTCTCCTGCGCTGGCACACAATCGGCTGCCATGTGCCAACGCTGACACCCTCGCACCATGGTGCAAGGATTCTTACATTTATTTATTTATTGAAGTTTTGCACATATCAGCTCAGAGCAGACATATTAGACAATCAGCATAATAATGACTTTTCATAGATTGTTACATGCAGTACAGCCATATCAAATCAACTGTAATGTAATATTCAAGTACAATTGTTAGACCTGGCACCTTGGCGTGAGTCTCCCTTCCACTTTTTGCTGATGTGCCTCAGATGTTTTGATGGTATCCGCTGCTCAGGGCACTGCGCCACGGCCAATCCGTGCCGCAGTGCAAGTGCTCCCAATATAAAGTGTACCGGTAATTGATCTCCATGATTTGATCATTGGATTTACTGTCAGTCCCCAGTAAAGTGCACCAGGAGTGCCAGGGCTTGTAAATACCAACACTGCTAGTGGGCCTGCAGCGATGGTTGCGCCATCCACAGAAGCAACCTTTTAAAATGTATCTAGGGTCTGCCATTGCAGAACCTGCGTGCAGCCTGGTACTGTCATGTTGGCTGGGCAAGTGCACACACTTGCCAGCCTCTAAACCTTCCCTTTTCTTCATATTAGTCACCCCTATGGTAGGTCCAATTGATGAGTTCAGGCCTCAGCAAGGCCCAAAGGTACCGAAAGGGTTCGCCCTTCTGTGTACAAAGTCCTTAGACTTACAAATGAAGTTGGCAAGGAAACTGAAAATACAAAAACATAGTTTAATAAACCTTTAAAGGTGGTGATACAACCTCCACAACACTTCTACAGTATTGTACAGAGTAGCACACTGAATACAAGCACATGGCCCCTTTTATACACAGTGGAAGGGGTTCAGCTTACAGCTTAGACAGAGGTTACAACTACGTAAGGACATTTCCAAATATATCAGTGGGTGGAGCTAACAGTATTTCTAGAACATGGGAGGGCTATGCTAATAAGGAACAACTGTTACTTCTGCTGAGCATGCGCTACACTCTCAAGAAGGACTAATAATAACTGTTGCTAGGTAGAATCCACAGTGTAACTGGCAGAGAGGTAGGACAATCAGAACATTGAGCACATGGCAATGTAGGGCATGAAAATGGTGGACTCGAAATACAAAATGAAATCCCTATACTAGATATTTGGACTGATGCATTATGGCTTCAGCTAATGCTTAATAATACCGCTGTTTTATTTACAACAGACGACCCTTTCAGCGTTAGCTGAAGCCATTCCATTTCATAGGGTAGTCATCAAACTCATCTTGAATGTCAATGCTCATAATGTTAGAAATCTCTTTAGTTAGACTCTTTTGATAAGCAGCTTCGGAAACAGCTTTCTTATTGGGTATACAAGAGGTAATGCAAAGAGAACATATCATAGGACCACATTGAATACACATACAGCAAGTAAAAAGAATTACTACTATTATACAAAGGCCAGTGAGGATCTTCCAACCCCATGTAGTAAATAAGGTCCAAAACCAACTAGAGAAAGTCCATGTACCATTATCTACATGTATGTCAGCAGCTATTTTATGCTGTTTATTTATGGCATTATAAACAGAAGGCCAGTTGTCTGGGATGAAGACACAACAGCTACTTCCAATAAGTCTACAAGCTCCTCCTTTTTCTGCTAATATGACATCTAACACCATTCTGTTTTGCAGGGCAACAATTCTAGTAATTTGCAACTCTTCAGTTACGTTTCCTAGTGCTGCAGCAGTTTGGTTGGTCACTGCCTCTACAACTCTAGTTAATCTTCTTATCTTTCTACTGTTTAGGGCAGCTCCAACAAAAAAGAATAACCCTAGGTTAAAATCTACATATTGCTGCAAACTAGTGTCGGTCTGGTCCACATCATCGATAGATAAAGTACGTTTGTATCTATTCACAGTGGCATTATTCAACAATTTCAAGTCTTTATGATAAGTGGCAGGTGCTAAAAACACTGGTGGTAATAAAAACGATACATAGCATACTCCTGACCAGCCAGCTGGTAATCGATAATATCCTCTATTACCGCATACAAAATATGTATTATGGGATGCTAAAAATGTGCTATTATTCAGACCATCTATATTTAAGACTTTAATACAATCACTAACACCTACAGGGATGTACCCAACACTTTGTACGCATAAGTCTGCTTGTGCAACTAAGATCACAAATTTTTCACTTTCGACAGTGTCTCTAGTGTTCGTAAAAATGTAGGGAGTAGACTCATTGTCCGGTCGATATTCTTCCCACTCCCATATTGTTCCATTGGCTTGTGGATAGCCTTCTTTATTCTGGTGACATTCTTTGTTTAGTCTAAAAAGTAATCTTCCAACAGCAGGCTTTCTTGTGGCAAATAGAAGAGTATACCAGGCACGACAAGAACCATTATGAGAGAAAGGGAGAGGTATAAACGGTGTTCCCCCCTTCTTCTGGTGCGCTGGCATCATACCACATATCCAGCAATTTGTTTCATTTGTAGCAGTGTGGGTATGATGTAGCATCTGAATGAAGGTGTTATTTACAAAGGACAAGTGGTGTTTTGATTCCTGATAGGGGAGCGTATAAAAGAAATGCTCCTCTGGCACCGGTGTAGAAACCATATATAGATCACGGGCAGGAATTACATCCTCAACAAACCACGTGATAATGGCAACAACTGCCACACTAGCAATAAATCCGAAGGCGCAGATCACTTTCTTTCTCTCCATGTTGAACAAATGTCTCGCAAATCTTCCTGAAACTAAAAAAAAGGCTGTCAGAACTCTTCCCCCAAGGCGGCTGTGGTTTTCTTCACCAACGGGCCAAGACGGGTGTCACTACTCTAATGCAAGGCTGATCCCCCCCCCTTGCCTCATCGGCTCTCCGTTGCACCAACCAAGAGTCCGTTCTGACAGCAGTCTAAACAGCAGAAAACTTCTTCCTGGGTCGAAGGTTGTATTTTCTTACTCCAGAAGTCGTCGGGTCCGGGAAGAACTCCTCTTGCTCATCAGGTACCACAGCAGGGCCTTTCTCTGTAGTCAGGATTTCTCGATGGTCAGTCAACACGGCAGGCTCCACCAATCCGGGTTGCACTCTGCGACAATGAAGGGAGTGAATCCAGTTCTTCCGGTTGGTCACTCGGACGGCCGTTCTTGTTGCGAGCAGAACCTGCTCGGGACCGCACCATCGGGGCTCCAGGCCACTCGTCCTCTCGAACGCCTTGATGAGGACGAAGTCACCGGGTCGGAGACTATGACCCTCACCTGTGGACCGGTCAGGGAGTGCTCCTCGAACCTGTTGATGAATAGAAACCAAGGTATCAGTTAATTGTGCCAGATAGTCATTCATCAATACACAAGGTACATCATATACGGAACTTGGTTTGGGCACTCCCCAAATATTCATGGGACGACCAAACACCACTTCATACGGTGTAAGGCCGGTTCGGGAGTGTGGTACTGATCTTATTGACAACAATGCCAAAGGCAAAGCGTCGGGCCAAGTCAGAGAAGTGGAAGCCTGAATCTTTGCTAGTTTAAGCTTCAGTGTTCCATTGTAGCGTTCCACCAAGCCAGCCGACTGTGGATGGAACACTGCATGAAACTTCTGTTTTATCCCCAGACCTCTCAGAACGTACTTGATAACGTCTGCTATAAAATGAGGCCCGTTATCACTCCATAATAGTCTACAAACACCATACCTAGGGAAGAACTCCTTCAGTAGCACCTTTGCTGTAGTCATTGCAGTATTGTCCTTAGTAGGGTAGGCTTCAATCCATTTACTGAAAGCACACACCACCACCAAGACGTACTTTAGATTATTACAGCGTTCAAGTTGGATATAGTCCATTTGCAGGACTTCAAAAGGTGCAGTAGGTATTTCAAATCCTCCTGCTGGAGTCCGTGTTCCTTTCCCTGGGTTGTATTTAAGACAGATCATACAGGTCTGTACCACTCTCTTGGCCGTGCTAGCAATCTCTGGATGCTCCCAAACTTGCGCAAGCAATTTCACAATCGCTGAAGCTCCAACATGTGCTAGCCCATGTGCCATTTGAACCATAGGTTGGACAAAAGCTGTGGGCAACTTCCACCTATCCATTTGTTTGTTGCGCCAACAACCTTCATCATCCAGTTCTCCATTTTCAGACCATTGCTCTCGTTCTTTATCAGAAGCAACTCTCTGTATTTCCCTCACTTCTTTCCTAGCATCATGCCATCGTTCTGCTTGTGACTTCACAACATACATTGAAGTGGAGTCAGGTCTCATTGCAGTTTCTCGTGCTACTTGGTCAGCGAAAGCATTTCCTTGCCCTACTTTGTCAATAACTTTCTTATGTGCACTGCATTTCACTACAGCTATCTTCTTAGGAAATGTCAGGGCAGTCAAAAGATTGTGCACCAGTTCTCCATACATAATTTGTGTTCCGTGTGATGTCAGAAAACCTCTTTCCTTCCAGAGCAGGCCAAAGTCGTGCGCTACTCCGAAAGCATGGCGGCTATCTGTATAAATATTCACACACAACTCTGCACTAAGCTCACATGCTCGTGTCAATGCTATCAGCTCCGCTGCCTGGGCTGATTTCTGTGGTATGCGTGCTGTTTCCACTATAGTATACAAAGTAGTGATGGCATATGCTGCCGAAGTCGTACCATCCGGTAGCTTCAGGCAGGAGCCATCCACCCATAATTCTCCATCTACATCTAAGAAAGGCGTATCCTGGAGATCGATACGACCCTTTGTCTGTTCCTCAGTCACAAAAATACAATCATGTGCTTTTTGTGCCTCAGGCTGAGTCGTCAGGAATGGTAACAATGTTGCTGGATTTAACGTAGCACATCTCCTCAATGTGATATGGGGAGCCAGCAACGTTAGTTCATATCCGGTCAGACGGGCACTTGTTAAATGCTGCGTCTTTGTTTGATTCAAAAGGGCGTCAACAGCATGGGGAACCAACACTAACAGCTTGTGAGATAACACTATTCCCTCACTCTGACGTATTGACACAGCTGTCGCTGCGACCGAACGAAAACACCCCGGCAATGCCCGAGCGACAGGATAGAGCAATGCCGAGAAATATGCACACGGACGCTGTCTGTCCCCGTGCATCTGTACTAACACAGATGACGCACATCCATCTCTCTCATGTACATATAATGTGAAAGGTTTCGTGTAATCAGGAGTGCCTAACACTGGTGCTGAACAAAGGGCCTGACGTAAACTGTTGGAAAGCGTTTTCACATTCATCTGTCCAAGGAAGGGGAATTGGAGTGTCTTTTGTCAATAGCGCTAACAGTGGTTTGACTATATGTGAAAACCCCAGTATCCACTGCCTACAAAAGGACGTAAGACCCAAAAATGCTCGAACATCTTTCTGTGTAGAAGGTGTTGGTGTGTCCAGGATGGCTTGGATACGATCTGATGTAAGTGCACGCCCCTCCTTAGACAAAAGGTGGCCTAGGTAGGTCACCTTAGGTCTACAGAATTGCAATTTCTTCTTAGATACCTTATGATTGTGAGAAGCCAAAAAGGAAAGCAAAGACAACGTACAAGTCTCACATTGCTCAGGGGTGTCAGCAGCCAACAAAATATCGTCGACATATTGAATAAGCACTACCCCCTCAAGCAAGACAAAGGAATCCAACTGTCTTTTCAATGCCTGACTGTAGATACTAGGGCTCTGAGTATAGCCCTGTGGAATTCTACAAAATCTATACGATCGATTATTCAAAGTGAAGCCGAAAAGGTAACGGCTATCAGGGTGAATAGGGATCGAAAAGAAGGCGTTCTTCAGGTCGACAACCGAGAATGTTGTCGCTGTTGGTGGGACCAAGGTAAGGAGTGTCGTGATGTCAGAAACAACAGGGTATTGGGGCACCACTATCTTGTTCACCTCCCTCAAATCAATAATAAATCGATATACCCTAGTATCAGTGTCTTTCTTCAAGATTGGTAAAATAGGACTGTTGCAAACATTGTATGGGACTTCTTCCACCACCCCCACTCGAATGAGATCCTGCACAATCTGTATGAGCGCCTCCTCACCCTCCTGTGAAATCCTATATTGAGGCAGGCGTGGCAACACAGCTCCCTCCTTTACACTAATGCGAACCGGGGGAATGACCAGCTGTCCCACATCAGTGTCTGAAGTAGCCCACAACGTGTGAGGTAAAGAGGCTAATGCAGCACTTTCAGCGACCATACACACTCTCTCTTTTGCAGGGTAATTGTCATTTAAAATCACGCGTACTCCTTCAGGGGAGCAGCGGATTGTGGCTCTAAAATGTTTCAGCATGTCTAGACCCACAATGTTGTCAGGCGTGTTTGAGGAAAGCAAGAATGGACATGGTGCTGTAAATTTGTCGACATGAAATGCAAGGGGTTGGGATAATGGGCTAAGAGAAACTGTCTACTGTTGTACAACAGCTTCCACCCGAGACATCTGCGGGATAATCTCCCGTATGTTCAGTTCCTGCGCCTCCGCAGGAATTGCACAGAGATTGATGACTTCAAACTGCAGTCCAAAGACCTGAAAAAGAAGCTGGAAGCCAGAATGTATCCAGACAAGATCATCGATCAGGCCTACAAACGGGCCAAGAACAACTGCCGAGAGAGTCTTCTGGAAGAAAGAACACCGAAAGAGGAGGACAAGAGACCTATCTGTGTCACTACTTACAACACCTGTTCCAACCAAGTGACCAAGATCATCAACAGGAATTGGAAGATTCTGAACAGTGGTGGGTTGCAAATACCAAAACCGATGTTCTCTCACAAAAAAGCACAGAGTATAAGGGACGTCGTAGTCCACACAAGACCCAAAACAAACAGCAATACTGTGCAAAAAAATCCTAACTTTGTACATGGTCACCATCCATGTGGAAGCTGCAAAGTTTGTTGTCTCACGAAGAAAAGCAACAATCTAACCTTCAGTGACGGGACCACCTGGGAGCAAAGGAGCTTTAGCAACTGCAATAGTACCAATGTAGTTTACCTAATCACATGCCCCTGCAGATTGGAGTATGTAGGAATGACGAGCAGGGCAGTGAAAATCCGGATAGGTGAGCACAAAAGTACCATAAAATGTAGAAAAACGAGCACGAAACTCACGAATCACTTCCTAGAGATGAACCACAAACCGGATGAAATATCCTGGACTGTGATAGAGCAAGTGAATAATGAGAGGTTCCTTCTGGAGAAAGAACAGAGATGGGTGTTCCGCATTCAATCCCACAAAAGGGGACTGAACGACGACATACCTTGGGGACAGCTGTGACCCCTCACTCTTTGGACGTCATCATTTGATCTTCATGTAATTGATATATAATTATACTACCCACGCCTTGTTCAACCTGCGAGTTAATTTTGACAACCCCTGGGTTGTACCAATTTAATTTAACTATGAGGATATGACACTGTACCCTGCTGAGGGAACCCCCTGCCGATTGACAGGTCTGACCCTTGAGCATATTTTCAACAAAGAATTTGTTTTCTTAGAATACGACTACATGACACTCTGACCCATGAGCATAATTATAATATCTCTTTTTTCGAGATTCACCACTACATTAGACTCTGCACACATTTTGTAGCATCCCCCGTTTCTCTCACGCTAGCCATAGAAAGCGTGGAAAGACTTCCGACTACAGTCCTCACATTGTGCCGAATAGCGGCGGCCATTTTAGGATTGAGCGTTCTAGCCTTTCTTTCCTGGGCGTTCACTTGAAGCACCAAGCATTACGGAAGTAAATGACAGAGTATATCTACCCGGCAGACGAGTGACCACACATCCTCGGAGCTGCACGGTAGGAACGATAGGCGAATTGCCATGCCGGTAACGTAAGTAATAGACTCGGACCCCGAGTCTCTAATAAACCGGTCACAGGGCCACTTTTTCGTCATAATACGAACGAACCACATCTAACAATGGGGGCGGTATTATTTATTTATTTTTCCAGTAGACCGAGCAAACTTCCTCCGCCTGCAAGCTCATGGGGCATTGAAAAACTAACGGAAAAGTATGTATAAAACGAATGCACTGACTACCTCCTTTACCAAGACACTTCTAGAATATCGATCTTGACAAAATACGATGTATAGGTCTTTCTGTCCTACCTTTGTGATTGGATGTATGAATGTGTTGAGTCACGACTGGATGGGTGATGAGTTAATTACGAACCGCTTCCATTTGGATGGTTCTGGATGAAACGTCGGACATATAGTCCAGCTATAAAAGGTGTATACTGATTAATGCACAACAAACGTGGCAAAAGAAATGGCACTAAACAAAGCGAAATCTTACTGAATTAGCTAATGTTGCGAATGTAACCTCGAATTAATGATGTACATTTAATGATCAGAAGTGAAAATACGAATATGTTTGTGCTTTCTCTCCCCCTTTTTCTCCTCTTCATTTACAGAGACCACTGGTCATTCTTTCTTTTTTTGGCACTGATTATTGGTGCCTTGCTTCACCTGGGCCAGCTCATGCCCCGAAGCACAAATATTCAGCCTATTTTTGCTGGTATAATTTTAGGACAGTAGGCTTACCTCTGTAGAACTGAGCTATTTACAGTAGGGATCACCAAAAGGTCCTGGTGAGTAGGCAGTTGGGGACTGCCTATGAAACATGTCGACTCGGTAGTCAGTAATTGCTCTACCTATATCCCCTTTTTAATATTTCCAGCTAGAGAAATCAATAAAATGTTTTTGTTCTACTAGCCAGGGAATTTTTAATTTTTGTAATTTTTGTGCATTCACCAGTTAGATCCCTACACTTCACTGACACCATTTCACCCACACATAGCCCTGTCATATCTATAGTGCTCCCGCGTAGTTCGTTTGGTCGTAGCACGCCCCGCCCCGTTATAGGGACGGGAAGACCCCTATGATGAAGCATGACACTAACGGATTTTTTTAGTGTGTGAGGGGTATTTTAAACAAGCACACGTGCTCTCATCTTTCCACGGTGAAGAGAGAGCCTATCACTTCACAAGAACTAACAAAACTAAAAAATCATTAAATATTTTGCACCTCTACACATTGATAGAATCTCTATGTTTACACTAAGAGAAGGTGTTCCATCGAACCCTACAGATGTGATCGTTAAGCCAGACAGGGGAGCCCTCGGAACCAATTGTTTAGACAAAGCGCTACAAGTAGCCCCTGTATCAACCAGAAACTGATCAGTAGAACCCAAAACATGTGCTGTAACATAAGGACCCCTCTGATCTACTGGTACTTCAACTGATTCCTCCCCCCATCCTACGCAATCCTATGCATATTGGGAATCATGACTTTCGGGGTGCACCTAGTCAGACATCTGATACTGATTTCGTCTATCAAAGGTATTAGACCCTCCTTGTTGTTGCTCCCTAGATTCGAATCTAGCCCTGTCATTTAGGTTACCTCGTGGTCCAGAAAACCCCCCACGATTTCTCCCAAAACCTCTACCCCGTCCCATAGCCCTGTGTTCTCGCGCTAAAGGACACTCATTGGCCCAGTGGCCTCGTTGCTTACAATATGCACATTGATCTTTAGCCAAGTCTGTGCGGTTATATGTAGAATCATAAAAACCCCGACCACCTCTATTATTTCCTCTCTGGGGTGGTCCATACACTTGTGCTAACATAACTTTTGTTTTCAAATCCTTAGATTTCTTATCTTCATTACTTTTTGCTTCTAGTTCCTGACGCTCGTAATACTGAGCCATTGTCAGGAGGGATGCCGGAGTCGAAGTCGTCCAGGAGCTTTCACTCGCTTTCAACCGAGCTGCTACTCCCGGTAATAAATTCGAAACATATTTGTCTACAAACAGATGTCGACCCGTGTCATCCGTCAGAGACTGACCACTGAAATCGTGAAAAGTTTCTTCAAATCGCGTAAAGAAGTCAGAAACTGATTCATCTATCTTTTGCTTGCAAGATGCTAACATAGTCCAGTCAATCTTTTTAGGGGGAATAATCGTCTTTAATTTAATCAAAATAGCAGCAGGGAGGTCTAGAATGAGCTGGGGTGGTTTCTGCGCAGGTTTCCTAGCTCTGTCCTCCTCCTCAATGTCTTCCCATTTAGCTTTAAACGTCACTAAATCATCAATTTTCCGTACTGATCTCCACATGTCAGGGGGTAATATAAGACCAAAGAATAAATCAATGTCAGCTAATGTCATAGTACAAGAATTCAAAGCCCCCTCAACTTCCTCATAAAAGGCAGCAGGATTTTTCCGTGGGTCAGGTAACGCTTTCTTTAAGGCCATAACATCCGCTCTATTCCAAGGAGTATATACCCAATTATATATAAAATACCCTCGGGCATCAGCTGAATCTTTATATGAACTAGTACCCGCTCCTTTAGGAGGAACATACAAAGGCGCTGCCTCTCGCATAGGTTTAACATGCACAATATCGACCTTATCTGAAGAAAAGATAGGTGATTGTTTCCCGTCGCCACTCAAACCCGTCTCTTTGTCGTCCACCGTCTTTTGTCGCTTTTCTTCTCGTAACCGAGACGCCTCATCCCGCAATACGAATAACCGTCGAACTGCATCAGCTGCCTGGGAAGGAGAAAAGAGACCTTTACGCAATTCTTTCTTATCTTGTATTATGTCATCAGGTTCAAGAACAGGAGAATATTTTCGAAAAGCCCCGACTACTTCATCAGAAAGGGTTTCAAGAAAATAAATTTTTTCCCTGTCCGGCCATTTTTCAAGAGACAACAATATTTCAGCAAGAGGAATTGTACCCTTAAGAATACGATAAGAAATTTGTCGGAGCTCCGCCATACGATCAGATGTTAGCTTAGACCGCGTGTCTACCTTATCTTTAAATGATCCAGAATCCTCATCTTCCCCTTTCGGAGCAGACGGGCCAGCATACGGAGGCGGAGAACGATCTAGTAATGAAAAATCATCATCAGCATTATTAAGGACAGGATAAAGAGGCCGACGAATGGGATATTGGCCAGATATCTGCAATCTACGTTCCTTTTCCCGTTTTTCTTCCGCATCTTTTTGTTCACGTTGTCTCATTTCTTGCGCCTTCTCACGCACATTCTTCCTCTGCTCTTTCTCAATCAGCACATGTTCACGTTTCTCACGCTCACGTACTTCTTTCACCCACATTCGCACACTCTCAAACATATCTTGTCTCGCTCGGCGCTTACACAGGCACTGTTCCACATACTCAATTTTGCGCACATCAAACGAACCATACAAAGGCCATCTCAACTCAGGATCCTTCTTGGTATACTTCCTCCACAATGTGCTGTACATTATAGGGGAAAGACCAAACTTAATATACATGTCCCTATTCGGCGTCCCTTCTGGGGGAGCCGGCTGCGATTCTTCAAGACTTAACCGGTTTCCACAGCAGCACCACTTACGTAGTGCGCTAAAAGCAGGCATGCTAGAAATAGTGCGAAATACACAATATTATACAGAAAAATGGCACTTAATCGTTGCGCCGCTCACAACCATATGTTGGAGAAAAATCTCCACATTGCCTACCTATATGTGTTGCAACGCATATATACCCATACTCATAATCATAATATGATCGATCATCCAAACATCTCCATATCCATATCCATAAGCCACAGAAAGCGTATCCTAAAACTGCCTTGCTAATCACTGGCTACCATAAACACTCACAGTAATTACCATACATTGGTCCTTACCAAGCACGAGCGTCCAGATTCCACTTGCCAAGTTCCACAATTTGCTCAAACAGCTTATCCACAGCAAACCGACAGAAGAGGTCTCAGTCGAAGACCGGCGCCACCCAGATGGTCAGATCGGAAGGAAGGAAGAAATACCTCAGGATGCCAGGACTAAAGACGCCGCTGGCAGTGATCACTTCCCCGGCAGAGTTCCACTCCTTCGTCACGACCAGTCCTTCGAGCCTCCGAGTCGCCGATGAGCCCCACGTTGGGCGCCAATTGATGAGTTCAGGCCTCAGCAAGGCCCAAAGGTACCGAAAGGGTTCGCCCTTCTGTGTACAAAGTCCTTAGACTTACAAATGAAGTTGGCAAGGAAACTGGAAATACAAAAACATAGTTTAATAAACCTTTAAAGGTGGTGATACAACCTCCACAACACTTCTACAGTATTGTACTGAGTAGCACACTGAATACAAGCACATGGCCCCTTTTATACACAGTGGAAGGGGTTCAGCTTACAGCTTAGACAGAGGTTACAACTACGTAAGGACATTTCCAAATATATCAGTGGGTGGAGCTAACAGTATTTCTAGAACATGGGAGGGCTAGGCTAATAAGGAACAACTGTTACTTCTGCTGAGCATGCGCTACACTCTCAAGAAGGACTAATAATAACTATTGCTAGGTAGAATCCACAGTGTAACTGGCAGAGAGGTAGGACAATCAGAACATTGAGCACATGGCAATGTAGGGCATGAAAATGGTGGACTCGAAATACAAAATGAAATCCCTATACTAGATATTTGGACTGATGCATTATGGCTTCAGCTAATGCTTAATAATACCGCTGTTTTATTTACAACAGAAGGGCAGGGTGCATTGTAAGCATAAGGTAGGACATGCCCTGATGTGTGTGGCATGTCCTAATAGTGAATTACAGCCAATTTCGTTTTTCACTATTGTAAGGCTACCTGTTCTCATAGACCAGAATGGGCTGCTGGAATTATTACACCCTATAATCCCAGCAGGCTCAGGGAACATGGTAGGAAGTCAAGTTTAGTATGCCTGAACTCAGAATAATAAAATACTTCTTTTAGTAAAGTTTATTTTAATATCCTGTGTTTGCAAATGCTACTTTTAGAAAGTTAGCATTTGCTTGCCTAACCATTTCAGCCCGCCTCTACCGGGATGTGTATCTGCTGTCTGGGTTGTGTGAGCGACAGGGCTGGGGCTGACAGGTGGTGAATGCAAGGATTATACCTTGGTGGGAGGTGGGAGTGCCCCTGGACTCTGAATAGGGCTGTGCTCTGCCACCACAATGCTGGCTCCGCCCCCTGGGGAGCGACTGATGACTCTGCCCTGCACCTTGTGAAGAGAGAGGGGAGGACTGTCAACAGAGTACTCCTGGACTGTACTTGTCACCACAATGCTGGCTCCACCTCCTGCGGAGCGTCTGCTGCCCTGCCCCACACACTGAAAGCAGAAACCTGTTTTGGCAAAACAAAGTGCTCCAAAGCTGAAGAGAACTATGCAAAGGCCCTCCTGGCCCGAAAGAACAAAAGAAACTTGGTATAAAAGTAGGAGCCCTGCTCCTAACAAATCAGATATTGTTTGTGCCAAGAAGAAGCTCTGCCTGAAGAGAAGGACCTGGGAAAGCTGCATGGAGGACTACTGTCTCTAATCCTGAGAGACTGGCCTGTGGTGGGTGCCTTGCTGTAAGAAGGAGAGGAGAAAAGACTGAAATACTTTACTTTATTTCAACTTGTGCATTCTACTTGAAAAGATCTCCAAGGGCTTGCTGGTGAACTTGCCCCCTGAACTGCGCCCCAGAACCAGTGGGCACTACCCCCCCCCTGAAAGAAGAAATACCAGCTGTACTGCTTATCCCTGCAGCCCTGATCGCCAAGGAGCGAAGTGCGCTGTGAATCTGCACTACGCACACTGAGAACCTGTCCTTCCAAGCCCCGTGCTCTCTGGCCGCGCCGTAGCGCACACAGCAACGTTGGACCCTGCTTGGTTCTCTGAGAGCCCCTGATCAGTGCCCCGCTTGTACTGTCGTAAATCCCAGCTGGCCGCTCCCCCTTCAGGGTAGAAGCGTGGGCCGCGGGCTCATCGACCCCTTTTCAACGCAACGCCCACCCCGGAGGCCGAGCCACTGCTCGCATCGCCCCCGGGACGATACCGTGACGTCAGAGGATCGCCCCCGCAGCCGAACGCCTCGCACTCCCCTGCACGACTAAGGTACTGTTTGCTATTGAGGTGCGCCGCGCTCTGGACACGGAGTCCGTGAGGCGCGCACCCCTCGTTCCCTGTTGGCCCCCGCTCTGTGCGCTCCGAACTGCGAGACTCTTTGAAGCCGTCTCGCAGCTCAGTTCGAGTCGTACAGCCACCCGAACGCCTCGTACTCTCACCGCACCGAACGCGTGACACGCGAGACGGGTGAGAGTTAGCGAGGCCCTTTTGCCGGTGGTGCTACGGGATGCCTCTCAGCATTACGAGGCGTACTAACTCCCGCGAACAGAGTCGGCACACTGCAGGACTTGCCCAAGTCATTGTGGGGCCACTTTTAAGGATTGCCAAAACGAGTTAAACCAGGGACATTGCTTCCATGCCACAACTTGCTGATAAATAACGGTGGCATTTGACTAAGTGTACTTGACCCTTTTTTTCACGAGGAAGCCATATTTGAAAGTTACTGAAAGAATTTTAAAGTATTGTCCCTGCTACTTAAGAACTGTGGCCTATTTGAAACGTAACTGGAACCACCTGTAAATCACGCAAAGACTGCATTGAAGCCTGCTTAAGAATTTATATATAAAGATATATTTTTTACAGAACTTTCAGCTAGATTCATCAATGTCAAAATCTGCGATTTCTAAATTGCGAGAAAAAGCGAATCGCAATTTAGAAATCGCAGAATGGCATTCATGAAAAAATGCGATAAAATAAAGCGAATCGCAATCGGCCGCAATCGCCGATTGTGGGTCCCCGAAAATTGCAAAAAAATTGCAGAATCCGCCAATACCCCTGTTGAAATAGCGATTTCGCAATTACCGAAATCGCAAATTGCGATCTCGCTAATTGCGAGATCACAAAAACGGGAAGTCGCATTCTGAGCACAGTTATGACATCACAACCAGGAAGTAGGCAGGTTCCACCCTCATTCAGCATTGTGAGCCAGAAGTGGAAGCAGCATTGCCAGAGCTCCCCTCCAGAGTACCTACAGGTGAAATCCAGGTGACACCCCAGTGTACAACATGTCACAGGAAGCTGCTGGTGAAACTTCCACAGGGAGGAAAAGGAAAATCAAGTTTTCTGAACAGGAGTTAGAGCACCTGATAGAGGGAGTGTGCAAGGACCACAACCGGCTCTTTGGGAAGGACTCGAGAAGGGTACCTGAGGCTGATAAAAGGCAGATTTGGGTGCGCATCCGCACAAAATTGAATTCTGTGGCGGTCACCCAGCGCACTGTGGATGAAATTAAAAAACGATGGTACGACCTCAGAGGGCGGGCCAAGGAGAAGATAGCAGAGAGGCTGGGGGAGCGTGTGGCGACAGGAGGAGGGGAGCCCACTGTCCCACCCAACACCCCACTTGAGGACCGAGTAGAGGACACCCTGAACCCGCAGGCATGCGTGGGGGTAATCCAGCTTGAGGTTCCGTGACGATTTTACCCGTGTTTTTGACATTGTCGTAAATACATAATTTTGGTATCAGTGAACCGCAAATGATCCATTTAGTATATCCTGGTGTTTTCGCTATGCTACGAGCAAGAGCACTCCTGTTACAAACACATTTCTGTTCTACCCGTGGCATCCATCTTAGAACACGGAAGCCATTTTGTATTCCTTGCCCTCACCTAGTCAATGGACACGCAATGACCTCTTTTCATTAAAGGACACGTAGGCTTTAACCGGCGATTCACCTTGCTAGTGACACGTGCACCTTAGGCCAGCAACGCTGTAGCAGCATGACTCGGCAAGAACTGCCTCCCCAGCCTGAGGCCAGTCCTGCTATACTGGTTCTTGTGTTCGTTGGCCTGATCATGATTAGGCGGCCGAAGCTGGTAACCGTGCCCATTTACGACCCACAAACATCTCTTATGCTGTCTTTCTATCTTCTGCACCTGGCTCTGCTCCTTTCCTTCTGGGCCTTTATTAGGGGGAGGTAGCGAAATTTACGATGAGGCGGTCCGGGTCTTGAATGAAAAATTGACATGGGATTATGATGGAAAAGTGGGAACCCCTCATTCGTAATGTTTTGACATCAGATACTGTTGACGATTCCTGTGCAACGCCAAATATTTATTGTTTAAGACACGAATGTTTAGAACTGTGGTAACATGTAAAGAATTTGCCCCGAGCAGAATATTTAGTATTTAAGGAGTAACCCTCTTTGTACAAATTGAACAGGCTCCTAGACACTGCCCCTGTGCAGTTTCTGTGACTTCTGTGTCCCTGCAGTAATAAACCTTTGGTCTTTGACGCCACCATCGAGAAGCCCGTGTTTCTGTTTGCTTGTGCACCGAGACAGGTTGAACTCCGGGGTCTTCGGGTGTTTTCCCTGACACCTCTGGACGGAACCAAAAAAGTCCAGAACTCCAATTGGCGCCCAACGTGGGGCGACGTCATTCGGTACCGGTCCAAAAGCCTGAAGAGTTCGAGGAGCTTCGTGTGAAGATTTCAGAGGGAGGCGCCCCACTTCATCGATCCCGGCATATCGCAAAAGTGGCCCCGACGTTCTCTTCCGCGAGGGTTCCCGTTCAGACGGCTGCAGTGGTCCGTTGCCTTGACCGTCGCCCTGTCTTGGACCCGAGGTGCAGTCCTTAGTACGGCGAGACGTGACGGGTTTCTCCTTGGTGACGTCTTCAGTGCCTCAGTTAAGTATTTTGTGAGGGTTGCTCCTGTTTGGATAATCCTTTTAGTTCTCAGTTCAGTCCAGTTCTGTAAGATTATCACTGGTTATTCTGGTTACGATAATCATTCTGTTCAGTTCAGGTATCGATACATTTATCAGTTCTGGTAGGCCTAAGTTCTTGGTTCGAGTGCGCATTTTTTTCTGTTTGTGTCTCGTTTGTTTTGTGTTCCGGATTATAAAATGGTAAGTCGGAAAAATTGTATGTTGTCTTGTTTCAGTTGCAACAGTGATTCCCAGTTGGAGGACTCGTGTTTGGTTCCTCCGATTGGAACTCCCCTTTATGATCTATATTGCAAATTTGGTGTGGGCCCTATCTCTTATAACGAGGTATGGATCCGCTTGTGGAAAAGTAAATTTTGCCATGTTCTGTGTCCCTACGAGTCCTCCATCATAAGTTATCTGTGCATGATTAATATGCATATGTATTCCCTATGTTCGATTAAAGACGCAATTACAGTTGTGTCTAAATCTAGTATGTCAGTTTCCAGTTCTCGTGAATACTACGAATATCAGGCCTATGTAAAGTTACGTTGCCACGTTTCTCAGTGTGCACGTTATTCCATTGTAAAGTCCCCGTTTCTAGGCCTCAGAAGGGCCTGGACACCAGATTCAGTTCAGCTCCTGTCTCCTGTCTCCTGAAGCCTCGCTGAGGAGCGATACAGCCCCCACCTGTATCCTCGACCCTTCACTTACTTCCTGCCTCGCAGTGCCCGGCTCAGCCTGGCTCTGCCTCTGAGTCTGCCAAGAGTATGTTATGATTCCAGTTATCAGTTCAGTCCTCCTTCTCTGCATTCCTAAAGCTACTGAATCGCATCAATAGTTTCCGTCATTGTCTAGCCTTTACGTCTCCATGTAAGAGAAATACTGCATTTAATGGTCATTTCATATTCTTCATCACGCACTACATATAGAATAATGCATGCTCCAGTCTTAGAGTCCGTTAGCCTCTCCCCTCCTGACTCTTAGTTCATATCAACATGTTCTCTAAACATCAGATACTAGATACTGCTTAGGTACATGTCGCCCTGACTCTCCAGACTTCAGTCTCTGCTCCTAGCACAGAGTTCGAAGCCCCCAGCTTCTCCTAGTGATACGTCATTGCCAGTTTGCGCGCACCATCAGGTTAGAGGTCCCGGCTCCTCAGGTAGCCCCCTCCATGGTTTCCGCCCCATTCATGACATATTCTGTTACGTTTGCATCACATGTCTATGTATACGCCTCTGTTACACCCACTTTCACCCTTATCTTTCGCGACTGCTATTGACCACACCCACTGCTCCGCCTATCGTATGTATTGTAATGCAACTGTTTTAGTATATATGATCGTGTATTGTTATTAAATGGGAGCGCGCTCATCCCAGATCCAGCCCCAGCAGCTGCTGGGCCCTGCCATCCTATTCCTATGCAGGTTGTCCTGTTCCTGTCCTTATGCTGTATTAAACCTGCAAAACTCCTACTACCTCGAATCTTGACTCTTATTTATTGAGCTATCTGTTATTCATTTATTCATCCAAAAATAGAGGTATTATTTATTTATTTACCACATAATGGCGCCCGAACAGGGACTTGCCCTTTCCCCACGCGCCGGTGAAGCCACGCCGGCCCCCTGACCCTCTTCAGCCGTGACGGAACCATACCGTGCACGTGCAGATATTTCTGCTTCAAGTATCCCTCAGGCCCACGGAGGAGACGGAGGAGGCGGTCCAGCATCCAGACGAGGCGGTGGAGGAACGCGGCGAGTCCCGACCAGAGCCCAAGCCGAGAGTCCAAGGTCCGAGGTATCCGGAGGCCCACCCGTAACAGAAGTCCGAAGTTCGTCCGTCCGACGTCGAAGCAGTCCAGTCCAGTCCGAGGCTTTCCGTTCTTGCTGCCCGGTGAGTACCGTTACTGGGGTAGTATCTAGACAGGGTCAATCTGACTGACTCTGGTCCGTGGGTTGGTGGTACACAGACCCACAAACGAAGTGTCCACTTCGGTGGATGCGGGTCCTGACGTGTCTCTGTATGAGACCGGTAAGTTTCGTACTGTGTCAGCAGTGCATCTAGTTTCTGTTCCAGTCAGTTCTGTTCTCGAGAAAATTCATGTATTCTGTGTTCCGTATTCCAGGTAGTATTCTGTTCGAACTGTTATTTTAAATGTTCTTCATGTATTTTAATGTCGTGGTATGAATGGGGAATAAGTATCGTGTTCATTGTGTATTGTATTATGTCTAGATTACAGTCCAGTCATTCCCTTGTTTTCTAAGTTACGTCAGTTAAGAACTAGAAAGGGTCTGCTGGAAGCAGCAGTTCCAGTCCCGCCTAGGGACAGTCCAGGTCATTTTATGTATCAGAAGCATGGCATAAGTGCCATATTATATCTAGATTTATGGGTAGAGTATACCAAACAGTTAGAAGAAAAGTATAGATGGCCCGTATCGGGTACATGGGATGCCGAGTGCATCATGCGAGTAGAAGAAGCATTATGGAAAAAGAAAGCCAGACAGTCACAGAAAGATGCCATCGAGTTATGGCGCAAAGAAGCTCATAAAAGAACCGAAAAAGAAATCAGAAAGTCAGAATTAAGTAGAGAATCCTTGGAACGAGCCCAAGAAAGGGAATTAATCGAGATTGGTGAACGAGTTAAAACCGAACAGTCAGACAGACAGAGGCATGCTCTTATTAAGGGTATGTATCCTCTTCTTGCCGAGGGCCTGCCAAAAGCGACCCCGGAGGCATCCAGTAACTTTCCGCCACCATTAGTTCCGACCAAGCTACGTCACAAACCGACCGCAGCTGATATTTTTATTTCGTCCTATTTGGACGACACAGTCCCAGAATATGCAAATCCTGTTCGCGCTCCGCCAGCCCCTGTAAATCAGGCACTTCCCGTTCCTCCAGACACCGGGGTACCCCTTGCAGTACCTGCTACGGTCCCCCCGGTCCAGCCCGCCATACCAGTTCAGCCCGCATTTCAATTTCCTGCCACACTAGTACGAAGAGGATCAGTCGACGATTCTAGTTTAGGGGCCGCAGGAGGAGGTCCTCCTCAAACCCCGCCGCCACACAAGCGTTTAACGTCAGCCGAATTACATGCACAAGCGTCACAGCGTACGCCCAGGTATCAGTCTGTTGCAGAAATAAGAAAAGCCCTTACCGAATGTGGCTATGATCCAGTCCCAGGCGAGGATAGTATGGTTTTATATTCATTACGCGTAAGAAAGGTGACCGAGTATCTAGTCACCCTACCAGATATGAAAGAAGATCTAGACAGAATATATCGTTTCATCCGTACAGGGAATGATCCAGAAAGTATTAGTGATGTCATGTGTCAAAGAAAAGCTGAAGTCCAGCTCATGCTATTAAAGTTTCTGATTAATTGTCTAATACGAGAACAAGATTATCCGACCAAAGATCAAGCCGAAATGAGAACCCTGACAAAGTGGAGTGATAATATAGCCGAGGGTAAGCACAAGACTATCGGTGCTATAGAGAGTATGTACAAGAAAATCCGTAAAGAAATAATAAAGTTACACGAACAGCGTAAAGCAGCACAAGTAAGCGAGAAAGAAAGTAACTCTGATACTGAAGAGGTAGACGACGAGAATCCCGACAGAATAGCGTATGTAGGAAAATCTAGATTTCCAGATCGCCATTTACGCCTAGAGCACAAGTCAATTTTCCATCATCCAGCACCAGAACAAGGTTCTCTAGAACAAATATTCCAAGCTACCGATCACATTCTGAAATCACGAATCGGTTATAGCGAGTTAAGTACCATGCATGAACAAGAACTAGTCCGATCAGCAGTCCGATGGACTACTGATTCTACCACTTTTCCAGACGAAATAGTGGCACAAATGTTTCTGAAAATGCCCCCAGCCGAGCAACGACTGGCGGGTATGTATATGATCCAGCACCTCATTACATTGTATGAGGGTCAACATTCTGATCCAGGTCCGTTACACGATGTCCTGAATGAGTTACTCCAGTATAAATGGAAAGGTTTAGGTACCGATTTAATTAGTGTCATTCTAGAACAGCGTCACAAATATAGAACGTTTTTGAACCCGTATTTTGTTCATGTCTCACCCCCAGAAAGTAAACCATTTTACATGGACAGACAGAATCCGTTACGAGAAGTCCACCCAGTTAGAGGAACGGGTGGCGAACTAGAACGAGTGTTTGTTTACACTCCGATTACAAAGATGGAACTCCTAGAGATGAAAAAATTAATCCCCTGTCATGATAAAGATCCAGCAGGGTTCCATCGAGAATTAAAAGACATGCTCCATATGGGAGAATACACGTATCCAGATATAATTAAAATGTTAAAGGTTCTGTTGCCCGCAGGGGTGTATGAAAAGCTCAAGGAAAAAGAATGGGAGGTGGGAGAGAAAAAGATCGATTGGGCAGTTCTAGAAGCTGAAGATAAGGCACGAGTACCAGGTACCGGTCTTGGAGCGAAATGTAAAGAATTACCTGAATTATTGATTCAAGTTTTACCCAGATTGTTAACAACGAGAAAGGAAGACTGGGATGCAATCTCAGCCTGTAAACAGAAACAAGATGAAGATATTAGTGATTATTATTCCAGATTTGAGAAATGTTTTAGCATCAACAGTGGCCTCAAGACAAGTAGTGAGTCATACCCTCATCTTTTTGTTACTAAATTAGTCGAGAATTCAAGCCCACAAATTAAAAATCGAGTTTTGAAAGTCGAAAGTACCTGGCAAGCTAATACCCCGTCCCAGATGTTACAGATGCTCCAATACCACCAGAATAGAATCAGGGAAGAACAAGAACACGAGAGAAAGCGTATGAAAGACACGAAAATGAAAGTACTAGTTGCACAATCTATTCCACAAGACAGTCAGAAGAGGGGTCCGAATCAAGCCAGTCATCCTGCAGCTCCCGTTAAAGGAAACTGCAATTATTGTAAACAGCCAGGTCATTTTATAAACGAGTGTGCAGTTCTGAAACACAACATAGCTACCGGTAAGACTAAAGAAAGACCACGTCCGCCTAGACAAGAACAAGTTTCACAGACTCCTCCGCCACAGAATACACAACAGACAGTTACAGCTCCGCAACCTATCGCTGCAACACAGCATGTTACACAGCAGATGTACCAGTATGCACAGTCCGAGTATCCAGAGTATCAGCCATATTCATGAAACAGCCTAGAGAGGGAGGTAGGCTTGCCTCTCATCGAGATACCTGTAGATCAAGAAGGTCCCTATGTTCACAGTCAAGTATTAGGGAAAGACAGAAAGTTTTTGATTGATACAGGGGCAAGTAGGACCACAATTAGCCACGCCGAAGTTCCAGGGGCTCCGCTCTCAGGCTCAAGAAATGTTTCCCTTGGATTTTCAGGAAAACCTATCGTAAATGAGATATCAAAGCCAGTTACTCTAGAAGTAGGTCCATTGTCCCGCACTACTGATCTGTTACTTACTAAGTCATGTCCAGAAAATCTGTTAGGCATTAAAACACTGAAAGAATTAGGTGCAGTTATATGCTGTTCCCCAGAGGGAATACGATTGTTCCTACGTGACTTCAAGGGTCACTATGTATTACGAGATTTTGATCCCAGATTGTCTAATGTTCCGCAGCATTTATGGGCGCAAGGTCCAACTGATGTAGGTTACATGCAAATCACACCCCATCGTGTGACTCTCAAGCCAGGTGTAGTGTTACCACGAATCAGACAGTACAGATTGCCACCTGAGGCTGTAGCAGCCTTATCCAAAATTATTGACGAACTCATCGCTCAAGGAGTGGTTGTAGAAACTGACTTCAATGTATGCAATTCTCCGATCATTCCAGTTATGAAACGTACTGATCCAAATGCACCCCCAGTATATCGATTAGTGATTGACCTACGAGAACTTAATAAATGTATTATTCCTCAGTACCCAGTCGTTCCAGATATCTCTTCCCTATTGACAGCCATCGATTCCGAAGCCACGTTCTTTACTGTAATTGACCTCAAGAACGCGTTTTTCAGTGTTCCCATTCATCCAGACAGCCAGTTTCTTTTCGGATTTTGTTTAAATGGAAGGAGCTATATGTTCACACGAGCTCCTCAAGGTTTCACAGAAAGTCCTAGTATTTACAGTCAAGCACTTAAGAGACAACTAGACAACATTCACATGCCAACTGACACTGCCCTGCTCCAGTATGTCGATGATCTACTGATCACAGCCCGTTCTGAACGTGCTTGCGAGCGAGCATCCCTTACAGTCTTGTATTTCCTAGCCGAGATGGGACACAAGGTGTCCCCTTCGAAGCTTCAATTCTGTGTCCAGCAAGTGGTCTACTTGGGACACTTACTGTCCAAGTGGGGTAGGCAGTTGACACCAGACCGTATCGAGTTAATAGCGAGTCTTCCTCAACCCAAGACCCAGAAGGAGGTACGTGCTTTTATTGGCCTTACTTCTTATTGCAGACAATGGATTCCTCAGTATGCATTTCTAGCCAAGCCACTGATACAGTTAACGACACAGGAGGCAGCCGCATCGACTGTCCTCCCTTGGACATCTGAACATACACTCAGTTTCAATGAGTTAAAGAAAGCCCTATGTCAAGCTCCAGTTCTGGCTACACCGAACTACAGTAAGTCTTTTACACTTTTCGTCACTGAACGCGAAGGTACAGCATTATCTGTTCTCACACAAGATCAAGCAGGACAATACAAGCCCTGTGCTTATTTTTCGAGCACATTAGATCCTGTAGCCCAGGCTCTGCCTGTGTGCCTCAAGTCAGTTGCAGCCACAGCTCTAGCAATCAGACAAAGTGATTCCATAGTATTAGGACACTCCCTGACAGTACAAGTTCCACACTCCGTGGAAGTGCTTTTAAACCGAACACAGACTCAGCACTTGACAATTGCACGTTTAACAGGTTATGAATTGACACTGTTTCAGCCACACATAGAAATCAGACGCTGCAATATTTTAAATCCTGCTACACTGTTACCATCAGTTACTTCGAATTCTGCCACCCACGACTGTGTGGAAATAGTTAACATCATGACAAAGCCAAGACAAGATTTGACAGATATTCCATTTCCAGATCCAGACCTGACACTTTATGTGGATGGTTCATGTATGAGAACAAGTACAGGAGAACTAGTAGCCGCGTACGCAGTGACTACTGACACTGAAGTTATTGAGACATACCGTATTGACACCCTGTCCGCTCAAGCAGCAGAGCTAGTTGCTCTGACTCAAGCCTGCATACACGCCAAGAACTTGAAAGTTAATATTTACACCGATTCACGTTACGCATTTGGAGTTGTACACGACTTTGGAGTGCTCTGGCAGGAGAGAGGTTTCATGACTTCTCATGGAACCAAGATTCAGCATGGTCTCCTTATTCAAGCTCTGTTAGATGCAATACATTTACCGACATCCATTGCTATCATGAAATGCAAAGCACATACGAAGGTTACTGACACCATTTCCCAAGGTAATGATCTAGCAGATCGCACAGCCAAGCTTACAGCACAGACTCCAGACATTCCAGCAAATAAGACACCGACACACACTCCAGATCCGACTACATGTATGACAGTTAAAGACCCTACTCAAGATGTCATAGATATCCAGTTACATGCTACTCCCGATGAAATCAAGAAATGGTCTGAACAAGGAGGGGTACAGACGGATCAGGGATGGGTGACGAAGGGAAAAGCCACATGGTTTCTCCCCGACTCTATGGTTCAAGTCATTATCAATACCGCACATAGTCCAGCACATTTAGGAGAAAAAGCTATGATAGACAGTATCCAGAACATTTGGTTCAACAAGCATTTACGAGCTGCAGCCAAGCAGAAAGTCCGTACCTGTATGATATGTTGCCAGTTTAATCCAGGTAAAAGTGTCCCGGTGGAACAAGGGGGATTCCAACCTCCTGACCACCCTTTTGAAGTCCTCCAGATGGATTATATTCAGATGGAGCGATGTCGAGGTTTCAAGTATGTCCTTGTAGTTGTATGCGCTTTGTCCAGGTGGACAGAAGCATATCCAGTTCCAGATTACACAGCCGCGACCACTGCCAAGCAGTTGGTTCGTGAGTTCTTCCCCCGTTATGGACTCCCTAGGGTCGTATATTCTGATAACGGCCAGCCATTCTCCTCAGAGTTAATGAAGCATGTTTCCCTTTTGTTAGGGTACCAGTGGAAGTTCCATTGTGTACGCCATCCTGAAGCAGCCGGTCTCGTAGAGAGACATAACCAGACTTTGAAAATCCGTATCGCAAAAGTTTGTCAAGAGAAAGGTGTAGACTGGCTAGTAGCTCTGCCAGTTGCTCTATTTTATATGCGCATGGTCGCACATTCCAGATCAGGTCTGTCCCCGTATGAGGTCGTATTCGGCCGCCCCCCTAACATGTGGGGTACACCCAGACCCCGAAGTATTACCGATGTTTCAAGTAATATGCTGACAGATTACCTAGCTTCCTTGATGTCTGCCCTCAACTCTTGTCGTTCACAGGTTGCCGCCGCATTTCCAGACAATACCGAGGTGGCACCGCATGAAATCATTCCAGGATCCATGGTTCTTGTCCGCAATTTTGACCGCTCAAGTCCGCTAGAGCCTCGCTGGAAGGAGCCCCGACAGGTCCTCCTCGCCACCCGTACAGCCGTGAAGTTGGAGGGACGCAAAGGCTGGGTGCACCTTTCGCATGTAAAGAAATTTTATGGACTGAAACCCGTCTCAAAGAACATTTCCCAGGATTTAAAGGATTGCCAAAGTACTATTTTCAAGGACTGTCCCGCAAAGAACAATGATACTGCACCCTCCCCGTTAGAGAAAACTCCGCAACAGGAGTATAAGTTGAAACTCCGGTCTAGTAAAATAAGTCAGCCAGTTTGATTGTCTAAGTCCTCCCCTAGGTGAAACGGTTAGACTGTTTCTGACATGTATAAAATAGACCCCCATAGTGAGAGAGTTAGTAAAAACTCAATTCGATGTATCGTTTTTCTATGTTTCATATTATTTCTCAGTATTATGATTTCCTGCACCAGTTATGCATTCTACCTGTATTTTCCAGTTTCTCATGTAAATAAGTCTTCCAATGCTACAGTAGAGCACACGTTTAGTGATCTACCTCCTCATGAACTCTCTTACCGCCTCGCTATGCGTAATAACTCTTTCATCCGCATGTTACATTATTCACACCAGACCAGCAATGCCACTAATTGTTGGGTATGTGGTCGACTCCCCCCTTTCCAGACACCGAAGGGAGTTCTGCCACTCTTTCCTTATCCATTTTCACATAGTGGTTCGTGTGGAGCATGGTCCACGTTAACGTCATCCTCAACAGATATGTCTTTTCTTAACAGTACATGTTTCTCAGACAAGCAAGGTCTTCCCCACAGAACAGGGTTAGATCTAGAAAATGAAGTATACAATTTAGGTAATTATTCTTCGAATTTCATGGTCCTGAATGTTCAGTCTGATACTACTCCAGACTTACCTGCTATTTCAGTACTACCAGTCAAAGGCGAATTATGTGTTAGAAATAATGGTTCCGTACATGTAGGACATAGCGATTGTACTACTATTGTCAAGTATAGTGACAGTGGGAAATCTATTTTCAAAGCTTCACGCCATTCTTATTTTATTTGTGGTCAAACTGCATATATTCGTCTGCCCCTCGATTGGGAGGGAACCTGTTACATTGCCTTCCTACTGCCACCAGTTTTCCTAGCCCCATCTGATTATCATAGAAATACACATCTAGTACACATTAGACATAGAAGGGAGTCCCCCATTGTCGATTATACTGAAACTGCCCTAGAACAGTATGCAGATTTCAACAGAGGTTTCTTTTTCTTTATAGGACCTATCCAGAATAGTAAGCTAATCCGTAGGTTAACCAGAACCCTTGAAGCTGTAGTCAATGAGACTGTCTCTGCTCTAGGTAACTTAACCGAAGAGCAATCTGCTATGAGATTTGTCGTTTTACAGAATCGTCTCGTCCTTGACGTCATACTGGCCGATAGGGGCGGGGCCTGTAGAGTCATCGGATCTAGTTGCTGCATTTTCATTCCAAATAACGCGCCGTCTGTTTATTCAGCTATAACCAGACTCCATAAAATTGCCCATCTGTTACACCAAGATCCAGGCACCTGGACATGGTCCGGTTGGTTCTGGAATATAATTTCCGCCTGGGGATGGAAAGTCTTGTCCTTTCTAGGTATTGCAGTAGCGATCATATTCAGCTGCTGCCTCTGTATACAATGTGGCCCTGCGATTTGCGGCATTTGTGCTACATCATGTATTCCTAGTCCCAAGCCTCGTTCTAGATCCCGTTCCAGGATAATTCGAGACGAGCAAATGATACTGTATGAAATGATAGATGGTATCATGAATATTGATGTTTCCTGATGGAAACGTAGTGACAAGGAGGGAATGTGGAAAAGTAAATTTTGCCATGTTCTGTGTCCCTACGTGTCATCCATCATAAGTTATCTGTGCATGATTAATATGCATATGTATTCCCTATGTTCGATTAAAGACGCAATTACAGTTGTGTCTAAATCTAGTATGTCAGTTTCCAGTTCTCGTGAATACTACGAATATCAGGCCTATGTAAAGTTACGTTGCCACGTTTCTCAGTGTGCACGTTATTCCATTGTAAAGTCCCCGTTTCTAGGCCTCAGAAGGGCCTGGACACCAGATTCAGTTCAGCTCCTGTCTCCTGTCTCCTGAAGCCTCGCTGAGGAGCGATACAGCCCCCACCTGTATCCTCGACCCTTCACTTACTTCCTGCCTCGCAGTGCCCGGCTCAGCCTGGCTCTGCCTCTGAGTCTGCCAAGAGTATGTTATGATTCCAGTTATCAGTTCAGTCCTCCTTCTCTGCATTCCTAAAGCTACTGAATCGCATCAATAGTTTCCGTCATTGTCTAGCCTTTACGTCTCCATGTAAGAGAAATACTGCATTTAATGGTCATTTCATATTCTTCATCACGCACTACATATAGAATAATGCATGCTCCAGTCTTAGAGTCCGTTAGCCTCTCCCCTCCTGACTCTTAGTTCATATCAACATGTTCTCTAAACATCAGATACTAGATACTGCTTAGGTACATGTCGCCCTGACTCTCCAGACTTCAGTCTCTGCTCCTAGCACAGAGTTCGAAGCCCCCAGCTTCTCCTAGTGATACGTCATTGCCAGTTTGCGCACCATTAGGTCAGAGGTCCCGGCTCCTTAGGTAGCCCCCTCCATGGTTTCCGCCCCATTCATGACATATTCTGTTACGTTTGCATCACATGTCTATGTATACGCCTCTGTTACACCCACTTTCACCCTTATCTTTCGCGACTGCTATTGACCACACCCACTGCTCCGCTTATCGTATGTATTGTAATGCAACTGTTTTAGTATATATGATCGTGTATTGTTATTAAATGGGAGCGCGCTCATCCCAGATCCAGCCCCAGCAGCTGCTGGGCCCTGCCATCCTATTCCTATGCAGGTTGTCCTGTTCCTGTCCTTATGCTGTATTAAACCTGCAAAACTCCTACTACCTCGAATCTTGACTCTTATTTATTGAGCTATCTGTTATTCATTTATTCATCCAAAAATAGAGGTATTATTTATTTATTTACCACACGCTTCACAGAGAAAGATGGTGTCCTTAGTTGGCCACTGCATGGTAGTTTTGAACCTCAAGTTCTTGACAATTTAGAAATGAAATTATTCAAGAAGAAAGCCCGGCCGGCAATGTTTGATTCTTTCCGTTATTGGCGAAAAGAATCTAAACAGAGAGAAATTAAAAAGTTGAAGAAAGAACAGAAAGAGCAAGAGTTGACTTTAGAACAGTCTGCTAAGCAGCTGCAACTCAACGAGTCTGAGAAAGCGATGGAGGTGGCCAATAGAGAGCGTAATTTAGCGATAGACAAGTGCTATCCTGCTTTGCCATCGAGTACAGCTAAGATAGTAGAGGACCCTGAAAAGGATCCCCTGTTGTCTTACTTGTTACGATCACCCCCACCGTATGCACAGGGTGCTACGGCTCCACCTATGCCGAATGTTCAATTACCGGTTGCTGGACAACCTGGTGTCCCTGTTCCCGCTCCCCTGAATCAAGTTCCTGTACCTCCTGTGGTCAATATTAATGTTCCTTCGACAACCCCTCTTCCAGGGTTGCCGGCTTCTTTACCTAAGCCTGTGTCGCTCACACCTGCTAGTTCACAAGCTATTTTGCCTGCTACTCCTACTGCTCCTGATCTATCTGTTCCAACTGCTACTCTATTTACTGCTTCTGCTAATATTATGACTCCACTTTCTGTTCGTCGGAGAATCACTGATTCTGTTTCTAATATTCTATCTCCCTTCTATAAAACTCTGATTAAGACTCCTACCTCTGACTCTGTGCAGAGACGTAGTCAGCTTCCCAGTACTGAAGAAAGAGGAATATTAGATTCCACTGCTCTTAGATGGGTTTCAAAAGTTGGAAGATATAATGTACAAGATGTATTAGATACATTTATGCAATGGAATGAACCGACACAACGATATGTGTTCGATGAAATGTGTTTCCTTCTACGTGAGGACTTGGAAGAGGATGACCCTGAATCAAATCTAGAAGAATTAATTAATGTTCAGAAAGAGTTTGCTGCAGGTATGATAGTTGGACACAATATAAAAGAAGCAATGGAACTGGTTCTAAGTTATAGGACTGACTCATCCCTTCGTTCCCCGAGAGAGTTAGGGAAACGTAGTACGAAGCAAAATCGTCAATATCCAATGAGAGAGGTTCCACCAATTTGGCGTGAAGCTGTGCAAGCTAATGCACCGCTTGGTATTGCAGCCGCTCCGGCCCAATTCCAGAGAGTATGGATACATATTCCATGGAAGCGAGCTGAAGTATTAGCCGTAAAACAGGCCTTGCCAGATCCGCGTAAAAATCCTGCAGGATACTACAAAGAGTTGGCTCAGACAGTTGACGCTTGTGTATTGAATCTGGCTGACATAGATCTGCTATTTGGTAATGTAGTACCACAACCAATTTGGGCTAAAATTCGTAAAGAGAATCATCCAGTTGCCCTAGGTGGTGATTGGGCAGCTATAATTGCAGCGGATGGTCAACAAGTCGGTGGTTCTAAACCTGAACCCTTAATTGCTAATTTGCCTGGTAGGATAATCGATTTAATGAAAACCTTGATGCCAGCATTGCGCGTTAACTGGGACAAATTGTCCGCGTGCAAACAAAAGAAAGACGAAAGCGTCTCCGACTTTTTCACAAGATTCGAGGAAACTTTCGTGGATCATAGTGGTCAGGATATGAGTACAGAAGGAGGCCAGAGATTATTTGTTGATAAATTTGTGCACAATCTGTTGCCAGAACTTAGTGGTAAATTAAAGAATTCTGAAAGTGCGTGGGCCGTCTCTACGACTGCGCAAATACTTGCGACTGCCCAGTACTATGAAAATAGGGATAAAGAAGAGAAGGAAAAATCAGATAAAAAGACGAAAGATTTAAAAACTAAAGTACTTTTACAGCAAGCTTATCCGCCTCGCACGAATCAGACTAGTATGCAGCAAGGGTCATATCAAAGAACGGATTATAATTTTCAAAGGCCACAATACCAATGGAATCAATGTGCTTATTGCAAAGTGGAAGGTCATTACAAAAATGAGTGTCCAGTTCGAACGCAAAATAATGCTGCGGCAGCTCAGAGAGGTCGTGGTAGTTCTATGCAAAACTCTAGAGGTCGAGGAAGAGGTGCTATGCCTCCGCAGACGAGTGATCGCCCTTCTAATTATTTCGACCAGCGAAATGGACAATCTGCCCAACAGAATAGGTCTCCACAGTATCATGTTGAAGACTATTATGAAGCTAGTGAGGAAGTTCAGCAAAGTGAGTACTAGGACAGCCATGGACAAAGAGAGGGAGTAGTATCAGTTCCAGTAGATCAGAGTGGGCCTTATGTCGCAGTAGCAACATCAGGTATAGTCGAACCGTTTCTGTTGGATACTGGTGCAGCAAAAAGTTCTATCATTTATGCGAAACTCCCTGGCGCACCTTTGTCTGGCTCAACAAACGTTTCAGTAGGTTTTTCTGGCGCCCCTGTTCACAATCCGGTTTCTGGTCCTTTGTCTATTTCTGTTGGACCCCGTCAATTGAAAGCACCCCTGATTTTGACGACAGGTTGTAACGAAAATCTGCTTGGTTTAGACTTGTTAAAACGCCTGTACGCGACATTGTACTGTTCTCCAGCAGGAGTACAGCTTACGTTGGGTAAAAGAATAATCTCTCCGATGTACTTGTCGATGGATGCGCTCCCACCAGAGCTGCGTTCACTCCCTGATACTCTTTGGGCGACTGGTCCTAATGATGTAGGTCTATTGGAAATTCCACCCTATGTAGTAACTTTGAAAGCAAATGTCAAACTTCCACGAATTCCACAATACAGAATCTCTAGTGAAGGTGAGCGTGCGCTCCTACTGATAGTGCAAGATCTGATTGAGAAAGACGTTATAGAAGAAACTAGAGGTAATGTCTGTAATAGTCCTGTACTGCCTATTTTGAAACGAACTGACCCAACAAAACCTCCAGTATATAGGTTTGTAATTGATATCAGAGAGGTTAATAAAATTGTGATTCCACAGTTTCCTGTGGTTCCAGATATTACTGCGTTGTTAACGTTGATTCCTGCTACAGCAGCATGGTTTTCGGTTGTCGACTTGAAAAATGCCTTTTTCAGCATTCCGATAGCCGAAGAAAGCAGAGATATCTTCGGTTTCTCTCTAGGAGGACGAAGCTTCAGGTTTAAACGCGCTCCACAAGGCTATTGTGAAAGCCCATCCATTTACAGTCAAGCATTAAAAAGCCAGTTAGATTCCTTCGTACTTCCTCTTGGTTCTGCTTTAGTACAATATGTCGATGATCTTCTAGTGGCTGCTGATGACAAGGAAACTTGCAAAACAGCTACGATTTCTTTATTGCATCACTTGTCAGATTTGAATCACAAGGTGTCACCTTCAAAAATGCAATACTGCTGCCAAGAAGTGACCTACCTAGGTCATCTCTTGTCAAAGGAGGGAAGGAAGTTGACCCCAGAGAGAATAAAGGCAATTACACAGATGAATGTTCCTAGCACGCAGAGAGAAGTACGTGCCTTTTTAGGTATTACCTCATATTGTAGGCAATGGATCCCAAATTTTTCTCTTTTAGCAAAACCATTGGTAGCCTTGACTGGGAAAAATGTTCCGAGTCCGGTACCATGGTCTGCAGAATGTCAGCAGAGTTTTTCTGAATTGCGAAATGCACTGTGTTCAGCTCCTGTATTGGGTACACCCGACTACAGTAAGCCATTCACGCTCTATGTCCACGAGAGAGAAGGTTGTGCATTGAGTGTTTTGACACAGAAATTTGGCGATAAACAACGCCCTTGTGCGTATTTTTCATCAACGTTAGATCCGGTAGCCAGAGCATTGCCTAGTTGCTTGAGAGCTGCAGCCGCAGCTGCAGCCTCCATTCGACAATCTGCTGGTTTAGTAATGAACAACATGCTAGTGGTTATGGTTCCTCATGCTGTGGATACACTCATGAACCGAACCAAGACGCAGCACCTTACCAGTGCTAGATTATCAGGTTATGAACTGACACTGTTAGCTAGTCATATTCAGATCAAGAGATGCAATGTATTGAATCCAGCAACATTGTTGCCGACTAGCCAAGAGTCGAGTGATTCCGAACCACACGACTGTTGTTTCAAAACTGAGGAAGAAACAAAAGGACGAATTGATCTAAAAGACACTCCGTTATCAGATCCAGATGGCACGCTGTATGTTGATGGGTCTTGCTTCAAATTGGAGAATGGTGATGTGACTGCTGCTTATGCAGTAACGACCTTGAGTACGATTGTGGAGACTGCAAGAGTGAGTCAGAATTCTGCCCAGGCTGCAGAATTGATCGCGCTAACAAGAGCGTGCGTTTTAGCTAAGGGAAAGAGAGTGAATGTGTTCACAGATAGTCAGTACGCGTTCGGCGTGGCCCATAGTTTTGGCCGTTTGTGGAAAGAGAGAGGTTTCATTACGTCCCATGGGACTAAGATTCAACATGGCCAGCTAGTTAATGACTTGTTGGAATCTCTAACCTTGCCGACTGAAGTTGCGATTGTGAAATGCAGTGCTCATAAAGCAATCACGGATGATGTTGGTCGTGGGAATGCTTTTGCTGATGAGACTGCAAAACAGACAGCTAGAAATATGATGAGTAGAATGTATGTTGCAACGTCTGCAAGATGGATTTCTGAGTCTGGAATGTGTGAGGACACAGTGGAAAGCGTGAAGGAAATTCAGAAAGAGGCGACTGAGGAGGAAAAGCGTGCATGGAAAGAGAGCACGGGTAAATTGGACTCGAGTGGGTGTTGGATTGACTTGTCGGAACAACAGCGTTGGATGTTGCCTGATGCGTATGTGCTTGCAGTAGTAACGATGGCACATGGAACAGCGCACATTAGTTCAAAAGGGATTTGTAAGATGTTGGCTCCGGTCTGGAAGAATGATGGGATTAGTAAGTGTGCAGAGAGAGTGGTGAGAAATTGTATGGTATGCTTGATGCATAATCCTGGCAAGGGAATCCCCACACCTGCAGGTCACTTCGCTCCTCCTTCCTGCCCCTTTGAAGTGATCCAGCTAGACTTCATTCACATGGATCGTTGTAATAACCTAAAGTACGTCCTAGTGGTAGTTTGTGCTTTCTCCAGATGGATCGAAGCATACCCGCTAAAGGACAATACTGCCTTATCCACTGCCAAAATTCTTCTTAAAGAATACTTCCCCAGATACGGAATGCCACGGATTGTATGGTCAGATAACGGAAGTGAGTTCGTAGGGAAAGTTATGCAGAGTGTGTGTGCCGGCCTAGGGATTAGACAGAAGTTTCATAGTGCGAATCATCCCCAGTCCGCGGGTTTAGTCGAGGGTTACAATGGCACCCTTAAACTGAAACTTGCTAAGATACAAGCATCCACGGGTTTGTCCTGGCCAGACGCATTGCCTTTGGCTTTGCTATCAACAAGAGCAACTGTACATTCTAGAGTAGGGCTTAGTCCATATGAAATAGTTTTTGGTCGTCCTGCAAATGTTTGGGGGGTACCTAGACCAAAAGAATTCAAGCAGCTGGAATACCCAATGTTAATTGATTACCTTTTCGACTTGACTGCTAAATTGAGTCTTATTCACCAACAGGTTTTCGATGCATTGCCAAAGCCACCGGAGAGTCCAGGCCATCAGCTGAAACCGGGTGACCAGGTGGTCATTAGAAATTTTGCAAGAACGAAAAATCTTCAACCCAGATTCATTGGCCCTTTCCAAGTCTTACTAGCAACGAGAACTGCTATTCGTGTGGCCGGAAGGAAGAACTGGATCCATACGACACACGTCAAACGTGTGCCTCTGCCACTTCCTTACGACAACTGGGTAAAGAAAGGAATCGGTGCCTCTGAAACGGAACAAGTCCCCAGGTTCATACCTTTCAGCGATGCAGAACTGATCACGGATTCACCAAATTCTGACTCTCCTCCTGAAACTGCTCTTTTGAACCCTGAACATTTGTCATCCGCACCCAACGAACATTTGCCATCTGCACCAAAAGAACATTTGTCATCTGAAAACGTGAACATTGCAACGTCGGCTGAAAATACATTGTTTCCAGATCAGACAGCTCCTGCAAAACTGAGATACAATTTGCGACCTCGCAATATGGACAAATAAAGCAGGAAACTGCCTATTTTCAGATTTGAATTTTCTATACATTGCCTCCAGCCAGGAAGTTTGCTAATACTTTGTATTGTTTTTTTGTTTTAAAATTGCCTTGCCGTCTGGGTAGCCGTAGGGTCGTGGCTGTGTGCCTAGTTGAATCTGTGGGGGTCAGACACAAGGTCGATCTTTCTGTTAGTTCTGGGAACTCCCAGGGCTGATAGAGGCATTTTCATCTACGTACACATCATCAGTGGTCACGAGCGGATTGTAGAAGATGGAGCTTCCTGAGCTGCAACGAGAAAATGTAATTTATGTTCGCAGAAATAGACTGTACAGAATACTTCACAGCAAATGCTTTCTAATGCAATGTGCAGTTACATTTTTAATTGTTTTGATAACGTTGGTGGGTGGAATCGTCTTTGGTGTACATTTGGTTTTTATGCCAGTAACTACAGTACCCCCCCTTGATCCTACTACTTCTACGGTTCCTTCTATGCATTCTTTTCACTCATTTCCTGAACACGAACAAGCTCGACGCTCAGAATTTATTAACAATAAATTTGTACAGCTCTTGCATCAACACCAACTGGTAGTTAATACTACAGACTGCTGGGTGTGTGGCTTGATACCTCACACTATGGATAAAGGCATTCCCTATCTAGTCTTGCCTTTTAGCTACAATGGATCATTTCAGGCCTTTCAGACCATTTTTTCATATGCCCTTGAGACCTATCCTCCGCGTCCACCACGGTCCACTAAATACAACTCAGCCAACAAAGCTTTAGTCCAGGGAATTATTGACATGATTAAAGACGTCAATAATACTCCATCTTACCCTAGAGATGAATTACGGGTGTATTTGAGTTGGAACTCTACCGAGTATCGCCTTAGTTTGGGAGAAAGCAAGCGTAAAAGCTCCACTTCAGTTTGGGTCGTGCCTCACCGAGGTCAGGTCTGTTTGCAAGGAAATGGGAGAAATCTGAGAGCTCAGCTAGGGAGGAGTGAGTGCGTTGAGACTTACGTATTTCCGTCTAATTCCTCCCCTGCCTTTCTGACTGCTAGGGGTACCTACTTCATCTGTCAGGACAGAGCATATACATGGCTGCCTGCTGACTTTTCAGGTTCATGTTATATTGCTCGATTGTTACCTCCGACATACACTGCTTCTTCAGATTATCACAAGACCAGAGTAGCAAGAGGTGTCTTCAGCAAGGAAGATACCGCTGGTCAGGAAGCTGGAGACTTCTTCAAAGGTTTCCTTCCGTTTTGGGGGCCTATGGCCAATAGTAGAAATCTACGTCAACTAACACGGGTAGTTGAATCTACTATTACAGAAACTGCTGGTGCCCTTAGTAACTTAACAGCTGAGCTTCAGGCGGATCGTCTCATGACGTTACAGAACCGTATGGTTCTAGACGTAATACTTGCAGATCGAGGTGGGGTATGCAGAATGATCCAATCGAGCTGCTGTGTCTTTATTCCAAATAATGCTCCAACAGTCTATGAAGCGATCTCTAAACTACACAAGATTTCCGACTCTATACACGTAGACAGGGGAAACTGGTCCTTCATGGAGTGGTTTTGGACTCTGGTATCAGCGTGGGGATGGAAGGTTCTGATGGTCATTGGTGTCATCCTAGTATTTCTGTTCTCGTGCTGTCTTATTATCCAATGTGGTCCCGCTCTGTGTAGTCTCTGTGCTGCAACCTGTTTCAGAAAACCACCTGCATTAGGAGAAAAGGCACGAGACAGGATGATGATGCAACAACATGTCACTGACCTAATGAGCATAGAATTAGACTCTGACTCTGACATAGACTGAGTAATTGCCTATGTAAGGGCAAAAGGAGGGTCTGAGGTTCCGTGACGATTTTACCCGTGTTTTTGACATTGTCGTAAATACATAATTTTGGTATCAGTGAACCGCAAATGATCCATTTAGTATATCCTGGTGTTTTCGCTATGCTACGAGCAAGAGCACTCCTGTTACAAACACATTTCTGTTCTACCCGTGGCATCCATCTTAGAACACGGAAGCCATTTTGTATTCCTTGCCCTCACCTAGTCAATGGACACGCAATGACCTCTTTTCATTAAAGGACACGTAGGCTTTAACCGGCGATTCACCTTGCTAGTGACACGTGCACCTTAGGCCAGCAACGCTGTAGCAGCATGACTCGGCAAGAACTGCCTCCCCAGCCTGAGGCCAGTCCTGCTATACTGGTTCTTGTGTTCGTTGGCCTGATCATGATTAGGCGGCCGAAGCTGGTAACCGTGCCCATTTACGACCCACAAACATCTCTTATCCTGTCTTTCTATCTTCTGCACCTGGCTCTGCTCCTTTCCTTCTGGGCCTTTATTAGGGGGAGGTAGCGAAATTTACGATGAGGCGGTCCGGGTCTTGAATGAGAAATTGACATGGGATTATGATGGAAAAGTGGGAACCCCTCATTCGTAATGTTTTGACATCAGATACTGTTGACGATTCCTGTGCAACGCCAAATATTTATTGTTTAAGACACGAATGTTTAGAACTGTGGTAACATGTAAAGAATTTGCCCCGAGCAGAATATTTAGTATTTAAGGAGTAACCCTCTTTGTACAAATTGAACAGGCTCCTAGACACTGCCCCTGTGCAGTTTCTGTGACTTCTGTGTCCCTGCAGTAATAAACCTTTGGTCTTTGACGCCACCATCGAGAAGCCCGTGTTTCTGTTTGCTTGTGCACCGAGACAGGTTGAACTCCGGGGTCTTCGGGTGTTTTCCCTGACACCTCTGGACGGAAACAAAAAAGTCCAGAACTCCAAGCTGGACTCCTCCCGACTCACCAAAGATACACAAGGTAAGTGACATGCGACTGCAACCCTGTCCCCTAACATTGGCCATGACCCCGGTTCATCCAATTACAAACCCCAGTCATGCTGCCAAAGCACACCACAAAAGCCCTATTGCATTGTGGGACATGTAGTCTGACCACAATTACCATCTAGCCCCATACAGCCAGACCTGTTCAGTTAGAGGCAATCCTGCAGCAAGTCAGGGAATGGCAGCCCTCATGCATGTAGGGAGCTCCAATGTGTAAGTGACATGTCACTAATCAACGTCCACTTTACATCACAGGTGGTGCTGAAGTACCCAGTACGGACAGCGATGCCCTGCAGATTGAAGATATCACAGAGGACACTGAGGGAGACGTACATCCATCCCCACAGCCAGGACAATCAGGGCAAGCTGCCGCACCAGCGGTCATAACACCACCTGCCCCTGTGGACAGTGCCACCTCTGCGCAAACAGGCGCAGCAGTACCACAGCGAGTGAGTCAAACACCAGTGGGGCTGACAACACCAGCAGCAGCTCGCAGACAAACCCGCCGCCCTGCGGCTATGAGGAGCCAGTCCAGCGGACTGGTGAGGGAGCCGCGCAATACCACATCACGCGCTGGCAGGGGGGTGAACGTGCGGGCACCTGGGCTCTCCATTGAGCGCAGAATGCTCCACGTCCACCAGACACAAGCCCGTCATCTCGCTGCTATCCATCTCCAGCCAAACAAGACCGCCATACGGTCTGTCTGCTGACAGACCGTATGGAGAGGATGACCGCTGCTGTTGAGGCCAACACACAGGCCATGCATAGCCATCAGAACCTCAACCGGCGCAGACACCGGCAGCTGCTGACCCGCCTGTCTGCATACACGCGATCCAATCATATCATTGGCAACGCGACCTCCCAGCTCTCACGACGCTCCTTGGCCATGCAGATGCAAATGGTCCAGTGCTGTCAGGACGTTGCGAGAGCTCTGGAGCAAGTGACAACTGCAGTTCAGGGTATGCAGGCAACTGGCCATGGCCAGCCGGGGGAGGACGACACTAGTGAGGCTAATTCCAGCCATAGTAGCCAATCCGTGCCTCTGGTGGTAGCACCCCGCCGCAGCACAAGGCCCTCTGCTGGCGCACGGCAAAATCAGGAGGAGGAGCTCGAGAGAAGGTTAGGAGCATCTGCCCGGAGGCGGCATTGAACATTTGATTGGTATCATGAAGTGCCATGCTGCTGCTACAAGCATGCCCTCCTCAAGAACATGGGACATATGACGCAATATGGCAAACATGTTACAGTTTGGGGTATTCCCAATTTATTGTGCAAAAAACAATAAGAAATATTCTGTTAAACTTAATCTGACTCATGTCATTATTACTATTGTCATACATGAGTGAAGTCTTGGGTGTGGGGAGTGGGTGCATTAGAAACAGTTCATGCAGATTTGGTTACGGCACCTGTGTCCTTCTGCAGGATTCTCCCCGCGTGCATGACGCACATGTGCAGGTGGTCGGTAATTCCCTTCCGACTCACTGCCAGAGATCTCTACAGGTATCGTGCGCTTGGTAGCAATGTTGTGGAGGATAGCACACACGGCCACGACGCGGCAGCAGACCTCAGGCTCGTATTTCGTGGCCCCACCAGTCTTGTGAAGTATGCGGAACCTGCTCTTCAAAAGGCCAAATGTCCTCTCAATACAATTTCTTGTGCGTAAGTGTGCAGCATTGTAACGCCGTTGCTGTGGTGTGGCAGGGTTGAGGTATGGGGTGAGGAGGTACTCACGGAGACCGTAGCCGCTGTCACCTGAATGAAAGGAGCAGAGGGTGAGTGCCTGTTCTGCGCAGCTACATGATCACAGTGTACTATTTTGGGGCATGTGTACTTACCTAGTAGGTGTCCTTCCTCAAAGTCTCCCCTGGCCAGTCGTGTGTGGATGCCGCTGTGCCTGAATATGAAGGAGTCATGTGTGCTCCCAGGGTACTGTGCCACTATGTCCGTGGTGAATGTTTTTGCATTGCACACCATCTGGATATTGAGGGAGTGGTAGTTTTTTCGGTTGCGGTACATGTACTCCGTTTCAGCTGGTGGGCAGATGTGGATGTGGGTTCAGTCAATGCATCCGATGACATGTGGGAATTGTGCAACATTGTAAAATTGAAGCTTGGTCTCATTCAGGTCCTGTTGGCTGGTGGGGAATGAGATGTAGTGGTGTAGCCGGGTCAGCATAGCCTCCAGGAAACTCCTTAGGCAGCGGGACATGCAACAGCGACCATCCCCTGGAAGCTTCCGGAGGCCAGGAGGTGCAGGCAGCACAATACCTGCACATGTGTGGGCACGGCATTGGTCCTCCTTGTAGGGTGCTGCATCAGGGGGTCTAGGTCCCGGATGAGCTTGATTATCATAGCCCCACTCAGGCGGTACTTTGCGTAAATTTGCTCCCTGGTTTGGCCCAGAAGGGTGACCCGCTGGCGGAATATCCGCTCCTGGATCCTACGTTTGTTCCGTGCTGCTCGCTGTAGCCTTCGCCGCCTGACCACCATGTAGAGTCCTGGCATTGTGAGAGTCCTCAGGCTCCAGCTGCATGTCCTTAAATGTGTTTGGTCAGGCCTGCACCTGTTGGTAGTTTGTTAACCGTTTCTTGAACATTTTTTTTTCCTTACTGGTTACCACCTGGTTTGTGTTCTTCTTAATTTGCGCGTCGCAAATAGTGATTTACGGGTTTTTCCGCATTTTGCGAATTTTCTTGAATAGCGATTGCGAATGTTTTGCGATTTCGCAAATGAATTAGCAGATTCCATGGTTTCTCGCAATTTCAGAATCGCTAATGGCCTTCTTCCAGGATTCTGCGAATTTATTTGCGAACTCGCAATTTTTTTTGCGAATTAGCTTTTTTTGAGATTTCAGTATCATGAATTCCTTTCCTTCAAATTGCGATCGCAATTGCTAATTCGCAGCTATTGCGATCGCAATTTGGCTTAATGAATCTAGCTGTAAGTCTTGTGTCAATGTGATGATTCATTGTAGGTGTTCCTCAAGTGCTTAATCGTGTGTGCTCTGGGGTTTAGCCTTGTCTGCTCGCGCCACGCCGCCTAGAGGGTGAGCAGGGGTTGATTCTAAGAGTAATTCCTTCGCCCTGACTTAGAGGAGAGGGTCCCTGCTTGTCACAAGTGAATACTTGCACCTACCAGAGACCCCCAATTCTAACAACCATAGAATCGAAATACAAAAAAACAGTTACAATCAGTGGAGCACCTCACGGATATATAACCCTTGTCGCATATAGAAAGAAGAGCGTAGGGTATTGCTTAAGAATACCCATGGGAGACCGCCAGGATACAGGTCACGTCATTATGTAGGCATCAGATAGTAATAGGCATTACGCAAGTCGCAACACACACTAAATTGCACTGGGAATCATGCATCGCGACCATTGTTTGCAGGATATTTCAGATGATATGATTGGAGCCTGCCCCAAATGTGTCGGGGACGTGAAGTGGTCGGGAGGAGTTCAGAGTATATGTTTGTTTGTTCTTGCCAGAGTATCATGTCCCCAATCCATTCCTTAAATTTGGGTGCCCTACCCCGACCCCATCTGCAGGCCACACGCCGCCTGGCCAGTGGCAGACTAAATGAAACAAACTTACGGTGCGTCACTGTATTTGCTCGGTATATCCAAGTAACGCCAGGAGAGGAGACGGCGGAATTGTCGTGGATATCATCAGGCCCAGTGCTGCAAACACCCGCTGCCAGGAAATATAAACCTGGTAACAATCCCAATCCAGATGTAGGAAATCCGCCCCATCTGCCTTGCATCTGTCACACCTATTTATTTCCCGCAGCCCAAATTGGTGTAGCCTAATCGAGGTGTAATAAGTGAGCTGCAGAAATTTATAATGTATGATGCGTAACCGGCTGCTGGAGGAGGCCAATTCTGTCTGTTTACAGAATACCCATCGTTGATCTGTGAGATGCTGCCCGAGTTCAGCCGACCATTTATCCCGAGCAGCTCATAGAGTATATTCAGTGTCAGTGTATAGGTTATGATCGAGTGTAGAGACAAGGTGAGAGGCCGTCCTTGCCCGTAGCGTGTGGTGCAAGGGGGGGACCACTGGGGGTTCTTGAGGGTATGCGGGGGTACAGGCTTTAATCCCTTGGCACATTCAAACATACAGGAAGGTTTCCATTGCGGAGGGTGGGGGGTCCGAACATAGTTGTTGGAGCGTGCAAGATTTTCCATTCGAGTAGAGATCACCCCAACATTGTATATGGCGCTGAAGTTGAACTCTTTTAAAAACGCCTTCTTGCAATAGTGACAGTTTCGGATGATAGGTGAGCGGGAGCAGCGGGGAGTACAGCATGGGAACTTGTAGATGGTGAGAAATGCGATTCCATGCCTTAGTTGTGAATTCAACAGAGGGCGGGCAGACCGCACGGGGGACGGTGTGGCCAGCAGAACCCCACCCAGAGGGATCGTGTCCGCAAGCCAATGCTCGGTCGCAACATGAGCTGTATATGCAGGAGGGCGGAACCAGTAGTGGGCAGAATGTGTCTGGGCACATACATAGTACATTTCAAAGTTGGGGACATCAAAGCCACCTTGAGAGTACAGCCGTGCGTCGTACGTAACCCTGGGCTTAAACTTCTTAGCATCTAAATGAACAATATTCTCAGATGGTTTGAAAAAGCTATTTTACATACTTAACAGCATATAACCAATTCACACAAATGAAGTTTTATAATGAAAACATTACGTAATGAGAGAGCTGATGATTTTGGGGGCCCCCCTAACCTAGGGGGAGCACCAAGCAGATGCCTTGAACACAAAGAGCATAAACAAAAAGCACATTTTGTTGAACTTCAGTGGTGATCCCATCATTTTAGGACCACCCCAAGCACAGTTATTGGCAAAAAACAATCCCAACCAAAGGCCCTGCAAAGCATTATGGGACAAGATTAGCAGTGGCAGTGAATATTATAGTATCCAATATCAAAATAATTCTACAAAGAGCTGCAGCTCACCTACTTGTTACTAGATGTCCCTCACGAGTCTAATGCAAAGCATTGAAATTATTCTTACATCAAGCTGCAGTTCCACTGGTCGTCCCTAGATGTCCCTCACGAGTCAAATGCAAAACCATTGAAACCCTTTCATCAAGCATTTGCATTTGACTTGTGAGGGACATCTAGGGACGACCAGTGGAACTGCAGCTCTTTGTAGAATTCTTTCGATATTGTATACTATATAATATTCCCTGCCCACTGCTAATCTCATCCCATAATGCTTTGCAGGGCCTTTGGTTGGGAATGTTTTTTTGCCAATAACTGTGTTTGGGTTTGTCCTAAGAGGATGGGACCACAACTAAATCGTTCAATAAGATGTGCTTTTTTGTTTTCAAGGCATCTGTTTGGTACACATGTACTACGCAAAGTTTAAAGCATACTACGTGAAGCTACGTGTAGTGCTGCTACGCAAACTACGCCCAGGCTTAGTGAAATACACATCTGTCTCTTATATCATGTGCCATTTGACTAAACTTAAGTCGTACGTAGATTTACCAATGGTATCATTTAATTTGAGACGGTGAATATCATTTCCCCAATTCAATATTCAAAATATAGCCATGGCTATAGTATCAAATGGACTTTATAAAGCTGATCAACAGCTAATAGCTCATTATTTCATTTCAGAATATCTCTGCACCTCATTGAAGTGGATTGGCTCTGTGGCGCAATGGATAGCGCATTGGACTTCTAGGTGAATGTATAAAAGATATTCAAAGGTTGTGGGTTCGAATCCCACCAGAGTCAGTTTTATCCCTGTTTATTTCATAACTGTTTAAAAGAGTAATAAACAATGCATGCATGCTTCTGCTTCACCAAAATCATCCGCCAAAAGGGCCAGTGAAAGGAAGTCTATTTTAAATAGATACTATTCAAATTGCGCAATCCATGCAGAAGAGGAAATTGGCAGCTTTACTTATGAAAATGTAATTTACTCAGAAGTAAAATTTTGAGCCCTTCCTTAATTTTACAATGTCCATAAAAACATAAGAATTCTAAGTCAGCAAAAGGAAAAAAAATAGATAGTAGCAATTTCAGGACTTACAATAAGGTTAAATTTACTGAAGAGATTTCAAATGCTTGAAGTATCAAATCATTATTATATTCTGCGTATTTAATACTTAATACCGGCAACCATCTCAAGAAAAGTAATGATAGTTGGGACACTTCCAAATTTTGATAAGGTCATTTTGTGGCCTGGTGTCTCAGAGCCTGGATAGCTCAGTCGGTAGAGCATCAGACTTTTAATCTGAGGGCCCAGGGTTCAAGTCCCTGTTCAGGCGTCTTGGTTAAAGAAAAGGTACATCAATTGCATACCCTTTTCAGGATCCAATGAATGGTGAGTCCTATTACAGATGTTTCAAAAGAGTCTTAATCGAGTCATTACATACCCATCTGTCGTCTACTTTCTTTGACAAGGGTTAAGAAGACTTACCCAAACTGAATCATGTAATTTGACATGTTGATTATCTTTTACCCAATTGAATGTTCAAAATGTAAGGTAGTGTCCGATTAACTTGATAAAGTTGGTCAACAGCTGATAGGACATCTTTTTATTTGTGAATCTCTGATCACCTTGTTGAATAAGGTCGGATCTCTGGTGCAATGGATAGCGGCTTGGAGTCCTAGACGAATGTAGCAAAAGCATTCAAAGGCTTTGCGTTCGAACACCAGCTGGGTCAATATTATCCCTCCTCTATTTTATAACCAATTGACACAGTAACAAGCAATGCCTGCTTCTGCATCACCAGAAACATTTACCAAAATGGCTGTGAAAGAAAGTCTACTTAAACAGAGACAGTTTGCTTTGAAAACATTGCATAATCTATGCCCAAGAGGAAATTCCCAATGATACTGCTGAAAATGTAATTTAGTAGTCAGTAATAGTATTTGGCCCTTCATTAATTTCACAATGTCATTTTAGACACATGATTTCTAAGTCAGCCGAAAATGAGATAATACAAATTTCAGGATTTAAAATGGATTACGTGTGCTGCTGAAATTTCAAATGCTTAAAATATCAATTCAATATTAAACTCTACAAATTTGATTGCTAATATATGTAACGATATTAATACACAAACAGCCTGATTCATCAAGCCAAAATCGGCTCGCAAAGGGCCAGATTCTGAGAATCTGGCCCTTTGCGAGCGCTATTTTTGCATTTGGGATTCATCATCCCAAATGCAAAAATCGGTAATAGCGATTTCGCTATTTTGCGAGGAATTACATTTAAGGAATCTCTATTTGAGATTCCTTAAATGCAATTCATCATCCATTTAAAAATTGCGAATTCGCAATTTCGGCCCGCTATTTACCGCGAGGTCAAACCTCGTGGTAAATAGCGAAAACTTAGAAAAATGCTTTCAAAAGCATTTTTCTAAGTTGCATGTTGCACACACACATGTCCTTTGGACATGTGTGCGCGCAACACCTGTTTCAATTTGCATTTAAGGGGTGCCACAGGGTGTCCTTTGGACACCCCTGGCACCCTTTAAATCGCTATCTTATTTGCGATTAGCTAATTGCTAATCGCAAATAAGGAATACTCCCCATTCATTCCTATGGGCCTTTTGGCCCATAGGAATGAATGGGGAGTTATTCCTTATTTGCGATTAGCAATTTGCTAATCGCAAATAAGGAATGTGTAGTAATCACATTTCTTTATGCAATTCCTACATGAATCGCAAATAAGGAATGTGTAGGAATCGCATTTCTTTATGCAATTCCTACATGAATCCCGTTTTGCAAGTCGGGAGATTGATGAATCAGGCAGAAAGTGTAGGTCAGTGTAAGCATGCAAAGTTTGTACTAATTCCAAAACTGTGCTTAACCCCTTCAGCGCTAATGACAAACCCAGCTCATCATGGGCGTTACCTGCGCTACGCGGATGATGAGCTGGCTCTGTCATAAACAAGCCATTTTTTTAAGGTGCTTTTAAAAAGCAATTTCACATACTTAACAGCATATTACAAATTCACAAAAATGAACTCTTACAATGAAAATGTTAGGCATTGAGAGAGCTGATGATTTTGGCGGCCCCCCTAACCTAGGGGGAGCACCAAGCAGATACCTTGAACACAAAGAGCATAAAAAAAAGCATATTTTGTTGAACTTCAGTGGTGATCCCATCATTTTAGAACCACCCCAAGCAGTTATTGGCAAAAACAATCCCAACCAAAGGCCCTGCAAAGCATTATGGGACGAGATTAGCAGTGGGCAGTGAATATTATAGTATCCAATATCAAAATAATTCTACAAAGAGCTGCAGTTCCACTGGTCGTCCCTAGATGTCCCTCATGAGTCAAATGCAAAACCATTGAAACCCTTTCATCAAGCATTTGCATTTGACTCGTGAGGGACATCTAGGGACGACCAGTGGAACTGCAGCTCTTTGTAGAATTCTTTTGATATTGTATACTATATAATATTCACTGCCCACTGCTAATCTCATCCCATAATGCTTTGCAGGGCCTTTGGTTGGGAATGTTTTTTTGCCAATAACTGTGTTTGGGTTTGTCCTAAGAGGATGGGACCACAACTAAATCGTTCAATAAGATGTGCGTTTTTGTTTTCAAGGCATCTGTTTGGTACTCTCCCTAGGTTAGGGAGGATCCCAAAATCATCACATATCCCACTGCTTGCCAATTTGTCCCTTCCACCGTTGTGAAAGTACTATATGCTCTTTAGCATATAATGATAGAATAGCTTATTTTATCATATCTGGTCATGTACAGGAAGCTTTTTGCAATTAGTTTGCAATTTTAGCACAGTACAGACAGTGAATCTGGAATATTTAAAAACAAGTATAACAGTTTTGGAAGGATCACCCTTTTAATAAGGGAAGTGTGACCCGCCATATTGAGGGGGAGTGCGTTCCACCGTGTTATACAGCTCATCACATGGTTCAGAGTTTGCCCATGTTGGACTTGGTCCATTTCCCCCAAAATGTTTTGCTTTGCACCCCCCTACTTTAGGATGTCTCCCCCATGGTAAAGGTTACTGTATAGGCCATGTGAGGTATGAGATGCCCTGTGTAATGTTGAATGCAATGCAATGGTGTGCGGTTATCAATCCCCCATTATATAAATGTACCCTGATGGAATGCCATGTTCAAAATGGATGCCATGGCTGTGCGTTGTGCCACCTGACTGCAGTAGGTTAGCGGTCTAGATGTTAGGTACCCAGCCACCCCAGCATTTGGAGGGAAAGCCTGGCCCCCAGGCTGCTCTACTCCTCCCCCTGAGCCAGTTTAAACCAGTTCGCCAGAGAATTCCAGAAGCTGCTGGCACTGTCTGGGAGGGGGATATAAATAAGGGGGATGTGCCACCATGTGCAGAGACAGAGCTGGGACAGGAACGTGAGGGGACCTGCTGCAAGGGGATACCGCCACTTGGGCCTGTGTGCTGGACTCTGCACCCATCCATCACCCCTCTACTGTCCCCAGGGCTAGTGGAAGCCCACTTCAGGAGTTCAGGCTGCCGTGTAGGAGGAGGGCCACGCTGCAGTGGGGATGGTGAAAGCCTACCACCCTATTTTGATGAAGCCCCCACTGACTGTTGACCTGGCCCAGTAGTGCCTTCTGCTCTGTCCCCCGGGCCCTTGAAGAAGGATGGCCCTCCTAGGTCCCTGATGCTGCCGGGACCTTGCGCCTCACAAACGCTGCAACCAGAAGCACCCAGAAGGGAAGGAGCACCGTGGACTGGACCCCCACCACCCAGGAGGTGAGAAGTGTTACCCTGGTGCTTGCTACTGGGACTGTCCACCTCCCTAGCGCTGTGTTTGCTGGAAGCGCTGTGCCCCTGTCAAGCACTATACTGCCTGGGACTGCAAAAAGCATTGAGCCTCCAAGAGCTGGGGCTTGTGGATCTGTCTGCCCCCTAAGTGCCCTGATCCTAAAGTGCTGAGCTGCCCGCCAAGCGCTATGATCTTGAAGCTGTGCCCCTGTCAAGCGCTGTGCTGGTAAAACGCTATTGTCGCATAGTGCTGCCTGTTAATGCCCCCCTTTGGTGGGTGCCTACCCCGCAGAATTGCCGCCCAGTAATCACCGCTGCGGCCCGGAGATCCCGAGAAGCGCCGTGAGGGAACTGCGGGGCTCCCTGGTGGATAGGGAGAGCCCGGCGTGAAGGCCTCGAAGTCCCGTGCCCCTTGGAGCGGGACCCGGTTGAAGTGGAAGCCCGAGGAGGTCGGGAGCCTACCCCGCCTCCCCTCGATCGTCGGGAGCGGGAATCACCGCCGCGGTCAGGCGTTATATTAAAAGGAGGGCCGCTGCTGTTTGCGGCCTCCGCTGCGGCCCCCGGAGCCAAGAGAGGGTCGCGGCGGCATTGAGGAGGCCCGCTCTGGGCCTAGTGAAGCCGGAGAGGGCCGCAGCAGGGGCACTGGCCACGTCATCGGCCATGCCCCCTTACCGCTGTGCAGCCATTGGCGGAGGCTGCCGCGCCCCTGCAAGTCGCGCTGGAGTTGGCGGTTGCAGGCGCGCCCCCGTCACGTAGTGCTGATTGGCCGCTCTGAAGACACGAGAAGAGGCTGACGAAAGCCCCGGGTCCCAGGAGGGAACCCGGGTGAAATCAAGGGAGGTGCGGGGCTCCCGTGGTCAGGAGGGAGTCCCATGGAGACAACGGAGCCAGGAGGGAGCCTACCCCGCACTAGACCGGCGGCCCCAAAGAAGCCTGCATCCTCGCATGGGGTGGACCCGAAGTCCCGGGTCCCCCTGAGGGGGGAGGGGCCCGGGTGAAGCTGGGAGACGTGTGGTGGCGGTCGGGGCTCCAAGGAGCCTGAGGAGGGCCCCTGAGACCGGCAAGAGGAGTCACCGCCCGTCAGGAGGAGCCAGAGTGAGAGGCCCCGGACTGCCGGTGAGTGGGGCCTCAACTGTGTAGTGTGCTGGGGGGGTGTCGGGGCACAGGGTCGGTGCCCACCCCCGGGACTGGTACGTTGTGGAGGGGGGCTCATCCCAGGCCCGGACTTAATTCTGCAGGACACCACTGCCCCGCTGGACAGTGGGCAGTGGCCGCGATAAGGGCCACTCCGTGTTGAGCCTCAAAAGGCCTAGAGTGGTGGTGGAGCTAATTGTGCTTTATGAACTAGGCTCCTGAACCGCCCTGGTTACTGCTGGATTGTGCCCAGGGTTAAGTAGAAGGTGTTCCCCGCCTCCGGGGGAATGCCACTGTTGATAGGGTGACTAATGTTTCCCCCGCTAAGGTCCTGCATAATGTTTTGATGCCTAGTGGTTCCCTGTTGCCTTTTTATGCCTAACATGCGGGAGAGCCTCCTGCATACCTGCAGAAAGTTACGCCCAGGGTGTTTAGGCCGCCCTTATGGCGGGCGTTCCTGCCTGATGTTACCACGGATGGTTGCCATGCTAAAGTGATGCTCTTGGGCCGCAATATCATTTATATCGAAGGCCTCCAGAGTTATATCTTCTGATGTTTTAGGCCTGATGTTAGGGTTTTACGCCTATTGGTTGATTGTATGCTGATGCCGTGCATGAGGGGTCTTCACGCCTAACGTTTTATTGTATGCTTAAAGCCTACTGCTACGGTTAGGCCAAGGATTAAGGCCTGTGTTTTCCCTGCAATACTGACCTTGTGTTTCATGCCAATTGATAACGTTCTTTTTATTTCAGCCTGGAAACTAATGGACTCACCTTTTTCTTGCTTTGGCCATTTTCCCTGTAAATAATCCCCCTGGTATCCATTGCCCTGGCGCCCGTTGGCGCCCTATTGTGATTACTGTGCTTTACTGTATCTTACCTTTGCAGGTTGGATCTAATACAAAAGTTATTCTTTTTCCAACCAGAAGCGGCATTGTGTCTCTTTTGTGGTGTGCCTGGTGTGTCGTCTGTGGTTACTGTGTGGATGCTTCACACATGTCCTCAGGAGTTTGGCCTGCCCGCTCTTCTCCATGCCACCCCCGTAGAACTGGCAAACCCATTTCTAACAGCCCACAATTTAGCCTCATCAATTCTTTGCGGTCTGCAGTAATATATATACCCAGATATTTGACCTCAATCGCGGCACCATTCTATGGGGTAGTCTGTGTCGAACGGTGCCGCCGAGTCAGTTAATGGAAAAATCTGAGATTTTGTCCAATTCATGTGGATACCAGAATGTCCGCCAAATCTGACAAATTCCCACGGGAGTGGGTTAAGATTCTGCTGAGGATCTTTTACATATAGGGTAACATCGTCAGCGTAGAGAGAAATGAGAATCGTGAGAAGGAAGCAGCGAAGGCCTTTTTTGTGATGGTGTTGTCGGATCTTGGCCGCTAAAGGCTCTATGGCAAGGGCAAACATGAGAGGGTATAAAGGGCATCACTGCCGGGTGCCTCAAGAAAGAGACAACGGGGGGAGACATGACCGTAATAAGAACTTTCACCATCGGGGGGTGTAGAGGAGGCAACTATTAGCCAAAAACACATTGGGCAATCCCATGCACTGCAGAATAGTAAAGAGGTATCCCACTCAACCGAATCCAATGCCTGTGTTGCGTCTAGGAAGGCCGCCACAAGGGCTACTTTTGGATCTACATTTTGGAGACTAGAGAATAGCGTCTGAAGAGTTTTGCAAGTATTTTTGTGTCAGTATTTATTTATTTTTTATTTATTGAAGTTTTGTATAGCGCTGGCTGGACCCGAGGGTATCAGAGCGCTTCACAGCAAATAGAGAAATCCAACAGGAAAAATAAACATAGAAAAGCCGGAATCAGGAACAACAGGTAGGAAATAGAGTCTGTAAAACAACAACTTGGGCGCAAAATGGGACGGAGTTCAAGAGCGAAACAATTGGCTCTAGATCAAGAGAGATATCGGATTTCACCAACCGGCGGAGTTCTCGTTAAGCAGAGGAGCGTTCCAGGAAGAGGGCTTTGAGTAGCAATTTGAATTGCGGGAAGGAGGCGGTCATTCTGATGTGGGGGGGGGGGTGGCGTTCCAGATCCTGGGAGCATTCCCCGCAAAGGATTTATTTGAGGTATTGCGTTTCTGTGATTTCAGAGGGATGAGTAGTAGTGTGTTGGAGCTTCTGAGGTTCCTGGATTGACCCGCCCTTTTGAGTTTGGCGGCCAGGTATTCTGGTTTGCCTATGTGCAGGGCTTTATGTGTGAGGCAGGCTGTGCGGAAGTTGGCTCGTTGGTCAATTGGGAGCCATTTCAGTTCTTTGAGTGCCGGAGAGATGTGGTCATATTTCTTTGTTCCTGTGACCATTCTTGCTGCTGCGTTGAGGGTGGAGGAGAGAGGACCCAAGTGCGACTTGGCTGTTCCGTTCAGTACAGCGATGCCATAGTCAATTCTGGAGAGCACCAGTGCCTGCGTGGCCTGTTTCAGATCTTTGGGGGGGAGGAAGGATTTAATTTTATAGAGAAGTTTCAGGTTCATGACCGCGCTTTTGGCAGTTTTAGAGATGTGTTTATTCATGATCAGTTTCGGATCGAGAGTATTTCCTAGGGATTTTGCGGAGTCCGTTGGCGTTATAGAGACATTGAGGGCATCTAAGGCTTTGAGCCATTCCACTATTTGTGGGTTTTCATCCTTGTTCGAGATTAGGAGTACTTCAGTTTTCTCTTCGTTCAGTTTGAGGTGGCAGGCTGAGAGCCAGAGTTGGACCTCCAAGAGTGTAGCATTGAATCTGTGGATGTCTGCGATCGAAGTGGTTTCCAAGTAGAGTTGTGTGTCATCCGCGTAGAGGTGGAAGGGGATGTTGGAGTGCCTTAGAAGTGAGGTGAGGGGTTCCATGTAAATGTTGAAGAGTTGCGGCGAGAGTACTGATCCTTGAGGGACTCCTCTGCTGAGGGGGAGGGGGTCTGATTCGAAGCTGTTGATCTTTATTCTTTGAGTGCGGTTGTTAAGAAAGGAGGAGAACCATTTTAGGACTATCTTTTCGATGCCCGCTCTCTCTCGGAGGACATTAAGTAGGAGGGTATGATCTACTGTGTCGAACGCAGCCGAGAGATCAAGGAGAATGAGAAGGCTACAGTGGTTGGAGTCGAGTGACATGTGCAGATCGTCGAGAACATTCAGGATTGCGGTTTCAGTGATGCAGCCTTTCCTGAACCCTGATTGGAGAGGATCCAGTAGGTTAGAATTCTCTAGATGTTGGTTTAATTGTGAGAGCACACATCTTTCCAGAATTTTGGCTAGGAACGGAAGGTTCGAGACTGGCCTGAAGTTGTTCATGTCCATGAGGTCAGGGCCAAGTTTTTTCAGCATAGGTGTGACTTGTCCTACTTTAAGGCAGTCCGGGATGTGGCCCTCGCTCAAGGAGCTATTGATGATCTTGCTCCAGATTGGGGCTAGAGTGAGCTTCAAATCCTTGGTCAGTCTCGATGGAAGTTGATCGAGGGAGTGAGATGAGGTTTCGCAGTGGCGATAAGATTGCTTATCATTTCTTCCTTGACCGGCTGGAAGGAAGACCAGCGGATAGACGGGGTTATTGTGGGGGTGGGTTGGTTGCAGGACTCGAGCTGAAGGAGCGATCGATTTTGGCGATTTTTTCATTGAAAAAGCTTGCGAAGTTGTCGCACTGTGTCTTGGACGCCCCTAAGTTGGCTGCCTTAGGAATGGAGGTTTGGTTCCTAATGATGTTGAAGAGTTCTTTGGGGCGGTTTTTGGCATTATCTAATGCAGAGCAGAAGAAGGAAGATGTTTTGCTTTTGATGTGGGTATAGTAGTTTTTGCGTGCTGCCTTGAGTTGGGCCCGATGGATGGCAGAGAAGTTGTGTCTCCAGGTTCTTTCCAAGGATCTTAGGTGTCTTCTTTCCTCATTAATGTCAGTGGAGAACCAAGATCTGGAGGGGATGCTTCTGGGTTATTTTAGTTTCAGAGGTGCCAGCTGATCCAGGGCGAGCTCAAGGTTGGAGTGGTAGAGCGAGGTGAGTTCCGAGGTTGAGAGGGACTCCGTCGTGTTCGGGAGGAGTGTGCTGAGTCCTTCTTCTAGCTTGTCTCGAGGGACTCTGGAGGTGTTCCTGACCCACTTAGGGGGGCTTGAGTGGGTGGGAGGGATAGGGCAGGCTGGATGATATGAAAGAGAATGATGTGGTGGTCTGACCAGTCCACCGGGATGATGTGGTCAATCGAGACTGCAGTTTTGTTCGCAATGATGGCATCCAGGGTCGCTCCTCTGTAATGCGTTTCCTCTGAGCAGTGTTGGATCAGATCGTTGTCTTGCAGAAGGGTGTTGAGAGATTGAATCAGATGGTTATTGGAATCGTTCCATCTTAGGTTGAGGTCACCCAAAATTAAGCTGTTGTCGTTGTTAAGTGCAGATTGGGTGATCAGATCTGACAGCTGTGCTCTAAATTCGTTGGAGTTGCCTGGGGGATGGTAGAGGAGATGGCATTGGCGTGAACTATGACCGTGAGAATTGATGTTGACCGACAGGCATTCGAAGGAGCTGTACAGGCAGGAGGGGGCTTCAGAGATGTGGAGGTCACTTTTGTGGATAATAGCTATGCCGCCACCTTTGTGTAAGGGCCTGTCTTTGCGGATAATTGAGAAACCGGGCGGCACCAGCATGTCCAGAATGGGGTGGGATAGGGAGTTTAGCCAAGTTTCCGTGATGAAGGCTACATCAAGGTCATGAGAGAGGATCGATTCAGCGATCTCTGTTGCATGTTTGACTGCAGACCGGCTGTTAATAAGCATACAGTTCAAGGGGGGGTCTTCTTTTGGATTCAAATTGTCAGGCTTGGCTCTGGGAATGGCTGAAAGAAACAATGGGGGTCTAGATTGTCTAGATGGGGGCAGGTTCCTACCCACTCCGGTGATGACTTGGATCGAGGAGGTGAGAGTCGAGTTCGGGGGAGGGGCCTGGGCTGGTCGGTTCGGGTGGAGATCGTATGAGGCGATGAGTGCGCTCACTTCCTGGGGGAGAGGGAGGTTACATTTCTTCTGGGGTTGACTGTTTGCGACTTCGTCAGGTCTTTAGTGTGAGGAGGCAGGGAATCAAGGTGGGGATGAGCCCGGTTGGTGAGGGGGATAATCGTTCCTAGGGAGAGGCGGAGGGATGTGGGATGGAGCGGAGGGGGGGAGGGGTAGCTAGGAGATTTCCAAGGGCAGATAGGGTTTCCTTCAGGCCAAGGATCAGGGTCGTGATTTGTGCTTCAATAAGGTCGAGGCGGTGCAACAGCTCGGGTGGAGGGGAGAGGAGGGGAGGGTGGGCGGGGCTGAGCCCTGGCTGTGAGGGGCTTTGGGGCGTTTGGGGGTGGTGGGGGGAGGACGAGGGTCGGGAGAAAAGGGGGGCTGGGGCTGTTGAGGGCCTGGAAATGGCAGAATGTAAGAGCAGGGAAGGGTGGGGAGGCTGGGGTGGATCTTTGAGGACGGAAGACTGAGAGCAGGGGGTGATTCGGGAGCCGGGGGGAGGGGAGTTGGGGGTCCTCAGGGGGTTTGACGGGGGCTGAATGGTGGGCGGTTGGGTGTGAGGGGTGGAGGACGGGAGTTGTGAAATAGGGGGGGCTGGGGCTGACGGAGGCATCTGAATGGTGGAGTGACTAGGTAGAGTAGTGAGGGGACACTGGGGTGGCAAGGACACGTTTCGTAGATTGGGAGTTTGTGAGGAGCCAATCGGTGTGGAGGGGATTGTTTTGTGAGGGTGAAGGGTGGTAGCCATCTTAAGTGAGGGGAAGAGAGAGTCAAAGAACTCGAGGTTCTCGTCTTTCGCCTGGATTAGGACGGTGCCATTCTCATAAATGGTGATGGAGATGTCTCTGGTCAGAGATTGATGGTTCAAGGGGGCGATAGTTAGTTTGCGGTTGTGATCAGTGAAGGTGGTTTTGGAGACGGGGAGGGATGAGTTGAAGATGGTGGCCCATACGTAAGGTCTGTTGGTGTGGAAAATGAAGTCCATTTTCTTCAGACCTCTAGTTGTGCAGTGGTAGGAGTCAACAACTAGCGTTTCCGGGTGTTGCCTAATTATATTCTGTTTGAAGCGTTTTTTAGCTTTGAAGGAGAGGTTGGGTGGGAATGTTATAGTGAAGGTGTTCTGCCCTAGAGGGGATAGGTGGTTGGGAGAGGGGCAGAGATGAGTGACCAGTTGTGCGGCCGGTGGCATCCTAGCTGGGCAGTGGGGAGGCAAGACCACTGGGGTAGGAAGGGGGGAGGGCGGAGGGGTGCAGGGTTGACAGGATCGGTGCAGAGGAAAGGGGTGTCCTTCCGGCAGGGAGGTAGGTGTGTAACGGGGTAAGTGCTGTGGGAATAGCGTATCGGGGCGGGTCACGTTGGGTGTGGTCGGAGTTCACGTGGGGGGGGAGTGTTATCGGAGATAAAGGGAGTTAGCGCCGAGGTTCTAGGATGGGCATTGTGGGTCAGAAGAGATCAGTTCTGGAAAGGGCGGTGGTCAGCATGCCGCAGGGCGTGCTGAGTGTAGCTGAAATCTGGCGTGGCGATGAGTTTATGTGGGAGACAGGTGGCCCTAGGAGAGAGAAGCCAGGTGATTGTATAAAAACTGGTGTAGTCTGAAGCGATCGGAATTGCTTAGGGATTAGGGATAGCTCAGTATTGATAAGGGAGAGGGGGTGGTAGGACTCGCAGCGATCCCCAGGTTTGCCAGGATTCAGAAGCGAGGTAATAAGTGCCTCCCTCATTGACACAGGTAAAACTTGAGTCTCCTGGGCCTCCAGAAAGACCTCTTTCAGCACCGGGAGTAGTTGGTCAAGGTATGTTTTGTAAAACTCTATGGGTAGCCCATCTGACCCCGGGGCCTTTCCTGATTCCGTCTGCATAATAGCTGCGCTTAGTCCATCATCCTCGAATGGGGCTGCTGAGAATTCCGTCTGGCCATCGCCCAACCAGCCTGGAGCAACATCTTCAAGATAGTGAGAAAGATCTAGGGGAGAGGTTCTGCGAGAACTGTAGAGGTCAGTATAGAATTTGCTAAACGAACGTAGGATCTCAAGACTGTCCCTGTGGCGAATCCCTGCCGCATCCACCACTTCTATTATGTAAGTAGAGAATCGGGGTAGGCGATTTTCCGTTGCCAGAGCCTTTCCGGATCTTGACCCTTCCCCATACCGTCGAGCCGTAAAGTACTTTCCCCGGAATTTGGCTTCCCTGTCAGCCGTGGCGGTATAGTCAGTGAGTTTTTCCTGAAGTAATCCTCGCTGTGCTCCCGATGTTGTGTTCCAAAGATCGTTCTCAAGTTGTTTCACTTCCCCTTCAAGACGTTGCAAGTTTCGACTGATATCTCGAAGGACTCCAAAACGTCATGACATACAGGTACCACACATCGTAACTTTGAATGCCTCCCAGACCGTGCCCACATGAGCCTTTGTTAGGAGCAAAAAAGTCTGAGATCTCCTCACCAAGCTCCATCTGGAAGACAGCACTCAGCAGTGCCTCAGGCACTAGCCTCTAGCAGCGTGGGGTCACCAGCAAATTAGGGGGCATAATCATCATACAGACCGGGGCATGATCGGAAAAATTTGAGCCATATGTGTTGCAGAGAGGATCCAGGGGCCAACCCCCGGGTGCAAACCTAGTAGTCTAGGCGCGACCAGGAAGAATGTGCTGTTGTGTAGTAAGTGCCTTCTCTTTCAGCCGGGTGAACCTGATGCCATACATCTATGAGTCCATGGTCGAGAAACAGTCGGGATAGCGTGTCTTGGGTTTTGGTGTAGTGGTGTGGAAGGGGATTGGATCTATCGCTGAAGGGCATAAAGTAGTGTTAAAATCAACCCCCCATAAGATGTGAGTGGACCCTACCTTAAGAATGTGTCCCTATAGGGTGGTGAAAAATTCTGGATCGTCCGTATTCGGTACGTAACGACAAACAATCATAAGTGACTTCGTACCCAAAGTGCACCAGAGCATGCAACTTCTCCCCGAGGGATCGCTGTAGGTGCCACCCAAAACAAAGGGGGTGTTCTTTTTTTATTAAGATCAGTGTGCCATGCAAATATGTAGAATAGTAGGAGAACACTCTGTCAGAGGCCCATTTGCTTCAAAAACAATGAGGGCGACGAGGGTCCATGCGTGTTTCTTGAAGCAACGTGACCTGTATGGAATGCCTATCAAGGTATGCAAGGATTTGTCTACGTCTACGAGGGTCACCGAGACCCCTGACGTTCCATGTAAGTAATTTTAACCGTAACTGTTCAGAGTGTGGAGACATTCAAAAGTGGAGGGTACTGCATAAGTAATGTCCCAATGTGTGGTGAGTCTGCAGGTAATACAACGTGAGATGGCTTGTCTATCTGCTGATGTGTCAAATATTCTTCATAAAGGCGGAAAGCCGGGGTTTCTACTCGCTATCCCTTTCTTTTCAAAAGCGCGCTGACATAGCAGGAAATTTTAAGAATTGTAAATATTTTAATGAGTAACAATTTTAATTAATTGTGTAAAAGTAGTTCACTCGAGTGCAAGATTTACTTTGCACCGAGGCGTGCTTCACTCACCCCCTCATCCCGGCGTGGCCGATTGCGGGCTGACGACGCGGGACAGGGGCGCCATCTTGGAGGGAGGAAGGGTTGGCGTTCCAGTGGCAGGACGCCTCCCACCCTCCTCGGCAGGATATAAAATAATGGGGTCATTCCGTCCGCGCAGCGGGCGGGCGCAGCGGGCGCGCCGGCGGCGCGCCAAAGGCAAGCCCGTCTGCGCCCGTCCGCGCCGGACACGGGCCAAGGGCCACCCCCCCTGGCTCTGCTAAGCTTACCCGCCTCGCTCCCTACACACACTCTATGCTAACTGACTTGCGCCCACAGCTGAAGGTAGGATGTATTAAACACAGTTTGGATCTTTTAATGTCCACCTCTATATTAAACTGCAAACACTGCCAGGCATCCATCCCCCTTCTAAACAAACCGGTGGGAAGTGACATTCAGAATGAGACAATAAAGAATCCTATTATTGCCCTTATTAATGTTCGCTCCTTGGCCAAACATAGGCAAGAAATTGCGGATTTAATATTAGATAGGAATATTGATGTGATGTTCCTAACAGAGACCTGGATGGATAACACATCGGACCCAGATCTTGTCATAGCCGTCCCAAAAGGATTTAAAGCCTACCGACAGGATAGATTAGGCAAAAGAGGAGGTGGAATTGCTATAATAGCTCGGGACACTTTTAAAATACGTACCACGACAATTCCTACCACGACATGTGAGTCGTTTCAGTATGATATTTATCTGTCCCCGTCTTATAATTTCAGAGGTGTATTATTATATAAACGACCTGAGACGCGGTCGGGATTTCTTATAGAAATCGCTACTATCCTAGAATCCCTTGCAACCGAGAAAGCTGTAACACTGTTAGGAGATTATAATTTCCACCTAGACAGTCCTGAAGATAAAGACACCATGGCCCTTCAGTCAGAAATGGAGGTTTGTGGCCTATCACAGTTGGTGACAGGACCTACCCATAACGGAGGGCACACCTTAGATGGTATATTTACCAATTTACAAAACTTATCAATAACTGACGTCCTCCCTATGACTTGGACAAACCATCACTTGATATTAGGCACGATAAAAATTAGCGAGGCAGCTTCCTTTAAACCGCCCCCTTTAAGGCAGGAATCTTTCAAAGTATGGAAAGATATTAGCATTCCTGACCTTAGAGTATCTCTGGACAACTCCAAACCCATCTTCTCCACTGACCCAGAGACAGCCACAACACAGTATCAAGACTGGCTGGTCCATGCTACTAATGAATTAGTACCAATCAAACAAATGTCCAAAAACAGAAATTCTCCTTCGGCACCCTGGTATACAGAGGAACTTAGAATACATAAACAGCTTTGTAGAAATAGGGAGAGGCATTGGAGGAAAAATTATGATGAGGAAAGTAAAGATAAGTACAAGAGGCTGCTAACTCAGTACAAACTTTTGATCCTGGAAGCCAAAAAGAAATATTATAGGGAGCAAATTGAGAACTGTAGTAATTCCAATAAAAAGCTCTTCGATATAACTAAACAACTTGCAGGAGCAACTCCTGATCTGAACCCCCCAGCCTCACAAAAGTTTTGTGACTGAATAGCCTCCTACTTCTTTACTAAAGTAAATGATATTTTTTCTTCATTTACATCATCTGATCATCAAAAAAGTAACGATATAATGAGGCCACATACTGACAAAACATTCTCGCAGTTTGCAGAAATCTCGGAAATTCAAACTCAGGATATCATTAAATCCATTAAGTCCGGCTCAGCACTGGACCCCTGTCCGTTGAAAACCATACGCCCATTAATGGATATCCTGATCCCGGCTATAACCCAGATCTGCAACCTAATGTTCCGAACTGGAATTTTTCCCATCCCTCTAAAAAAAACTTTACTGAAGCCACTCTTGAAAAAATCGGGCCTAGATAAAGCGGAGTTAAAAAACTACAGGCCCATAGCTAACCTTCCATTCTTAGCCAAAGTGGCAGAAAAGGCCATGAATACTCAACTTGCGGAGTTCATCGAGCAAAACCAGCTGCTCGATGAAACTCAATTTGGATTCCGTAAGTTTCATGGTACAGAAACAGCGCTTATTAAGGCAGCGGATGACATCCGACTGATTCGAGACCAAGGGGGATCAGCACTATTGGTGCTTCTAGACCTATCGGCCGCGTTCGACACGGTCGACCATAAGATCTTGGTCGATCGTGTCGAGGGGATGGGCGTAAGTGGCCTAGCCAAGAATCTACTGACATCATTTCTGGCGGACAGATCTCAGGCAGTCGTCTTGGGACAATTCGAGTCAACAGAGTTGTCCTTGCCATGTGGGGTACCCCAAGGTTCATCCCTGAGTCCGACACTCTTTAATATCTATGTGTCGGACCTCGCTAAAACCATCAAAGCGCATGGGATGAACCTTACCTCATATGCTGACGACACCCAGTTGATCTTGACGGTCAGAGATGATGGGGAAGCAGTGGCAGAGAGTTTTAAGGCAGGAATGTTGGCTATCGGTCGATGGATGTCCGGAAGCCGCTTAAAGCTGAATTCGGAAAAAAACGAAGTGGTAACTTTTGGTCGCCTTAGCCCTAGCTGGTCTCCGGCATGGTGGCCACTATCTTTTGGAGCCTTGCCTAAACCTACTACGAAGGCGAGAAACCTAGGTGTCACCTTCGATGATAACCTGAATTTTGTGGCTCATGCCAACCAGACTACCTCGGTGGCTTTTTACAAGCTACGCCTGGTAAAAAAGATCTTGCCATTTCTCCCTGAATCTGTAGGCAGAACCCTGATAAGTGCCCTTGTCTTGTCGGCACTAGACTACTGCAATGGCTTGTTTGCCAATGCCCAAATCAGAGTCATAAAAAAAATGCAGCTAGTACAGAACGCTGCGGCCAGGCTACTCTCAGGTGTCCCTAGATTTAAACCAATAACTAACACCTTGAGAGATCTTCACTGGCTGCCTGTAAAGAACCGAATAAAGTTTAAAACCTTGTGCATTGTATATAAAGCCTTACACCAACAAGCCCCACAATTTCTGAGAGATTACCTCATGCCATATCAACCTTCCCGGCCACTTCGGTCCGCGAAGATGAACGATCTGGTAGTGCCACGTACTAGATTAATTAACTGGGGAGATAGACGCTTTTTGGTGGCTGCCCCAAAATTGTGGAACACACTTCCGCAATCCATCAGATCTAGCCCAAATCTGCTGTCATTCAGGAAACAGCTGAAAACATGGCTGTTTAATCTCTAGAGTCCAGAAGCCAAAGTGAGGAGAGTCTGCAGATTACAGCGCCGAGACGCCTGCGGGCATTTGTTCGCGCTATATTAAATGTCAAAAAATAAATAAATAAATAAATAAAATTGCAAAAATCCCAACCAACCCCCCTCCCTCAACAGCATCCCTATCATGCTGACATTTTAGTGATTCCCCAAAGACAACCGCCCCACCCACAACAGCACCCCAAACGTGCTGGTACATGATTTCCCACCTGTACCCCAATTACTCTCTAACATTAAAGTCCCAGTCAGGAGAGACCAACAAAGAAATTCGTAGCGTGGGGGATCGCCCATTTGGGTGGCACCTGTGGGCCACAAACCCCTCCCATCTCCCAACCAAAAAAAAACTGCGAGGCAGTTTTCCAGTGATACAGGGAGGAGAAGGGAAGAGAGAAAGCGGGAGGGTGCTTGGCAAGGTCCAGAACAAACCTACCGATAGAAAACATGAAGCTTTACAGAGTGAGTCGCATATAAGATACACTTATTTGACAATAGCAAGTCCTAAGGATGTGAAACCATCAGAAAGCATGCATCCTATCACCCAGCGGTCACAGGCAGTGATAGCAACATTTGAGAGTAAGCAGGATGTAGCCGGCATCAGGGAGAGTGTGTGGACCAACGACAAATCCCAGAGCGTTAGTGTCTAACTCTCGATTCAGCTCTCTCTAGGGGATGGCGTGCTGGTAGCGCAGTCATCAGAATATTGACGCGGCGACCTGAGCTTGAGAGTCTTGAGGAAGTCTTCAACCTGTTGTGGATTGACACAGATGATCGTTTTGCCTTGATGGGTTAGTCGCAAGCTTGTCGTGTGCATATGGGCATATTCAATTTGAGCTTTACGCATTTTTTCTCTGACTTGCAAGAATTTATGGCACGCCTCTTGAATCGCATCAGTGAAGTCTGGGTATATGGTAAACTCATTGCCCTCAAAGTGCAGCGATTTTTGCTCTCGAGCCTTTTTAAGTGCGAAATCACGATCTCTATAGTTAAGGGGGGGTTGCCTGGAGGGGTACGGGGACCCAAGGAGCGATGCCCTCATTCCACAATCAGTTGCGATGAGAAGATTCCGCACCGAAGGTGTCTGACAGGAGGCGTTCTATAAAGTCTTCCATGTGGCCTGTATTTGTGCTCTCCAGTATGCCCACCACTCGAATATTATTGCAACGGCTGCTGGCCTCAGGGTCCTCATTCTTGGCTGCGATGACCTTCAGCAGATTATCCATTTGTTTCACCTGGAGCTGCATCTGGGATTGAGTGTCCTCGGTGTCCGAAATATGCCGCTCAGCCTCTTTAAGTTGTTGATCATGTTTTCTACTTTCTGCACAAGAAAATCGAGGCGGTTGTTGATTGTATCCATCTTCCCAGAGAGATCAGTGAGGCTCTGTTGCATGGCCAATAGCAGAGTTTTGACTTCATCCTCAAGGGCCGTAAATGGCCCCAGCGACTGTTCAGGGCCCAGTTGACTAGCGTCATCTGAAGTGGACTGCATGGCCACTTTTTTGGAGTCAAAGACGGGTTTGGGTTGGCGGCCATCTGGTTTCCCCACTCTTTTTGCTTCCCCCAGCAGCAGTGCCTGGCGAGTGTGAAGTGGGGCGGGACTGTGGTTGGCACACCCAGGAAATCCCCGGAAAGCTGAGTATGTGGCCTCCGGGTCATCAGACGTAAGGTGAGCGATATAGGAGGGAAGAGAGAACACAGCCCTAATGAAGTCTGGGCAGTCAGCAGCAGCAACCTCCAATACGACCAGAGGCGTGTACAGTAACACCTCCGGGGAGCAGCGAGTTGTGAAGGATTAGGGCAGGTGGTCTCTTAAAATGTAACGAAAAGCCATTATGGTGGCAGCGCAGGCGCCTGTCAGGCATGCACCAGTGAACCTGACGAGAGGAGGGATACCAATGAAGGAGCAGCACCGCCGGGTAGAGGAGAAGTGTTTGCGCCCAAGTTTGGCGATGCGGTGGTGCCGCTGGGGATGAGGCCGGAGGTAAACTATTGCTGTGCTGCTAACAAAACAATCGGGAAAACTCCTGCAGAATCAGGCCGTGAATGACTCCAGGTGGGAGAAGCCGCCCCCAATTGCTTCAAGCAAGTCTGATGTCCCTCAGTCTGTGTGATGGCTATCCGCGGCGTATTGTGGATCTAGGAAGGGCCAGGAGTATGTGCTAGCAGTGTCCGCTGGATTGCTGGGGATAATGCCTCCAAGTGCGCGCTCAGCAGCACAATGATCGGCACTCAGAAGGGGCTCAACCAGCCAGGGCGGCAAGCAGGTGAGTGCAGCTGGCGAGGACAATCGGCTACGCACTTATACAATGCATAGCAGTGGGCAGAGTAGTGTCTCAAGAGTCTAATGTTGTATGTGCAAACATCGTGATGATCAGCACTCAGAGGGTCCCACCAGTCTGGGGCAGCAGGCAGGATAGTGTGGTGAGCAGTAGCAGGGAGCGTTGAATGGAGGCAGTATGTAGCTTTGTACATAGTTCAATATTGTGGCGACAACAAGGCAGGTAGGGAAATACAGGCTACTCACAGCCTAGCAGCCTCGGGTATCTGTACAGGATAAAGCTAATCGCCAATGAAGTGCCCGGTTATCCAGTGAAGCGTGTGCTCCAGCACGACAAAGTGCAGGACGCGCTCAGCAGTTTGCAGGCATTCTCCCGTGTGTCTCCAGGGGAGAGGCAGATAATTCCTCCCCAGCCGCCTCCAGTGACAATCTCCGAGGTCTGGTCATGGAGGTGGGTCACCGCACGCACCCCAGGACTCCCGCAGTTGAAGCGCCCAACCTGGAGAGGCGATCCGGGAGCAGCCGCAGGGGGGGGAGGGCGCAGCAGCAACCCCCACGTGGATTCCAGGGGATTATTTGGACCAGATCGAGCTCGACTGGAGATCGGGAGCAGAAGCGGGCAGCTGCGATGTCTCCCCCAGCCCGCCTGGTCGCTGACCCAGCAATAAGTGGATACGAGCAGCTGATTAAAGGTAGTGCTCTTCAGAGAAGTGCGGCCGTCCGTGAGCCCGGCTGAGGCCCAGAGCCACGTGGGATCCCCGGGGCTCGCCCGATGGCCGCAGCCGCACCGGACTCCAAGCGCACCACTCTCCACCGCTCCCAGCAGTGTTCAGTCCAGAAATAATTTGTGGAAGTCAAAGAGCCCCAATTTCCGCACTGAAGGCAGGGCTTGCACTGGGAAGGTGGCTGCAGGCATAAAAGACAGGATTGTTGGAGGAGGAGCTACGCACGAGTCTAAGATGGCCTTGTGAGCTTTGGGCTCCCGAGACCCCAGCCGCCTCCGGATACATCCTGATCGCCATCCTGCTCCCTGAGCGGTGAAGCTGGCGGCGGTGAGGAAGCGGCGCCGGGCGCTGGGCCCTGCGCCTGATTATGCCGCGGGAATCTTGAGAGGCATCGCCGGCAAGTCTGCGGCCTGAGAGCGAGAGAGCCGGGGTCTCGGGTTGTTTCCAACCCCGGCCATAGTGAAACAACAGCGGGGCCGGCGACCGGAAGTCACCGGTCTGGCCCCACGATTGGCTCGGATCGGCGTTGCCCTGCGGGTTGCCCCCCCCCCCTGCTGCATCAACCACCCGGACAGCGGAGGGATACTCGTGCTTGTGCCGCCGCCGGACGTCGCGCCCAGATGTAGCGCTGCGAAACAGGGCGCTTGTCGATGCTGAACCGAGAGCAGTGGGCAGCCGACTGTGACGCGGAGTCCCGGGGCCATATAGCTGTGTGTGGGGCCCGGGCGCTCCCAAATTGCAAAACGGCAGACGGGGAGGAGAAGAACGGCCCTTGAACGTGGAGACCTCACTGGTTGGTGCATGTGGGGTGCGTCAGCCTGACAGGCGGAGCGTCGGTGTCCCGGATGAGATGACTGGGGAAGCCCTCGTAGAAGAGAGTTGCTGGAGATCAGAAGACGGTGTTGTTGACAAGGCGACCTGCCTGGTGTGTTGATGGTGGTGCCATATGAGGTGATAGAGGGCTGTTAAGCGGGCGAAAATACTGACTCAGAGCCGGCTGGTTTTCTGGATCTCTAGCAGAAAACGTCGGCGGTGCAAGGTACTCGGAAGACCCCGGGAAGGCCCGGGAACTGAGGTGCTGAGCCCGCGGCGGATGCCCTGTCCGCTTGCCCGGCGTTGGCTACCCGTGGAGTGTTGGCGGTGAGTCGTCCCAAGCACTGAGGAGTTGGTGAGAAGCCCGGACCCGACCGGGCTGGGGGCAAGAAGACCTCGTGAACGGGCGAGTGGGCTCGCTGGCTCGGAGACATAAAACCCTGCGGGCAGGCATTTGGAACGTGGTGGAATCGGGGGCTGGTGCGGCAAACAGTGCGAAGATACCTCCTGTTATGGGACGGTCGGGGTGCTTTTAAGGCGGCCGACCCGTCGTGGAACGGAAAAGTTCCGAGGGCAGATTTGTGTGGTCACAAGAGGCCGTTGGTCACAGAGTGAAGCCATCTTGTCGCCCGGGAAACTTGAGCGGGTGAGAGGACCGCTGGCCTGTGGGGGGTGGAGACAGCCAGGTGATCCGGAATATAGACCCAGCGGTGGAGAGACAGGCGGTCTCAGAGTTATCATTCGGGTTTCGGAACTCACCGCCTGGGGTCCCTTGGGGAAAAGAAGACGTCGAAACCGGGGAAGAATAGAACGCCCTGTTGGGGGAGGAATCTGGTATACTTGTGGTTCTAGACGGTGGAGTGGGGGCCACATGTTACTGTTGGAAGCCCTGGTGAGGGGCAGAAGGGCGACTAAACCCGAAAGCAAGAGATCGCAGTCGCGGTCCACTAAAGGGTCCTGTTATGTACAAGCTAATAAACTGGACAGGTACACTTTGCCCAGAGGTTCCCCACCTGAATCAAAGAAGACACAAGACCCGGGAAGAGATTCGACTGGCCCTCAGACAGAACTTACATTGCTGAATGTGATGGCGGCCATAGATGGAGTGCAAAAATCTTTGGGACAGAAAATGGAGTCACTTGATCAAAAACTGGATACAATGGCTATAGAGGTTAACCTTATCCGTGCAGATCTCACTAAAACCAGTGAAAAGGTTAAGTCCCTTGACGTTAAAACTGCCAGCTTAACAGACAATGTGGCATCGCTGAAGCAGGAGGTGTGGGAACTCAGGCGAGCTGGCGACCTCACGAGCCGGAAGCTGGACGAATACGAGGGGAGGGCCCGGAGAAGTAACGTCTGAATTATTGGTGTTCCGGAAAAGGCAGAGGGCCCAGCCCCAGGATCTGGTCATGGAGGACCTAGTTCTCAAGCACCTTAAACCCAAGGGACTAAGTAATTTCTTCACTATAGAACTGGCGCATAGAGTCCCGGGTGGTAGGCCAAGGCCCGGGCCCCCCCTCGACCAATGATTGCGAAGGTACTTAATTACAGAGACCGAGACTCAATCCTGCAGGCCTCCAGGTTGGGGGGCCCTCTGAGATTCGAGAATATCAGTCTCTCCTTTTTCCTGGATTTCACGCAGGCGGTACAGAGGCAATGCCAGGGATTCCTGGGGGTTAAGAAAAAACTCAGGGAAAGAGGTCTGAAATGTGCCATGATGTTCCCGGCCCGACTGAGGATTGAGGTCAACGGTTGGAGATGCAACCCCAGCCGGGGTGTGAGAGACCCGGAAGAGAGGAGAAGGGAGATGAGCCAGAACAGGAGTAAAAGGCGCCGCTTCAGAGACTGCAAATGGGGATGTCATCCTGTTTTCGAGACCTGTGACCCTCTTCAGGCGCAGAAATAGGTGATAAGGGGGTGAGGGGGGGTTAATGGGGGCTGCCTTCCTCCAAATTTCTACTTTTAGATTGTTAGTTAGTAAGAATATGGGGCAACAGGCACACTGCAAGTTGGGGGCAGGCGGAAGCCAAGAGCAGGGGTGCAGGGTGGGGGGAGAGGGGCTGAGAGTATGTTTTTTTTTTGATTTGTTGTTGTGTTATTGTGTTTTTTTTTGCATCAGGTGATAAGAATGTAGCGGTACGCTCCTTGCATGGGTTCGGTGACACAGAATAGTCGAGGATCAAGGATGAGAGTGCTGAGTTGGAATGTGAATGGCTTGGGTGACAAGATTAAGAGAGGGATGGTTAGCCAACTTATCAGAAGACTATCCCCGGATGTGATATTGTTGCAGGAGACGCACTTGGTCGGCAATAGATGCATGGCCCTCCACAAAGGGGGGGGTATAAATTGGTGGTGCATGCTGCGTTCACCATCGGCTCTAGGGGGGTCGGGATCCTGGTTAAGAATTCCTTTCTTCTGTCTCTGCAGGCTACGTGGGTGGATCAAAGGGGCAGATACGCAGGAGAATCAGGATAGGTGGGGGCAAGACGGTTACCTTTCTATCTATATATGTGCCGCCGGGCCTCCAGACCGAGACATTTCAAGATTTGAGTTCTATTGGACTTGGCCCTTAGGGCAGGTTCACCCCTAAACTTTTTGCTTTTATTTGTGACCCTGTGTTAGTGATTTTTGGGTCTCTGCGCACTTTTCCCTGGGTCCCAGAGTGAAAGTGCGTGCGTGTAGCATGGCTGGCCTGCCCTCCCATAGGAATGCATGGGGAATGTGTGTGTCCCTGGTAGTTCCTGATGCGTGGGGAGTGCAGGCTCGAGTTTAGTATGTGTGAACTCGTGAGAGTGAATGCTGCGAGATGGTGTATGCGGCATGTATGTGTCTAGAAGGGAAGTGCTACTTCTGGACATTGAGATATGTGTGCAGTGAGGGTGCTGGAGCATGATTGGCTGGAGCTGGCTGGGATGCCAGGCTCCAGGAAGTCTGGATGGGTCTGCCCGGTGGTGAGTGTGAGATTAGCATGAGTGATGTGTGGGAGGAGTGTACCTGTGTCCTGGAGGGGCTGGGTTTTCCCCACACAATGCTGGCTCCTCCCCCCTGTGGTGTGTCTAACGACCCTAGCCTCCCCAGTGAAAGAAATGGGTGGTTGGGCCATCAAGAGTGCTCCCAAGCCAGCTGCAACTGGTTTTCCCCCCACCCTGCACCTTGAAACAAAGGATTTTACAGTATAAGAAGGGGCTGTGTCCCCATGGATGTTGTTCTGCTTTTGGATCCTGCCAGAGGGGGCTGTTGCTGCTGCTGGGGCCAGGAGGACCGCCACTTGGGGTGTCTCCCTGCCTGGAGACCCAGTGTGCTGACTCTGGCCCAGCCTTGCCCCCCTGCCTGCCTCCAGCCCTTGCTGGAGCCTTGTCCTGTCCTCCAGTGCTGGGGAGCACTGAGGATTCCTTGCCTGCAGCCCTGAGAGTGCTGCTCTCTGCCCTTCAGCGTTGGGGAGCGCTGAAGTCTCCTGCCTAGCGCTTGAAAGCGCTTTATTTTGCCCTGTGGCGCTTGGGAGCGCCTGTCCTTCGTTGCTAGCGCTGCTAGCGCTTGGTGTGCCCAGCCGGTGCCCACCCGGCATCTGATCGCCCCTTGAGGTGATCTAGCGGCGCGGGTGCCACCCCGCTCATCTGCCGCATTTATTGTGCCCGTTTTGGAGATATTAATTTATCACGAGGGAGCCCACTCCTCGGATAATGGGACCCCGCCTGCCTATCTAAAGCGAGCCGCCGCGCTGCCCGCGGCGACCCGGAAGTGTTCGTGTGCCCGGCCAATCACAGTGCGGCCCGGGAGAGGCAGACCGGAAGTCCCGCCCCCGCAGCGGAGCAGAGAAGCAGCCTGCCGAGGCTCCCGAGGGAGAAGGGAAGCCCCGCCGAGAAGAGCCGACGCCGCGAGGAGACGCCGCCTCCCGAAGTACCTGGTGAGTGCGGGCGTGCCCCGGGTCGCGTCTCTGTCCTCGGCATTCTGTATCCCCGAGTCCCCCGAGAGGGACTCCAGCGTGCCCCGCAAGTGCTTTACGAGACTCGAGGGGCCAGGTCTTTGTTGTTTGAGCCTGCGAGGCTCAGACCCGGCCCCATCGTTCTTCGAGCCCCGAGAGGCTCTGCACCCACCGTGATTCAGTGAGCCTAGAGAAGGCTCAGGGACATTCCTGTGTTCGAGCCCTGAGAGGCTCTTGCGGCCACCTCGGTGACGAGCCCCGAGAGGCTCAGGGCGCCCGTCCAGTGTTCTTCGAGCCCTGAGTGGCTCTCCAGCTGTTCTGGGGTCCCCCGAGAGGGGCCCCCCCTGCCCACATTGGTGAGAGCCCTGAGAGAGGCTCAGCAGCGCCCTATTTGTTTTAAGAGCCCAGAGAGGCTCAGGGGCCATTTGTTTATTCCGAGCCCAGCGAGGCTCCAAGGGGACAGTCATTCTGCAGAGCCTGTGAGGCTCCCCCATCGTGTTGGCCCATCTTGCTTGCACCAGTTGCCCAGCACTTTGTGGGCAACTGCTACGTTTAGGCCCTGACATTTGGGACACAGGGCGTCCTAGCCTTAGAGAGGCCAGTTGGCCTAGGGACTGCCACAGGTTGTGGCTCATGTGGGTTTTGCGCAATTGCTTTTGCTTACACCTCTGAATGTATTGTGATGCATCATGTGTTTTCCTCCCTTACACCTCTGAATGAATGTTATGCATTGCATCATGTGTTATGTTTTTACACCCCTACAGGTATTGTGATATGTAGGTGGTTGTTTTCTCCCTAGTACAGGTGGTGCTAGTGAGGTCCTGTTACCAGTGATTACTGGTTGTGTACTCTATTTTTATAATTTGTGCTACAGTGATTTTACTTTCTACAAGTGCTAAGTTCTAAAAAGTGCATACCCCTGACGGTGGCCCAGGTGGCCCTGTCCTGTACAAAAATCCCTTGTAAATTCTGCCCGTGCCTCTGGCACAGTGTAACAAGATGTGTGTCTTATCTAATGTATGTTTATTATAATACAAAGGCTATTTTTTATATAACCTTGTGTGGAGTTTCCTTTGTGGTGGGCTTTGGGAGTTGTTGCTGGGGTGCGTGCACAAATACTTAACTTACATCGCCTCCAAGTTTAGCCTTGCTGCTCGCGCCACGTTACCTAGAGGGTGAGCAGGGGTTATCTTGTTGTGTGACTCCCTTGCCCTGACTTGGGAATGGGGATCTCTGACTGACTTTGGCGACAAGCCCTGGCCAGCCGGGGGTCCCGTTTCCAACATTGTTGGTAGCGGTGGGATAAGGATTTGTGTTTGCGTTGTACCACAGTAGCAGCTGGCTGCACTTCAAAGCTCTACATTTTTAGATAACCACATTTTGGGGATTATTGTTTTTGGTGAAGTTCCATTATTGCTTCTCCTGAAGAGTGTCATTTGATAATTGTGTTCAGTACATTTGTCCCCCGCCCTGCTTCCAGAGTTTGGTACCTGTGTCGCTTTGGTCAGGTTGAGAAGTCAGGGGTGGTAGAAACTGCCTTACCGATCCGAGGAGAGGGTGTGTGTGGATGAATGGTGTGTTTTCCTGGACGCATGAGTATGAGTTCTCTTTGATAAGGAGAGTGTTGAAGTTTTGGAATTGTGTACTCTTACTTCAGATTGCTAGATCCCTTGTGTTGCACGTGTCTGTGAGCATCCTGTCAAGATGGAATCTCCTTTTAACCTCTGTGGCCTGTTTAGGTACAGTATGGATTAGTTGGTGCGGTTTTCTGAGGAGAGAGACATCCCAGTGAGTGAGTCAGACACCCAGTCCAAGCTTAGGGATAACATGATCCTGTGGCAGAAGAGTGACTGGGAGCGTGAGCACAGCGAGAGAGAGAGGGCCCGGGCCGCACACCAGGAGGGTGGTGGGTCTGAGGGGAGCCCTGAAGAGTCTGATGTGGAGAGTGAGTTTGACAGTGACTGGGCGCCAGCAGAGAGCGAGTACCCCCTAGATAGGGAGTCCCTTGCTGGGTCCAGTGTCAGATGTAGCACCCCATCCCTTTCCCTGTCCCCAGAGGAGTGGTTGGATAGGAGAGAAGAGAGGGAGCACCAGGTGACCATGGAGATTCTCAGGTTAGGGTATGCCAGAGAGATGGCGCAGCTGGGTGTGAATGAGCGGATTGCAGAGGCTGAGAGGGCCTTGGCCAGGGAGAAGATAGCCCTAGAGTGTAGGTTATCCCCTGACCGCAGTCTTAATTTTCTGGATCCCCCAGGGAGGGTTGAGTCCAGTGGTGGCAGCTATTTAGATTCCAGTATAGGAAATCCCAGTCCCAGTTCCCCCAGTCTGGTACCTGTTTCCCCAGAGGAGGAGTTAAGGTTGAAATTCAGGGGCAGTAGGAAACTGTCTCACCAGTCTTGGGAAAAGTTTGAGGATGAATGTCATGGAGCACTGTGGGCTTGGGTAGAGGTTCACACTGACTCTGATTTTGAGAAACTGTTTGATATGATTGTCAAAGAGCAGGTGCTCAGTGGTTGTTGTCCAGAGTTGCGCCAACACCTGTTGGAATATGGGTCTTCTTGTTCAGAGCAGCTTGCCGCGGAAGCAGACCGCTGGGAGAGGGCCAGAGGTTCTCTAGAGTCATTGGTAAGTGACTCCAACAGTAGTGGTTAAGGTATCTTCCAGCCCAGCGTGGTGGAGGAGGCTCAGTGTAGCCCAGCTAGGTCCCAGGATAGCGAGGAGGGTGTAGGGGCTCACTGCCTGGCTCAGTGGAGCAGGAGTGAGGGGGAGACCGAGGTTCCCCAGACGCCCGAAGCCCTGCCTCAGGACTTGGATGGTTTCTGTAGGGAACACCAGGTTGGGGACCTAGGCTGTCCTGTTAGTCCACTTGAGGAAGATCTCCTAGTGAGTAAAGGACCTGGAGCGTCTGTAACCAGAGCTCCTGTGGTTCTAGAGTCTGGCAGTACCGCTCCGGTAGGGAGGGTACAGGAGTCCAGCGTGAGGAGTGATTGGGGGATGGGTTTCCCAGTGGATGCACCAGTGGACCAGGGACTAGCCATTTGGGCTAGATCTTCTTGGGGGGACCCGGGTGGTGCCACTTCTGGTCTGGGGGATCGTCACGCACTGTCAGGTGGACAGGGGACGGGAGATCTGCGCCAGACAGACAGTCACACAACAGATGTGTCATTTGTTAGCCTCAGGGGGATTGTGTGTGAGTCCCCAGAAGTCCTGGAGTGCCAGGCAATTGTTCCACCGAAGGTTTTAGACCAGAGGTTGGAAGGCCAGGTTCAGGATCAGCCTGACCTGAAGGGTAGGACGACTGTAACCAGTGTCCTGACCAGTTCTTCTTCCAGAGGAACTTCTCCAGTTGGGAGAGGGCAGACCTCTGGAAGGGGGTGCAGAGTGTGGGAGAGCCCACCTCTGACCCCGGTGCAACCTGAGGGGTTAAACCCTAGGTTGGGTGAGTGGTGTTCTGAGGGTACCCCTCGCAGGAGGAGGAACCCTAAAAGAAGAGGTAAGGGGAGGAGAGCCTTCCCTGAGACTCCTGGTCCGCCTGAGATTGTAGACCCTAGGCTGGAGAACCAGTGGCAGTCCAGCCCTGTCTCGCAGACAGGAAAAGTGGAGAGTGGCTACTATGTGCCTGGGGTTACTACCCCCCACTTCGTGAGTAGGCAGGATCCAGTGGCACCTGGGTGGCCTAGGGCCTGGTCCTGGCCACGGACAGCTGAGGAGTACCAGTGGGGTAGCCCAGTTGGTCCTTACAGTAGCTTTAGAAGGAACCCTAGGGGTTCACCGTGGCGTAAAACAGGAGGGTGTCCCTGCCGTTGCGGGCCCGCATCCGTGTTTTATCGCCCCAAGCAGGGAAGCCCATCACTGTGGTGATTGTTCTCCCCTGCGTTTTGGCTGGAAGGGGGTTGTGTTGGACTTGGCCCTTAGGGCAGGTTCACCCCTAAACTTTTTGCTTTTATTTGTGACCCTGTGTTAGTGATTTTTGGGTCTCTGTGCACTTTTCCCTGGGTCCCAGAGTGAAAGTGCGTGCGTGTAGCATGGCTGGCCTGCCCTCCCATAGGAATGCATGGGGAATGTGTGTGTCCCTGGTAGTTCCTGATGCGTGGGGAGTGCAGGCTCGAGTTTAGTATGTGTGAACTCGTGAGAGTGAATGCTGCGAGATGGTGTATGCGGCATGTATGTGTCTAGAAGGGAAGTGCTACTTCTGGACATTGAGATATGTGTGCAGTGAGGGTGCTGGAGCGTGATTGGCTGGAGCTGGCTGGCATGCCTGGCTCCAGGAAGTCTGGATGGATCTGCCCGGTGGTGAGTGGGGGATTAGCATGAGTGATGTGTGGGAGGAGTGTACCTGTGTCCTGGATGGGCTGGGTTTTCCCCACACAATGCTGGCTCCGCCCCCCTGTGCTGTGTCTAACGACCCTAGCCTCCCCAGTGAAAGAAATGGGTGGTTGGGCCATCAAGAGTGCTCCCAAGCCAGCTGCAACTGGTTTTCCCCCCACCCTGCACCTTGAAACAAAGGATTTTACAGTATAAGAAGGGGCTGTGTCCCCATGAATGTTGTTCTGCTTTTGGATCCTGCCAGAGGGGGCTGTTGCTGCTGCTGGGGCCAGGAGGACCGCCACTTGGGGTGTCTCCCTGCCTGGAGACCCAGTGTGCTGGCTCTGGCCCAGCCTTGCCCCCCTGCCTGCCTCCAGCCCTTGCTGGAGCCTTGTCCTGTCCTCCAGTGCTGGGGAGCACTGAGGATTCCTTGCCTGCAGCCCTGAGAGTGCTGCTCTCTGCCCTTCAGCGCTGGGGAGCGCTGGAGTCTCCTGCCTAGCGCTTGAAAGCGCTTTATTTTGCCCTGTGGCGCTTGGGAGCGCCTGTCCTTCGTTGCTAGCGCTTGGTGTGCCCAGCCGGTGCCCACCCGGCATCTGATCGCCCCGTGAGGTGATCTAGCGGCGCGGGTGCCACCCCGCTCATCTGCCGCTTTTATTGTGCCCGTTTTGGAGATATTAATTTATCACGAGGGAGCCCACTCCTTGGATAATGGGACCCCGCCTGCCTATCTAAAGCGAGCCGCCGCGCTGCCCGCGGCGACCCGGAAGTGTTTGTGTGCCCGGCCAATCACAGCGCGGCCCGGGAGAGGCAGACCGGAAGTCCCGCCCCCCCACAGCGGAGCAGAGAAGCAGCCTGCCGAGGCTCCCGAGGGAGAAGGGAAGCCCCGCCGAGAAGAGCCGACGCCGCGAGGAGAAGCCGCCTCCCGAAGTACCTGGTGAGTGTGGGCGTGCCCCGGGTCGCGTCTCTGTCCTCGGCATTCTGTATCCCTGAGTCCCCCGAGAGGGACTCCAGCGTGCCCCGCAAGTGCTTTACGAGACTCGAGGGGCCAGGTCTTTGTTGTTTGAGCCTGCGAGGCCCAGACCCGGCCCCATCGTTCTTCGAGCCGGAGAGGCTCTGCACCCACCGTGATTCAGTGAGCCTCGAGAAGGCTCAGGGGCATTCCTGTGTTCGAGCCCTGAGAGGCTCTTGCGGCCACCTCGGTGACGAGCCCCGAGAGGCTCAGGGCGCCCGTCCAGTGTTCTTCGAGCCCTGAGTGGCTCTCCAGCTGTTCTGGGGTCCCCCGAGAGGGGCCCCCCTGCCCACATTCGTGAGAGCCCTGAGAGAGGCTCAGCAGCGCCCTATTTGTTTTAAGAGCCCAGAGAGGCTCAGGGGCCATTTGTTTATTCCGAGCCTAGCGAGGCTCCAAGGGGACAGTCATTCTGCAGAGCCTGTGAGGCTCCCCCATCGTGTTGGCCCATCTTGCTTGCACCAGTTGCCCAGCACTTTGTGGGCAACTGCTACGTTTAGGCCCTGACATTTGGGACACAGTGCGTCCTAGCCCTAGAGAGGCCAGTTGGCCTAGGGACTGCCACAAGTTGTGGCTCATGTGGGTTTTGCGCAATTGCTTTTGCTTACACCTCTGAATGTATTGTGATGCATCATGTGTTTTCCCATCTTACACCTCTGAATGAATGTTATGCATTGCATCATGTGTTATGTTTTTACACCCCTACAGGTATTGTGATATGTAGGTGGTTGTTTTCTCCCTAGTACAGGTGGTGCTAGTGAGGTCCTGTTACCAGTGATTACTGGTTGTGTACTCTATTTTTATAATTTGTGCTACAGTGATTTTACTTTCTACAAGTGCTAAGTTCTAAAAAGTGCATACCCCTGACGGTGGCCCAGGTGGCCCTGTCCTGTACAAAAATCCCTTGTAAATTCTGCCCGTGCCTCTGGCACAGTGTAACAAGATGTGTGTCTTATCTAATGTATGTTTATTATAATACAAAGGCTATTTTTTATATAACCTTGTGTGGAGTTTCCTTTGTGGTGGTCCTTTGGGAGTTGTTGCTGGGGTGCGTGCGCAAATACTTAACTTACATCGCCTCCAAGTTTAGCCTTGCTGCTCGCGCCACGTTACCTAGAGGGTGAGCAGGGGTTATCTTGGCGTGTAACTCCCTTGCCCTGACTTGGGAGTGGTGGTCTCTGACTGACTTTGGCAAAAGCCCTGGCCAGCCGGGGGTCCCGTTTCCAACAAGTTCTATCTTCCTCACGTTGCCCCTTGGTAGCCTAGTCTTAGGAGGCGACTTTGACGCCGTATTGGATGGAGAGGTGGACCGCAGCCCGCCGCGGGAGCTTAGGCAGACTCAGCTATGGCTTTCAGAATTCCTGGACACACTGGGGTTGGTGGATAGCTGGCGTGTACGTAACCCGACATTGACACATTACACGCATATTTCAGCAGCTCACGGTAGCTTGTCTAGGCTAGACTATATATTGCTACCAGCGGCAATGGCGATCATGGTCCACGAGGTGAAGTATCTTGGGAGGGGAATTTCTCATCATTATGGCTGAGGCTTGCCCTCGATCAGCCGACAGTGGGTAGGATAGCTCCCACTACGCCTGGCATTTAAAGGACCCAGCTATTAAAAAAGAGGCACTCCAGATGTAAGACCGTTATTTTCTGGAAAATAAGAGGTCTGTAGATTCGGCACAGTCCCTCTGGGAAGCATACAAGACGGTAGCGAGAGGTGAAGTATTATCCTTAGTGTCAGGTAAGAAGAAGAAAAGTCATGCAGAAGTAGCCCAGAAGGAGACGGAAGTTATACTTCTGGAGGAGAAGGTGGCTAAGTCACATACGCCCGCGGAGCTCCACCTGCTGAGACTCCGACAGGAGGAATATAAAGACCTTGTTAGGAAAAGAGCGGTGTCCCAGAGCAATGCCGTCCAGAGCCGTATATATGAACACGGTAATAAGGCTGGTAAATTGATTACATGGCTTGAGCACGGGGAGCGAGCATCTAGGCTGGTACCTGAATTGGAAGGGTTGGAGTCACGCAGGATCACGGATCCGCAGGCTGTGGCAGACGAATTTTCTGAATACTACCGGAAGGTTTACACGGCTGGTAGTGAATTTACGGAAGTGGAGAATAGCGAAATGATCAGGGACATTGTTATGCCGCGTCTGTCAGAGGAGGACAGGAGCTATCTTGATTCCGCTTTATCAGACGATGAAGTTGCGTAGGCGATCAGGCAGATAAAGTCTGGTAAAGCGGAGAGCCCAAACGGGATACCGATTGAGTTGTACAAGTTGAATGCTGGTAGACTCGCCCCTCACGTCCGAGCCATGTTCGTGGAAAGCAAAGAGAAGGGTGAGCTCCCCTATGACCAACGGGTGGCCAATATAGTGGTCATACATAAAGCCGGTAAGCCTAAGACACAATGCTCCTCCTATAGGCCCATATCGCTTCTCAACGCAGAACCCAAAATACTAGCGAAACTCCTGGCTACTAGACTGGTCATGGTGATCACGACCCTGATACACCCGAATCAATCCGGTTTTATGCCGCGTCGGAACACGGCACTAAATCTGCGTAGACTACATGGAGTCCTTGGGAGTTCCCCGAGGATCTATGAGCCGACAGTGTTGGTATCTCTGGATGCCACAATGGCCTTTGATAGAGTGGAATGGCAATATCTGTTTGCGGTGTTGGCGAAGCTGGGCTTTGGGAGTGAGTTTATTGGTTGGGTGCGCCTGCTATATGCAAATCCCCTAGCTAGAATGGTTGTCAATAACTGTAAGTCTAGTGACTTTTCATTGGTTAGGGGCACGAGACAGGGATGCCCGCTGTTCCCATTACTCGCAATGGAGCCCTTGGTGGCCTGGGTCAGATGGGATAGATCAATACGGGGCTTACGATGGTCGCCTGACTGGGAAGACAAGATCTCGCTCCATGCAGACGACGTTTTGCTTTACCTCACCCACCCCAAGGAATCCTACCGCAACTTTCTGGACGCGCTTGCCATTTTTGGTAGATACCCTGGATTGGCCATTGTCACGAGGTCCCGGACTCGGACTCTGTCTTAGGCGGACGGGGTGTCCCTTCTAACCATTGTTCCTTTCCACCCCGTCCGCAGGATCCTTTAAGCGTTTCTTGGATTTCCTCTGCCATACCATCGTCACTGGAACCGCCTTTCCTGCCTTCGTCACTTGACCCGCCTTCCCTGACGTTTGGGGTTTCCCCAGACGACGACCAATCACGGGTCACTTCGTCATCGGCCAGGAACCAATCCACTGCTTCGGGGGCGTTTAAGGAAGTCCCGTTCTTCGGAGTTCGTGCAGAATCCCACGCCAAGGAGGACGCCGAGGAAGGAGACGCGACCGAAGAGGCTCGACCCGGACTGCAGGAACCGAGACTCGACAAGCCAGGAGGCCTACGGAATCACGAGTCGCCCTGCCACGCTTCCAGGGGAGAAGCGTGGCTGGACAAGGTACGGGGGCGCTTTAAGGGTCTGTTTTCTACACGGGGTGGGACAGGGTAGGGTGTGGGCGGTCACCGGATAGTTGTCCTCTCTCCCCGTCACGCTCTTCGTTATATAGCAAACGGTGGTGGAACCCTGGTGATCCCGCACTCCCCTTCCCCCTCAAGGCTGTACCCCAGTACCTCACACTAATTGTCCTATCCCTTCTTTGTTTGCCTCCGAGAGCCATACCGACCCAGAGAGTAGCCGGCGGTAGCAACCAAGGCGGGGCATCAAGAGAAGGAGGCTGACGATTCCAAGGAATTCCTATCAGCTGTACGACCTTCCATTACAAAAGGACATTGTGAACCTGGATAACCTAACAAAACCTCAATAAAAGGAATATTCGAGTACCTATATAGTGGACTCCCTCATTTACCTAGCTTCATCTTCACAGCCATTAATTGGGCAAAATCGGTGCTCTATGTCTTGGTGGGCGACCCGCCGATGATTCTGCAGTTGTGCCCTGTTCATATCGAGACGGTAGGATTTACGTATTTAGGTATATATATCACGCTCAATCCACAGTTACGATACGATAATAATTTAGCCTCCCCGTTGAACAGGTGTAAGAAAGATGTGGAGCGCTGGAAAGCTCTTCCACTCTCCTTGCTCGGAAGAGCCGCTCTCTTCAAGATGATGGCTTTGCCCCGGTTTCTATATGCCCTGCAGAATTCGATGGACCCAGTGCCGACTACATACTTTAGGGAGATAGAAACTCTTCAAAGGCAGCTCCTGTGGGACGGTAGGGCCCGTATAGCATGTAGTAAACTGACTCTCTCGTGGTACGACGGCGGGATCGGACTTCCGGATTTAAGGAAGTACTACTGGGCCTCACAGCTGGCCGCCGTGAATCATATTGTTTATTGTTAGACCTGGCACCTTGGCGTGAGTTTCCCTTCCACTTTTTGCTGATGTGCCTCAGATGTTTTTGCTGGTGTCCGCCGCTCAGGGCACTGCGCCACGGCCAACCTGTGCCGCAGTTCAAGTGCTCCCTATGAAAAGTATAACTGTGATTGGTATACCTGATTGGTTCATTGGATTTACTGTCAGTCCCCAGTAAAGTGCACTAGGAGTGCCAGGGCTTGTGAATGCCAACACTGCTAGTGGGCCTGCAGCGCTGGTTGCGCCACCCACAGAAGCAGCCTTAAAATGTGTCTAGGGTCTGCCATTGCAGAACCTGCATGCAGTCTGGGACTGTCATGCTGGCTGGGCAAGTGCACACACTCGCCAGCCCCTAAACCTTCCCAACTTCATATTAGTCGCCCCTATGGTAGGCCTGAGGGCAGGGTGCATTGTAAGTGTAAGGTAGGACATGCCCTGATGTGTGTGGCATGTTCTAATAGTGAATTACTGCCAAATTCGTTTTTCACTATTGTAAGGCTACCTGCTCCCTTTAGGCCAGATGGGCTGCTGGAATTATTACACTCTATAATCCCAGCAGGCTCAGGGAACATGGTAGAAATTAATGTTTAGTATGCCTGAACTCAGAATAATAAAATACTTCTTTTAGTAAAGTTTATTTTAATATCCTGGGTTTGCAAATGCTACTTTTAGAAAGTTAGCATTTGCTGGCCTAACCATTTCAGCCCGCCTCTGCTTGGATGTGTATCTGACTGTTTGGGTTGTGTGAGTGACAGGGCTGGGGGATGACAGGTGGTGAAAGGGAGGATTACACCAGGATGGGTGGGGGGAGTGCCCCTTGACTCTGAATAGGGTTGTGCTCTGCCGCCACAATGCTGGCTCCGCCCCCCTGGGGAGCGACTGATGACTCAGCCCTCCACCTGAGCCAGTAAGAGGGAAGCACTGTCATCAAGGTACTCCTGGCTGCCCCTGTCCCCTCAATGCTGGCTCCGCCCCCCTGTGGAGCGGCTGATGTGCCTGCCCTCACACTGAAAGCAACAGCCAGAGTACACCCAACAAGTGCTCAGAGACTGAAAGGGATTATGCAGAGGCCCACCTGGCCTGGAAAGACAAAGGAAATGTGGTATAAAAGAAGGAGCCCTGCTCCTTGTAAATCAGATCCTGTTTGCGCTACAGAAGAAACTCTGCCCGAAGAGAAGGACCTGGAAGAAGACTACAAGGAGGAGTGCTGACTCTGGCCTGTGTCTGGTGCCTTGCTGCAGAAGGAGAGGAAAAGAAGAGACTACAAGAGACTTTTGCTTTTATTGAACTTTGTGCCAAACTCTGCTAAAGATCTCCAAGGGCTTGCTGTGGAACTTGCCCCCTGAACTGCGCCCCAGGAACAGTGGGCGCTACCCCCCTGACCAAGGCATCTGCTGTGTGTGCTGCTTATCGCTGCAGCGCTGATTGAGGAGACCGAGAGCGTTGTGCATCCCTGCCACGCTCCTCGTGACCCAGGACATCTGTACCCCCCGAGCACCGTGACCGTGGACTCAGCAGCTCGCATTAACAAAGTGAAGCCCAGCCGCCGCTGGCCCGAGCACCGTGACTGCGCCTGCATCTGAGCCCAGAGAGCAAAGCAAAGGAGGACCCGTCCGGTCCAAGCCCCAGAATCGACTGAGCCCAGCGCCGTAGATTCCCCCGCAAAGACGGACTCCCGCCCTGTGTCACCCCCCTCTGATCGGCGCCCCGCCTGACAGCCCCGCTGAAAGGGCACCACCGCGATCGGCACTTTGGCTGGGTACGTCCCGCACTTGGGGACCGTACTGCCACTGTCGCCGCACCCAGCCGCCGCCGTCAGGGCTGAAGAGGATACTGAAGGGAAGGACCTCTGACCCCATCAAGCACCGCCGCCCCGGGTGACCCGTGACCTGCGCTGCCCCGAGCCGCAGCTCGCCTCGCCCGCCAGGGAAGCAACGCGACGTGGGACAGCTCCCCTTCCAGACGTCCGCTTCAAGATCACCAAAGAATTCAAGGTACTGTGTTTTGCCCCCTCGCGGTGCGAGCGTCCTGCCATCTGAGCTCGCACCGCGCTGTGTGATCTTGGCCACCCCGGGAGCCCCGCAGCTGCAGGCTGCCCTGCGGCACGAGCCGCCCCTGTCACCGAGGCTCGCACTGCTCCTGGCCCCCGAGGCTCCCCCTGACACTCCCCGTGGCCGGCGCCCCCCTCCGCCTTGAGTCGCGCACAGAAGTGTGACTCCTTCCCAGAGCAGACCCGGGCGTGCCTTTCGCCGCTCACGCGAGAAGCGTGAGCTTTGGCAGGCCGGGCCCGTTTCCATCCCCAGAAGCGAACGGAGGCGTGGGGAAGCGCATAGAAGCGCAGGAAAGCACTGTACCTTGCCAAAACTGGGCAGAAGGCCCCAAATATTGCATTTGAAGGAACTGTGGCCACTAGAACGTCCACGAAGTCTATTTACAAGTAACTGGAACCGCTATTAACAAACCAAGACTGTATTTACAAGCCTGCGTGAAGAAACTATATAAAGATATATTTTTACTAAAATACAGTTTGGTGTCATTGTGTGGTGGGTTGGTGGTGATTGTTGTGGTGCTGTAAAAGTTTAACCCTATGTACTCCAGAGTTTAGCCTAGACTGCTTGCGCCACACTACCTAGAGGGTGAGCAGGGGTTATTTCTGTGAGTAATCCTTTGCCCTGACTTAGAGGAGAGGGTCCCTGCTTGTCGCCAGTGCTGCACTGCGCCAACCAGAGACCCCCAATTCTAACATTTATGGACTCCCGGGGGATCCAGGCTATGCCATGGACCGGGATGATAGATAGAGCTCTGCATTCCAGGCCTGGGAGGTTTCCATTGACTGGCCCGACCGCACATGCGATACAGGTGTGGCACGCGGCCAATAAATGTCTTGGTTGGGAAGGCAGATTGACACTGGCCACTCCCCTACTGAACTCTGAGAAGCTGGGTAGTCTGTGGAAAACTAAGGGGGTTCGACAGATGGGACCTTATCGGAATTACCCAGATAAAAGATGTGTGGGGGAAAGACTCAGTGCATACATTCGAGTCCCTCAAAAAACAGTATAGTTTACATGAAAACAAATATTACCGATATCGGCAGGTGAGACATGCCCTCACCACCCATGTCCCTAAGGGCACGGTGCTCCCGGAGGCGTCTCCTCTTGAGGACCGGTTCCTAGAAGGGCAAATCCCCGAGAAAACTATTTCTCTGATATATAGGAAATTGGTCAACAACATGGGGAACCCGTTGGAGTGGATTAGAGCCCAATGGAGTGTGGATGGGTTAGAGCTTGATGATGAGGACTGGACGGAGGCGGTGTCCTCCCTGAAAGTGGTCGCCATCCAGATGCGGCTCCGACTGGTGCAGTTGAAGATATTACATAGATCCTATATAACTGGGCCTCGTTTGATATGAATGGGACCTGCCGAGAGTGGAGATTGTAGGAGAGAGTGTGGAGAAATTGGCACCTTAATGCATATTCTCTGGCACTGTGAAGTGATACAGATATATTGGACGTAGATTCATGATGAGCTGGGGGAAGTTTTGGGTGCGGAGATACGACCAGAAGCCCGGAGATGTTTGTTGAATGTGTGGGAGCCTACGGATCTAAATGCGTACCAGAAACAATGGGTGACACTGGCGTACATGGTGGCTAAGCGAAATATAGCTCAGCTCTGGGGTGCCAGTCAGTTTCCCTGAGTCAACAAATCGGCGGAAGACCTTGACGGGTGTATGTTTAGAGAGAAAGCAGTATACGTGGCCAGGGGTTGCCCGAAGAAGTGGGGGAAGATATAGGGGCCATGGAATAGTCACAGAGGAGAGATCTGTGAACCACCTATGCCGAGATCGGACCTGGCAGCACAGGAATCTCCAAGATCCCAGCATTAAATGTTGTTATATTTGATTCTGTACCGTGCCACAATGACCCATGCGTTGAAACTGTATGTGTTCACTTGAGATTTGTGTTTTTTTTTGTAATGTCTTTTTCTTTGTTTTCTAATAAAAAAAAAGACAATATTGTTGCCGTTCTGAGGAGGATAATTAGAGGATTCTGCTACCAAGCTGCCAGAGCCTCGCAGGTGTGCGGACCTCTTGGTCATGAGCCACCTAGCACCCCCACCATGGTGCAAGGGTGACTGCGTTGCCGGGATGCTTGGTTTTGTGCAGTAAGGGACAACTTCCTGCACAAAAAACAATCATGAACGGCATTTTCCTCTTTCTATGTGGATTGTAGAATCCAGAATGCATCGAAAGAGGAAAAACGATAAGAAATAAATGCATGTCTCCTCGTTGCGCCTCCTTACGCCTCCCCTGGGGATTATGGGTTGTAAATAGGCCCCACAGTGCCTTCAAATGGCTTTCCTTGGCAATGGGAACCAAAGCAGAGATGGAAGTGTCAGGGAAGGCTGGCGGCAGCTTTCTGGATGTGCAGCCTCAGAGGGGACACAGGTTGGTCTAAATAAAGGTGACACCGGCCCCAGGACAGGTTATCCCTTCACAGAGAAGCTGGACATGTTTTGGTGAGAGGTGATGCCCCTCCCTGTGTTAGTGTCACTGCCATGAATCCTCCACCACAAGGTGTTCTTGGTAGCCTATTTTTATTGTACAGATGCTCCCACTTTGCCAAGTCTACGTTGATCAACTTCTTTCCTAGACATCCAATCCTTGTTTAACTTGTAACCCGCAACCCTCGCCTTGAGAAGAGTGAGGGGAGACATGTCGGTACTCATATGAGGGGTAGTCCTGACTGCCCACCGCATGTCAGCAATGGCCATTCTCCAGTACAAACCATTTACCAAAGGCAATTGCAATTGATCTTTGATAACACGATTGATGCGTTCAACAAGACCATTGCTGCGCGGGTGATAAAGGGAAGTTAAAACGTGTTTTATGCCATGTTGCCTAAGAACATTTTACATTTCTAAGGAAACCAACTGTGTGCCATTATCAGCCGCCAGTTCCCCTGGAAACCCTTAAAGGCGGAACACTTCTTTCAAAAAATTAATGATGGATGAGGAATTAAAACACTCCACAAACCTTACCTCAGGTCACTTGCACATATAGTCCACCAAGCCTAGTGCATACAAGGGAGAACCGCCAGTGATACCAAAAGGACCCGCAGCGTCTAAAGCTAGTTTGCACCAAGGTGAATCCTTCACAACAATGGGATCAATGGGAGAGGGATGAGTTACTTGTGTCTTGTCACTCAAAACACACACGCAACAGTCCCTGACGTCATGCTCACGCCAGGCCACCAAAAACCCTCGCGGACTGCGTTTCATGGCACGAATACCAAGATGACCTTTGTGGGAAAGATCTAGGATTTTCTTACGCATGCATACCGGAACAACCAAAATACCACCCCTATGTAAAATTCCATCCACCAAAGATAACTCATCGCAAACTCTTTTAAAGGGAATTAGTTCAGAAGACAAGTCCTTCATGATGGGCCAACCATGAACCAGAAAGTCAACAACCATGTTAATGTTAATGTTAATAGTGCTTATAAAGCGCAACATTCATCCCAAAAGGATATCACGGCGCTGAGATTGAAAGGTGCACAGTGAGGTAGCACGAATGACTAGGAAATTTAGTCTGCTTTGGGGAATAGTAAAGTTTTGAGTTTTTTCCTGAAAGTAAGGTAGCAGTCTGTGAGTCTTATATCTGTTGGCAGATCATTCCACATATTTGCAGCGCGATGTGAAAATGCACGACCACCCATCCTGACTCTCTTTGTTCGCGTAGTGGCGGCTCTTGCAATAGGTTGGGAGTGAAGGTTTCGGTTCAGTACGTAGAAATTAATCCTGTTTTTTAGGATGCTCGGGCCAGTATTATGCAGCACTCTGTGGGTGATGCATAGCATTTTGAAGGAAGCTCTTTGCCTCATTGGGAGCCAATGCAAGGCTCTCAGGCAGCTTTTAGCAGAGTCATACTTTTTTTGTTGCAGACAGCTTTTGCTGCAGCATTCTGAACAAGCTGTAGCTTTGAGAATAAATAGTCCGCCATGCCAACAAATTGGGAATTCACGTAGTCGAGTCTACTCAGTAGCAGTGACTGGACTAATATCTTTCTACATTCCAAAGCTTTTACTGCAAATTGTTGTTACATGATTTTTCATCGACAGTACGTTGTCAATTTGGACTCCCAGGTTTCTAGCAATCTGGGTCGGTTTAGGGGGGGTGCCGAGATTATTAGGCCACCAGGTGTTATCCCAGAGCTGTTGGGATCCACCAAACAGGAGGATCTCCGATTTATCGGCATTTAATTTCAGGCAGTGGCTGTACATCCAATTAGATAGCTCAGTAAGGCAACTGGGCAGTCTGTTTTTGGAGTCCTCTTCACCGTTGAGGGCAACCATTAGTTGCGTATCATCTGCGTATGAGCAGATGCTAATGCCCCACTTTTTCCCGATGTTTGCTAAGGATGATACATAGACATTAAATAATGTCGGACTTAGTGACGCCCCTTGTGGTACTCCATATTTAGGCTGTGGGGTTTTAGGTTTAAACCTATAATAACTGATAAAACCCCACTGAAAGAAAAATAGCCCTCACCGGTGAAAACATATAAACACTGAAAAAACACCTGGACAACCACAAACTAAATGCCATTCAAAGAAAGGAAAAAGAGTGAAAGAGTCATTTTTCTCTTCCTGAAGGGGTCAATACAATGTAACTTTGTTAAACAAGTAGCAGTAAGAAAGAATGGCTAACATTATTCTGCTTGAGTTTTGTCCTTTAGGGATGCCACTAAAATATTGTTTCTTCTTCCTTTTACTTTTTCAGTTTTGTGGCCTTTGGTCTAAAGATGCAGGGTTTAGTTTCATGTTTTAGGTCTAGTTTAATTATTTTATAAACTATAGACAATCAGGAAATATCAAACTCATATTTGATATTTTGGCTGCATTTGATTCTTTCACCGATAGGTAAAGTGGCTGGTTTCATACAAATCTTTCCAAATATGTGTCATCACATTTACCCACAGAGAATCGGTAAAAACCCTTAATACATCAGACCATAGTTTCTAGTGGGTCAGTATTGACAGTAGGTGAATTGCCAACACCTTAGGCTTTAAACATTCAATGCAAGGTATAGTGACAAGTATATATATCATCAAGAATCTGGGATAGTGGTGAAAACATGACACCAGACTTTTGGAAAACATGGAACGCAGTGTCACTTGTAATGCTCTGCAAAAAAGGTTATTTCCAAGTTCAACAAAGATTGGAGTGATATTGTTTGTATTTGCAGTGATTCAGCTACGTATATAAAAAAGTTGTGTGATGACCTGTCAAAATTGATACCCGAGCTGAAGTGATTCCCTGTAGTAGATCCTTACCACTTGTTAGATGATATGCTGAAAGCATCTTTACAATCTTAAGAGTTAATGAGGGATGCTATTGACTTTTTAGTCCATTCTGGTGCACTGGTTTCTAATGCACAGGAACTAAAACGCAAATATTTATCATTTCATGCTTTATGTGGCATCAAAGAAAGATTCATCCCAACTGTGTCCCTTAGCTGATAGTTCTAAGCCCAATGGGCTAAGAATGCTGAGATACCCTTTTCACAGACGTTTACATGGGAAGGAAAGAGCGAGCGCACATGACCCAAAGACTCACTGAAGAAGTATTGTATGGTGTACTAGAATAAGATTAATTTGCAAAAATCTATTTGGACCTCATATACACTATAAGTACACTGTCTATATACCATGTTCTTTCAGTGCAGAAAGCAAGCAATAATAAAAGCAAAACGTTCCATAAACACCGGAAAAACACTTTTTCAGTTGTTTTTAGTGGCGCGAAAATGTGTAACCACTGATAACAACTGTTTTTTAAGATATTGAAAACACTGAAAAAACCCCACCAGAATTTACCAAAAATAGAAACTGAAAACAGGAAAGCCTATCCATATTTGATCTTTCGAGGGTGGAAGTGAAATTGCCGGGTCGGACCGATTGTGATCTTTCAGACATGAAGGATTCCAGCCAAGACAGGGCTTTTCCCTGCATGCCTTTTGCGGCTAGCATTCTTAGTAGAAGGTTGTGGGATACGGTATCAAATGCCGCTGATAGGTCTAAAAGTATCAGGGCGACCGTTTTACCCTCATCAACCTGTGTTCTTATGTCATCCAGTACTGCCAGGAGTGTTGTTTCAGTGCTGTTGTTGGCCCTAAAACCCATTTGTGAAGCATCCAGCAGGTTATTAGTTTCCAAAAAGTCAGATAGCTGTTTATTTACCAGTTTCTCCAGCACTTTTGAAAGATATGGTAGCTGTGAGATGGGTCGATAGTTGGTGGGATTATTTATATCGGCAGCAGCTCTTTTTAGTAGGGGAGTGACTACTGCATTTTTCCATGTAGCTGGAAATTCAGCTCGGTCAAGTGACAGATTTAATACTTGCGTCACTATTGGACTAATAAAAGGTGTTAGTTGCGAAAATATATGATGTGGACATGGGTCCAATGAGGATCCTGATTTAGTTTCCAACATCATTTTACTTACTTCCTCCTCTGCAAAAGGGCCAAAAATTGAACAGCTGACTGATGCGGTGGATTCCAAGTCTAAGTGATGCTCAGCCTGCTCTTGATTATTATTGGAAAAAGACGTGTAGATTTTATCTATTTTTTCGCAGAAGAAATTACTTAATTTATTACACCCCTCTTGTGTGGGAGTTAGGCTAGATGTAAGACTGGGGGTTACAGAGTTCTCTAACGATTTTAAAGAACTCTTTGGAAGAATGTCTGTTTGCAGATATCTGCTGGGAAAAATAGTCTTTTTTTGCCTTTCTTATGGCTGCATTATCAGTTTTCAGCTCTCTTTTGTAGACTAGTCTAGCGTCCATGGTTTTGCTTAGCCTACATTTGTGTTCCAGTGTGGTACATTTTCTTTTTAGAGTCTTTAAGTCTGGGCCGTACCATTTCTCTGACAGTGTTCGTCTGGAGTTGAGGCTGGTACCATTTCTTGAGCAAAGTTCAAGTGCAGTCCCGATGCTTTTTTGCAGGTGGAGTATTTCCTGCTCAGTGGAGGATCCCGGATCAATATTGTGGTGAAAATGCTGCTGGAATTTCCCTACCGAGAATGTTTTCCAATTTCTAGCTGTGGCTAAGGTCTGTACAGTTGGTCTCATATTTTTAGTGGGTAGAGTAATAGTGAAGTCAATCCTGTAATGGTCAGTCCATGTCAAGGGCATTATATTATTGATGGTGGTTTTTTCTATGTTCGTGAAGATCAGATCCAACCTGTGTCCCGCACTGTGTGTGGGTTGATTAACTTTTTGTGTTAATTGCAGAATTTCCATATTATCTGCTAGACGTTTAGCAAGTGGATTGGTGCATGATTCATAGTGGATATTAAAATCACCTAATACTAAAACATTTTTGTGTTTTAGACAGGCTGGAAGAATTTGAGCGAAGAGCTGAGTGCTAAAATCTACTGTGCTCCCCGGCGGGTTATAAATGATTGCACCTCCCAACAGTAAGTGGGTATCTAAGGAGACTGAAAAAAATCATAACTTCGTGTTTGCTTTCTTGTGTCAGTATTTCTTGAATACAGGTGAAAGTTTCTTTAAATAGTTTAGCCACCCCACCTCCCTTCTTGTTTAATCTGTTGAGATTTAAGATTTTATCCCCAGTGGGAAGTGCTGCTGCAATATCTGGGGTACTATGGGTGTCAAGCCAGGTCTCCGTGAGGAATACTAAATCAGGTTTGATTTGATATAGAGTGTCCCAGAGTTCAATAGAATGCTTGGGAAGAGATCTTGCATTGAGGTATATGCAGGAAAAATCGAGGTTAGGGGAGTGTCTGTGAGCTGAGCGATCTATGGGATTGCTATCCCACCTACAAATCCGACAGGCGAAGGGGCCCATGGTGTTTGCGGGCTCCGCTTTGGCGCATCGCATGTGACCGTGTGGGACTTTGGTGTTAAGGGTCATAAGGTTACCTCTAGAGTAAGTCAGTCTGGGTATACCTGACTTGTCGCTGGTTAATGAGGCAGGGGTTGTGGCCCCTGGTCCCGGCCGGGCGTGGACGGGTGCAGACGGGCTCGCCTTTGGCGCGCCCGCTGTGCTCGTCCGCTGCGCTTCCTAGATCGGGGGTCCATTTTATGCTATCAAGGGCGGGAGGGGCCGAGCACTAGTCTGCTCGCCCTAATCCTCACCCAAGATGGCGGATCGTATTCCGGACCCCAGGCAGCACCTAGTCGTCTGCAGAAGGGCAGTCCGGTGAAACAAAATGTGGAGAAAATGATGCGCTATTGCAGATCAGCGCCCAAAAATCCAAGGTATTGTGCAAATTAAAATTTCAGGTCTGACTACTTATTTTAAAAATTATGGGAGTGCCACAATAAATCGGCGATAAGTGCAGGTTAAAAGTAGCAAAGATTACTTGCCACACGCACACACCAGGTCCCGGCTTCCGCTTCAAGACCACACTCATACGCAATGTCAATCGAGTGCTACAAGCGTATTCTGAGCTTTTATGCTATCGAGGGCGGGAGGGGCCGAGCACTAGTCTGCTCGCCCTAATCCTCACCCAAGATGGCGGATCGTATTTCGGACCCCAAGTAGCACCTAGTCGTCAGCGGAGGGGCAGTCCGGTGAAACAAATGTGGCGAAAATGATGCGCAATTGCAGATCAGCGCCCAAAAAGCCAAGGTATTGTGCAAATTAAAATTTCAGGTCTGACTACTTATTTTAAAAATGATGGGAGTGCCACCATAAATCGGCAATAAGTGCAGGTTAAAAGTAGCAGAGATTACTTGCCACACGCACACACCAGGTCCCGGCTTCTGCCTCAAGACCACACTCATACGCAATGTCATCTTGATCTCGTTATCCTCCGATAGAGCCAGTAACCACTCACGCTCTGAAAGTGCACCCTTCGCAGTGTCAACAACAGCACCAACAGCACACACAATGTCGAGATCCTCTTCAGGAAATTCACTGATGTTTTCGACAAAGGGTAACCGGGATAAACAGTCAGCTAAGTTGTTTTCAGCCCCTGCCACTTCCATCACCTGATAATTAAACTCCTGTAATCTATATTGCCATTTAGCTATCCGTGGTGTGGCACGGCCGCCACCCTTGGTAGTAAAAAGATCAACTAGGGGCTTATGATCGGTCCTGAGGACCAATAATTCATTACCCCTCAGAGAATTTCAAAAGTACTGAACACCCCACCATAAGGCTAATGCCTCTTTCTCAATGGTTGAGTAAGTGCTCTGAGCACCTCGAAGAGACCTGGAGGCAAAAGCAATGGTCTCCTCGCGACCATCACTTCTCTTTTGCATAAGAACAGCGCCCAACCCAACGTTGCTGGCGTCGGTAGAGACAATGCACAGGTCTTTAATATTAAATCATTTCAGGGGGCGTGCCTGCACAATTTACTTTTTGAGAAGTTTAAACTGATCATTACACTTGTCACACCACACAAATCTGGCATTTTTCTTTATAAGTTCACACAAACAGCAAAACTTCCAACAAATTTGGAGTAGTACTCCACTAGCTCTAGGAAGGAGCAAAGTTGATCTTTGTTTGTAGGCGCAGGTGCCTTTTGAATGGCATCCAGAATTTTCATCTTGGATTAAACTCCATTACAAGAAATGTCGTGACTGAGATAATCCACACCCTCTAAGAAAAACTTGCATTTGTCCCTCCTTAAAGTCAGGCCATGCAACTTCACAGTATCCATAACATGTTTGACTCTGCAGTCATGCTCCAACTCAGTTTGTGCATGAACAAGTATATCAACTTGAAAAAACGCAACTCCCACAGTGTTTTTGAACAAGTTGCCCATGAGGTACTGAAACACTGCAGAAGCCGACGCCAAACCAAAGGGCATGCATTTGTAACGGAAGGCTCCCTCCAGTGTCACAAAGGAGGTAAGGTGTCTGGAGTCTTTGCTTAATTCAAACTGGTGATAAGTTGAGGAAATTTCGAATGAAGAAAAATACTTGGCTCCATCTAACATTGCCAGCATTTCATTTATATTGGGCAATGGCTGACGATCAACCCAAATGTTAGCATTAAGATCACGCAAGTCCACACACATTCTAAGGGACTTTTCAGCCTTGAGTGCTAAAACTATGGGGGCTAACCATTATGACCCCTCAATGGCCTTGATTATGTCCATAAGACACAAATGTCCAGTTCACACTTTAGTTCAACACGCAAACTCAGGGGTACTTTGCACACCTTGTGTTTAACTGCCTTCGCACCATTCTTAAGGATATTGCGGTGCTGAAAACCCTTCAGTTTGCCTAATCTATCACTGAAAACTTCGGGATACTTCTGTATCCACTCCTCACCAGATATGTGCCCCACCATCACTGTACCAGACGGATTGTAAGATTATAATGTGTTGTAAAATGTATGTGCTTCACATCTTGACAAACCATGTCAGGATGGTTGGGATTGAGAAAGATGCCAAGCTCTCCCTTCTCCTCCCACTCCTACAGATTAGCACCATCCTCAAGAATATACACAGTTCCGGTGGCACAACCCCCACCAAACTCCAAATTGGCCTCAAATTTGCAAAGAACATCCACTCTTTTGCCCTCATGTGCAAGAATTCTAATGTTAGACTGGTGTACTTGAATGTCTTCTAACCCTCCAAAATCCTTAGCATTGCTAAAAGTAAATGGAGAACCCGAATCAGCCAAGAAACTCACATTTTTTCCATTCACATAGATAATATATGCAGGAGACTTCATTTTGTGTGAACCAACTAGAGATGAAATCTTAACCATTCCCTCGGATTGCAAGGATGAAGAAGACAACATTAATAAAAGATTTTCATTCTCATCACTTGAGTCAACTGTCTTCTTCATAAACCTGACAGTTTGTGTGGTTCCTTTGTTTAACCCAATGGCTTTATAGACATGTGGAAATGTCTTTTTTTGCCACACTTGAAACAAGTTTGGTTTAGGGCAAAATAAAAATTAGCATTTCCTACATGAGATTTGCTCCCACAATGAAAACAAGAGACTTAATCTTGACGTTGATAAGGATAAAGCATTTTGCATTTCCATTGGAGTCTTTGGTAAGCTTGACATTGTGGTTTGCAGAAAACAATTTGACTTCAGCAGGTTGTACAGACCAGCTCATTTCCTTCATGCAAAATTGAGAACGCTCAATGCTTCTGGCAAGAGTGAGAGCTGTTTCAAGAGCGGGTCGTTTGATGATAAGAGTTTCTCTTGGATTTTCTTGTTACACGTGCGTTCAATGAGCTAATCACAAATGATTCCATCTCTGAACTCTCTGTAATTACAAGTGATAGCAAGAGTTCTGAACGCATGGATGAACTTTTCTAGGGGTTGAATCTTTTGTCCAAAGTTTTGATTACAGATGCATATTCATCAATGATTAAGGAATCGCCGTTATCACCACCACTTACATGGGTGCTAACAAGTCCAAGAGGTAAAGTCTTCAAAATGTTTCTGCCTTCAGCCCCAAGATTGTAAATGAGAAGTGCTTTCTTTTTCTTTGCAGTAAAAGCATCACCATCAATGACTTCAAGATAACTTTCAAATGTATCCTTCCACTGTTGCCATAAAATTGGAGGAGTACCAAGAGATTGCAAAAAGGGTGGCAGAGCTAAAACTCGATCCATAATGAGGCTGGGCGTGCTTGAGTTGCTGCCCACACAGTTATAGCAAATGTGACTGAAAAAAAATTAAATGACAGTGTGAGATAATGTTTTAAAAAAACAAGCATTGGCATAGCCTATTGGTCTCGCCTTTGGGACCTTATAACTGTTTAGCCATGCAATAGTTGATGTTCTTGCACCAAGGATATTGTACTGCATAACTAAATACTTATAAGGTTCTAAAGGTGAGACCTATTGGCTATGCCATGCTTGTTTTTTATGCTAAGACAAAGTTTTGAACCGTAATAGGAGACCAATATATTAAAATTGTCAGGCCCTGTTGGCGCGAACGGGCAGGCAGAGGTTTTATTGATTTCCTGAGTGATCAAGCCAATTGCTGGAAGTGGTGAGATGCCTAGAAAATATTTCTTCATGTAGTCAGTAAGAAGCGTGCCCCGCAGGCGTCTCAGAACCCTCTAGTTCCAGCATGCAAGCTCGACTTGTGGGGGTGAGAGGATTCCAGGTGAAACCTTGTGGGTTTATTCAAATTAAAAAAATTACTACAGAAAGCAAAAAGGAGTTAGGGAATTAGCAATAACTCTCTCAAGTGTAAATCAAAATAATGCAGTGTTGTGTAGCATTTTAGAACCCGAACGAAACTGGCATAGAAATCAGACCCATATTTAGACATAGCCCATGTAGTCCAAATACAGGCATGGCTACTTCCACCAGTTCCAAAAAGCCACAACGATTTCTTGGAAAACCGGCTTTAGCAGTCAGGGACATCCCCTTGCTTGAATATTGATGTATCCAAGAAATCATGGAGTTTTCAAAGAACTGGCATTCCCTTGGGGCTCTTTGATGATGTTATTATGCCCGACTTTATGTCAAACTAGGCACTTCAAGGTATAAATATGCCTTCACTTGCTCTAGCAAACACACTGTGGTTTGGAGCAGTTCGACTATCTACTTGCCCGACGCAGCTCGCTACAGCAAGTGCCGAAGGAAGACGACCCTCCAGCTGACGCACTGATCAAGAAGCTGTCTCTTCTACTGCCGAGAATCCAGCTCTAGTGTTTCCGGCTCCCCTCGCGGGGTGTTGGGAAATCGAGCCCCGAGACAGAGATACCAGACCTCCTTCATTCTAAAACCAAGGTACGCAGCTGATTAGACCCTAAGAGAAATCTTGGCTGGATTCTTGGCAAAAGAAAAACTAAACCTATGCTACACAATACTTACTTCTTCCCTCGTACTATACTTAGGTTAGGTACATTCGGGTAGGCATATTTTAAAGCACCAGTTGAGCACTTTTAGCCATTGTTATTTATGTATGTATTTATCTATGGTTTAGAAACCATACGATGCTTTTACAGTATTATTTTATAATACTCTTCTTACTGTACGTATTATACTTTGCAACCAGTATTACGATTGTAGTAGTTCACTTTACTTGCATGAGAAAGAAGACTGTTCAATGAACCCTTTTATTGAAAACGCCCGTCTCTCTATTTCTCTGCAGCTCTGGTGAAACGAAGCATGCACAAATGACTGAGTAAAATATCTATCTATTGTTTCCACGACTCTGAAGATCATTTTTATCTTGGGGAAACAAAGTTGTCAGGTTTATGCGGTCAGAAGCTAATCCCTTCTTGTGAACTCGAGAAAGTTTCGAGTGACCTCTGAGCTAGCTGGCACTCACAATTAAGTCTAATATATTCGATAGACCTAGTCGACATAAGTCCTACGTCAAATCTATAGGATATATTATTCCAATCCGCAGAGCCTATTGGGAATATAGGAACTACACTACAGCAGGGATCAACATAAGGTACACCCGAAAAACAAATATACAGTTAGGACCAAATGTAGTTCAACAGGATGACGGGCAGAGTCTGTCTCCAAAGTGTGCTCACAGTCAGTTGTATACGTTGCATCAGCAGTTCCAGAATAATGCAAATGTTTTAGGGCCCCGTCTAGGACAACAAATCTCAGAAAACTGATTAATTTGTGAGATTAATTGCTTGGTACAGATTAAAATAGCCTCTCCTGCTCGTAATAAAATCCCACTCCGTGAAATAAATGTCACACCTAAGTAAACATGGACATGTCACACATAAGCCAACAAAAACATGGCACCTATCCATTACACTTGAGCACATAACTGCATGCCCTTTGACCTGCAGGTAGTCACTTCACACGGTGTGCATTCCACCCTTCTAGAGGGAGAAGACATGTAGTTACTGCTTTACAGAGCCTCAGCATCACAAAATGGATGCTGCTGCTACAGATACGAGTCTGACCTCCTGCTGCTGGACGAAACTCCGGCGGGGGAGGCCTGGACAATAGGTTTCCTGTCCAAGGAGGTGCTGCCACCTCCCCAGACAGGGGGTTTGTGTATTGGGACAGGGAGGGCTGCATTCAGTGAATGCTTTCCAGACACTGCCTGGGGGACACAAGGTGCTCCGTGCATAGCCCGGTTCAAACCAGTTGCTGGGGCACTCTAGCCCTGCTCTGGCGCGAAACTGGACAAAGGGAAATGGGTGTAACCACCCCTTCTCAGGTCCACCCATAGGAGGGACCTAGTCAGATAATCCAGCCCCCTTTCTTAGTATAAGTATAGGAGCTGTGTCCCTGGGACTTTAGAATATCCTGGACGAATCTTTGAAAGACATATCTTTGACCTTCGACATTCGATTCTGACTGGAAGACGGAAGACGTCTCCCTTGTGGTCAAGGAGTGACCACCCTGTGCAAACAGGCACCAACAGCAACTTTGCTGGTCTGCAGTTTCAAGGCTCCCGCCGGAACCCAAAGACTCTGCGACTCAAGAACTGGACTTCCAGACTTCCCTGACCCCTATCCACATCCACAGCAAAGCTGAGACCCGTGGCAGACAAGAGAGATGTGGGACCGGACATCTTGGACATCCTGCATTTTTCAACCTGCACTCCTTTCCTGAAGCCTCAGTAAGTTGTGCACTGGGGTGCAAGAAGCCCCAGCCCCGAGCACCATTTGCACGAACCCCAGGCCCCCACACTCCACGAATTACCCGTGGGCCCCGCCTTTGCATTTGAGCTCGATGCATCTTCCCTGTTCCTTGCCTGTTGACTAGTGAGCCTCCTGAAGATGCCATCTTGAATTTAACTTGCTTTCCTGGTTGCTCCATGCTTGCTCCAGCTTTCCTACAAAGGAGAAGTGCCACAGATCTTGCTGGTCTGCACCGAAGTCAATCTTCACCACCTGCGCGGATTGAGTTTATCAAGGCTTGTTGGGTACAATCCGGATACCAACACTGCAGTCCACTAGATCCATTGCGGTGTGGAAAAGTAAATTTTGCCATGTTCTGTGTCCCTACGTGCCATCCATCATATGTTATGTGTGCATGATTAAATATGCATATGCATTCCCCATGTTCGATTAATGACGCAATTATAGTTGTGTCCACCTCTAGTATGCCAGTTTCCAGTTCTCGTGAATACTACGAATATCAGGCTTATGTAAAGCTACGTTGCCACGTTTCTCAGTGTGCACGTTATTCTATAATAAAGTCCCCGTTTCTAGGCCTCAAAAGGGCCTGGACACCAGATTCAGCTCCTGTCTCCTGAAGCCTCGCTGAGGAGTGATACAGCCCCCACCTGTATCCTCGACCCTTCACTTACTTCCTGCCTCGCAGTGCCCGGCCCAGCCTGGCTCAGTCTCTGAGTCTGCCAAAAGTATGTTATGATTCCAGTTATCAGTTCAGTCCTCCTTCTCTGCATTCCTAAGCTACTGAACTGCATCAATAGTTTCCGTCATTGTCTAGCCTTCATGTCTCCACGTTAGAGAAATACTGCATTTAATGGTCATTTAATATTCTTCATCACGCACTACATGTAGAATAATGCATGGTCCAGTCTTAGAATCAAGTCAGCCTTTCCCCTCCTAACTTCTAGTTTATATCAACATGTTCTCTAAACATCAGATACTAGATACTGTTTAGGTACATGTCGCCCTGACTCTCCAGACTTCAGTCTCTGCTCCTAGCACAGAGTTCATAGCCCCCAGCTTCTCCTAGTAACACGTCACTGCTAGTTTGCGCGCACCATCAGGTTAGAGGTCCCGGCTCCTTAGGTAGCCCCCTCCATGGTTTCCGCCCCATTCATGACATATTCTGTTACGTTTGCATCACATGTCTATGTATACGCCCTGTTACACCTCTTTTCCCCCTTATCTTTCGCGACTGCTACGCGTCACGCCTTCTGCTCCACCCACTGCTACGCCTACTGCAATGTAATGCTATGTGTTTGCGTTATGTATATATGCTCATGTATTGTTATTAAAAGTTAGCGCGCTCATCCCAGATCCAGCCCCAGCAGCTGCTGGGCCCTGTCATCCTATTCCTATGCAGGTTGTCCTGTTCCTGTCCTTATGCTGTATTAAACCTGCAAAACTCCTACTACCTCGAATCTTGACTCTTATTTATTGAGCTATCTGTTATGATATATGTCTAGTCAAAAAGAGAGGTATTATTTATTTATTTACCACATAATGGCGCCCGAACAGGGACTTGCCCTTTCCCCACGCGTCGGTGAAGCCACGCCGACCCCCTGACCCTCTGCAGTCGTGACGGAACTCTTCTGTGCACCGGCAGATATTTCTGCTTCAAGTATCCCTCAGGCCCACGGAGGAGACGGAGGAGGCGGTCCAGCATCCAAACGAGACGGTGGAGGAACGCGGCGAGTCCCGACCAGAGCCCAAGCCAAGAGTCCAAGGTCCGAGGTATCCGGAGGTCCACCCGTAACTGAAGTCCGAAGTTCGTCGTCCGTCGTCGTAGCAGTCCAGTCCAGTCCGAGGCTTTCCGTTCTTGCTGCCCGGTGAGTACCATTACTGGGGTAGTATCTAGACAGGGTCAATCTAAATTGACTCTGGTCCGTGGGTTGGTGGTACACAGACTCACAAACGAAGTGTTCACCTAGGTGGATACGGGTCTTGATGCATCCCTTTATGGGACCGGTATGTTCCGTACTGTTTCAGCAGTGCATCCAGTAAACTCTAGTCTGTTCCGTTCTCGAGAAAATTCTTGTGTTTCTGTTCTCAGTATTCCAGGTAATATTCTGTCCGAACTGTTATGTTATGATGTTGTTCAATGTATTTCCAATGTCGTGGTATGCCTGAATTGTTCTCCAAATTGTTATTGTTTCTCGTGTATTGTATTGTGTTCCGATTCAAGTTTACAATGTCTCTCTTTTCGAGATTACGTCAGCTAAAAACTAGAAAGGGTTTGTTAGAAGAAGCAGTTCCTGTTCCGCCGAGGGACAGTCCAGGTCATTTTATGTATCAGAAGCATGGCATAAGCGCCATATTGTATCTAGATTTATGGGTAGAGTATACCAAACAGTTAGAAGAAAAGTATAGATGGCCCGTATCGGGTACATGGGATGCCGAGTGCATCATGCGAGTAGAAGAGGCATTATGGAAAAAGAAAGCCAGACAGTCACAGAAAGATGCCATCGAGCTATGGCGTAAAGAATCTCATAAAAGAACTGAAAAGGAAATCAGAAAGTCAGAATTAAGTAGAGAATCCTTAGAACGAGCACAAGAAAAAGAACTAATCGAGATAGGTGAACAAGTCAAAGTCGAACAGTCAGACAGACAGAGGCATGCCCTTATTAGGGGTATGTATCCTCTCCTTGCCGAGGGCTTGCCAAAAGCGACCCCAGAGGCATCCAGTAATTTCCCGCCACCATTAGTTCCGACCAAGCTACGTCACAAACAGACCGCAGCTGATATTTTCATTTCGTCCTATTTGGACGACACAGTCCCAAAATATGCAAATCCTGTTCGTGCTCCGCCAGTCCCTGTAAATCAGGCACTTCCCGCTCCTCCAGACACCGGAGTACCTGTTACGGTACCCCCGGTCCAGCCCGCCATACAAGTCCAGCCCGCATTTCCATTTCCCACTCTGCCAGGACGAAGAGCCTCAGTAGACGACTCTAGTTTAGGGGCCGCAGGGGGAGGTCCTCCTCAAACCCCGCCGCCACACAGGCGTTTAACGTTAGCCGAATTACATGCACAAGCGTCACAGCGTACGCCCAGACATCAGACTGTAGCAGAAATAAGAAAATCCCTTGCCGAATGCGGCTATGATCCAGTCCCAGGCGAGGATAATATGGTTTTATATTCATTCCGCGTAAGAAAGGTGGCCGAGTATCTAGTCACCTTACCGAATATGAAAGAAGATCTAGACAGAATATATCGTTTCATCCGTACAGGGGATGATCCAGAAAGTATTAGCGAGGCCATGTCTCAAAGGAAAGCCGAGATCCAGCTCATGATATTAAAGTTTCTGATCAATTGTCTAATAAGAGAACAAGATTACCCGTCTAAAGATCCGGCCGAAATGAAAATCCTGACAAGGTGGAGTGATAATATAGCCGAGGGTAAGCACAAGACCGTCGGTGCTATGGAGAGTATGTACAAGAAAATCCGTAGAGAAATAATAAAGATACACGAACAACGTAAAGCAGCACAAGTAAGCGAGAAAGAAAGTAACTCTGATACTGAAGAGGTAGAGGACGAGAATCCCGCCAGAATAGCGTATGTAGGAAAATCTAGATTTCCAGATCGCCATTTACGCCTAGAACACAAGTCTACTTTCCATCATCCAGCACCAGAACAAGGTTCTCTAGAACAAGTATTCCAAGCTACCGATCACATTCTGAAATCACGAATCGGTTACAGTGAGTTAAGTACCATGCATGAACAAGAACTAGCCCGATCAGCAGTCCGATGGATTACTGATTCTACCACTTTTCCAGACGAAATAGTGGCACAAATGTTTCTGAAAATGCCCCCAGCCGAACAACGACTGGCGGGTATGTATATGATTCAGCACCTCATTACTTTGTATGAGGGTCAGCACTCTGATCCAGGTCCGTTACATGATATCCTGAACGAGTTACTCCAGTATAGATGGAAAGGTTTAGGTACCGATTTAATTAGTGTCATTCTAGAACAGCGCCACAAATATAGAACGTTTCTGAACCCGCATTTTGTTCATGTCTCACCTCCAGAAAGTAAACCATTTTACATGGAGAGACAGAATCCGTTACGAGAAGTCCACCCAGTTAAAGGAACGGGTGGCGAAATGCAGCGAGTGTTTGTTTACACTCCAATAACAAAGATGGAACTCCTCGAGATGAAGAAATTAATTCCCTGTCATGACAAAGATCCAGCAGGGTTCCATAGAGAATTAAAAGACATGCTCCGTATGGGAGAATACACATACCCAGATATAATTAAAATGTTAAAGGTTCTGCTGCCCGCAGGGGTGTATGAAAAGCTCAAGGAAAAAGAATGGGAGGTGGGAGAGAAAAAGATCGATTGGGCAGTTCTAGAAGCCGAAGACAAGGCACGAGTACCAGGTACCGGTCTTGGAGATAAATGTAAAGAATTACCAGAATTATTAATACAAGTTTTACCTAGATTATTGACAACTAGAAAAGAAGACTGGGATGCAATCTCAGCCTGTAAACAAAAGCAAGACGAGGATATTAGTGATTTTTATTCTAGATTTGAAAAGTGTTTTAGTATCAACAGTGGCCTCAAGACAAGTAGTGAGTCATACCCTCACCTTTTTGTTACTAAATTAGTCGAGAATTCAAGTCCACAAATTAAAAATCGAGTTTTGAAAGTCGAAAGTACCTGGCAAGCTAATACCCCGTCCCAGATGTTGCAAATGCTTCAATACCACCAGAATAGAATCAGAGAAGAACAAGAACACGAGAGAAAACGTATGAAAGACACGAAAATGAAAGTACTAGTTGCACAATCTGTTCCTCAAGACAGTCAGAAGAGGGGTCCGAATCAAGCCAGTCATCCTGCAGCTCCCGTTAAAGGGAATTGCAATTATTGTAAACAGCCAGGTCATTTTATAAATGAGTGTGCAGTTCTGAAACACAACATAGCTACTGGTAAGACTAAAGAAAGACCACGTCCGCCTAGACAAGAACAAGTTTCACAGATTCCTCAGCCACAGAATGCACCACAGACAGTTACCGCACCACAGCCTATCGCTGCAACACAGCACGTTACCCAGCAGATGTACCAGTATGCACAGTCTGAGTATCCAGAGTACCAGCAGTATTCATGAAACAGCCTAGAGAGGGAGGTAGGCTTGCCTCTCATCGAGATACCTGTAGATCAAGAAGGTCCCTATGTTCACAGTCAAGTATTAGGGAAAGACAGAAAGTTTTTGATTGATACAGGGGCAAGTAGGACCACAATTAGTCACGCCGAAGTTCCAGGGGCTCCGCTCTCAGGCTCAAGAAATGTTTCCCTTGGATTTTCAGGAAAACCTATCGTAAATGAGATTTCAAAGCCAGTTACTCTAGAAGTAGGTCCATTGTCCCGCACTACTGATCTGTTACTTACTAAGTCATGTCCAGAAAACCTATTAGGCATTAAGACACTGAAAGAGTTAGGTGCAGTTATATGTTGTTCCCCAGAGGGAATACGATTGTTCCTACGTGACTTCAAGGGTCACTATGTATTACGAGATTTTGATTCAAGACTGTCCAATGTTCCGCAGCATTTATGGGCGCAAGGTCCAACTGATGTAGGTTACATGCAAATCACACCCTATCGTGTGACTCTCAAGCCAGGTGTAGTGTTACCACGAATCAGACAGTACAGATTGCCACCTGAGGCTGTAGCAGCCTTATCCAAAATTATTGACGAGCTCATGGCTCAAGGAGTGGTTGTAGAAACTGACTCCAATGTATGTAATTCTCCGATCATTCCAGTCATGAAACGTACTGATCCAAATGCACCCCCAGTATATCGATTAGTGATTGACCTACGAGAGCTTAATAAATGTATTATTCCGCAGTACCCAGTTGTCCCAGACATCTCTTCCCTATTAACGGCCATTGATTCCGAAGCCACGTTCTTCACTGTCATAGACCTCAAGAACGCATTTTTCAGTGTTCCTATTCATCCAGACAGCCAGTTCCTTTTCGGATTTTGTTTAAATGGAAGGAGCTATATGTTCACACGAGCTCCTCAAGGTTTCACAGAAAGTCCTAGTATTTACAGTCAAGCACTCAAGAGACAACTAGACAACATTCACATGCCAACTGACACTGCCCTGCTCCAGTATGTCGATGATCTACTGATCACAGCCCGTTCTGAACGTGCTTGCGAGCGAGCATCCCTTACAGTTTTGTATTTCCTAGCCGAGATGGGGCACAAGGTGTCCCCTTCTAAGCTTCAATTCTATGTCCAGCAAGTGGTCTACTTAGGACACTTACTGTCCAAGAGGGGTAGGCAGTTGACACCAGACCGTATTCAGTTAATAGCGAGTCTTCCTCAGCCCAAGACCCAGAAGGAGGTACGTGCTTTTATCGGCCTCACTTCTTACTGCAGACAATGGATTCCCCAGTATGCATTTCTAGCCAAGCCACTGATACAGTTAACGACACAGGAGGCAGCCGTATCGACTGTCCTCCCTTGGACATCTGAACATACACTTAGTTTCAATGAGTTAAAGAAAGCTTTATGCCAAGCTCCAGTTCTAGCTACACCGAACTACAGTAAGTCTTTTACACTTTTCGTCACTGAACGTGAAGGTACAGCATTATCTGTTCTCACACAAGATCAAGCAGGACAATACAAGCCCTGTGCTTATTTTTCTAGCACATTAGATCCTGTAGCCCAGGCTCTGCCTGCGTGCCTCAAGTCAGTTGCAGCCACAGCACTAGCTATCAGACAAAGTGATTCCATAGTCTTAGGACACTCCTTGACAGTACAAGTTCCACATTCTGTGGAAGTTCTTTTAAACCGAACACAAACTCAGCACTTGACAATTGCACGTTTAACAGGTTATGAATTGACACTGTTCCAGCCACACATAGAAATCAGACGCTGCAACATTTTAAATCCTGCTACACTGTTACCATCAGTTAATTCAAATCCTGCCACACATGACTGTGTGGAAGTAGTTAACATTACGACAAAGCCAAGACAAGATCTGACAGATATTCCGTTACCAGATCCCGACCTGACACTTTATGTGGATGGTTCATGTATGAGAACAAGTACAGGAGAACTAGTCGCCGCGTATGCAGTGACTACTGACACCGAAGTTATTGAAACACACCGTATTGATACCCTGTCCGCTCAAGCAGCAGAGCTAGTTGCTCTGACACAAGCCTGTATACATGCCAAGAACCAGAAAGTTAATGTTTACACAGATTCACGTTACGCATTTGGAGTCGTACACGACTTCGGAGTGCTCTGGCAGGAGAGAGGTTTCATGACTTCTCATGGAACCAAGATTCAGCATGGTCTCCTTATTCAAGCTCTGTTAGATGCCATACACTTGCCGACATCTATTGCTATCATGAAGTGCAAAGCACATACGAAAGTTACTGACATTATTTCCCAAGGTAATGATCTAGCAGATCGCACAGCCAAGCTTACAGCACAGACTCTAGACATTCCAGTTAACATGACACATGCTCCAGATCCGACTACATGTATGACAGTTAAGGACCCTACACAAGATGTCATAGACATACAGTTACATGCTACTCCCGAAGAAATCAAGAAATGGTCCGAACAAGGAGGGGTCCAGACAGATCAAGGATGGTTAACGAAGGGTAGAGCCACATGGTTTCTCCCCGACTCTATGGTTCAAGTCATTATTAATACCGCACATAGTCCAGCACATTTAGGAGAAAAAGCTATGTTAGACAGTATCCAGAACATTTGGTTCAACAAGCATTTACGAGCTGCAGCCAAGCAGAAAGTCCGTACCTGTATGATATGTTGTCAGTTTAATCCAGGTAAAAGTGTCCCGGTGGAACAAGGTGGATTCCAGCCCCCTGACCACCCTTTTGAAGTCCTCCAGATGGATTATATTCAGATGGAGCGATGTCGAGGTTTCAAGTATGTCCTTGTAGTTGTATGCGCTTTGTCCAGGTGGACAGAAGCATATCCAGTTCCAGATTACACAGCCGCGACCACTGCCAAGCAGTTGGTTCGTGAGTTCTTCCCTCGTTATGGACTCCCTAGAGTCGTATATTCTGACAACGGCCAGCCATTCTCATCTGAACTCATGAAGCATGTTTCCCTTTTGCTAGGGTACCAGTGGAAGTTTCATTGTGTACGCCATCCTGAAGCAGCCGGTCTCGTAGAGAGACATAACCAGACCCTGAAAATCCGTATCGCAAAAGTGTGTAAAGAAAAAGGTGTGGACTGGCTAGTAGCTCTGCCAGTCGCTTTATTTTATATGCGCATGGTCGCACATTCCAGATCAGGTCTGTCCCCGTATGAGGTCGTTTTCGGCCGCCCCCCTAACATGTGGGGTACTCCAAGACCCCGAAGTATTACCGATGTTTCAAGTAATATGCTGACAGATTACCTAGCTTCCTTGATGTCTGCCCTCAACTCATGTCGTTCACAGGTTGCCGCCGCATTTCCAGACAATACCGAGGTGGCACCGCATGAAATCGTTCCAGGATCCATGGTGATGGTCCGCAACTTTGACAGATCAAGTCCGCTGGAGCCTCGTTGGAAAGAGCCCCGACAGGTCCTCCTCACCACCCGTACAGCCGTGAAGTTGGAAGGACGCAAAGGCTGGGTACACCTTTCTCATGTCAAACTTTTTAATGGACTGAAACCCGTCTTAAAGAACATTTCCCAGGATTTGAAGGATTTCCAAAGCATTGTTCTCAAGGACTGTCCCGCAAAAGACATTGCTACAACCCCTCCCCTGTTAGAGAAAACTCCACAACAGGAGTATAAACTAAAACTCCGGTCTAGTAAAATAAGTCAGTCAGTTTGATTGTCTAAGTCCTCCCCTAGGTGAAACGGTTAGACTGTTTCTGACATGTATAAAATAGACCCCCATAGTGAGAGAGTTAGTCAAAACTCAATCCGATGTATCGTTTTTCTATGTTTCATATTATTTCTCAGCCTTATGATTTCCTGCACCAGTTATGCATTTTTCTTGTATTTCCCAGTTCTTCATGTAAATAAGTCTGCTAATGCTACAGTAGAGCACACGTTTAGTGATCTGCCTCCTCATGAACTCTCTTACCGCCTCGCTATGCGAAATAACTCATTTATCCGCATGTTACATTACTCACACCAGACCAGCAATGCCACTAATTGTTGGGTGTGTGGTCGACTCCCCCCTTTCCAGACACCGAAGGGAGTTCTGCCACTTTTTCCTTATCCATTTTCACATAATGGTTCGTGTGGAGCATGGTCCACGTTAACGTCATCCTCAACAGATATGTCTTTTCTTAACAGTACATGTTTTCCAGACAAGCAAGGTCTCCCTCACAGAACAGGTTTAGATCTAGAAAATGAAGTGTATAATTTAGGTAATTATTCGTCGAATTTTATGGTCCTGAATGTTCAGTCTGATACTACTCCAGACTTACCTGCTATTTCAGTACTACCAGTCAAAGGCGAATTATGTGTCCGTAATTATGGTTCCGTACACGTAGGACATAGTGATTGTACTACTATTGTCAAGTATAGTGACAGTGGGAAATCTATTTTCAAAGCTTCACGTCATTCTTATTTTATTTGTGGTCAAACCGCATATGTTCGTCTGCCCCTCGATTGGGAGGGAACCTGTTACATTGCCTTCCTACTGCCACCAGTTTTCCTAGCCCCATCTGATTATCATAGGAATACACATCTAGTACACATTAGACATAGAAGGGAGTCCCCAATTGTCGATTATACTGAAACTGCTCTAGAACAGTATACAGATTTCAACAGAGGTTTCTTTTTCTTTATAGGACCTATCCAGAATAGTAAGCTGATCCGTAGGTTAACCAGAACCCTCGAAGCTGTAGTAAATGAGACTGCTTCTGCTCTAGGTAACTTAACCGAAGAGCAATCTGCTATGAGATTTGTCGTTTTACAGAATCGTCTCGTCCTTGACGTCATACTGGCCGATAGGGGCGGGGCCTGTAGAGTCATCGGATCTAGTTGCTGCATTTTCATTCCAAATAACGCGCCGTCTGTTTATTCAGCTATAACCAGACTCCATAAAATTGCCCATCTGATACACCAAGATCCAGGCACCTGGACATGGTCCGGTTGGTTCTGGAATATAATTTCCGCCTGGGGATGGAAAGTCTTGTCCTTTCTAGGTATTGCAGCAGCGATCATATTCAGCTGCTGCCTCTGTATACAATGTGGCCCTGCGATTTGCGGCATTTGTGCTACCTCTTGTATTCCTAGTCCCAAGCCCCGTTCTAAATCCCGTTCCAGGATAATTCGAGACGAGCAAATGATACTGTATGAAATAATAGACGGTATCATGAATATTGATGTTTCCTGATGGAAACGTAGTGACAAGGAGGGAATGTGGAAAAGTAAATTTTGCCATGTTCTGTGTCCCTACGTGCCATCCATCATATGTTATGTGTGCATGATTAAATATGCATATGCATTCCCCATGTTCGATTAATGACGCAATTATAGTTGTGTCCACCTCTAGTATGCCAGTTTCCAGTTCTCGTGAATACTACGAATATCAGGCTTATGTAAAGCTACGTTGCCACGTTTCTCAGTGTGCACGTTATTCTATAATAAAGTCCCCGTTTCTAGGCCTCAAAAGGGCCTGGACACCAGATTCAGCTCCTGTCTCCTGAAGCCTCGCTGAGGAGTGATACAGCCCCCACCTGTATCCTCGACCCTTCACTTACTTCCTGCCTCGCAGTGCCCGGCCCAGCCTGGCTCAGTCTCTGAGTCTGCCAAAAGTATGTTATGATTCCAGTTATCAGTTCAGTCCTCCTTCTCTGCATTCCTAAGCTACTGAACTGCATCAATAGTTTCCGTCATTGTCTAGCCTTCATGTCTCCACGTTAGAGAAATACTGCATTTAATGGTCATTTAATATTCTTCATCACGCACTACATGTAGAATAATGCATGGTCCAGTCTTAGAATCAAGTCAGCCTTTCCCCTCCTAACTTCTAGTTTATATCAACATGTTCTCTAAACATCAGATACTAGATACTGTTTAGGTACATGTCGCCCTGACTCTCCAGACTTCAGTCTCTGCTCCTAGCACAGAGTTCATAGCCCCCAGCTTCTCCTAGTAACACGTCACTGCTAGTTTGCGCGCACCATCAGGTTAGAGGTCCCGGCTCCTTAGGTAGCCCCCTCCATGGTTTCCGCCCCATTCATGACATATTCTGTTACGTTTGCATCACATGTCTATGTATACGCCCTGTTACACCTCTTTTCCCCCTTATCTTTCGCGACTGCTACGCGTCACGCCTTCTGCTCCACCCACTGCTACGCCTACTGCAATGTAATGCTATGTGTTTGCGTTATGTATATTGAGGTTCCGTGACGATTTTACTCGTGTTTATAACATTGTCGTAAATACGTAATTTTGGTATCAGTAGACCGCAAATGATCCATTTAGTATATCCTGGTGTTTCCGCTATGCTACGAACAAGAGCACTCCTGTTACCAACACATTTGTGATTTACCCATGACATCCATCTTAGAACACGGAAGCCATTTTGTATTCCTTGCCCTCACATAGTCAATGGACACGCAATGATCTCTTTTTATTTAAGGACACGTAGGCCTTAACCGGCGATTCACCTTGCGAGTGACACGTGCACCTTAGGCCAGCAACGCTGTAGCAGCATGACTCGGCAAGAACTGCCTCCCCAGCCTGAGGCCAGTCCTGCTATACTGGTTCTTGCGTTCGTTGGCCTGATCATGATTAGGCGGCCGAAGCTGGTAACCGTGCCCATTTACGACCCACAAACATTTCTTATCCTGTCTTTCTATCTTCTGCACCTGGCTCTGCTCCTTTCCTTCTGGGCCTTTATTAGGGGGAGGTAACGAAATTTACGATGAGGCGGTCCGGGTCTTGAATGAAGAATTGACATGGGATTATGATGGACTAGTGGGAACCCCTCATTCGTAATGTTTTGACATCAGATACTGTTGACGATTCCTGTGCAACGCCAAATATTTATTGTTTAAGACACGAATGTTTAGAACTGTGGTAACATGTAAAGAATTTGCCTGAAGCCCAATATTTAGTATATAAGGAACAACCCTCTTTGTACAAATTGAACAGGCTCCTAGATACTGCCCATGTGTAGTTTCTGTGACTTCTGTGTCCCTGCAGTAATAAACCTTTGGTCTTTGACGCCACCATCGAGAAGCCCGTGTTTCTGTTTGTTTGTGCACCGAGACAGGTGGAACTCCGGGGTCTTCGGGTGTTATCCCTGACACCTCTGGACGGAACCAAAAAGTCCAGAACTCCAATTGGCGCCCAACGTGGGGCGACGTCATTCGGTACCGGTCCAAAAGCCTGAAGAGTTCGAGGAGCTTCGTGTGAAGATTTCAGAGGGAGGCGCCCCACTTCATCGATCCCGGCATATCGCAAAAGTGGCCCCGACGTTCTCTTCCACGAGGGTTCCCGTTCAGACGGCTGAAGTGGTCCGTTGCCTTGACCGTCGCCCTGTCTTGGACCCGAGGTGCAGTCCTTAGTACGGCGAGACGTGACGGGTTTCTCCTTGGTGACGTCTTCAGTACCTCAGTTAAGTATTTTGTGAGGGTTGCTCCTATTTGGATAATCCTTTTAGTTCTCAGTTCAGTTCAGTTCTGTAAGATTATCACTGGTTATTCTGGTTACGATAATCATTCTGTTCAGTTCAGGTATCGATACACTTGTCAGTTCTGGTAGGCCTAAGTTCTTGGTTCGAGTGCGCATCTTTTCTGTTTGTGTCTTGTTTGTTTTATGTTCCGGATTATAAAATGGTAAGTCGGAAAAATTGTATGTTGTCTTGTTTTAGTTGCAACAGTGATTCCCAGTTGGAGGACTCGTGTTTGGTTCCTCCGATTGGAACTCCCCTTTATGATCTATATTGCAAATTTGGTGTGGGCCCTATCTCTTATAATGAGGTATGGATCCGCTTCACAGAGAAAGATGGTGTCCTTAGTTGGCCACTACATGGTAGTTTTGAACCTGAAGTTCTCGATAATCTAGAAAGAAGGTTGTTTAAGAAGAAAGCCCGGCCGGCAATGTTTGATTCTTTCCGTTATTGGCGAAAAGAATCTAAACAGAGAGAAATTAAAAAGTTGAAGAAAGAACAGAAAGAGCAAGAGTTGACTTTAGAACAGTCTGCTAGGCAGCTGCAACTCAACGAGTCTGAGAAAGCGATGGAGGTGGCCGATAGAGAGCGTAATTTAGCGATAGACAAGTGCTATCCTGCTTTGCCATCGAGTACGGCTAAGATAGTAGAGGACCCTGAAAAGGATCCCCTGTTGTCTTACTTGTTACGATCACCCCCACCGTATGCACAGGGTGCTACGGCTCCACCTATACCGAATGTTCAATTACCGGTTGCTGGACAACCTGGTGTCCCTGTTCCCGCTCCCCTGAATCAAGTTCCTGTACCTCCTGTGGTCAATATTAATGTTCCTTCGACAACCCCTCTTCTAGGGTTGCCGGCTTCTTTACCTATGCCTGTGTCGCTCACACCTGCTACTTCACAAGCTATTTTTCCTGCTACTCCTACTGTTCCTAATCTATCTGTTCCAACTGCTACTCTATTTACTGCCTCTGCTAATATTATGACTCCGCTTTCTGTTCGTCGAAGAATCACTGATTCTGTCTCTAATATTCTATCTCCCTTCTATAAAACTCTGATTAAGACTCCTACCTCTGACTCTGTGCAGAGGCGTAGTCAGCTTCCCAGTACTGAAGAAAGAGGAATATTAGATTCCACTGCTCTTAGATGGGTTTCGAAAGTTGGAAGATATAATGTACAAGATGTATTAGATACATTTATGCAATGGAACGAACCGACACAACGATATGTGTTCGATGAGATGTGTTTCCTTCTACGTGAGGAATTGGAAGAGGATGACCCTGAATCAAATCTAGGAGAATTAATTAATGTTCAGAAAGAGTTTGCTGCAGGTATGATAGTTGGACAAAATATAAAAGAAGCGATGGAACTGATTTTAAGTTATAGGAATGACTCATCCCTTCGTTCACCAAGAGAATTAGAGAAACGTAGTACGAAACAAAATCGTCAATATCCAATGAGAGAGGTTCCACCAATTTGGCGTGAAGCTGTGCAGGCTAACGCAAACCTTGGTATTGCAGCCGCTCCGGCCCAATTCCAGAGAGTCTGGATACATATTCCATGGAAGCGAGCTGAAGTGTTAGCAGTAAAACAGGCCTTGCCAGATCCGCGTAAAAATCCTGCAGGGTACTACAAAGAGTTGGCTCAAACAGTTGACGCTTGTGTATTGAATCTTGCTGACATAGATCTGCTATTTGGTAATGTAGTACCGCAACCAATTTGGGCTAAAATTCGTAAAGAGAATCATCCAGTTGCCCTAGGTGATGACTGGGCAGCTATAATTGCAGCGGATGGTCAACAAATAGGTGGTTCCAAACCAGAACCCCTAATTGCTAATTTGCCTGGTAGAATAATCGATTTAATGAAAACCTTGATGCCAGCATTGCGCGTTAACTGGGACAAATTGTCCGCGTGCAAACAAAAGAAAGACGAAAGCGTCTCCGACTTTTTCACAAGATTCGAAGAGACTTTCGTGGATCATAGTGGTCAGGATATGAGCACAGAAGGAGGCCAGAGATTATTTGTTGATAAATTTGTGCACAATCTGTTGCCAGAACTTAGTAGTAAATTAAAGAATTCTGAAAGTGCGTGGGCTGTCTCTACGACTGCGCAAATACTTGCGACTGCCCAGTACTATGAAAATAGGGATAAAGAAGAAAAGGAAAAATCAGATAAAAAGACGAAAGATTTAAAAACTAAAGTACTTTTACAGCAAGCTTATCCGCCTCGCACGAATCAGACAAATATGCAGCAAGGGTCATATCAAAGAACGGAATATAATTTTCAAAGACCACAATACCAATGGAATCAATGTGCTTATTGCAAAGTGGAAGGTCATTACAAAAATGAGTGTCCAGTTCGGGCACAAAATAATGCTGCGGCAGCTCAGAGAGGTCGTGGTAGTTCTATGCAAAACTCTAGAGGTCGAGGACGAGGTGCTATGCCTCCACAGACAAGTGATCGCCCCTCTAATTATTTCGACCAGCGAAATGGACAATCTGCCCAACAGAATAGGTCTCCACAATATCATGTGGAAGACTATTATGAAGCTAGTGAGGAAGGTCAGCAAAGCGAGTACTAGGACAGCCATGGACAAAGAGAGGGAGTAGTATCAGTTCCAGTAGATCAGAGTGGGCCTTATGTCGCAGTAGCAACATCAGGTATAGTCGAACCGTTTCTGTTGGATACTGGTGCAGCAAAAAGTTCTATCATACATGCGAAACTCCCTGGCGCACCTTTGTCTGGCTCAACAAACGTTTCAGTAGGTTTTTCGGGCGCCCCTGTTCACAACCCTGTTTCTGGTCCTTTGTCTATTTCTGTTGGACCCCGTCAATTGAAAGCACCCCTGATTTTGACGACAGGTTGTAACGAAAATCTGCTTGGTTTAGACTTGTTAAAACGCCTGTACGCGACATTGTACTGTTCTCCAGCAGGAGTACAACTTACGTTGGGTAAAAGAATAATCTCTCCGATGTACTTGTCGATGGATGCGCTCCCACCAGAGCTGCGTTCACTCCCTGATACTCTGTGGGCGACTGGTCCTAATGATGTAGGTCTATTGGAAATTCCACCCTATGTAGTAACTTTGAAAGCAAATGTCAAACTTCCACGAATTCCACAATACAGAATCTCTAGTGAAGGTGAGCGTGCGCTCCTACTGATAGTACAAGACCTGATCAAGAAAGACGTTATAGAAGAAACTAGAGGTAATGTCTGTAATAGTCCTGTACTGCCTATTTTGAAACGAACTGACCCTACAAAGCCTCCAGTATATAGGTTCGTAATTGATCTTAGAGAGGTTAATAAAATTGTGATCCCACAGTTTCCTGTGGTACCAGACATTACTGCATTGTTAACGTTGATTCCTGCTACAGCAGCATGGTTTTCGGTTGTCGACTTGAAAAATGCCTTTTTCAGCATTCCGATAGCCGAGGAAAGCAGAGATATCTTCGGTTTCTCTCTAGGAGGACGAAGCTTTAGGTTTAAACGCGCTCCACAAGGCTATTGTGAAAGCCCATCCATTTACAGTCAAGCATTAAAAAGCCAGTTAGATTCCTTCGTACTTCCTCGTGGTTCTGCTTTAGTACAGTATGTCGATGATCTTCTAGTGGCTGCCGATGACAAGGAAACTTGCAAAACAGCTACGATTTCTTTATTGCATCACTTGTCAGATTTGAATCACAAGGTGTCACCTTCAAAAATGCAATACTGCTGCCAAGAAGTGACCTACCTAGGTCATCTCTTGTCAAAGGAGGGAAGAAAGTTGACCCCAGAGAGAATAAAAGCAATTACACAGATGAATGTTCCTAGCACGCAGAGAGAAGTACGTGCCTTTTTAGGTATTACCTCATATTGTAGGCAATGGATCCCAAATTTTTCTCTTTTAGCAAAACCATTGGTAGCCTTGACTGGGAAAGGTGTTCCGAGTCCGGTACCATGGTCTGCTGAATGTCAGCAGAGTTTTTCTGAGTTACGAAATGCACTGTGTTCAGCACCTGTATTGGGTACACCCGACTACAGTAAGCCATTCACGCTCTATGTCCACGAGAGAGAAGGTTGTGCATTGAGTGTTTTGACGCAGAAATTTGGTGATAAACAACGCCCTTGTGCGTATTTCTCATCAACGTTAGATCCGGTAGCCAGAGCGTTGCCTAGTTGCTTGAGAGCTACAGCCGCAGCTGCAGCTTCCATTCGACAATCTGCTGGTTTAGTAATGAACAACATGCTAGTAGTTATGGTTCCTCATGCTGTGGATACACTCATGAACCGAACCAAGACGCAACACCTTACCAGTGCTAGATTATCAGGTTATGAACTGACACTGTTAGCTAGTCATATTCAGATCAAAAGATGCAATGTATTGAATCCAGCAACATTGTTGCCGACTAGCCAAGAGTCGAGTGATTCCGAACCACACGACTGTTGTTTCAGAACTGAGGAAGAAACAAAAGGACGAATTGATCTAAAAAACACTCCGTTGTCAGATCCAGATGGCACGTTGTATGTTGATGGGTCTTGCTTCAAATTGGAGAATGGTGATGTGACTGCTCCTTATGCAGTAACGACCTTGAGTACGATTGTGGAGACTGCAAGAGTGAGTCAGAATTCTGCCCAGGCTGCAGAATTGATCGCGCTAACAAGAGCGTGCGTTTTAGCTAAGGGAAAGAGAGTGAATGTGTTCACAGATAGTCAGTACGCGTTCGGCGTGGCCCATAGTTTTGGCCGTTTGTGGAAAGAAAGAGGTTTCATTACGTCCCATGGGACTAAGATTCAACATGGTCAGCTAGTTAATGACTTGTTGGAATCTCTAACCTGGCCGACTGAAGTTGCGATTGTGAAATGCAGTGCTCATAAAGCAATCACGGATGATGTTGGTCGTGGGAATGCTTTTGCTGATGAGACTGCAAAACAGACAGCTAGAAATATGATGAGTAGAATGTATGTTGCAACGTCTGCAAGATGGATTTCTGAGTCTGGAATGTGTGAGGACACAGTGGAAAGCGTGAAGGAAATTCAGAAAGAGGCGACTGAGGAGGAAAAACTTGCATGGAGAGAGAGCACGGGTAAATTGGACTCGAGTGGGTGTTGGATTGATTTGTCGGAACAACAGCGTTGGATGTTGCCTGATGCGTATGTGCTTGCAGTAGTAACGATGGCACATGGAACAGCGCACATCAGTTCAAAAGGGATTTGTAAGATGTTGGCTCCGGTCTGGAAGAATGACGGGATTAGTAAGTGTGCAGAGAGAGTGGTGAGAAATTGTATGGTATGCTTGATGCATAATCCTGGCAAGGGAATCCCCACACCTGCAGGTCACTTCGCTCCTCCTTCCTGCCCCTTTGAAGTGATCCAGCTAGACTTCATTCACATGGATCGTTGCAATAATCTGAAATACGTCCTAGTGGTAGTTTGTGCTTTCTCCAGATGGATCGAAGCATACCCACTGAAGGACAATACTGCCTTATCCACTGCCAAAATTCTTCTTAAAGAATACTTCCCCAGATACGGAATGCCACGGATTGTATGGTCAGATAACGGAAGTGAGTTCGTAGGGAAAGTTATGCAGAGTGTGTGTGCCGGCCTGGGGATTAGACAGAAATTTCATAGTGCGAATCATCCCCAGTCCGCGGGTTTAGTCGAGGGTTACAATGGCACCCTCAAACTGAAACTTGCTAAGATACAAGCATCCACGGGTTTGTCCTGGCCAGACGCATTGCCTTTGGCTTTGCTATCAACAAGAGCAACCGTACATTCTAGAGTAGGGCTTAGTCCTTATGAAATAGTTTTTGGCCGTCCTGCAAATGTTTGGGGGGTACCTAGACCGAGAGAATTTAAGCAGCTGGAATACCCAATGTTAATTGATTACCTTTTCGACTTGACTGCTAAATTGAGTCTTATTCACCAACAGGTTTTCGATGCATTGCCAAAGCCACCGGAGAGTCCAGGCCATCAGCTGAAACCGGGTGATCAGGTGGTCATCAAAAATTTTGCAAGAACAAAAAATCTTCAGCCCAGATTCATTGGCCCTTTCCAAGTCCTGCTAGCAACGAGAACTGCTATTCGTGTGGCCGGAAGGAAAAATTGGATCCATACGACACATGCTAAACGTGTGCCTCTGCCACTTCCTTACGACAACTGGGTAAAGAAAGGAATCGGTACCTCTGAAACGGAACAAATCCCCAGGTTCATACCTTTCAGCGATGCAGAACTGATCGCGGATTCACCAAATTCTGACTCTCCTCCTGAAACTGCTCTTTTGAACCCTGAACATTTGTCATCCACACCCAATGAACATTTGCCATCTGCACCAAAAGAACATTTGCCATCTGCGAACGTGAACATTGCAACGTCAGCTGAAAATACATTGTTTCCAGATCAGACAGCTCCTGCAAAACTGAGATACAACTTACGTTCTCGCAATATGGACAAATAAAGCAGGAAACTGCCTATTTCCAGATTTGAATTTGCTATACATTGCCTCCAGCCAGGAAGTTTGCTAATACTTTGTATTGTTTCTTTTTATTTTAAAATTGCCTTGCCGTCTGGGTAGCCGTAGGGTCGTGGCTGTGTGCCTAGTTGAATCTGCGGGGGTCAGACACAAGGTCGATCTTTCTGTTAGTTCTGGGAACTCCCAGGGCTGATAGAGGCATTTTCATCTACGTACACATCATCAGTGGTCGCGAACGGTCGTAGAAGATGGAGCTTCCTGAGCTACAACGAGAAAATGTAATTTATGTTCGCAGAAATAGAATGTACAGAATACTTCACAGCAAATGCTTTCTAATGCAATGTGCAGTTACATTTTTAATTGTTTTGATAACGTTGGTGGGTGGAATCATCTTTGGTGTACATTTGATTTTTATGCCAGTAACTACAGTACCTCCCCTTGATCCTACTACTTCTACGGTTTCTTCTATGCATTCTTTTCACTCATTTCCTGAACACGAACAAGCTCGACGCTCAGAATTTATTAACAATACATTTGTACAGCTCTTGCATCAACACCAACTGATAGTTAATACTACAGACTGCTGGGTGTGTGGCTTGATACCTCACACTATGGATAAAGGCATTCCCTATCTAATCTTGCCTTTTAGCTACAATGGATCATTTCAGGCTTTTCAGACCATTTTTTCATATGCCCTTGAGACCTATCCTCCACGTCCACCACGGTCCACTGAATACAACTCAGCCAACAAAGCTTTAGTCCAGGGAATTATTGACATGATTAAAGACGTCAATAATACTCCATCTTATCCTAGAGATGAATTACGGGTGTATTTGAGTTGGAACTCTACAGAGTATCGCCTTAGTTTGGGAGAAAGCAAGCGTAAAAGCTCCACTTCAGTTTGGGTCGTGCCTCACCGAGGTCAGGTCTGTTTGCAAGGAAATGGGAGAAATCTGAGAGCTCAGCTAGGGAGGAGTGAGTGCGTTGAGACTTACGTATTTCCGTCTAACTCCTCCCCTGCCTTTCTGACTGCTAGGGGTACCTACTTCATCTGTCAGGACAGAGCATATACATGGCTGCCTGCTGACTTTTCAGGTTCATGTTATATTGCTCGATTGTTACCCCCGACATACACTGCTTCTTCAGATTATCACAAAACCAGAGTAGCAAGAGGTGTCTTCAGCAAGGAAGATACCGCTGGTCAAGAAGCTGGAGACTTTTTCAAAGGTTTCATTCCGTTTTGGGGGCCTATGGCCAATAGTAGAAATCTACGTCAACTAACACGGGTAGTTGAATCTACTATTACAGAAACTGCTGGTGCCCTTAGTAACTTAACAGCTGAGCTTCAGGCGGATCGTCTCATGACGTTGCAGAACCGTATGGTTCTAGACGTAATACTTGCAGATCGAGGTGGGGTATGCAGAATGATCCAATCGAGCTGCTGTGTCTTTATTCCAAATAATGCTCCAACAGTCTATGAAGCAATCTCTAAGCTACACAAGATTTCCGACTCTATACACGTAGATAAGGGAAACTGGTCCTTCATGGAGTGGTTTTGGACTCTGATATCAGCGTGGGGATGGAAGGTTCTGATGGTCATTGGTGTCATCCTAGTATTTCTGTTCTCGTGCTGTCTTATTATCCAATGTGGTCCCGCTCTGTGTAGTCTCTGTGCTGCAACCTGTTTCAGAAAACCACCTGCATTAGGAGAAAAGGCACGAGACAGGATGATGATACAACAACATGTCACTGACCTAATGGGCATAGAATTAGACTCTGACTCTGATATAGACTAAGTAATTGCCTATGTAAGGGCAAAAGGAGGGTCTGAGGTTCCGTGACGATTTTACTCGTGTTTATAACATTGTCGTAAATACGTAATTTTGGTATCAGTAGACCGCAAATGATCCATTTAGTATATCCTGGTGTTTTCGCTATGCTACGAACAAGAGCACTCCTGTTACCAACACATTTGTGATTTACCCATGACATCCATCTTAGAACACGGAAGCCATTTTGTATTCCTTGCCCTCACATAGTCAATGGACACGCAATGATCTCTTTTTATTTAAGGACACGTAGGCCTTAACCGGCGATTCACCTTGCGAGTGACACGTGCACCTTAGGCCAGCAACGCTGTAGCAGCATGACTCGGCAAGAACTGCCTCCCCAGCCTGAGGCCAGTCCTGCTATACTGGTTCTTGCGTTCGTTGGCCTGATCATGATTAGGCGGCCGAAGCTGGTAACCGTGCCCATTTACGACCCACAAACATTTCTTATCCTGTCTTTCTATCTTCTGCACCTGGCTCTGCTCCTTTCCTTCTGGGCCTTTATTAGGGGGAGGTAACGAAATTTACGATGAGGCGGTCCGGGTCTTGAATGAAGAATTGACATGGGATTATGATGGACTAGTGGGAACCCCTCATTCGTAATGTTTTGACATCAGATACTGTTGACGATTCCTGTGCAACGCCAAATATTTATTGTTTAAGACACGAATGTTTAGAACTGTGGTAACATGTAAAGAATTTGCCTGAAGCCCAATATTTAGTATATAAGGAACAACCCTCTTTGTACAAATTGAACAGGCTCCTAGATACTGCCCATGTGTAGTTTCTGTGACTTCTGTGTCCCTGCAGTAATAAACCTTTGGTCTTTGACGCCACCATCGAGAAGCCCGTGTTTCTGTTTGTTTGTGCACCGAGACAGGTGGAACTCCGGGGTCTTCGGGTGTTATCCCTGACACCTCTGGACGGAACCAAAAAGTCCAGAACTCCAATATATGCTCATGTATTGTTATTAAAAGTTAGCGCGCTCATCCCAGATCCAGCCCCAGCAGCTGCTGGGCCCTGTCATCCTATTCCTATGCAGGTTGTCCTGTTCCTGTCCTTATGCTGTATTAAACCTGCAAAACTCCTACTACCTCGAATCTTGACTCTTATTTATTGAGCTATCTGTTATGATATATGTCTAGTCAAAAAGAGAGGTATTATTTATTTATTTACCACAGCGGGACAGCTCGAATCCAGCTCCTGGTCATTGTCGACACCTCCTGGACCTCGTGGCTTCAGAGACAAGCTTCACCTCTTCACCTGAGATCGACGCAACATCGCCTGGTTCCTTCCTGGTACCTTCCTGGTCACTGGCTAGAGACCCAGACTCTGTCCGCTCTGCTTTCAGGTTCTTCACATCACCGATCCACCCTTGGATCCACCCGGACACTTTTCCTCTGGTCGCCTGCAGCACTTCTTTGCAGCTCTCCATAGAAAACGATGACGAAACCCGACACGAAAAGACACCTATGCACCCGGCTTCCCTGGGTGAGGTAACTCGAGTACTCCGGTGCTCCCGAGCGTCTTGACTCTCGAAGTGTCCTAGTTTAAAAGGGTTCCATCCTAGTCCATCCGGAGGTGTCCTTAACTTGCATATTTGTAACTTCTTCGTTTCCCATAGAAACTCAATGGGAACCCGCGGCTGCGTTTAGACACTGCACACGTCTCCCATGGGCCTCCTACTTCCTAACCTTTGGTTGTCTAGTGTAGCCCCATCGATTCTACAGGCCCTAGGCCTGCTTTCTAACTCTCACGTGATACTTATACCACTTTCTTAGTATATGGTTTGTGAGGCCCCTAGGGCATAACATATACTGTGCAACTTATCGTATGTTAACTGTGTGACTTGTATTGTATTTTGACCTGTGACCTCATAAACAGTGCAGAGGGGTTGTGTTTAGATTAAATACATATATATTTGATATATACCTTGTGTGGTGTCCTTTCATTTGGTAGTCAAGGGATTATAATTGGTAAAACAGCTCGCTTCACCTGCTCTCTGAAGTCTTAGCCTGTGACTGCTGGTCCATGCTACCACTAGGATAGCTTGTCTATAAGATTGACTTTACAACCACCATCAATAAGGGTCGTTTAGACTGGTGCAAGGTGCTCACTAGAACTAGTGGACATCATATGCCAGGCTAACTTCTCACAGTGCATAATGTCATTAGGTGGAACTGGAGTGTAGGGAGGGGCACAGGAAGTGTCAGGAGAGAGGCAGGCAGTGTCACTAGAGAGTCACAAGAGGTCTGGGGAGTCTTAAACTAGAGGAGGGGTCGTAGAGTGTTCTGAGGGGGTGCACAGGGTCACTAGGGTGGACCGCAGTGTCAGGATAGGGACAGGGAGAGTAAGAAGAAGGACTTAGGGTGATTGGACAGAGATGGTGTTGGACTCGGAGGCTGGCTTACTATATGGTGCACTTATTTAAGTGATGCAACTTGCACTAATCCAGGCGACCCTTACGGTGATTTTAGTGGCCTCTGATAACCACAGGAAGGTCTCTAAGTGGTAACGGTGGCGAGCAGCCTTCAGTCTGATCTTGAAGGAGCGTTTAGGAGCTTGTTTACCATTTTAATCCTGTAGGTAGGTTACACGAAAAAGAACCCCACATTGTATAAGTAGAAATATGCCTATTTATTACACAACACTCACTAACACATTGGTATCTTTTCTATCCAGAGATATCAACACAAATACACACCAACACTTCAATTGTAATCAGGTAAGTAGCACAAAATACAGTGGTCTCCAGGGGGAGACAAAACCATATATCAAGGAAGTGGAATGAAAACTGCAGGAGATGATGGGACTTGGACCAGACGACCCGGAGGAGCCACGGACACAAGGAATCCCCCAAGATAGGAACCCACGAACACCACGGAGGCTGTGCAGAGTGGGAACAACGCCGCGTGCCCAGTGGAAGTCAATGGAGAAGTCGTGGTTGCAGTTTTTCAGAAGAAGCAGCACCCTTCCTAGAGGACCCTGAAGAATTTCCATGGAGGATGGAAGCTTGGAGTGCCACCCCACCCATGGATGTCCCAAAGACAAGGTTACCTACACCAGGGAAGCCGGGTGAATAGGGGTGAAGAGACGTCGGAAACCTTCATAGACGACAATGTGAGACTTGGAGAAAAGTGCTCTGGAGAAGAAGGTGAAGAAGTCCGATAGAATCCAACAGTGGATTCTGGAAGTGAAGAACCTGCAAGCAGAGGGGGCAGAGTCAATGCCACTCGGGAGTGACGAGGAAGCACGGAAGAGCAATGCCCACCGTTGTCGGACGGGTCAGACGAGATGACGGTGATCTTAGAGCTGCAGCTGTGAGGACCTGGCGACGCGGAGGAAGACCAGGAGCCGTGTGCAAGCTGTCCCACGTCGTGTGTCAGTGACCAGGGGGTCAGTGTATGGCGGGAATACCCACAAGCCTTGGTAGCTGCAACTGGCGTGGAGAACGTAAAAGGAGCAACATTGTGAACAGCAAGGTCCAAGGGACTCACCAACAGCAGGATAGTCAGAGCAGGCCCAGAGCAAGCAGGGGAGCGCACTGGAGCAGGAGAAGACCCCTCCAGAGGACCCACAGGTTGAAGGCACAGGAGCAGGAGAAGACCCTCCAGAGGACCCACAGGCTGAAGGCACAGGAGCAGGAGAAGACCCTCCAGAGGACCCACAGGCTGGAGGCACAGGAGCAGGAGAAGACCCTCCAGAGGACCCACAGGCTGGAGGCACAGGAGCAGGAGAAGACCCTCCAGAGGACCCACAGGCTGGAGGCACAGGAGTAGCAAGAGGACCTCGAGCTGCTCACCAAGAAGGAAGGCCCACGGTGCAGAGGATGTAAAGAGGACGCTGTACTTGGCAGGAAGAGATGCTGAAGACTGGAGCCCGAAGAGCTCTGGAGTGCAAGGCCAACAAGCCTTGTCAATGGCAAGTCAACATATTGCACAGGGGTTCGGTCCCAGCTGGCCTCCAAATTGCAGAGAGGACAGGTCAGGCCTCGATGGGGTTCCAGAACCACCACCTGTGTTGCTGAGCCTTTCGAGGTCTGTGGGACGTCAGGAGCAGCAGACCGGTCAGCTTCGTTGGGGTGCCTGCAGATGCAGGGGAGTGACTCCTTCTCTCCAAGAGAGACTACTTCAGATGTCCTTGCTGCCCACAGGTCTGGTGAAGATCTTGGAAGAAGCACAGACACAAGCAAAGACTTGCAGAACCGCGAGACCAGGAGCAGCGGGAGTCTGCCATGATGCAGTCTCGGTTCCGGGAGAAGTCCAGCGAAGTCCAAGTGGCCAGAGGCTTGAGTCTTGTCCCACAAAAAATCTAATTAAGCACACACAGGTAAGCTCTTAGGTGTGAGAAATTGGCCTGGCATATGATGTCCAGTATTCTAGTGAGCACCTTGCACCAGTCCAAACAACCCTTATGGTGATGGTTGTAAAGTCAACCTTATAGACCAGCTATCCTAGGGGTAGCATGGACAAAGCAGTCTTAGGCTCAAACTTCAGAGAGCATGTGAAGCCTGCTGTTTTACCAATAACAATCCCTTGAATATCAAATGAAAGGACACCACACAAGGTATATATCAAATATATATGTATTTATTACTAACACAACCCCTCTGTACTCTTTATGAGGTCAGAGATCGAGATACAGCACAAGTTACTCAATTAGCATACTATAAGTTGCACAAATACAATTCTGCCCTAGGGGCCTCACGAACCATATACTAAGTAAGTGGTATAAGAACCACTTCAGGAAAGGTGAATAGGCCTAGGGCCTAGGGAATCGCTGGGGCTACACTATAGAACCAGAGGTTAGGGAGTAAGAGACCCACGGGAGACGCGTACAGTGTGAGAACACAGTTGCAAGTTACCATTGACTTACAATGGAGAACGAAGAAGTCACAAAGTTACTGATTGGGGACATTTCCGAGTGGACTACGATAAAACCCCTTTAAACTAGGACACTTGGATAGTCAATACCCACGGGAGCACCGGAGTACTCGAGTTACCTCACCCAGGGAAGCCGGGTGCATAGGTGCCTTTTCGTGTCGGGTTTTGTCGATGCTTTCAATGGAGACCTGCAAAAGAAGTGCTGCAGGCGGCCGAAGGAAGAGTGTCCGGGTGGATCCAAGGATGGATCAAGGAACTGAAGAACCTGAAAGCAGAGGGGACAGAGTCTGGGTCACTAGCCAGTGACCAGGATGGAACCAGGAAGGAACCAGGCGATGTCGAGAGGCAATCAGGTGAGGAGGTGAAGCTTGTCTCTGCAGACACGAGGACCAGGAGGTGTCGACGATGACCAGGAGCTGGAGTCGAGCTGTCCCACAAAGGATCTAGCTGTTGGCGGTGCTGGTAGCCGGATTGGATCCAACAAACCTTGGCAAATGCAATCCACGCAGGATGGGAAGATTGGCTTCAGTTCAGACCAGCAAGGTCTGGGGAGCTTCTCCTTCACAGGGAAGCTGGAGCAAACCCGGAGCATCCAGGAAAACAGTGTAGTATTACAAAGATGTCTTCAGAGGGCTCACTAGCCAACGGGCTAGCAACCATGAAGACGCGTCAAGCTGAAATGCGGGTGCCGGCCCCACGCGGCACTCGTGGAGTGTGGAGGGCTGAGCTTCAGTGCAAATGCTGCTTGGGTCTGGGGCTTCTCAAACCCCAATGCACAACTTCCAGGGTACCTCAAAAGCTGCACATGTAGCAAAAATCAGGTAGTCCAGGATGTCCGGTCCCACGTCTCTCGTGTCTGCCATGGGTCTCAGCTTTGCTGTGGATGTGGGTCGGAGTCGGAGAAGTCTGAAAGTCCAGTTCCTGCATCGCTAAGTCTTCGGGTTCCGGCGGGAGCGTCGACAAAGCAAACCGGCAAGTTACTGATGGTGCCTGTTTGCACAGGGTGGTCACTCCTTCACCACAAGGGAGATGTCTTCAGTCTTCCAGTCGATGTGGAACGTCGAAGGTCCAAGAGTTTCATTTCAGAGTTTCTTTCCAGGATAATTTGATGTCTCTAGACACAGCTCCTAACTTTATGCCAAACTAAGGGGCTGGATTACCTGCTAGATCCCTCCTATGGGTAGAACCTGGAAAGGGGATGGTTACACCCCTTTCCCTTTGTCCAGTTTTGTGCCAGAACGGGGCTGGAGTGCCCCAGCAACTGGTTTGATCCGGGTTATGCATGAGCACCTTGTGTGCCCCAGGCTTTCCATTCAACCCACCCTGCCCCAATACACTACTGGCTGTCTGGGGAGGTGCTGGCACCTGTCTCGACAGGAAGCCTATTGTCCAGGCCTCCCTTGCTGGAGTTTCCCCCAGCTGCAGGAGGTCAGACTCGTGTCTCTGGCAGCAGCATCCATTTTGTGATGCTGAGGCTCTGTTTAACTTTAACCAGGTAAAGCAGTAACTACATGTCTTCTCCCTCTAGAAGGGTGGAATGCTACCCCCGTCGCCAGAATTTGCGGGGGGTAGTATTCAAAAGCGTATGACACCTTACACGACATGTTTCGATAAAGCCAAACCAATGTTAGCATTAACCGCGAGGATTATAATGCACTTAAGAGTATATGGTATGGCTATATCATAGAACAGCTATAAGGACATGGTTCCGAAAGCTGCAGACTGGCTCAGCTCATGCTAGGGCACCCTCTCACATAAAACCAAGCACTCTGCCTCCAGGATTGTCAAGGCCTGCCATAGGAGTGACTTATAGGTTACTGTGTGTCTATATATAAGGGTAGATATAGGAATACTACACCTAAGCGAGGGGTGATTACACGACCTTGCCCCAGCTGAGTGATCAGCCTGTGGTGTCAGTTTGGATGGCCAGCCAGGGTTGGCATAATACATGCTGCAGCCCCTGGTAGGCCTAGGATGCACCTATGCCCTGGGTACCTATGGTACACTATACAGGGGCTCACAGAGGTGACCCAGTAAGTACCTAAAGTACATGGAGTCCTTTTTACAGAGAGAGCAGATAGCCTGGGGCCCTGAATAGCTGGATCCCAGGCCAACTAAGTAAAAAACCAGCTAAAAACAAGGCAAAAAGTTGGGGTAACCATATAGTCAGACATCCACCTTCCTACATTAAGAACCCTGAGCAAAGGGTTGGAAGGACTCAGGGGCCTCTCCCAGAGGAGGGGCTGGACAGAAGGGAGGATACTCCCATGTCCTTTCTCCAGTTTCATGCCAGAGCGGGAGTGACGGTCTGCCTGAACGGGCTCAAACTGGAGTATGCAAAGAGGGCAACAAATGTGCCCTTCGAAGCAGTCTGGTGGCGCTGGCAAGCGCCCCCACCCGAGCCCAGTACACCAAGTCCTGTCTAGGAGGTGATCACACCTCCTTGTGACAGGAAAACTATTGTTCTACCTTCCCCTGCTCGAGCTCGGTTCAGCAGCAGGGGGCAGAACCGTGTCTGTGTTCGGCAGCGGCACCAGCTGAAAGGCTATCACCGGCAGTACAGTGGGGTACCCCAAGGGGGACCCCAGTACAAGGGATCGTACTTCGAACACTGGAATCAGTGTTGGGGCATGATTACATGTTTGATACCAAAACATGACTGGGTTCGGGGCAGCCACTATATAGTTAGACACCTCGTAATGACCGATGTCCACTATGTGTATTAAAATGTCTGACCGCACTTACAAAGCCTGGAGAATAAGCTCTGGGGTTTTTAGGGGTGTCCTGCTCATTCAGGGGCCCCTCACCCTTATAACCAAGCACCCTGCCTTCAGGACTGAAGAGCTCGCCATAGGGGGGACTTATAGGTTTTAAGTGCCGTGATCTCAGATATAAGTACACGTATATTTGCCACCAGTGGTGCTGGCACCAGCGCACACAGGCTGCAATGGCCGGCCTGTGGTCACAGTTTGAGTGGACTCTGATGGGTGGCACAGTACATGCGCCAGCCCATGGGAGACTCCTCGTGAACCTATGACATGGGTAACTCTGTACCATATACTAGGGACTTACAAGGGTGCACCAGTAGCCAATTGTGGATGTAGAGGGTCAGTGAGTGTCTGAAGAGGGGCAGCAAGTGTCTGTAGAGGGGCAGCAAGTGTCTGTAGAGGGTCAGGGAGTGTCTGTAGAGGGGCTGGGAGTTTCTGTAGAGGGTCAGTGAGTGTCTGTAGAGGGGCAGGGAGTGTCCAGATAGGGGCAGGGAGTGTCTGTAGAGGGTCAGTGAGTGTCTGAAGAGGGGCAGCAAGTGTCTGTAGAGGGGCAGCAAGTGTCTGTAGAGGGTCAGGGAGTGTCTGTAGAGGGGCTGGGAGTTTCTGTAGAGGGTCAGTGAGTGTCTGTAGAGGGGCAGGGAGTGTCCAGATAGGGGCAGGGAGTGTCTGTAGAGGGACAGTGAGTGTCTGTAGAGGGTTAGGGAGTGTCTGTAGAGGGGCAGGGAGTGTCTGTAGAGGGGCTGGGAGTGTCTGTAGAGGGGCAGGGAGTGTCTGTAGAGGGGCAGGGAGTGTCTGTAGAGGGGCTGGGAGTGTCTGTAGAGGGGCATGGAGTGTCTGTAGAGGGGCAGGGAGTGTCTGTAGAGGGGCAGGGAGTGTCTGTAGAGGGTCAGGGAGTGTCTGTAGAGGGGCAGGGAGTGTCTGTAGAGGGTCAGGGAGTGTCTGTAGAGGGTCAGGGAGTGTCTGTGGAGTGGCAGGGAGTGTCTGTAGAGGGCCAGGGGTGTCTGTAGAGGGGCAGGGAGTGTCTGCAGAGGGGCAGGGAGTGTCCAGATAGGGACAGAGAGTGTCTGTAGAGGGGCAGGGGTGTCTGTGGAGGGGCAGGGAGTGTCCAGATAAGGACAGAGAGTGTCTGTAGAGGGACAGAGAGTGTCCGTAGAGGGCCAGGGGTGTCTGTGGAGGGGCAGAGAGTGTCTGTAGAGGGGCAGGGAGTGTCTGTAGAGGGTCAGGGAGTGTCTGTAGAGGGTCAGGGAGTGTCTGTAGAGGGGCAGGGAGTGTCTGTAGAGGGGCAGGGGGTGTCTGTAGAGGGCCAGGGAGTGTCTGTAGAGGGGCAGGGAGTGTCTGTAGAGGGGCAGGGAGTGTCTGTAGAGGGGCAGGGAGTGTCTGTAGAGGGTCAGTGAGTGTCTGTAGAGGGGCAGGGAATGTCTGTAGAGGGGCAGGGAGTGTCTGTAGAGGGTCAGGGAGTGTCTGTAGAGGGGCTGGGAGTGTCTGTAGAGGGTCAGGGAGTGTCTGTCTGTAGAGGGTCAGGGAGTGTCCGTAGAGGGGCAGGGAGTGTCTGTAGAGGGTCAGGGAGTGTCTGTAGAGGGTCAGGGAGTGTCTGTGGAGGGGCAGGGAGTGTCTGTGGAGGGGCAGGGAGTGTCTGTAGAGGGGCAGGGAGTGTCTGTAGAGGGCCGGGGAGTGTCCAGATAGGGACAGAGAGTGTCTGTAGAGGGGCAGAGAGTGTCCGTAGAGGGCCAGGGGTGTCTGTGGAGGGGCAGGGAGTGTCTGTAGAGGGGCAGGGGTTGTCTGTAGAGGGTCAGTGAGTGTCCGTAGAGGGCCAGGGGTGTCTGTGGAGGGGCAGGGAGTGTCTGTAGAGGGGCAGGCAGTGTCTGTAGAGGGCCGGGGAGTGTCTGTAGAGGGTCAGGGAGTGTCTGTAGAGGGCCAGGGAGTGTCTGTAGAGGGGCAGGGAGTGTCTGTAGAGGGGCAGGGGGTGTCTGTAGAGGGACAGGGAGTGTCCGTAGAGGGCCAGGGGTGTCTGTAGAGGGGCAGGGAGTGTCTGTAGAGGGGCAGGCAGTGTCTGTAGAGGGCCGGGGAGTGTCCAGATAGGGACAGAGAGTGTCTGTAGAGGGGCAGAGAGTGTCCGTAGAGGGCCAGGGGTGTCTGTGGAGGGGAAGGGAGTGTCTGTAGAGGGGCAGGGGTTGTCTGTAGAGGGTCAGTGAGTGTCCGTAGAGGGCCAGGGGTGTCTGTGGAGGGGCAGGGAGTGTCTGTAGAGGGGCAGGGAGTGTCTGTAGAGGGGCAGGGAGTGTCTGTAGAGGGCCAGGGAGTGTCTGTAGAGGGGCAGGGAGTGTCTGTAGAGGGGCAGGGAGTGTCTGTAGAGGGGCAGGGAGTGTCTGTAGAGGAGCAGGGAGTGTCTGTAGAGGGGCAGGGGGTGTCTGTAGAGGGCCAGGGAGTGTCTGTAGAGGGGCAGGGAGTGTCTGTAGAGGGGCAGGGAGTATCTGTAGAGGGGCAGGGAGTGTCTGTGGAGGGGCGGGCAGTGTCCAGATAGGGGCTGGGAGTGTCTGTAGAGGGGCAGGCAGTGTCCAGATAGGGGCAGGGAGTGTCTGTAGAGGGGCTGGGAGTGTCCGTAGAGGGGCAGGGAGTGTCTGTAGAGGGTCAGGGAGTGTCTGTAGAGGGGCAGGGAGTGTCTGTAGAGGGGCAGGGAATGTCTGCAGAGGGGCAGGGAATGTCTGCAGAGGGGCAGGGAGTGTCTGTGGAGGGGCAGGGAGTGTCTGTAGAGGGGAAGAGAGTGTCTGTAGAGGGGCAGGGAGTGTCCAGATAGGGCCAGGGAGTGTCTGTAGAGGGTCAGGGAGTGTCTGTAGAGGGGCAGGGAGTGTCTATAGATGGTCAGGGAGTGTCTGTAGAGGGACAGAGAGTGTCCGTAGAGGGCCAGGGGTGTCTGTGGAGGGGCAGTGAGTGTCTGTAGAGGGTCAGGGAGTGTCTGTAGAGGGTCAGTGAGTGTCTGTAGAGGGTCAGTGAGTGTCTGTAGAGGGGCAGGGGGTGTCTGTGGAGGGGCAGGGAGTGCCTGTAGAGGGGCAGGGAGTGTCTGTAGAGGGTCAGTCAGTGTCTGTAGAGGTTCAGTGAGTGTCTGTAGCGAGTCAGGGAGTGTCTGTAGAGGGGCAGGCAGTGTCTGTAGAGGGGCAGGGAGTGTCTGTAGAGGGGCAGGGAGTGTCTGTAGAGGGGCAGGGAGTGTCAGGAGAGGGGCAGGCAGTGTCTGTAGAGGGCCAGGGAGTGTCAGGAGAGGGGCAGGGAGTGTCTGTAGAGGACAGGGAGTGTCAGGAGAGGGGCAGGGAGTGTCTGTAGAGGGGCAGGGAGTGTCCAGATAGGGGCAGGGAGTGTCTGTAGAGGGGCTGGGAGTGTCTGTAGAGGGGCATGGAGTGTCTGTAGAGGGTCAGTGAGTGTCTGTAGAGGGTCAGGGAGTGTCTGTAGAGGGGCATGGAGTGTCTGTAGAGGGGCAGGGAGTGTCTGTAGAGGGGCAGGGAGTGTCTGTAGAGGGGCAGGGAGTGTCTGTAGAGGGGCAGGGAGTGTCTGTAGAGGGTCAGGGAGTGTCTGTAGAGGGGCAGGGAGTGTCTGTAGAGGGTGAGTGAGTGTCTGTAGAGGGGCAGGGGGTGTCTGTGGAGGGGCAGGGAGTGTCTGTAGAGGGGCAGGGAGTGTCTGTAGAGGGGCAGGGAGTGTCTGTAGAGGGACAGGGAGTGTCTGTAGAGGGTCAGGGAGTGTCTGTAGAGGGGCAGGGAGTGTCTGTAGAGGGTCAGTGAGTGTCTGTAGAGGGGCAGGGGGTGTCTGTGGAGGGGCATGGAGTGTCCGTAGAGGGCCAGGGGTGTCTGTGGAGGGGCAGTGAGTGTCTGTAGAGGGTCAGGGAGTGTCTGTAGAAGGTCAGTGAGTGTCTGTAGAGGGTCAGTGAGTGTCTGTAGATGGGCAGGGAGTGTCTGAAGAGGGGCAGGGAGTGTCTGTAGCGAGTCAGGGAGTGTCTGTAGAGGGGCAGGCAGTGTCTGTAGAGGGGCAGGGAGTGTCTGTAGAGGGGCAGGGAGTGTCTGTAGAGGGGCAGGGAGTGTCTGTAGAGGGGCAGGGAGTGTCAGGAGAGGGGCAGGCAGTGTCTGTAGAGGGCCAGGGAGTGTCAGGAGAGGGGCAGGGAGTGTCTGTAGAGGGCAGGGAGTGTCAGGAGAGGGGCAGGGAGTGTCTGTAGAGGGACAGGGAGCGTCAGGAGAGGGGCAGGGAGTGTCCAGATAGGGTCAGGGAGTGTCTGTAGAGGGTCAGGGAGTGTCTGTAGAGGGGCAGGGAGTGCCTGTGGAGGGCCAGGGAGTGTCTGTAGAGGGGCAGGGAGTGTCAGGAGAGGGGCAGGGAGTGTCCAGATAGGGTCAGGGAGTGTCTGTAGAGGGGCAGGGAGTGCCTGTGGAGGGGCAGGGAGTGTCTGTAGAGGGCCAGGGAGTGTCTGTATAGGGGCTGGGAGTGTTTGTAGAGGGGCAGGGAGTGTCTGTAGAAGAAAGGTAGTGTCTATAGAGGGTCAGTGAGTGTACTAACTGAAAGGCAGCACAATCTGTAAGTGGACTTTGCCTCGCTTTCTTGTGAAACTCTGTTTTAATCTGCACCAAACCTCTTTTTTTTTTTAAATTGCACAAACCTTTATTGGCAGCTTTGTTCACATAATACTCACCTCGGTCCACCGCGGGCTCTAGGCCTGATTGTTGTGGAGGGTGTTGGGCGGAATCAGTCCTCCCTTACTACGAGCTATTGGCTAAACAAGTAGAGGCGGAGCCCCGACGGTCACGTGACCTAGAGCCCCTCTTCTACTTTAAGCAGATGACAGGCAACCCGCGCAGCGGACGCGCGCACTAACTGAGAGGCAGCGCGATCTCTAAGTGGACTTTGCCTCGCTTTCTTGTGAAACTCTGTTTTAATCTGCACCAAACCTTTTTTTTAAAAACGGCACAAAACTTTATTGGCAGCTTTGTTCAAATAGTACTCGCCCCGGTCCACCGCGGGCTCTAGGCCTGATTGTTGTGGAGGGTGTTGGGCGGAATCAGTCCTCCCTTACTACGCGCTATTGGCTAAACAAGTAGAGGCGGAGGCCCGACGGTCACGTGACCTAGAGCCCATCCTCGACTTGAAGCAGATGACAGGCAACTCGTGCAGCGGACGCGCGCCAAAGTCAAGCCCGTCTGCGCCCGTCCGAGCCCAAACGGGACCAGGGGCCACGACCCCTGGCCAATCAGCCCCAGACAGAGCTGTGCTGTCATCAGAGCAGATTCTGGTGCTCCGTCCCACCACCTCAAAAGGATGTAAAATTCTTTCAGCCAAGCACACAGGTAACGAAACATGCTATAACTGCAACTTTTCCCTCTTAAACCTTCAGCCTTACCCCCTACTACTAATAGCCACACCGCGCAAACTCCTCACACAGCTCCCCTCCCTGAGAACTTTTCGTTCCTCAGTTTAAACTGTCGCTCATTCCCTAAACACAAACTAGACATGTTTAACCTCCTCTGGGATGAACAGCCAGATGCTCTTTTCCTTACCGAGACTTGGCTTCATGAGAGCGCCGGACCTGACATAGCTGCAGCTCTTCCATCTAACTATGCTCTCACTCGTAAGGACAGAGCACTGAAAACAGGAGGGGGCACAGCCATTATTTTTAAAAACCGTCTGCAATGCAGATTTGATCTTTTGGACATCCCTAACTGCGAAGCCGCCCTTTTTAAATTAGCACTTAACCCAAACTTTACGCTCTCTGGTTTGCTTGTCTACCGCCCTCCCGGGAACCCGACACCATGGGCCACCACCTTCCCCAGCTATATCACCCCTTTACACTTGAGCTCCAAAAACTTTTCTCTCATTGGTGACCTAAATTCACATCTAGAGGACCTTTCCAAAACAACATGTAGCAATTTCATTGCGGATTTGGCTGCCCTAAACATCAACGTACCTAACTCTGGTCCCACACACAAAGCAGGCCATCTGTTGGACCCAATTTTCTCTTGAAATTATATGCAATCCTGCAATCCCCATTTGCTGGTCGGACTACTTTCTTTCAAAATTTAGTCTCACTCTGCCAACCTCCGCCTCGCCTCCTTTTTCTCCTCCGAGGACCCCGAAAAGGAACTGGAAACAACTTGACCTAGTTGCATTAAATAACGCTTTATGTTCTGACGTCCCTTCTGCTGATCAACAAGCTGACGTTCTTGCTAAGAAGTCTCAGAACTGGCTTTCCAATGCCATAGATCAGTGTCTACCTCTCTCTCATAAAAAACTTAGGGGCATATTACCAACAACTAGCGATAATTATCGCTATGTTGGCTTAGCGGCAATATTTTTATCGCCGAGCTGCGGCGATTTTTATCGCTTAGGAGCCTTGCTATTATCAAGGTTTATCTCCTAAGCGATAAAAATCGCCCGAAATGCATGAATATCGCTGAAAAGTCAGCGATATTCATGCATTACCGAGCTAATGCTCATAGCCATGTTATCCACCTACAATTGGATAACATGGCTAAGAACTGCTCTGGGCAGGCGTTAGCTTTTGGAGATAATCGCGCTTAGCAGTAATAGGAGATAGCCATGTTAGCGACTGTTTCCAGTCGCTAACATCTTGGCACGCCCACTTTGCATGTCATTAGTGATACATTTCACTGACATGCAAAGCGGGGCCCAAGATGGTCGCTATCTCCTACTAGCGGTTGCTAACTGGTGTTAGCGACAGCTAGGTAATAGGGAGATAATTTTATCTCCGCTTTCTTGGCTTTTAAAGCCAAAAAAGCGGAGATAAACCCCCTTGATAATATGCCCCTTAATAACCATCGTCCTCCAGCACCATGGTACAATGACTCCCTTAAAGCAGAAAAATCCAAATGCAAAGCTTTAGAGCGAAAATGGCGAAAAAACGATGCACCCGAATTGAAACTCATCTATATCAAGGCAAGAAATAATGACCACAATTTATGTAACACGGCTAAGGCCACCTTTATTTCTAAAACCATTACAGAAGCCGCCAATCGCTCAAAAACTCTTTTTGGATTGGTGAAAGAATTGGCAGGTTCTAAAACAGTCGCAAACCCTCTGCCATTAAATGATCAACAGTGTGACAATCTTGCTCAATTCTTCACAGAAAAATTTGAAGAAATTCCCCTGGAAATGGCTAATTCTAACTTAAGCAGACCTCCACAGGCCCAAATTACAACCTTGACTTTGATCTCTCCCTCACCAGAGACCACTACTCCCTCACACTATGAGGTCACCTTAAAGTCCCCTGCTCCTACAGCTCACTTAGACCGTTGGCCACTCCTAAATATTGACGGACTCAAAATGATCTTAGACAAAGTAAAATCTGGCGCGCCCAAAGACCCCCTCCCTATCACCATCATGAAACAACTAGATACCCACCATTTGCAGGTGATTCTTAATTCTCTGAATGCTTCACTGCTAGAATCCACGGTACCTGCACACTGGAAACATGCAATGGTGACCCCCCCTCCTGAAAAAACCAACGGCTGATCCTGAAGTTCTTGCTATCTACAGACCCATTTCTCTCCTGCCAACCTTCTCCAAAATACTTGAAAGACACGTCCATTCTCTTCTTTCACAGTTCACCGAAACTAACAACTCTCTCCACCCTTCTCAAGCAGGTTTCGTGCTGGTTTCTCCACAGAGACAACACTTTTAGGAGTCACCGAGAGGCTACGTCAATATCTCGACGCAGGACAGACAGTCGCACTTATTTTGCTGGACCTCAGTGCGGCTTTTGATACCATCTCCCATAAACAGCTAATTTATACTCTAAAATCCTCCGGCTCCGCTCTGGACTGGATTATCTCCTTTTTGGACAATCGTACATTTCAAATCTTTTTGGCCACAGCTTGCTGCAAAATTCATGCCTCACCTCATGGGGTGCCCCAGGGCTCGATCCTTAGCCCACTGCTATTCAACCTGTACGTCAGACCTTTGGCTGATATCGCGGCCCAGGCCGGTCTAACTCTCTTCACCTATGCTGCTGATTCCCAGATTATTTTCTCCCTCTCTAATTCCAACCCCCTGGCACCCTCCTGTCTTAAACAAGGTCTTAGTAGCATTTCCAATTGGATGACCCAAAATCCCCTGAAGCTGAATGGAGAGAGGACTGAGGTTCTCATTCTGGGCAAGAAGAAAGACCTCTGGAGCCCCTCTCACTGGCCGGTTGAGATGGGTGATCTTCCCAAGCCATCTAGCCATGTGCGGAACCTGGGCGTCATTATTGACGCCTCCTTGTCCTTGCACCAGCAAACAGTTAAAGTGACAGCGTTATGCTTCATCATCTTAAAATGGCTTAGGAAAATCCTATGGATGCTTCCTGTCACCACTCAAAAAACCGTGGTCCATGCACTTATTACATCACGGCTCGATTACGGCAACATTCTTTATCTTGGCTCAAACAAGGCCGTGACCCGCAGACTTCAGCTTGTCCGGAGTTCTGCAGATAGACTCCTCTGCAGAATTCAAGGGCTTCCCCTATTTCTGGACACTTACGTGACCGACATTGGCTCAGGGTGGAGAACCGTATCCAGTTCAAAGCCCTGAGCTGTATGTTCAAAATCAAGGCAGGCACTGACCCTCAGTACCTTCAAGCTCTTGTCCGCCCGCATGTGCCCTCACGTCACCTACGGTCTGAAACCATGGGCAACTTTGTTGTGCCCAGGGTCAAGCTCTCCAGAATGGAGGGAGATCTTTTTCCTACCTCGGTCCATCCCTCTGGAATACTCTGCCCCCTAGCATCCGCAAAGAAACTGACTACACCCACTTTCACAGAGCTCTTAAGACCTGGCTATTTCATCAGTAAATCCATCCGACTGCCTTGCGATTTCTGCTCCCTGTCCGTCATGGCGCCGGGAAACCCTTTTTGGGTAGCTGTAGCGCCTTACAAATCCAATAAATAAATAAAATAATAAAGATGTAGAGGGGCAGGGAGTGTCTGTAGAGGGGCGGGGAGTGTCTGAAGAGGGGCAGGGAGTGTCTGTAGAGGGGCAGTGAGTGTCCGTAGAGGGGCAGGGAGTGTCTGTAGAGGGGCAGAGAGTGTCTGTAGAGGGTCAGGGAGTGTCTGTAGAGGGGCAGTGAGTGTCTGTAGAGGGGCAGGGAGTGTCTGTAGAGGGGCAGAGAGTGTCCGTAGAGGGGCAGGGAGTGTCTGTAGAGGGGCGGGGAGTGTCTGTAGAGGGGCAGGGAGTGTGTAGAGGGTCAGTGAGTGTCTGTAGAGGGGCAGGAAGTGTCTCTAGAGGGGCAGGGAGTGTCTGAAGAGGGTCAGGGAGTGTCTGTAGAGGGGCAGGGAGTGTCTGTAGAGGGGGGGCAGCGAGTGTCTGTAGAGGGGCGGGGAGTGTCTGTAGAGGGGCGGGGAGTGTCTGTAGAGGGGCAGGGAGTGTCTGAAGAGGGTCAGGGAGTGTCTGTAGAGGGGCAGTGAGTGTCCGTAGAGGGGCAGGGAGTGTCTGTAGAGGGGCAGTGAGTGTCTGTAGAGGGTCAGGGAGTGTCTGTGGAGGGGCAGTGAGTGTCCGTAGAGGGGCAGCGAGTGTCTGTAGAGAGGCAGAGAGTGTCTGTAGAGGGGCAGGGAGTGTCTGTAGAGGGCCGGGGAGTGTCTGTAGAGGGGCGGGGAGTGTCTGTAGAGGGGTGGGGAGTGTCTGTAGAGGGTCAGGGAGTGTCTGTAGAGGGGCAGGGAGTGTCTGTATATGGGCAGGTGGTGTCTGTAGAGCGGCAGGGAGTGTCTGTAGAGGGGCGGGGAGTGTCTGTAGAGGGGCGGGGAGTGTCTGTAGAGGGTCAGTGAGTGTCTGTAGAGGGGCAGTGAGTGTCTGTAGAGGGGCAGTGAGTGTCTGAAGAGGGGCAGGGAGTGTCTGTAGAGGGTCAGTGAGTGTCTGAAGAGGGGCAGGGGGTGTCTGTGGAGGGGCAGGGAGTGTCTCTAGAGGGTCAGGGAGTGTCCGTAGAGGGTCAGGGAGTGTCTGTAGAGGGCCAGGGAGTGTCTGTAGAGGGGCAGGGAGTGTCTGTGGAGGGGCAGGGAGTGTCTGTAGAGGGGCAGGGAGTGTCTGTAGAGGGCCAGGGAGTGTCTGTAGAGGGCCAGGGAGTGTCTGTAGAGGGGCAGTGAGTGTCTGTAGAGGGGCAGTGAGTGTCTGTAGAGGGGCAGTGAGTGTCTGTAGAGGGGCAGTGAGTGTCTGAAGAGGGGCAGGGAGTGTCTGTAGAGGGTCAGGGAGTGTCTGTAGAGGGGCAGGGAGTGTCTGTGGAGGGGCAGGGAGTGTCTCTAGAGGGTCAGGGAGTGTCTGTAGAGGGGCAGTGAGTGTCTGTAGAGGGGCAGTGAGTGTCTGTAGAGGGGCAGTGAGTGTCTGTAGAGGGTCAGTGAGTGTCTGAAGAGGGGCAGGGAGTGTCTGTAGAGGGTCAGTGAGTGTCTGTAGAGGGGCAGGGGGTGTCTGTGGAGGGGCAGGGAGTGTCTCTAGAGGGTCAGGGAGTGTCCGTAGAGGGGCAGGGGGTGTCTGTAGAAGGTCAGAGAGTGTCTGAAGAGGGGCAGTGAGTGTCCAGATAGGGTCAGTGAGTGTCTGTAGAGGGGCAGGGAGTGTCCGTAGAGGGGCAGGGGGTGTCTGTAGAGGGTCAGTGAGTGTCTGTAGAGGGGCAGGGAGTGTCTGTAGAGGGTCAGGGAGTGTCTGTAGAGGGTCAGGGAGTGTCTGTAGAGGGTCAGGGAGTGTCTGTAGAGGGGCAGGGAGTGTCTGTAGAGGGTCAGGGAGTGTCTGTAGAGGGTCAGGGAGTGTCTGTAGAGGGGCAGAGAGTGTCTGTAGAGGGGCAGGGAGTGTCTGTAGAGGGTCAGTGAGTGTCTTTAGAGGGTCAGTGAGTGTCTGTAGAGGGGCAGGGAGTGTCTGTAGAGGGGCAGGGAGTGTCTGTAGAGGGGCAGGGAGTGTCTGTAGAGGGGCAGTAAGTGTCTGTAGAGGGTCAGTGAGTGTCTGTAGAGGGGCAGGGAGTGTCTGTCGAGGGGCAGGGAGTGTCTGTAGAGGGGCAGTGAGTGTCTGTAGAGTGTCAGGGAGTGTCTGTAGAGGGTCAGGCAGTGTCTGTAGAGGGTCAGTGAGTGTCTGTAGAGGGTCAGCGAGTGTCTGAAGAGGGGCAGGGAGTGTCTGTAGAGGGTCAGTGAGTGTCTGTAGAGGGTCAGTGAGTGTCTGTAGAGGGTCAGTGAGTGTCTGTAGAGGGGCAGGGAGTGTCTGTAGAGGGGCACCGAGTGTCTGTAGAGGAGCACCGGGTGTCTGTAGAGGGGCACCGAGTGTCTGTAGAGGGTCAGTGAGTGTCTGTAGAGACCCTCCGGGTAAGTAGAGCGCTCTATAAATGCCTATGATTGATTGATTGATCTGTAGAGGGCCAAGGAGTGTCCGTAGAGGGGCAGGGAGTGTCTGTAGAGGGGCAGGGAGTGTCTGAAGAGGGTCAGGGAGTGTCTGTAGAGGGGCAGGGAGTGTCTGTAGAGGGGCTGGGAGTGTCTGTAGAGGGACAGAGAGTGTCTGTAGAGGGTCAGGGAGTGTCTGTAGAGGGGCAGGGAGTGTCTGTAGAGGGGCAGGGAGTGTCTGTAGAGGGTCAGTGAGTGTCTGAGAGGGGCAGGGAGTGTCTTTAGAGGGTCAGTGAGTGTCTGTAGAGGGTCAGTGAGTGTCTGAAGAGGGGCAGGGAGTGTCTGTAGAGGGTCAGTGAGTGTCTGTAGAGGGTCAGTGAGTGTCTGTAGAGGGGCAGGGAGTGTCTGTAGAGGGGCAGGGAGTGTCTATAGAGGGTCAGGGAGTGTCTGTAGAGGGCCAGGGAGTGTCTGTAGAGGGCCAGGGAGTGTCTGTAGAGGGTCAGTGAGTGTCTGTAGAGGGGCAGGGAGTGTCTGTAGAGGGACAGTGAGTGTCTGTAGAGGGTCAGGGAGTGTCTGTAGAGGGGCAGGGAGTGTCTGTAGAGGGTCAGTGAGTGTCTGTAGAGGGTCAGTGAGTGTCTGAAGAGGGGTAGGGAGTGTCTGTAGAGGGTCAGTGAGTGTCTGTAGAGGGGCAGTGAGTGTCTGTAGAGGGGCAGGGAGTGTCTGTAGAGGGGCAGGGAGTGTCTATAGAGGGTCAGGGAGTGTCTGTAGAGGGCCAGGGAGTGTCTGTAGAGGGCCAGGGAGTGTCTGTAGAGGGGCAGGGAGTGTCTGTGGAGGGGCAGGGAGTGTCTGTAGAGGGGCAGGGAGTGTCTGTAGAGGGTCAGTGAGTGTCTGTAGAGGGTCAGTGAGTGTCTGTAGAGGGGCAGGGAGTGTCTGTAGAGGGGCAGGGAGTGTCTATAGAGGGTCAGGGAGTGTCTGTAGAGGGCCAGGGAGTGTCTGTAGAGGGCCAGGGAGTGTCTGTAGAGGGCCAGGGAGTGTCTGTGGAGGGGCAGGGAGTGTCTGTAGAGGGGCAGGGAGTGTCTGTAGAGGGCCAGGGAGTGTCTGTAGAGGGCCAGGGAGTGTCTGTAGAGGGGCAGGGAGTGTCTGTAGAGGGGCAGGGAGTGTCTGTAGAGGGTCAGTTAGTGTCTGTAGAGGGTCAGTGAGTGTCTGAAGAGGGGCAGGGAGTGTCTGTAGAGGGGCAGGGAGTGTCTGTAGAGGGGCAGGGAGTGTCTGTAGAGGGGCAGGGAGTGTCTGTGGAGGGGCAGGGAGTGTCTGTAGAGGGGCAGGGAGTGTCTGTAGAGCGTCAGTGAGTGTCTGTAGAGGGGCAGGGAGTGTCTGTAGAGGGGCAGTGAGTGTCCAGATAGGGTCAGTGAGTGTCTGTAGAGGGTCAGTGAGTGTCTGTAGAGGGTCAGTGAGTGTCTGAAGAGGGGCAGGGAGTGTCTGTAGAGGGTCAGTGAGTGTCTGTAGAGGGTCAGAGAGTGTCTGAAGAGGGTCAGTGAGTGTCTGTAGAGGGTCAGTGAGTGTCTGAAGAGGGGCAGGGAGTGTCTGTAGAGGGTCAGTGAGTGTCTGTAGAGGGTCAGTGAGTGTCCGTAGAGGGGCACCGAGTGTCTGTAGAGGGTCAGGGAGTGTCGGTAGAGGGGCAGTGAGTGTCTGTAGAGGGTCAGTGAGTGTCTGTAGAGGGGCAGTGAGTGTCTGTAGAGGGGCAGTGAGTGTCTGTAGAGGGGCAGTGAGTGTCTGAAGAGGGGCAGGGAGTGTCTGTAGAGGGTCAGTGAGTGTCTGTAGAGGGGCAGGGGGTGTCTGTGGAGGGGCAGGGAGTGTCTCTAGAGGGTCAGGGAGTGTCCGTAGAGGGGCAGGGGGTGTCTGTAGAAGGTCAGAGAGTGTCTGAAGAGGGGCAGTGAGTGTCCAGATAGGGTCAGTGAGTGTCTGTAGAGGGGCAGGGAGTGTCCGTAGAGGGGCAGGGGGTGTCTGTAGAGGGTCAGTGAGTGTCTGTAGAGGGGCAGGGAGTGTCTGTAGAGGGTCAGGGAGTGTCTGTAGAGGGTCAGGCAGTGTCTGTAGAGGGTCAGTGAGTGTCTGTAGAGGGTCAGTGAGTGTCTTTAGAGGGTCAGTGAGTGTCTGTAGAGGGGCAGGGAGTGTCTGTAGAGGGGCAGGGAGTGTCTGTAGAGGGGCAGGGAGTGTCTGTAGAGGGGCAGTGAGTGTCTGTAGAGGGTCAGTGAGTGTCTGTAGAGGGTCAGTGAGTGTCTGTAGAGGGGCAGGGAGTGTCTGTAGAGGGGCAGGGAGTGTATGTAGAGGGGCAGTGAGTGTCTGTAGAGTGTCAGGGAGTGTCTGTAGAGGGTCAGGCAGTGTCTGTAGAGGGTCAGTGAGTGTCTGTAGAGGGTCAGCGAGTGTCTGAAGAGGGGCAGGGAGTGTCTTTAGAGGGTCAGTGAGTGTCTGTAGAGGGTCAGTGAGTGTCTGTAGAGGGTCAGTGAGTGTCTGTAGAGGGGCAGGGAGTGTCTGTAGAGGGGCACCGAGTGTCTGTAGAGGAGCACCGAGTGTCTGTAGAGGGGCACCGAGTGTCTGTAGAGGGTCAGTGAGTGTCTGTAGAGGGTCAGTGAGTGTCTGAAGAGGGGCAGGGAGTGTCTGTAGAGGGTCAGTGAGTGTCTGTAGAGGGTCAGTGAGTGTCTGTAGAGGGGCAGGGAGTGTCTGTAGAGGGGCAGGGAGTGTCTATAGAGGGTCAGGGAGTGTCTGTAGAGGGCCAGGGAGTGTCTGTAGAGGGCCAGGGAGTGTCTGTAGAGGGGCAGGGAGTGTCTGTGGAGGGGCAGGGAGTGTCTGTAGAGGGGCAGGGAGTGTCTGTAGAGGGTCAGTGAGTGTCTGTAGAGGGGCAGGGAGTGTCTGTAGAGGGACAGTGAGTGTCTGTAGAGGGTCAGGGAGTGTCTGTAGAGGGGCAGGGAGTGTCTGTAGAGGGTCAGTGAGTGTCTGTAGAGGGTCAGTGAGTGTCTGAAGAGGGGTAGGGAGTGTCTGTAGAGGGTCAGTGAGTGTCTGTAGAGGGTCAGTGAGTGTCTGTAGAGGGGCAGGGAGTGTCTGTAGAGGGGCAGGGAGTGTCTGTAGAGGGGCAGGGAGTGTCTGTAGAGGGTCAGGGAGTGTCTGTAGAGGGCCAGGGAGTGTCTGTAGAGGGCCAGGGAGTGTCTGTAGAGGGGCAGGGAGTGTCTGTAGAGGGGCAGGGAGTGTCTGTAGAGGGGCAGGGAGTGTCTGTAGAGGGGCAGGGAGTGTATGAAGAGGGACAGGGAGTGACTGTAGAGGGGCAGGGAGTGTCTGTAGAGGGGCAGGGAGTGTCTGTTGATGGGCTGGGAGTGTCTGTAGAGGGGCAGTGAGTGTCTGTAGAGGGGCAGGGAGTGTCCAGATAGGGACAGAGAGTGTCTGCAGAGGGGCAGGGAGTGTCTGTAGAGGGTCAGGGAGTGTCTGTAGAGGGTCAGGGGGTGTATGTAGAGGGTCAGGGAGTGTCTGTAGAGGGTCAGGGGGTGTCTGAAGAGGGGCAGGAAGTGTCTGTAGAGGGTCATGGAGTGTCTGTAGAGGGGCTGGGAATGTCTGCAGAGGGGCAGGGGGTGTCCAGAGAAGGGCAAGAAGCATCAGAAGGCATGGAGTGTCAGGATAGAGGGAGGGGATGTCACTAGGGGGGGCAGGGAGCCATTACAGGGCTGTCTCATAGGACTCTTGGCTGCTTCACTCCACATCTATCCGTGTAAAGTCCTTTCACTTCCAGGGACCTCCCTTACCCCACACACCCGGCATTATGACCCACATTGCACTCCAAACTACACCCGCAGAGCCCCGCTGACGCTGCTGCAGGAAGTGAACCTGCCCTTAAAACAGTGTCACCGGGTCTGGCTCCTCTTGACATGGGTAAAACCGTGCCCACGTGCCTCAGATCTAATAAGGGTCTTCTGCTTGTATCTGCTCCTCATCGGGGGTCTTTGCTCGTATGACACAATCACTCCAGCACTCAAGAGACGTCCACTGGGTCCTGCTCCCCTCACGCATCACCATTGAGACCCGGTGCCACCCTTACAGAGCTGTCAATACCAGCAGCGACTCACCACACCTGGCTGCAAAGGTAAACACCTCCAGAGGAACACACACAACATGTAACCGTAGCATCGCCAGGCCGGCAGTGAGGGCAAGAAGGAAGAGATCCAACCTTCTCCAGAACCTCCCTCAGAGTATCAAATCCAGCAGAACCCACCCTTTCTCCACTTCCCGTGCCAGGGGGTCCATCTTTGGCTCTTGCTTATCTTTAGGAAGTGGGTCAGAGCCGTTAAATCGTACTCCAGGGGTGGGATGGTGATCCAAACTCCGATGGTACAGCACACTAAATGACACCCAATAACTTCAATGTCCATTAAGTGATTCATCTTTGAAAAACTAGCTTTATTAGACAAATAAATCAATTTGACTTATAATAAACAAAGCTAAGTGCAAACAGCGCTTTACAAAGACTTTATACATTATAATCCAAAGCTGAGCAGCACTAAGACTATTTTATTAATACCAGGCGACCGCCTAGTCTGATCAATCACTCAGGCTTTGTAAAGTGCTGCTACTCACCTGCAGGGGTCTCAAGGCGCTGTGGGGGCACAGAGGATCAGACCAAGCGCTGAATTCATCTGAAGAGCCAGCTCTTGAGGTTGATGTGCGACGGGTGGTGTCCAACGGGGTCATCTGAAGCTCCGCCTCCAGGTGCCCTCGGAAGAGCGTGACGCAGGGATCCCCACCCAGGACACTCCAGCTGCACTCCATGCACACAAAAGGTCAGATTAGCACCAGTTATGCTACAACCAGTGCGACGGGTGGTCCCACGGGGTCATCTAAAGCTCCGCCAATAGGCGCCCTCGGACGAGCGTGACCTACGGATCCCCACTTAGGACACTCCACCTGCACTCCATGCACACAAAAGGTCAGATTAGCACCAGTTGTTACAACCAGTGAGCAGTAGCACCACGTCAAGGTTCTGACCATTGCTACTGGCCATTCACACCATTCATACGGGGGCCTACAACACCCCCTCCCCCTGGGAACCTTTTATTTTTGGGACACCATGCCCCCACCCTCCACCCCATAAAGACCCTCATTCACACCATTCATAACCCAAGGACTCAGGCGTACGCTGGGAAGCCCCCTAGGGACCCCCAACGTATCGCGGCAGATCCAGGACACAAGCTGGGGCCCTGAGAGGGTGCGACAATGCAGCGGGGGCCAAGGTGAGCCCCTACCTGGCCCCTCCCAGGGTGGAGGAGAATCGGCGGGGGGCCGGAGGGCGTACCCGCACTCAAACCCTGCACACACCGAAGCTCCCCCGCAGCCTGTTCCCTCACTGCCCACCACTGGATAGAATATATTTAAATAAATTTGTAACGTGCAAAATACTCACCCTCACATGTCTCGATAGGTGGAGACATGTGGTGCAGCGGCCAGGGCAGCTGACTTCGGAGCACAGGGTTCACGGTTCGAACCCCGGCCCCGGCGGCAGCTCAGCTCAGCATCATGTGACTCTGAGCGATAGCTCACTTAATTTCCACGATGGCCCCAGCGCCTTGAGACCCGTAATCGTGAGTAGTTCACGCTTTACAAATAAAGATTTGGATTTAGAAATAAATCTGTATGTGTAGAGCGCAAACTACTCACCATTACAGGTCTCAAGGCGCTGGGGCAGTCGTGGAAATTAAGTGAGCTATTGCCCAGAGTCACATGGTGCTGAGCTGAGCTGCTGCAAGAGCCGGGGATCGAACCCTGAACCTTGTCCTACAGAGTCAGCTGCCCTGGCCGCTGCACCACACCTCTCACTGCCCCCTCTGGTTATATAGGCTTGCAGGAGTGACATCACAGAGGAAGGGGGGGCAGGATATGCAAGCAAGGGGGAGTGACATCACAGACGAAGGGGGGGACAGGATTTGCAGGCTGGGGGAGTGACATTGATGCAGCAAAGGTCCATAACAACCTTCAAACTCATCCCACCTAACTCAGGAGCAACTTATTCCCACTCATCGGTGGGGCCCAGAGCGCTGCGAGTCACACATTCACACATTCACACAGCCCCTGAATCAGTGAAAAAGAAGGCGAGCTGCTGGATAGCGGGGTACCTCATTCACCTAAATTCTATATTCTATACATTTCAGAAATCACTCAACTGTCATAAGGAAAACAAAACACCAAGGTACTCCGCTATTTGGTTGATGGACCAACTAGTAGAAGTCAGTTGATGGCGATTAAGACCAGCTCAATCACAGTGTTCCTGTAAATTTTTTAGCATTTAATTTTGTCATGACTTTTATTCTAATAAAAATAGACTTGAGTTTATATTTTCAATAGTTTATCTACTTTTCATTTAGGAAGCAAATTAACATATTCTTTAGACAATCACAATTCTAAGCATTAATTTAGTACATTTAAGAAGTAAAAATTAGAAAAGCATATTACCAGTCTGTCATAGGTAGATGACAGAACCGCATTGAACAGGTTCCCAAGCTGACTGTCTTTCTAATCTCCAGAATATCTCCCTTCCGACATAAAATCTCCGCGATCAATCATTTTCTTCGCCCCATCAAAGTTAAAGTCCAACATTTTTCCAAGTCTCTTGCACCATAAAAATCGTTCAAACCGACAGCGTGTCGCGGTGCAAAATAAAATCCATGGAACCAACCCTTACCCGCCTTCGCAGAAGCTCTTTATAACCTTTTTACTAACTATCTAACTCAAATTTGAAACGTTTAGGGTCCGTATTCCTTTCTCATTGGTTCATTAGAGGGGGGGTGATGATCACCTCATGTCCTCCTTGTTCAAACCCGTTTTAAATGTTGCCGTGTCACTCCCAAGGCTTTCTCATGATTTATTCACACTTTGTACTTGTCGTTCACTCCTGGTATCTTTTGTACATAATAAAGTTTCATCGGCTTCCTTTCCCAGGCTTTTAAATGCAGGCATCCTGTGGCACGTCTCCCGTTCATAGGCCAAGCTGGCCTCGACATCTCTCGCTCCGAGCAGAGGCCGTTCACTCACACTTCTCATGTGCACTGCGCATGCGTGGGGGCCATCTTTCATTGTTTCACTTAAACAGCCATTTTCAGACGAGGCCGCGCAGGCCTCAATGGGAACAAATGCGAAAATAAACACGACGGAAATTAGATTTTAGAATTTTAACCCTTCTATTTACCTCCCACTATTCTAATGTTCCCGGTTACATGTTACCTTGCAAAAGCAGACACATAAGCATACTTTTACTCACCATCTGCATTCTTTATTGCCACAAAAGACTTCTAACATAAGCACAAATCCACACGCTTATTCAGTTAAATCTACAATACTACAGCTCTATATTAGTATGACTTGTTTGTTTTTATTAGTATATTTATTTCTGCAAAACAGCAATTAGTTTTCCCACGTGTTGTGTCGACTTTACCTGCATTTTGTTGATTAGTTTACATGCTTCACTCTATTAGTATTAGTATGGGTATGGGAGACTAACTTTACAAGGGGTACACAAAAATGTTTGTCTCTCTTCTGCTCCATCAACATCACAGACGAAGGGGGGGACAGGATATGCAGGCCAGGGGGAGTGACATCACAGAGGAAGGGTGGGGGGACAGGATGTACAGTGGTGGGGGAGGGGAGTCGCATCACAGAGGAGGAGGGGACATCACAGACGAAGGGGGGACAGGATATGCAGGCCTGGGGGAGGGGAGTGACATCACAGAGTAAGGGGGTAGGATATACAGGGCTGGGGGAGTGACATCACAGAGGAAGGGGGTAGGATATACAGGGTTGGAGGAGTGACATCTCAAACGAAGGGGGGTACATGATATGCAGGCCTGGGGAAGTGACATCACAGCGGAAGGAGGACAGGATATGCAGGCCAGGGGGAGTGACATCACAGAGGAAGGGTGGGGGGGACAGGATATGCAGGCCTGGGGAAGTGACATCACAGAGGAGGAGGAGGACAGGATATGCAGGCCAGGGGGAGTGACATCACAGCGGAAGGAGGGGGGGGCAGGATGTACAGGGCTGGAGGCCTTTCTTGGCTGCGTCCTTGGGTCTGGGGCCCTCAGTCCGGCCTGCTGTGTCTGAGTTGTTCTCGTCATCACCAAAAGTAAAAGACAAAACAATGACCGTTGATGTAAAACAGGAGAGAGACAGAGACCCATCTGTGGCAGAATTTCAGAATGTGAAACCAGATAACCTGGAACCAATACCAGCTCCTCTGCTTGTCCAAATTGTGTGATCCTAGGCAAACATTATACTTCACTGGGCCTCCTCTTTCTTTAGTAACACGCGAGGGCGCTTTTAAATACTTGCGTTCAGGTTGTGCGTTGTTCAAGTACTTCTGATGCTCAATGTAAGAGGCTACATTAGTGATCTTCAGACTTGGCTACATGGAGCCCCCTTGAGCAAAATGTTTTGGAGCCAGGCCCCCCTCAAACCTCTGAAGAGGTAGATTGAGAAAAGGGTGAATGGGTGGATTTATAGTTTGTGAAACGTTTCAAACACGGGTAAAGGTGTTGGGGGGGCAGCATCCATGCTTGTCCAGACCCAGGCCTGTGCAGGTCACTCTGCCGCAGCTTGTTTGCCGCTGGGAGGGTGGGTTTCTTACTTTACAACACTTATTTATTTGAGTTTTATATAGCGCTGGCTAGACCCGGAGGTATCAGACCGCTTTACATAAGGATCCACAAAATTACATCAGTTACGAGAAAACATTTCAAGAGCGACGGGAGATGGAATAAATGGAGCTTAGAAGGGTAAGGGGTGGGGTAAAGACGTACGATGGAAGAAAGATGGAGATAGGATGGATGGAGAGACGAAGGAGAGTCTGCCCAAAGTCCGGCTGAGTAGGTGACGGCTGAGGGGGAAGTCCACAGCCCATCTCCTCTACAGCTATCAGGTAGCTCCACCGGACGTCAGTCAAGCGGCCAGCTCTCAATGAGAAAACAATTAGAGAGCAAAGAGGAGGGATAAATGGAGCGTAAAGGAGAAATTGGGTGGAGTGAAGGGGTAGGAGGGTGAGTACGACGGAGAGACAAAGTAAGGTTTGCCCAATGTCTGGCTGGGTAGGTGACGGCCGAGGGGGAAGTCCACAGCCCATCTCTTCTATAGCTATCAAGTAGCTCCACTGGGCATTGGCCAAAAAGCTAGGTCACCACGGTCAGAGGTAGGTTCACAGATTCGGTATCCTGAAGGGTAGGCCGGATGGGGGATGTGATTGAGGTCTGGTCGAAGTCCGTTTCTTTTCCAGAGGAGTAGCACGACATGGTGGGGAACCCAGTGGCAGCCATCTTGGGGTCAGGCAAGGGATTAGCAGGTAGTAATAGGGAGGGTTTAAAAACTTGCATTGCCAAAAGATCATGGTGGCCCACATGCCCCTCATTACTGACCTGGCCTTGGGGAGCATTCATAGAAAACAAATGTATGTAGCAACAGCTCAGTGAGTGAAACTTGAACAAGCTCGAAATATGTAAATTAGAAGGGAGCCATCGCTATTTTGAGATCGGCAATTATGGAGAGGCAACCTCCACACTGGCGTACACAGCCACAAGCAACCTCAGCTATTTAACAAAAAATCAGCATTGGGCTGGAGATCAAGCGACACTGGGCACTTTTAAGGCGTTCTCTGGCGGCGTTGAACAGGTGGGTGGGCGCGTTATTCACTCTGCGAGGCCCGAGCCGGTCTGGCTGCATTCACAAAGACAGTGAATTTCTTGTCGCAGTGATCTCCTATGTTAGTCTCAACAATCAAGCACAGCATTGCATGGAGCTCCCCCGCCCAAGGCAGCTTAGTAGGGCATCAGCACGGCGGAAAGGGAAACATTTCACAGGTATTAATGAGCAGTTCTATCCTCGATAAAGAGGGGAATGCAGTCTCCGCTCCCCCATTTCGCTGCTGCACTCACATCCATTATAGTATCGGTAACGGCTCCGCACTGGTCCCTTTCACGGTACTTCGCTACCCAGAACAGGCCGCCCTTCATCCACGCTTCCTCGGCTGCACCTCCATATGCCGTCAGAACCTTAAAGCGGTTAGGATGCCAACCCCCGCAGCCGCTTTCGTCACTCCTTACGGATGTCCGAAGCTCCGTGTTTCAATCTAAGATATGCCCCGGGGAGATAGGAGGCAACAGATAGAGCGCGCCAATACCGCACAATTACACAGAGACGGTGGGGGCCGCTCCTCCGTACTGTGCCAGGCTGCCCCAGGCCACCGCAGGGGGCCACCTAAGAGGGCGGCCACCCTTAGTGCCACAGGATGGCGCAGAGACAGTGGGGGCCCGCTCCTCCGTACTCAGTGCGTGCAAAGCCCCTTGTTCGTACCTCCGTCCTCCAGTATTAAAACTGTCCACTTGTCCACAGCCCCGAAGTCTTTCCCCGGCTGGTTTCCGGCTGCTCCATCTCTTGCAGAGTTTCCCTCATTAGTTCGGGTGGGCTGCTGAGGGACGGAGTTCGCAGCACTTGAGTGTATTTGACCAGCACTTGTCTGGCCCCGGCCAGTGAGTGTCGCATCTTGGTATCAAAGTCTGTCCGAAAACAAGGTCAAGCGGCGATTGCAACTAGTAGTATGGCTTTAAAATGAAACAGCAGTTTTCGAAGCCTTTCCATATCTAAAACAATCTTCGTCGTTTAAGAATTAGACCTCGCGGCTCTATTCATTTATGAATCCACAGATCAAGAAGAGGATATCGGAGAGAGGGGTTCGATGAAATTTTGTTTGCTGCAAAACGCACAGGGCTTCATATTGGGCCACATTTACAAAGAAGTAACGCGGCACACTGCTGCAAACCATTTGGCTGCACGCGCGGCGTTACTTCCGAAGCAAAGGGATGCTTTTACAACAATTTGACGTATCCCTGAGCTCTCCCCTGCGCTGGCACACAATCGGCTGCCATGTGCCAACGCTGACACCCTCGCACCATGGTGCAAGGATTCTTACATTTATTTATTTATTGAAGTTTTGCACATATTAGCTCAGAGCAGACATATTAGACAATCAGCATAATAATGACTTTTCATAGATTGTTACATGCAGTACAGCCATATCAAATCAACTGTAAAGTAATATTCAAGTACAATTGTTAGACCTGGCACCTTGGCGTGAGTCTCCCTTCCACTTTTTGCTGTTGTGCCTCAGATGTTTTGATGGTATCCGCTGCTCAGGGCACTGCGCCATGGCCAATCCATGCCGCAGTGCAAGTGCTCCCTACTGTATCTGTGATTGATGTCCATGATTGGTTCATTGGATTTACTGTCAGTCCCCAGTAAAGTGCACCAGGAGTGCCAGGGCTTGTAAATACCAACACTGCTAGTGGGCCTGCAGCGCTGGTTGCGCCATCCACAGAAGCAACCTTTTAAAATGTATCCAGGGTCTGCCATTGCAGAACCTGCGTGCAGTCTGGTACTGTCATGTTGGCTGGGCAAGTGCACACACTTGCCAGCCTCTAAACCTTCCCTTAACTTCATATTAGTCACCCCTATGGTAGGTCCAATTGATGAGTTCAGGCCTCAGCAAGGCCCAAAGGTCCCGAAAGGGTTCGCCCTTCTGTGTACAAAGTCCTTAGACTTACAAATGAAGTTGGCAAGGAAACTGGAAATACAAAAACATAGTTTAATAAACCTTTAAAGGTGGTGATACAACCTCCACAACACTTCTACAGTATTGTACAGAGTAGCACACTGAATACAAGCACATGGCCCCTTTTATACACAGTGAAAGGGGTTCAGCTTACAGCTTAGACAGAGGTTACAACTACGTAAGGACATTTCCAAATATATCAGTGGGTGGAGCTAACAGTATTTCTAGAACATGGGAGGGCTATGCTAATAAGGAACAACTGTTACTTCTGCTGAGCATGCGCTACACTCTCAAGAAGGACTAATAATAACTGTTGCTAGGTAGAATCCACAGTGTAACTGGCAGAGAGGTAGGACAATCAGAACATTGAGCACATGGCAATGTAGGGCATGAAAATGGTGGACTCGAAATACAAAATGAAATCCCTATACTAGATATTTGGACTGATGCATTATGGCTTCAGCTAATGCTTAATAATACCGCTGTTTTATTTACAACAGACGACCCTTTCAGCGTTAGCTGAAGCCATTCCATTTCATAGGGTAGTCATCAAACTCATCTTGAATGTCAATGCTTATAATGTTAGAAATCTCTTTAGTTAGACTCTTTTGATAAGCAGCTTCGGAAACAGCTTTCTTATTGGGTATACAAGAGGTAATGCAAAGAGAACATATCATAGGACCACATTGAATACACATACAGCAAGTAAAAAGAATTACTACTATTATACAAATGCCAGTGAGGATCTTCCAACCCCATGTAGTAAATAAGGTCCAAAACCAACTAGAGAAGGTCCATGTACCATTATCTACATGTATGTCAGCAGCTATTTTATGCTGTTTATTTATGGCATTATAAACAGAAGGCGAGTTGTCTGGGATGAAGACACAACAGCTACTTCCAATAAGTCTACAAGCTCCTCCTTTTTCTGCTAATATGACATCTAACACCATTCTGTTTTGCAGGGCAACAATTCTAGTAATTTGCAACTCTTCAGTTACGTTTCCTAGTGCTGCAGCAGTTTGGTTGGTCACTGCCTCTACAACTCTAGTTAATCTTCTTATCTTTCTACTGTTTAGGGCAGCTCCAACAAAAAAGAATAACCCTAGGTTAAAATCTACATATTGCTGCAAACTAGTGTCGGTCTGGTCCACATCATCGATAGATAAAGTACGTTTGTATCTATTCACAGTGGCATTATTCAACAATTTCAAGTCTTTATGATAAGTGGCAGGTGCTAAAAACACTGGTGGTAATAAAAACGATACATAGCATACTCCTGACCAGCCAGCTGGTAATCGATAATATCCTCTATTACCGCATACAAAATATGTATTATGGGATGCTAAAAATGTGCTATTATTCAGACCATCTATATTTAAGACTTTAATACAATCACTAACACCTACAGGGATGTACCCAACACTTTGTACGCATAAGTCCGCTTGTGCTTGTGCAACTAAGATCACAAATTTTTCACTTTCGACAGTGTCTCTAGTGTTCGTAAAAATGTAGGGAGTAGACTCATTGTCCGGTCGATATTCTTCCCACTCCCATATTGTTCCATTGGCTTGTGGATAGCCTTCTTTATTCTGGTGACATTCTTTGTTTAGTCTAAAAAGTAATCTTCCAACAGCAGGCTTTCTTGTGGCAAATAGAAGAGTATACCAGGCACGACAAGAACCATTATGAGAGAAAGGGAGAGGTATAAACGGTGTTCCCCCCTTCTTCTGGTGCGCTGGCATCATACCACATATCCAGCAATTTGTTTCATTTGTAGCAGTGTGGGTATGATGTAGCATCTGAATGAAGGTGTTATTTACAAAGGACAAGTGGTGTTTTGATTCCTGATAGGGGAGCGTATAAAAGAAATGCTCCTCTGGCACCGGTGTAGAAACCACATATAGATCACGGGCAGGAATTACATCCTCAACAAACCACGTGATAATGGCAACAACTGCCACACTAGCAATAAATCCGAAGGCGCAGATCACTTTCTTTCTCTCCATGTTGAACAAATGTCTCGCAAATCTTCCTGAAACTAAAAAAAAGGCTGTCAGAACTCTTCCCCCAAGGCGGCTGTGGTTTTCTTCACCAACGGGCCAAGACGGGTGTCACTACTCTAATGCAAGGCTGATCCCCCCCCCTTGCCTCATCGGCTCTCCGTTGCACCAACCAAGAGGCCGTTCTGACAGCAGTCTAAACAGCAGAAAACTTCTTCCTGGGTCGAAGGTTGTATTTTCTTACTCCAGAAGTCGTCGGGTCCGGGAAGAACTCCTCTTGCTCATCAGGTACCACAGCAGGGCCTTTCTCTGCAGTCAGGATTTCTCGATGGTCAGTCAACACGGCAGGCTCCACCAATCCGGGTTGCACTCTGCGACAATGAAGGGAGTGAATCCAGTTCTTCCGGTTGGTCACTCGGACGGCCGTTCTTGTTGCGAGCAGAACCTGCTCGGGACCGCACCATCGGGGCTCCAGGCCACTCGTCCTCTCGAACGCCTTGATGAGGACGAAGTCACCGGGTCGGAGACTATGACCCTCACCTGTGGACCGGTCAGGGAGTGCTTCTCGAACCTGTTGATGAATAGAAACCAAGTTATCAGTTAATTGTGCCAGATAGTCATTCATCAATACACAAGGTACATCATATACGGAACTTGGTTTGGGCACTCCCCAAATATTCATGGGACGACCAAACACCACTTCATACGGTGTAAGGCCGGTTCGGGAGTGTGGTACTGATCTTATTGACAACAATGCCAAAGGCAAAGCGTCGGGCCAAGTCAGAGAAGTGGAAGCCTGAATCTTTGCTAGTTTAAGCTTCAGTGTTCCATTGTAGCGTTCCACCAAGCCAGCCGACTGTGGATGGAACACTGCATGAAACTTCTGTTTTATCCCCAGACCTCTCAGAACGTACTTGATAACGTCTGCTATAAAATGAGGCCCGTTATCACTCCATAATAGTCTACAAACACCATACCTAGGGAAGAACTCCTTCAGTAGCACCTTTGCTGTAGTCATTGCAGTATTGTCCTTAGTAGGGTAGGCTTCAATCCATTTACTGAAAGCACACACCACCACCAAGACGTACTTTAGATTATTACAGCGTTCAAGTTGGATATAGTCCATTTGCAGGACTTCAAAAGGTGCAGTAGGTATTTCAAATCCTCCTGCTGGAGTCCGTGTTCCTTTCCCTGGGTTGTATTTAAGACAGATCATACAGGTCTGTACCACTCTCTTGGCCGTGCTAGCAATCTCTGGATGCTCCCAAACTTGCGCAAGCAATTTCACAATCGCTGAAGCTCCAACATGTGCTAGCCCATGTGCCATTTGAACCATAGGTTGGACAAAAGCTGTGGGCAACTTCCACCTATCCATTTGTTTGTTGCGCCAACAACCTTCATCATCCAGTTCTCCATTTTCAGACCATTGCTCTCGTTCTTTATCAGAAGCAACTCTCTGTATTTCCCTCACTTCTTTCCTAGCATCATGCCATCGTTCTGCTTGTGACTTCACAACATACATTGAAGTGGAGTCAGGTCTCATTGCAGTTTCTCGTGCTACTTGGTCAGCGAAAGCATTTCCTTGCCCTACTTTGTCAATAACTTTCTTATGTGCACTGCATTTCACTACAGCTATCTTCTTAGGAAATGTCAGGGCAGTCAAAAGATTGTGCACCAGTTCTCCATACATAATTTGTGTTCCGTGTGATGTCAGAAAACCTCTTTCCTTCCAGAGCAGGCCAAAGTCGTGCGCTACTCCGAAAGCATAGCGGCTATCTGTATAAATATTCACACACAACTCTGCACTAAGCTCACATGCTCGTGTCAATGCTATCAACTCCGCTGCCTGGGCTGATTTCTGTGGAATGCGTGCTGTTTCCACGATAGTATACAAAGTAGTGATGGCATATGCTGCCGAAGTCGTACCATCCGGTAGCTTCAGGCAGGAGCCATCCACCCATAATTCTCCATCTACATCTGAGAAAGGCGTATCCTGGAGATCGATACGACCCTTTGTCTGTTCCTCAGTCACAAAAATACAATCATGTGCTTCTTGTGCCTCAGGCTGAGTCGTCAGGAATGGTAACAATGTTGCTGGATTTAACGTAGCACATCTCCTCAATGTGATATGGGGAGCCAGCAACGTTAGTTCATATCCGGTCAGACGGGCACTTGTTAAATGCTGCGTCTTTGTTTGATTCAAAAGGGCGTCAACAGCATGGGGAACCAACACTAACAGCTTGTGAGATAACACTATTCCCTCACTCTGACGTATTGACACAGCTGTCGCTGCGACCGAACGAAAACACCCCGGCAATGCCCGAGCGACAGGATCGAGCAATGTCGAGAAATATGCACACGGACGCTGTCTGTCCCCGTGCATCTGTACTAACACAGATGACGCACATCCATCTCTCTCATGTACATATAATGTGAAAAGTTTCGTGTAATCAGGAGTGCCTAACACTGGTGCTGAACAAAGGGCCTGACGTAACTGTTGGAAAGCGTTTTCACATTCATCTGTCCAAGGAAGGGGAATTGGAGTGTCTTTTGTCAATAGCGCTAACAGTGGTTTGACTATATGTGAAAACCCCAGTATCCACTGCCTACAAAAGGACGTAAGACCCAAAAATGCTCGAACATCTTTCTGTGTAGAAGGTGTTGGTGTGTCCAGGATGGCTTGGATACGATCTGATGTAAGTGCACGCCCCTCCTTAGACAAAAGGTGGCCTAGGTAGGTCACCTTAGGTCTACAGAATTGCAATTTCTTCTTAGATACCTTATGATTGTGAGAAGCCAAAAAGGAAAGCAAAGACAACGTACAAGTCTCACATTGCTCAGGGGTGTCAGCAGCCAACAAAATATCGTCGACATATTGAATAAGCACTACCCCCTCAAGCAAGACAAAGGAATCCAACTGTCTTTTCAATGCCTGACTGTAGATACTAGGGCTCTGAGTATAGCCCTGTGGAATTCTACAAAATCTATACGATCGATTATTCGAAGTGAAGCCGAAAAGGTAACGGCTATCAGGGTGAATAGGGATCGAAAAGAAGGCGTTCTTCAGGTCGACAACCGAGAATGTTGTCGCTGTTGGTGGGACCAAGGTAAGGAGTGTCGTGATGTCAGAAACAACAGGGTATTGGGGCACCACTATCTTGTTCACCTCCCTCAAATCAATAATAAATCGATATACCCTAGTATCAGTGTCTTTCTTCAAGATTGGTAAAATAGGACTGTTGCAAACATTGTATGAGACTTCTTCCACCACCCCCACTCGAATGAGATCCTGCACAATCTGTATGAGCGCCTCCTCACCCTCCTGTGAAATCCTATATTGAGGCAGGCGTGGCAACACAGCTCCCTCCTTTACACTAATGCGAACCGGGGGAATGACCATCTGTCCCACATCAGTGTCTGAAGTAGCCCACAACGTGTGAGGTAAAGAGGCTAATGCAGCACTTTCAGCGACCATACACACTCTCTCTTTTGCAGGGTAATTGTCATTTAAAATCACGCGTACTCCTTCAGGGGAGCAGCGGATTGTGGCTCTAAAATGTTTCAGCATGTCTAGACCCACAATGTTGTCAGGCGTGTTTGAGGAAAGCAAGAATGGACATGGTGCTGTAAATTTGTCGACATGAAATGCAAGGGGTTGGGATAATGGGCTAAGAGAAACTGTCTACTGTTGTACAACAGCTTCCACCCGAGACATCTGCGGGATAATCTCCCGTATGGTCAGTTCCTGCGCCTCCGCAGGAATTGCACAGAGATTGATGACTTCAAACTGCAGTCCAAAGACCTGAAAAAGAAGCTGGAAGCCAGAATGTATCCAGACAAGATCATCGATCAGGCCTACAAACGGGCCAAGAACAACTGCCGAGAGAGTCTTCTGGAAGAAAGAACACCGAAAGAGGAGGACAAGAGACCTATCTGCGTCACTACTTACAACACCTGTTCCAACCAAGTGACCAAGATCATCAACAGGAATTGGAAGATTCTGAACAGTGGTGGGTTGCAAATACCAAAACCGATGTTCTCTCACAAAAAAGCACAGAGTATAAGGGACGTCGTAGTCCACACAAGACCCAAAACAAACAGCAATACTGTGCAAAAAAATCCTAACTTTGTACATGGTCACCATCCATGTGGAAGCTGCAAAGTTTGTTGTCTCACGAAGAAAAGCAACAATCTAACCTTCAGTGACGGGACCACCTGGGAGCAAAGGAGCTTTAGCAACTGCAATAGTACCAATGTAGTTTACCTAATCACATGCCCCTGCAGATTGGAGTATGTAGGAATGACGAGCAGGGCAGTGAAAATCCGGATAGGTGAGCACAAAAGTACCATAAAATGCAGAAAAACGAGCACGAAACTCACGAATCACTTCCTAGAGATGAACCACAAACCGGATGAAATATCCTGGACTGTGATAGAGCAAGTGAATAATGAGAGGTTCCTTCTGGAGAAAGAACAGAGATGGGTGTTCCGCATTCAATCCCACAAAAGGGGACTGAACGACGACATACCTTGGGGACAGCTGTGACCCCTCACTCTTTGGACGTCATCATTTGATCTTCATGTAATTGATATATAATTATACTACCCACGCCTTGTTCAACCTGCGAGTTAATTTTGACAACCCCTGGGTTGTACCAATTTAATTTAACTATGAGGATATGACACTGTACCCTGCTGAGGGAACCCCCTGCCGATTGACAGGTCTGACCCTTGAGCATATTTTCAACAAAGAATTCGTTTTCTTAGAATACGACTACATGACACTCTGACCCATGAGCATAATTATAATATCTCTTTTTTCGAGATTCACCACTACATTAGACTCTGCACACATTTTGTAGCATCCCCCGTTTCTCTCACGCTAGCCATAGAAAGCGTGGAAAGACTTCCGACTACAGTCCTCACATTGTGCCGAATAGCGGCGGCCATTTTAGGATTGAGCGTTCTAGCCTTTCTTTCCTGGGCGTTCACTTGAAGCACCAAGCATTACGGAAGTAAATGACAGAGTATATCTACCCGGCAGACGAGTGACCACACATCCTCGGAGCTGCACGGTAGGAACGATAGGCGAATTGCCATGCCGGTAACATAAGTAATAGACTCGGACCCCGAGTCTCTAATAAACGGGTCACAGGGCCACTTTTTCGTCATAATACGAACGAACCACATCTAACAATGGGGGCGGTATTATTTATTTATTTTTCCAGTAGACCGAGCAAACTTCCTCCGCCTGCAAGCTCATGGGGCATTGAAAAACTAACGGAAAAGTATGTATAAAACGAATGCACTGACTACCTCCTTTACCAAGACACTTCTAGAATATCGATCTTGACAAAATACGATGTATAGGTCTTTCTGTCCTACCTTTGTGATTGGATGTATGAATGTGTTGAGTCACGACTGGATGGGTGATGAGTTAATTACGAACCGCTTCCATTTGGATGGTTCTGGATGAAACGTCGGACATATAGTCCAGCTATAAAAGGTGTATACTGATTAATGCACAACAAACGTGGCAAAAGAAATGGCACTAAACAAAGCGAAATCTTACTGAATTAGCTAATGTTGCGAATGTAACCTCGAATTAATGATGTACATTTAATGATCAGAAGTGAAAATACGAATATGTTTGTGCTTTCTCTCCCCCCTTTTTCTCCTCTTCATTTACAGAGACCACTGGTCATTCTTTCTTTTTTTGGCACTGATTATTGGTGCCTTGCTTCACCTGGGCCAGCTCATGCCCCGAAGCACAAATATTCAGCCTATTTTTGCTGGTATAATTTTAGGACAGTAGGCTTACCTCTGTAGAACTGAGCTATTTACAGTAGGGATCACCAAAAGGTCCTGGTGAGTAGGCAGTTGGGGACTGCCTATGAAACATGTCGACTCGGTAGTCAGTAATTGCTCTACCTATATCCCCTTTTTAATATTTCCAGCTAGAGAAATCAATAAAATGTTTTTGTTCTACTAGCCAGGGAATTTTTAATTTTTGTAATTTTTGTGCATTCACCAGTTAGATCCCTACACTTCACTGACACCATTTCACCCACACATAGCCCTGTCATATCTATAGTGCTCCCGCGTAGTTCGTTTGGTACGCCCGCCCCGTTATAGGGACGGGAAGACCCCTATGATGAAGCATGACACTAACGGATTTTTTTAGTGTGTGAGGGGTATTTTAAACAAGCACACGTGCTCTCATCTTTCCACGGTGAAGAGAGAGCCTATCACTTCACAAGAACTATGAAAACTAAAAAATCATTAAATATTTTGCACCTCTACACATTGATAGAATCTCTATGTTTACACTAAGAGAAGGTGTTCCATCGAGCCCTACAGATGTGATCGTTAAGCCAGACAGGGGAGCCCTCGGAACCAATTGTTTAGACAAAGCGCTACGAGTAGCCCCTGTATCAACCAGAAACTGATCAGTAGAACCCAAAACATGTGCTGTAACATAAGGACCCCTCTGATCTACTGGTACTTCAACTGATTCCTCCCCCCATCCTACGCAATCCTATGCATATTGGGAATCATGACTTTCGGGGTGCACCTAGTCAGACATCTGATACTGATTTCGTCTATCAAAGGTATTAGACCCTTCTTGTTGTTGCTCCCTAGATTCGAATCTAGCCCTGTCATTTAGGTTACCTCGTGGTCCAGAAAACCCCCCACGATTTCTCCCAAAACCTCTACCCCGTCCCATAGCCCTGTGTTCTCGCGCTAAAGGACACTCATTGGCCCAGTGGCCTCGTTGCTTACAATATGCACATTGATCTTTAGCCAAGTCTGTGCGGTTATATGTAGAATCATAAAAACCCCGACCACCTCTATTATTTCCTCTCTGGGGTGGTCCATACACTTGTGCTAACATAACTTTTGTTTTCAAATCCTTAGATTTCTTATCTTCATTACTTTTTGCTTCTAGTTCCTGACGCTCGTAATACTGAGCCATTGTCAGGAGGGATGCCGGAGTCGAAGTCATCCAGGAGCTTTCACTCGCTTTCAACCGAGCTGCTACTCCCGGTAATAAATTCGAAACATATTTGTCTACAAACAGATGTCGACCCGTGTCATCCGTCAGAGACTGACCACTGAAATCGTGAAAAGTTTCTTCAAATCGCGTAAAGAAGTCAGAAACTGATTCATCTATCTTTTGCTTGCAAGATGCTAACATAGTCCAGTCAATCTTTTTAGGGGGAATAATCGTCTTTAATTTAATCAAAATAGCAGCAGGGAGGTCTAGAATGAGCTGGGGTGGTTTCTGCGCAGGTTTCCTAGCTCTGTCCTCCTCCTCAATGTCTTCCCATTTAGCTTTAAACGTCACTAAATCATCAATTTTCCGTACTGATCTCCACATGTCAGGGGTAATATAAGACCAAAGAATAAATCAATGTCAGCTAATGTCATAGTACAAGAATTCAAAGCCCCCTCAACTTCCTCATAAAAGGCAGCAGGATTTTTCCGTGGGTCAGGTAACGCTTTCTTTAAGGCCATAACATCCGCTCTATTCCAAGGAGTATATACCCAATTATATATAAAATACCCTCGGGCATCAGCTGAATCTTTATATGAACTAGTACCCGCTCCTTTAGGAGGAACATACAAAGGCGCTGCCTCTCGCATAGGTTTAACATGCACAATATCGACCTTATCTGAAGAAAAGATAGGTGATTGTTTCCCGTCGCCACTCAAACCCGTCTCTTTGTCGTCCACCGTCTTTTGTCGCTTTTCTTCTCGTAACCGAGACGCCTCATCCCGCAATACGAATAACCGTCGAACTGCATCAGCTGCCTGGGAAGGAGAAAAGAGACCTTTACGCAATTCTTTCTTATCTTGTATTATGTCATCAGGTTCAAGAACAGGAGAATATTTTCGAAAAGCCCCGACTACTTCATCAGAAAGGGTTTCAAGAAAATAAATTTTTTCCCTGTCCGGCCATTTTTCAAGAGACAACAATATTTCAGCAAGAGGAATTGTACCCTTAAGAATACGATAAGAAATTTGTCGGAGCTCCGCCATACGATCAGATGTTAGCTTAGACCGCGTGTCTACCTTATCTTTAAATGATCCAGAATCCTCATCTTCCCCTTTCGGAGCAGACGGGCCAGCATACGGAGGCGGAGAACGATCTAGTAATGAAAAATCATCATCAGCATTATTAAGGACAGGATAAAGAGGCCGACGAATGGGATATTGGCCAGATATCTGCAATCTACGTTACTTTTCCCGTTTTTCTTCCGCATCTTTTTGTTCACGTTGTCTCATTTCTTGCGCCTTCTCACGCACATTCTTCCTCTGCTCTTTCTCAATCAGCACATGTTCACGTTTCTCACGCTCACGTACTTCTTTCACCCACATTCGCACACTCTCAAACATATCTTGTCTTGCTCGGCGCTTACACAGGCACTGTTCCACATACTCAATTTTGCGCACATCAAACGAACCATACAAAGGCCATCTCAACTCAGGATCCTTCTTGGTATACTTCCTCCACAATGTGCTGTACATTATAGGGGAAAGACCAAACTTAATATACATGTCCCTATTCGGCGTCCCTTCTGGGGGAGCCGGCTGCGATTCTTCAAGACTTAACCGGTTTCCACAGCAGCACCACTTACGTAGTGCGCTAAAAGCAGGCATGCTAGAAATAGTGCGAAATACACAATATTATACAGAAAAATGGCACTTAATCGTTGCGCCGCTCACAACCATATGTTGGAGAAAAATCTCCACATTGCCTACCTATATGTGTTGCAACGCATATATACCCATACTCATAATCATAATATGATCGATCATCCAAACATCTCCATATCCATATCCATAAGCCACAGAAAGCGTATCCTAAAACTGCCTTGCTAATCACTGGCTACCATAAACACTCACAGTAATTACCATACATTGGTCCTTACCAAGCACGAGCGTCCAGATTCCACTTGCCAAGTTCCACAATTTGCTCAAACAGCTTATCCACAGCAAACCGACAGAAGAGGTCTCAGTCGAAGACCGGCGCCACCCAGATGGTCAGATCGGAAGGAAGGAAGAAATACCTCAGGATGCCAGGACTAAAGACGCCGCTGGCAGTGATCACTTCCCCGGCAGAGTTCCACTCCTTCGTCACGACCAGTCCTTCGAGCCTCCGAGTCGCCGATGAGCCCCACGTTGGGCGCCAATTGATGAGTTCAGGCCTCAGCAAGGCCCAAAGGTACCGAAAGGGTTCGCCCTTCTGTGTACAAAGTCCTTAGACTTACAAATGAAGTTGGCAAGGAAACTGGAAATACAAAAACATAGTTTAATAAACCTTTAAAGGTGGTGATACAACCTCCACAACACTTCTACAGTATTGTACAGAGTAGCACACTGAATACAAGCACATGGCCCCTTTTATACACAGTGGAAGGGGTTCAGCTTACAGCTTAGACAGAGGTTACAACTACGTAAGGACATTTCCAAATATATCAGTGGGTGGAGCTAACAGTATTTCTAGAACATGGGAGGGCTATGCTAATAAGGAACAACTGTTACTTCTGCTGAGCATGCGCTACACTCTCAAGAAGGACTAATAATAACTGTTGCTAGGTAGAATCCACAGTGTAACTGGCAGAGAGGTAGGACAATCAGAACATTGAGCACATGGCAATGTAGGGCATGAAAATGGTGGACTCGAAATACAAAATGAAATCCCTATACTAGATATTTGGACTGATGCATTATGGCTTCAGCTAATGCTTAATAATACCGCTGTTTTATTTACAACAGAAGGGCAGGGTGCATTGTAAGCATAAGGTAGGACATGCCCTGATGTGTGTGGCATGTCCTAATAGTGAATTACAGCCAATTTCGTTTTTCACTATTGTAAGGCTACCTGTTCTCATAGACCAGAATGGGCTGCTGGAATTATTACACCCTATAATCCCAGCAGGCTCAGGGAACATGGTAGGAAGTCAAGTTTAGTATGCCTGAACTCAGAATAATAAAATACTTCTTTTAGTAAAGTTTATTTTAATATTCTGTGTTTGCAAATGCTACTTTTAGAAAGTTAGCATTTGCTTGCCTAACCATTTCAGCCCGCCTCTACCGGGATGTGTATCTGCTGTCTGGGTTGTGTGAGTCACAGGGCTGGGGCTGACAGGTGGTGAATGCAAGGATTATACCTTGGTGGGAGGTGGGAGTGCCCCTGGACTCTGAATAGGGCTGTGCTCTGCCACCACAATGCTGGCTCCGCCCCCTGGGGAGCGACTGATGACTCTGCCCTGCACCTTGTGAAGAGAGAGGGGAGGACTGTCAACAGAGTACTCCTGGACTGTACTTGTCACCACAATGCTGGCTCCACCTCCTGCGGAGCGCCTGCTGCCCTGCCCCACACACTGAAAGCAGAAACCTGTTTTGGAAAAACAAAGTGCTCCAAAGCTGAAGAGAACTATGCAAAGGCCCTCCTGGCCCGAAAGAACAAAAGAAACTTGGTATAAAAGTAGGAGCCCTGCTCCTAACAAATCAGATATTGTTTGTGCCAAGAAGAAGCTCTGCCTGAAGAGAAGGACCTGGGAAAGCTGCATGGAGGACTACTGTCTCTAATCCTGAGAGACTGGCCTGTGGTGGGTGCCTTGCTGTAAGAAGGAGAGGAGAAAAGACTGAAATACTTTACTTTATTTCAACTTGTGCATTCTACTTGAAAAGATCTCCAAGGGCTTGCTGGTGAACTTGCCCCCTGAACTGCGCCCCAGAACCAGTGGGCGCTATCCCCCCCTGAAAGAAGAAATACCAGCTGTACTGCTTATCCCTGCAGCCCTGATCGCCAAGGAGCGAAGTGCGCTGTGAATCTGCACTACGCACACTGAGAACCTGTCCTTCCAAGCCCCGTGCTCTCTGGCCGCGCCGTAGCGCACACAGCAACGTTGGACCCTGCTTGGTTCTCTGAGAGCCCCTGATCAGTGCCCCGCTTGTACTGTCGTAAATCCCAGCTGGCCGCTCCCCCTTCAGGGTAGAAGCGTGGGCCGCGGGCTCATCGACCCCTTTTCAACGCAACGCCCACCCCGGAGGCCGAGCCACTGCTCGCATCGCCCCCGGGACGATACCGTGACGTCAGAGGATCGCCCCCGCAGCCGAACGCCTCGCACTCCCCTGCACGACTAAGGTACTGTTTGCTATTGAGGTGCGCCGCGCTCTGGACACGGAGTCCGTGAGGCGCGCACCCCTCGTTCCCTGTTGGCCCCCGCTCTGTGCGCTCCGAACTGCGAGACTCTTTGAAGCCGTCTCGCAGCTCAGTTCGAGTCGTACAGCCACCCGAACGCCTCGTACTCTCACCGCACCGAACGCGTGACACGCGAGACGGGTGAGAGTTAGCGAGGCCCTTTTGCCGGTGGTGCTACGGGACGCCTCTCAGCATTACGAGGCGTACTAACTCCCGCGAACAGAGTCGGCACACTGCAGGACTTGCCCAAGTCATTGTGGGGCCACTTTTAAGGATTGCCAAAACGAGTTAAACCAGGGACATTGCTTCCATGCCACAACTTGCTGATAAATAACGGTGGCATTTGACTAAGTGTACTTGACCCTTTTTTTCACGAGGAAGCCATATTTGAAAGTTACTGAAAGAATTTTAAAGTATTGTCCCTGCTACTTAAGAACTGTGGCCTATTTGAAACGTAACTGGAACCACCTGTAAATCACGCAAAGACTGCATTGAAGCCTGCTTAAGAATTTATATATATAGATATATTTTTCAGCTAGATTCATCAATGTCAAAATCTGCGATTTCTAAATTGCGAGAAAAAGCGAATCGCAATTTAGAAATCGCAGAATGGCATTCATGAAAAAATGCGATAAAATAAAGCGAATCGCAATCGGCCGCAATCGCCGATTGTGGGTCCCCGAAAATCGCAAAAAAATTGCAGAATCCGGCAATACCCCTGTTGAAATAGCGATTTCGCAATTACCGAAATCGCAAATTGCGATCTCGCTAATTGCGAGATCACAAAAACGGGAAGTCGCATTCTGAGCACAGTTATGACATCACAACCAGGAAGTAGGCAGGTTCCACCCTCATTCAGCATTGTGAGCCAGAAGTGGAAGCAGCATTGCCAGAGCTCCCCTCCAGAGTACCTACAGGTGAAATCCAGGTGACACCCCAGTGTACAACATGTCACAGGAAGCTGCTGGTGAAACTTCCACAGGGAGGAAAAGGAAAATCAAGTTTTCTGAACAGGAGTTAGAGCACCTGATAGAGGGAGTGTTCAAGGACCACAACCGGCTCTTTGGGAAGGACTCGAGAAGGGTACCTGAGGCTGATAAAAGGCAGATTTGGGTGCGCATCCGCACAAAATTGAATTCTGTGGCGGTCACCCAGCGCACTGTGGATGAAATTAAAAAACGATGGTACGACCTCAGAGGGCGGGCCAAGGAGAAGATAGCAGAGAGGCTGGGGGAGCGTGTGGCGACAGGAGGAGGGGAGTCCACTGTCCCGCCCAACACCCCACTTGAGGACCGAGTAGAGGACACCCTGAACCCGCAGGCATGTGGGGGTAATCCAGCTGGACTCCTCCCGACCCACCAAAGATACACAAGGTAAGTGACATGCGACTGCAACCCTGTCCCCTAACATTGGCCATGACCCCGGTTCATCCAATTACAAACCCCAGTCATGCTGCCAAAGCACACCACAAAAGCCCTATTGCATTGTGGGACATGTAGTCTGACCACAATTACCATCTAGCCCCATACAGCCAGACCTGTTCAGTTAGAGGCAATCCTGCAGCAAGTCAGGGAATGGCAGCCCTCATGCATGTAGGGAGCTCCAATGTGTAAGTGACATGTCACTAATCAACGTCCACTTTACATCACAGGTGGCGCTGAAGTACCCAGTACGGACAGCGATGCCCTGCAGATTGAAGATATCACAGAGGACACTGAGGGAGACGTACATCCATCCCCACAGCCAGGACAATCAGGGCAAGCTGCCGCACCAGCGGTCATAACACCACCTGCCCCTGTGGACAGTGCCACCTCTGCGCAAACAGGCGCAGCAGTACCACAGCGAGTGAGTCAAACACCAGTGGGGCTGACAACACCAGCAGCAGCTCGCAGACAAACCCGCCGCCCTGCGGCTATGAGGAGCCAGTCCAGCGGACTGGTGAGGGAGCCGCGCAATACCACATCACGCGCTGGCAGGGGGGTGAACGTGCGGGCACCTGGGCTCTCCATTGAGCGCAGAATGCTCCACGTCCACCAGACACAAGCCCGTCATCTCGCTGCTATCCATCTCCAGCCAAACAAGACCGCCATACGGTCTGTCTGCTGACAGACCGTATGGAGAGGATGACCGCTGCTGTTGAGGCCAACACACAGGCCATGCATAGCCATCAGAACCTCAACCGGCGCAGACACCGGCAGCTGCTGACCCGCCTGTCTGCATACACGCGATCCAATCATATCATTGGCAACGCGACCTCCCAGCTCTCACGACGCTCCTTGGCCATGCAGATGCAAATGGTCCAGTGCTGTCGGGACGTTGCGAGAGCTCTGGAGCAAGTGACAACTGCAGTTCAGGGGATGCAGGCAACTGGCCATGGCCAGCCGGGGGAGGACGACACTAGTGAGGCTAATTCCAGCCATAGTAGCCAATCCGTGCCTCTGGTGGTAGCACCCCGCCGCAGCACAAGGCCCTCTGCTGGCGCACGGCAAAATCAGGAGGAGGAGCTCGAGAGAAGGTTAGGAGCATCTGCCCGGAGGCGGCATTGAACATTTGATTGGTATCATGAAGTGCCATGCTGCTGCTACAAGCATGCCCTCCTCAAGAACATGGGACATATGACGCAATATGGCAAACATGTTACAGTTTGGGATATTCCCAATTTATTGTGCAAAAAACAATAAGAAATATTCTGTTAAACTTAATCTGACTCATGTCATTATTACTATTGTCATACATGAGTGAAGTCTTGGGTGTGGGGAGTGGGTGCACTAGAAACAGTTCATGCAGATTTGGTTACGGCACCTGTGTCCTTCTGCAGGATTCTCCCCGCGTGCATGACGCACATGTGCAGGTGGTCGGTAATCCCCTTCCGACTCACTGCCAGAGATCTCTACAGGTATCGTGCGCTTGGTAGCAATGTTGTGGAGGATAGCACACACGGCCACGACGCGGCAGCAGACCTCAGGCTCGTATTTCATGGCCCCACCAGTCTTGTGATGTATGAAGTATGCGGAACCTGTCTTCAAAAGGCCAAATGTCCTCTCAATACAATTTCTTGTGCGTAAGTGTGCAGCATTGTAACGCCGTTGCTGTGGTGTTGCAAGGTTGAGGTATGGGGCGAGGAGGTACTCACGGAGACCGTAGCCGCTGTCACCTGAATGAAAGGAGCAGAGGGTGAGTGCCTGTTCTGCGCAGCTACATGATCACAGTGTACTATTTTGGGGCATGTGTACTTACCTAGTAGGTGTCCTTCCTCAAAGTCTCCCCTGGCCAGTCGTGTGTGGATGCCGCTGTGCCTGAATATGAAGGAGTCATGTGTGCTCCCAGGGTACTGTGCCACTATGTCCGTGGTGAATGTTTTTGCATTGCACACCATCTGGATATTGAGGGAGTGGTAGTTTTTTCGGTTGCGGTACATGTACTCCGTTTCAGCTGGTGGGCAGATGTGGATGTGGGTACAGTCAATACATCCTATGACGTGTGGGAATTGTGCAACGTTGTAAAATTGAAGCTTGGTCTCATTCAGGTCCTGTTGGCTGGTGGGGAATGAGATGTAGTGGTGTAGCCGGGTCAGCATAGCCTCCAGGAAACTCCTTAGGCAGCGGGACATGGTGGGCTGGGATATCCCCCCCTGCAACAGCGACCATCCCCTGGAAGCTTCCGGAGGCCAGGAGGTGCAGGCAGCACAATACCTGCACATGTGTGGGCACGGCATTGGTCCTCCTTGTAGGGTGCTGCATCAGGGGGTCTAGGTCCCGGATGAGCTTGATTATCATAGCCCCACTCAGGCGGTACTTTGCGTAAATTTGCTCCCTGGTTTGGCCCAGAAGGGTGACCCGCTGGCGGAATATCCGCTCCTGGATCCTACGTTTGTTCCGTGCTGCTCGCTGTAGCCTTCGCCGCCTGACCACCATGTAGAGTCCTGGCATTGTGAGAGTCCTCAGGCTCCAGCTGCATGTCCTTAAATGTGTTTGGTCAGGCCTGCACCTGTTGGTAGTTTGTTAACCGTTTCTTGAACATTTTTTTTTCCTTACTGGTTACCACCTGGTTTGTGTTCTTCTTAATTTGCGCGTCGCAAATAGTGATTTACGGGTTTTTCCGCATTTTGCGAATTTTCTTGAATAGCGATTGCGAATGTTTTGCGATTTCGCAAATGAATTAGCAGATTCCATGGTTTCTCGCAATTTCAGAATCGCTAATGGCCTTCTTCCAGGATTCTGCGAATTTATTTGCGAACTCGCAATTGTTTTTGCGAATTAGCTTTTTTTGAGATTTCAGTATCATGAATTCCTTTCCTTCAAATTGCGATCGCAATTGCTAATTCGCAGCTATTGCGATCGCAATTTGGCTTAATGAATCTAGCTGTAAGTCTTGTGTCAATGTGATGATTCATTGTATGTGTTGCTCAAGTGCTTAATCGTGTGTGCTCTGGGGTTTAGCCTTGTCTGCTCGCGCCACGCCGCCTAGAGGGTGAGCAGGGGTTGATTCTAAGAGTAATTCCTTCGCCCTGACTTAGAGGAGAGGGTCCCTGCTTGTCACAAGTGAATACTTGCACCTACCAGAGACCCCCAATTCTAACAACCATAGAATCGAAATACAAAAAAACAGTTACAATCAGTGGAGCACCTCACGGATATATAACCCTTGTCGCATATAGAAAGAAGAGCGTAGGGTATTGCTTAAGAATACCCATGGGAGACCGCCAGGATACAGGTCACGTCATTATGTAGGTATCAGATAGTAATAGGCATTACGCAAGTCGCAACGCACACTAAATTGCACTGGGAATCATGCATCGCGACCATTGTCTGCAGGATATTTCAGATGATATGATTGGAGCCGGCCCCAAATGTGTCGGGGACGTGAAGTGGTCGGGAGGAGTTCAGAGTATATGTTTGTTTGTTCTTGCCAGAGTATCATGTCCCCAATCCATTCCTTAAATTTGGGTGCCCTACCCCGACCCCATCTGCAGGCCACACGCCGCCTGGCCAGTGGCAGACTAAATGAAACAAACTTACGGTGCATCACTGTATTTGCTTGGTATATCCAAGTAACGCCAGGAGAGGAGACGGCGGAATTGTCGTGGATGTCATCCGGTCCAGTGCTGCAAACACCCGCTGCCAGGAAATATAAACCTGGTAACAATCCCAAGCCAGATGTAGGAAATCCGCCCCATCTACCTTGCATCGGTCACACCTATTTATTTCCCGCAGCCCAAATTGGTGTAGCCTAATCGAGGTGTAATAAGTGAGCTGCAGAAATTTATAATGTATGATGCGTAACGGGCTGCTGGAGGAGGCCAATTCCGTCTGTTTACAGCAGAATACCCATTGTTGATCTGTGAGATCCTGCCCGAGTTCAGCCGACCATTTATCCCGAGCAGCGCATGGGGGATATTCAGTGTCAGTGTATAGGTTATGATCGAGTGTAGAGACAAGGTGAGAGGCCGTCCTTGCCCGTAGCGTGTGGTGCAAGGGGGGGACCAATGGGGGTTCTTGAGGGTATGCGGGGGTACAGGCTTTAATCCCTTGGCACATTCAAACATACAGGAAGGTTTCCATTGTGGAGGGTGGGGGGTCCGAACATAGTTGTTGGAGCGTGCTAAATTTTCCATTCGAGTAGAGATCACCCCAACATTGTATATGGCGCTGAAGTTGAACTCTTTTAAAAATGCCTTCTTGCAATAGGGACAGTTTCGGATGATAGGTGAGCGGGAGCAGCGGGGAGTACAGCATGGGAACTTGTAGATGGTGAGAAATGCGATTCCATGCCTTAGTTGTGAATTCAACAGAGGGCGGGCAGACCGCACGGGGGACGGTGTGGCCAGCAGAACCCCACCCAGAGGGATCGTGTCCGCAAGCCAATGCTCGGTCGCAACATGAGCCGTATATGCAGGAGGGCGGAACCAGTAGTGGGCAGAATGTGTCTGGGCACATACATAGTACATTTCAAAGTTGGGGACATCAAAGCCACCTTGAGAGTACAGCCGTGCGTCGTACATAACCCTGGGCTTTAACTTCTTAGCATCTAAATGAACAATATTCTCAGATGCTTTGAAAAAGCTATTTTACATACTTAACAGCATATAACCAATTCACACAAATGAAGTTTTACAATGAAAACATTACGTAATGAGAGAGCTGATGATTTTGGGGGCCCCCCTAACCTAGGGGGAGCACCAAGCATATGCCTTGAACACAAAGAGCATAAACAAAAAGCACATTTTGTTGAACTTCAGTGGTGATCCCATCATTTTAGGACCACCCCAAGCACAGTTATTGGCAAAAAACAATCCCAACCAAAGGCCCTGCAAAGCATTATGGGACAAGATTAGCAGTGGCAGTGAATATTATAGTATCCAATATCAAAATAATTCTACAAAGAGCTGCAGTTCACCTAGTTGTTACTAGATGTCCCTCACGAGTCTAATGCAAAGCATTGAAATTATTCTTACATCAAGCTGCAGTTCCACTGGTCGTCCCTAGATGTCCCTCACGAGTCAAATGCAAAACCATTGAAACCCTTTCATCAAGCATTTGCATTTGACTTGTGAGGGACATCTAGGGACGACCAGTGGAACTGCAGCTCTTTGTAGAATTCTTTCGATATTGTATACTATATAATATTCACTGCCCACTGCTAATCTCATCCCATAATGCTTTGCAGGGCCTTTGGTTGGGAATGTATTTTTGCCAATAACTGTGTTTGGGTTTGTCCTAAGAGGATGGGACCACAACTAAATCGTTCAATAAGATGTGCTTTTTTGTTTTCAAGGCATCTGTTTGGTACACGTGTACTACGCAAAGTTTAAAGCATACTACGTGAAGCTACGTGTAGTGCTGCTACGCAAACTACGCCCAGGCTTAGTGAAATACACATCTGTCTAATATATCATGTGCCATTTGACTAAACTTAAGTCGTACGTAGATTTACCAATGGTATCATTTAATTTGAGACGGTGAATATCATTTCCCCAATTTAATATTCAAAATATAGCCATGGCTATAGTATCAAATGGACTTTATAAAGCTGATCAACAGCTAATAGCTCATTATTTCATTTCAGAATATCTCTGCACCTCATTGAAGTGGATTGGCTCTGTGGCGCAATGGATAGCGCATTGGACTTCTAGGTGAATGTATAAAAGATATTCAAAGGTTGTGGGTTCGAATCCCACCAGAGTCAGTTTTATCCCTGTTTATTTCATAACTGTTTAAAAGAGTAATAAACAATGCATGCATGCTTCTGCTTCACCAAAATCATCCGCCAAAAGGGCCAGTGAAAGGAAGTCTATTTTAAATAGATACTATTCAAATTGCGCAATCCATGCAGAAGAGGAAATTGGCAGCTTTACTTATGAAAATGTAATTTACTCAGAAGTAAAATTTTGAGCCCTTCCTTAATTTTACAATGTCCATAAAAACATAAGAATTCTAAGTCAGCAAAAGGAAAAAAAATAGATAGTAGCAATTTCAGGACTTACAATAAGGTTAAATTTACTGAAGAGATTTCAAATGCTTGAAGTATCAAATCATTATTATATTCTGCGTATTTAATACTTAATACCGGCAACCATCTCAAGAAAAGTAATGATAGTTGGGACACTTCCAAATTTTGATAAGGTCATTTTGTGGCCTGGTGTCTCAGAGCCTGGATAGCTCAGTCGGTAGAGCATCAGACTTTTAATCTGAGGGCCCAGGGTTCAAGTCCCTGTTCAGGCGTCTTGGTTAAAGAAAAGGTACATCAATTGCATACCCTTTTCAGGATCCAATGAATGGTGAGTCCTATTACAGATGTTTCAAAAGAGTCTTAATCGAGTCATTACATACCCATCTGTCGTCTACTTTCTTTGACAAGGGTTAAGAAGACTTACCCAAACTGAATCATGTAATTTGACATGTTGATTATCTTTTACCCAATTGAATGTTCAAAATGTAAGGTAGTGTCCGATTAACTTGATAAAGTTGGTCAACAGCTGATAGGACATCTTTTTATTTGTGAATCTCTGATCACCTTGTTGAATCAGGTCGGATCTCTGGTGCAATGGATAGCGGCTTGGAGTCCTAGACGAATGTAGCAAAAGCATTCAAAGGCTTTGCGTTCGAACACCAGCTGGGTCAATATTATCCCTCCTCTATTTTATAACCAATTGACACAGTAACAAGCAATGCCTGCTTCTGCATCACCAGAAACATTTACCAAAATGGCTGTGAAAGAAAGTCTACTTAAACAGAGACAGTTTGCTTTGAAAACATTGCATAATCTATGCCCAAGAGGAAATTCCCAATGATACTGCTGAAAATGTAATTTAGTAGTCAGTAATAGTATTTGGCCCTTCATTAATTTCACAATGTCATTTTAGACACATGATTTCTAAGTCAGCCGAAAATGAGATAATACAAATTTCAGGATTTAAAATGGATTACGTGTGCTGCTGAAATTTCAAATGCTTAAAATATCAATTCAATATTAAACTCTACAAATTTGATTGCTAATATATGTAACGATATTAATACACAAACAGCCTGATTCATCAAGCCAAAATCGGCTCGCAAAGGGCCAGATTCTGAGAATCTGGCCCTTTGCGAGCGCTATTTTTGCATTTGGGATTCATCATCCCAAATGCAAAAATCGGTAATAGCGATTTCGCTATTTTGCGAGGAATTACATTTAAGGAATCTCTATTTGAGATTCCTTAAATGCAATTCATCATCCATTTAAAAATTGCGAATTGGCAATTTCGGCCCGCTATTTACCGCGAGGTCAAACCTCGTGGTAAATAGCGAAAACTTAGAAAAATGCTTTCAAAAGCATTTTTGTAAGTTGCATGTTGCACACACACATGTCCTTTGGACATGTGTGCGCGCAACACCTGTTTCAATTTGCATTTAAGGGGTGCCACAGGGTGTCCTTTGAACACCCCTGGCACCCTTTAAATCGCTATCTTATTTGCGATTAGCAATTTGCTAATCGCAAATAAGGAATACTCCCCATTCATGAATGGGGAGTTGATTAGCAATTTGCTAATCACAAATAAGGAATGTGTAGGAATCGCATTTCTTTATGCAATTCCTACATGAATCCCGTTTTGCAAGTCCTTAATAGCGGGGCTCGCAAAACGGGAGATTGATGAATCAGGCAGAAAGTGTAGGTCAGTGTAAGCATGCAAAGTTTGTACTAATTCCAAAACTGTGCTTAACCCCTTCAGCGCTAATGACAAAGCCAGCTCGTCATGGGCGTTACCTGCACTGCGCGGATAACGAGCTGGCTCTGTCATAAACAAGCCATTTTTTTAAGGTGCTTTTAAGAAGCAATTTCACATGCTTAACAACATATAACAAATTCACAAAAATGAACTCTTACAATGAAAATGTTAGGCATTGAGAGAGCTGATGATTTTGGCGGCCCCCCTAACCTAGGGGGAGCACCAAGCAGATACCTTGAACACAAAGAGCATAAAAAAAGCATATTTTGTTGAACTTCAGTGGTGATCCCATCATTTTAGAACCACCCCAAGCAGTTATTGGCAAAAACAATCCCAACCAAAGGCCCTGCAAAGCATTATGGGACGAGATTAGCAGTGGGCAGTGAATATTATAGTATCCAATATCAAAATAATTCTACAAAGAGCTGCAGTTCCACTGGTCGTCCCTAGATGTCCCTCATGAGTCAAATGCAAAACCATTGAAACCCTTTCATCAAGCATTTGCATTTGACTCGTGAGGGACATCTAGGGACGACCAGTGGAACTGCAGCTCTTTGTAGAATTCTTTTGATATTGTATACTATATAATATTCACTGCCCACTGCTAATCTCATCCCATAATGCTTTGCAGGGCCTTTGGTTGGGAATGTTTTTTTGCCAATAACTGTGTTTGGGTTTGTCCTAAGAGGATGGGACCACAACTAAATCGTTCAATAAGATGTGCGTTTTTGTTTTCAAGGCATCTGTTTGGTACTCTCCCTAGGTTAGGGAGGATCCCAAAATCATCACATATCCCACTGCTTGCCAATTTGTCCCTTACACCATTGTGAAAGTACTATATGCTCTTTAGCATATAATGATAGAATAGCTTATTTTATCATATCTGGTCATGTACAGGAAGCTTTTTGCAATTAGTTTGCAATTTTAGCACAGTACAGACAGTGAATCTGGAATATTTAAAAACAAGTATAACAGTTTTGGAAGGATCACCCTTTTAATAAGGGAAGTGTGACCCGCCATATTGAGGGGGAGTGCGTTCCACCGTGTTATACAGCTCATCACATGGTTCAGAGTTTGCCCATGTTGGACTTGGTCCATTTCCCCCAAAATGTTTTGCTTTGCACCCCCCTACTTTAGGATGTCTCCCCCATGGTAAAGGTTACTGTATAGGCCATGTGAGGTATGAGATGCCCTGTGTAATGTTGAATGCAATGCAATGGTGTGCGGTTATCAATCCCCCATTATATAAATGTACCCTGATGGAATGCCATGTTCAAAATGGATGCCATGGCTGTGCGTTGTGCCACCTGACTGCAGTAGGTTAGCGGTCTAGATGTTAGGTACCCAGCCACCCCAGCATTTGGAGGGAAAGCCTGGCCCCCAGGGTGCTCTACTCCTCCCCCTGAGCCAGTTTAAACCAGTTCGCCAGAGAATTCCAGAAGCTGCTGGCACTGTCTGGGAGGGGGATATAAATAAGGGGGATGTGCCACCATGTGCAGAGACAGAGCTGGGACAGGAACGTGAGGGGACCTGCTGCAAGGGGATACCGCCACTGGGGCCTGTGTGCTGGACCCTGCACCCATCCATCACCCCTCTACTGTCCCCAGGGCTAGTGGAAGCCCACTTCAGGAGTTCAGGCTGCCGTGTAGGAGGAGGGCCACGCTGCAGTGGGGATGGTGAAAGCCTACCACCCTATTTTGATGAAGCCCCCACTGACTGTTGACCTGGCCCAGTAGTGCCTTCTGCTCTGTCCCCCGGGCCCTTGAAGAAGGAGGGCCCTCCTAGGTCCCTGATGCTGCCGGGACCTTGCGCCTCACAAACGCTGCAACCAGAAGCACCCAGAAGGGAAGGAGCACCGTGGACTGGACCCCCACCACCCAGGAGGTGAGAAGTGTTACCCTGGTGCTTGCTACTGGGACTGTCCACCTCCCTAGCGCTGTGTTTGCTGGAAGCGCTGTGCCCCTGTCAAGCACTATACTGCCTGGGACTGCAAAAAGCATTGAGCCTCCAAGAGCTGGGGCTTGTGGATCTGTCTGCCCCCTAAGTGCCCTGATCCTAAAGTGCTGAGCTGCCCGCCAAGCGCTATGATCTTGAAGCTGTGCCCCTGTCAAGCGCTGTGCTGGTAAAACGCTATTGTCGCATAGTGCTGCCTGTTAATGCCCCCCTTTGGTGGGTGCCTACCCCGCAGAATTGCCGCCCAGTAATCACCGCTGCGGCCCGGAGATCCCGAGAAGCGCCGTGAGGGAACTGCGGGGCTCCCTGGTGGATAGGGAGAGCCCGGCGTGAAGGCCTCGAAGTCCCGTGCCCCTTGGAGCGGGACCCGGTTGAAGTGGAAGCCCGAGGAGGTCGGGAGCCTACCCCGCCTCCCCTCGATCGTCGGGAGCGGGAATCACCGCCGCGGTCCGGCGTTATATTAAAAGGAGGGCCGCTGCTGTTTGCGGCCTCCGCTGCGGCCCCCGGAGCCAAGAGAGGGCCACGGCGGCATTGAGGATGCCCGCTCTGGGCCTAGTGAAGCCGGAGAGGGCCGCAGCAGGGGCACTGCCCACCTCATCGGCCATGCCCCCTTACCGCTGTGCAGCCATTGGCGGAGGCTGCCGCGCCCCTGCAAGTCGCGCTGGAGTTGGCGGTTGCAGGCGCGCCCCCGTCACGTAGTGCTGATTGGCCGCTCTGAAGACACGAGAAGAGGCTGACGAAAGCCCCGGGTCCCAGGAGGGAACCCGGGTGAAATCAAGGGAGTTGCGGGGCTCCCGTGGTCAGGAGGGAGTCCCATGGAGACAACGGAGCCAGGAGGGAGCCTACCCCGCACTAGACCGGCGGCCCCAAAGAAGCCTGCATCCTCGCATGGGGTGGACCCGAAGTCCCGGGTCCCCCTGAGGGGGAGGGGCCCGGGTGAAGCTGGGAGACGTGTGGTGGCGGTCGGGGCTCCAAGGAGCCTGAGGAGGGCCCCTGAGACCGGCAAGAGGAGTCACCGCCCGTCAGGAGGAGCCAGAGTGAGAGGCCCCGGACTGCCGGTGAGTGGGGCCTCAACTGTGTAGTGTGCTGGGGGGGTGTCGGGGCACAGGGTCGGTGCCCACCCCCGGGACCGGTACGTTGTGGAGGGGGGCTCATCCCAGGCCCGTACTTAATTCTGCAGGACACCACTGCCCCGCTGGACAGTGGGCAGTGGCCGCGATAAGGGCCACTCCGTGTTGAGCCTCAAAAGGCCTAGAGTGGTGTTGGAGCTAATTGTGCTTTATGAACTAGGCTCCTGAACCGCCCTGGTTACTGCTGGATTGTGCCCAGGGTTAAGTAGAAGGTGTTCCCCGCCTCCGGGGGAATGCCACTGTTGATAGGGTGACTAATGTTTCCCCCGCTAAGGTCCTGCATAATGTTTTGATGCCTAGTGGTTCCCTGTTGCCTTTTCATGCCTAATATGCGGGAGAGCCTCCTGCATACCTGCAGAAAGTTACGCCCAGGGTGTTTAGGCCGCCCTTATGGCGGGCGTTCCTGCCTGATGTTACCACGGAGGGTTGCCATGCTAAAGTGTATCATTTATATCGAAGGCCTCCAGAGTTATATCTTCTGATGTTTTAGGCCTGATGTTAAGGTTTTACTCCTATTGGTTGATTTTATGCTGATGCCGTGCATGAGGGGTCTTCACGCCTAACGTTTTATTGTATGCTTAAAGCCTACTGCTACGGTTAGGCCAAGGATTAAGGCCTGTGTTTTCCCTGCAATACTGACCTTGTGTTTCATGCCAATTGATAACGTTCTTTTTATTTCAGCCTGGAAACTAATGGACTCACCTTTTTCTTGCTTTGGCCATTTTCCCTGTAAATAATCCCCCTGGTATCCATTGCCCTGGCGCCCGTTGGCGCCCTATTGTGATTACTGTGCTTTACTGTATCTTACCTTTGCAGGTTGGATCTAATACAAAAGTTATTCTTTTTCCAACCAGAAGCGGCATTGTGTCTCTTTTGTGGTGTGCCTGGTGTGTCGTCTGTGGTTACTGTGTGGATGCTTCACACATGTCCTCAGGAGTTTGGCCTGCCCGCTCTTCTCCATGCCACCCCCGTAGAACTGGCAAACCCATTTCTAACAGCCCACAATTTAGCCTCATCAATTCTTTGCGGTCTGCAGTAATATATATACCCAGATATTTGACCTGAATCGCGGCACCATTCTATGGGGTAGTCTGTGTCGAACGGTGCCGCCGAGTCAGTTAATGGAAAAATCTGAGATTTTGTCCAATTCATGTGGATACCAGAATGTCCGCCAAATCTGACAAATTCCCACGGGAGTGGGTTAAGATTCTGCTGAGGATCTTTTACATATAGGGTAACATCGTCAGCGTAGAGTGAAATGAGAATCGTGAGCAGGAAGCAGCGAAGGCCTTTTTTGTGATGGTGTTGTCGGATCTTGGCCGCTAAAGGCTCTATGGCAAGGGCAAACATGAGAGGGTATAAAGGGCATCCCTGCCGGGTGCCTCAGGGAAGAGACAACGGGGGGAAGACATGACGTTAATAAGAACTTTCACCATCGGGGGGGGTGTAGAGGAGGCAACTATTAGCCAAAAACACATTGGGCAATCCCATGCACTGCAGAATAGTAAAGAGGTATCCCACTCAACCGGATCCAATGCCTGTGTTGCGTCTAGGAAGGCCACCACAAGGGCTAATTTTGAATCTACATTTTGGAGACTAGAGAATAGCGTCTGAAGAGTTTTGCAAGTATTTTTGTGTCAGTATTTATTTATTTTTTATTTATTGAAGTTTTGTATAGCGCTGGCTGGACCCGAGGGTATCAGAGCGCTTCACAGCAAATAGAGAAATGCAACAGGAAAAATAAACATAGAAAAGCCGGAATCAGGAACAACAGGTAGGAAATAGAGTCTGTAAAACAACAACTTGGGCGCAAAATGGGACGGAGTTCAAGAGCGAAACAATTGGCTCTAGATCAAGAGAGATATCGGATTTCACCAACCGGCGGAGTTCTCGTTAAGCAGAGGAGCGTTCCAGGAAGAGGGCTTTGAGTAGCAATTTGAATTGCGGGAAGGAGGCGGTCATTCTGATGTGGGGGGGGTGGCGTTCCAGATCCTGGGAGCATTCCCCGCAAAGGATTTATTTGAGGTATTGCGTTTCTGTGATTTCAGAGGGATGAGTAGTAGTGTGTTGGAGCTTCTGAGGTTCCTGGATTGACCCGCCCTTTTGAGTTTGGCGGCCAGGTATTCTGGTTTGCCTATGTGCAGGGCTTTATGTGTGAGGCAGGCTGTGCGGAAGTTGGCTCGTTGGTCAATTGGGAGCCATTTCAGTTCTTTGAGTGCCGGAGAGATGTGGTCATATTTCTTTGTTCCTGTGACCATTCTTGCTGCTGCGTTGAGGGTGGAAGAGAGAGGACCCAAGTGCGACTTGGCTGTTCCGGTCAGTACAGCGATGCCATAGTCAATTCTGGAGAGCACAAGTGCCTGCGTGGCCTGTTTCAGATCTTTGGGGGGGAGGAAGGATTTAACTTTATAGAGAAGTTTCAGGTTCATGACCGCGCTTTTGGCAGTTTTAGAGATGTGTTTATTCATGATCAGTTTCGGATCGAGAGTAATTCCTAGGGATTTTGCGGAGTCCCTTGGCGTTATAGAGACATTGAGGGCATCTAAGGCTTTGAGCCATTCCACTATTTGTGGGTTTTCATCCTTGTTCGAGATTAGGAGAACTTCCGTTTTCTCTTCGTTCAGTTTGAGGTGGCAGGCTGAGAGCCAGAGTTGGACCTCCAAGAGTGTAGCATTGAATCTGTGGATGTCTGCGATCGAAGTGGTTTCTAAATAGAGTTGGGTGTCATCCGCGTAGAGGTGGAAGGGGATGTTGGATTTCCTGAGAAGTGAGGTGAGGGGTTCCATGTAAATGTTGAAGAGTTGCGGAGAGAGTACTGACCCTTGGGGGACTCCTCTGCTGACGGGGAGGGGGTCAGATTCGAAGCTGTTGATCTTTATTCTTTGAGTGCGGTTGTTAAGAAAGGAGGAGAACCATTTTAGGACTATCTTTTCGATGCCCGCTCTCTCTCGGAGGGCATTAAGTAGGAGGGTATGATCTACTGTGTCGAACGCAGCCGAGAGATCAAGGAGAATGAGAAGGCTACAGTGGTTGGAGTCGAGTGACATGTGCAGATCGTCGAGAACATTCAGGATTGCGGTTTCAGTGATGCAGCCTTTCCTGAACCCTGATTGGAGAGGATCCAGTAGGTTAGAATTCTCTAGATGTTGGTTTAATTGTGAGAGCACACATCTTTCCAGAATTTTGGCTAGGAACGGAAGGTTCGAGACTGGCCTGAAGTTGTTCATGTCCATGAGGTCAGGGCCAAGTTTTTTCAGCATAGGTGTGACTTGTCCTACTTTAAGGCAGTCCGGGATGTGGCCCTCGCTCAAGGAGCTATTGATGATCTTGCTCCAGATTGGGGCTAGAGTGAGCTTCAAATCCTTGGTCAGTCTCGATGGAAGTTGATCGAGGGAGTGAGATGAGGTTTCGCAGTGGCGATAAGATTGCTTATCATTTCTTCCTTGACCGGCTGGAAGGAAGACCAGCGGATAGACGGGGTTATTGTGGGGGTGGGTTGGTTGCAGGACTCGAGCTGAAGGAGCGATCGATTTTGGCGATTTTTTCATTGAAAAAGCTTGCGAAGTTGTCGCACTGTGTCTTGGACGCCCCTAAGTTGGCTGCCTTAGGAATGGAGGTTTGGTTCCTAATGATGTTGAAGAGTTCTTTGGGGCGGTTTTTGGCATTGTCTAATGCAGAGCAGAAGAAGGAAGATGTTTTGCTTTTGATGTGGGTATAGTAGTTTTTGCGTGCTGCCTTGAGTTGGGCCCGATGGATGGCAGAGAAGTTGTGTCTCCAGGTTCTTTCCAAGGATCTTAGGTGTCTTCTTTCATCATTAATGTCAGTGGAGAACCAAGACCTGGAGGGGATGCTTATGGGTTTTTTAGTTTCAGAGGTGCCAGCTGATCCAGGGCGAGCTCAAGGTTGGAGTGGTAGAGCGAGGTGAGTTCCGAGGTAGAGAGGGACTCCGTCGTGTTCGGGAGGAGAGTGCTGAGTCCTTCTTCTAGCTTGTCTCGAGGGACTCTGGAGGTGTTCCTGACCCACTTAGGGGGGCTTGAGTGGGTGGGAGGGATAGGGCCGGCTGGATGATATGAAAGAGAATGATGTGGTGGTCTGACCAGTCCACCGGGATGATGTGGTCAATCGAGACTGCAGTTTTGTTCGCAATGATGGCATCCAGGGTCGCTCCTCTGTAATGCGTTTCCTCTGAGCAGTGTTGGATCAGATCGTTGTCTTGCAGAAGGGTGTTGAGAGATTGAATCAGATGGTTATTGGAATCGTTCCATCTTAGGTTGAGGTCACCCAAAATTAAGCTGTTGTCGTTGTTAAGTGCAGATTGGGTGATCAGATCTGACAGCTGTGCTCTAAACTCGTTGGAGTTGCCTGGGGGATGGTAGAGGAGATGGCATTGGAGTGAGCTATGACCGTGAGATTTGATGTTGATCGACAGGCATTCAAAGGAGCTGTACAGGCAGGAGGGGGCTTCAGAGATGTGGAGGTCACTTTTGTGGATAATAGCTATGCCGCCACCTTTGTGTAAGGGCCTGTCTTTGCGGATAATTGAGAAACCGGGTGGCACCAGCATGTCCAGAATGGGGTGGGATAGGGAGTTTAGCCAAGTTTCCGTGATGAAGGCTACATCAAGGTCATGAGAGAGGATCGATTCAGCTATCTCTGTTGCATGTTTTTTTTCTTTTTTTTTTTTTTTGCAGAGTTTTATATAGCGCGAACTAGAACCGAACCGAATCAGTTATCAGAGCGCTTTACATAACACCAGTTACGTTACATGAGGACACACTTTCATTTTTTTAGGCACGGGAGATTAAGTGATTTGCCCAGAATCACAGGGGTTTTTTGGCGTCGTTACCGAGACTCGAACCCAGTTCCCCAGGTCCGAGGTCGAGCGCCTTAGCCGTTAGGCCAACCCCTCTCTGTTTGATTGCAGACCGGCTGTTAATAAGCATACAGTTCAAGGGGGGGTCTTCTTTTGGATTCAAATTGTCAGGCTTGGCTCTGGGAATGGCTGAAAGAAACAATGGGGGTCTAGATTGTCTAGATGGGGGCAGGTTCCTACCCACTCCGGTGATGACTTGGATCGAGGAGGTGAGAGTCGAGTTCGGGGGAGGGGCCTGGGCTGGTCGGTTCGGGTGGAGATCGTATGAGGCGATGAGTGCGCTCACTTCCTGGGGGGAGAGGGAGGTTACATTTCTTCTGGGGTTGACTGTTCGCGACTTCGTCAGGTCTTTAGTGTGAGGAGGCAGGGAATCAAGGTGGGGATGAGCCCGGTTGGTGAGGGGGATAATTCTTTGAGGACGGAAGACTGAGAGCAGGGGGTGATTCGGGAGCCGGGGGGAGGGGAGTTGGGGGTCCTCAGGGGGTTTGACGGGGGCTGAATGGTGGGCGGTTGGGTGTGAGGGGTGGAGGACGGGAGTTGTGAAATAGGGGGGGCTGGGGCTGACGGAGGCATCTGAATGGTGGAGTGACTAGGTAGAGTAGTGAGGGGACACTGGGGTGGCAAGGACACGTTTCGTAGATTGGGAGTTTGTGAGGAGCCAATCGGTGTGGAGGGGATTGTTTTGTGAGGGTGAAGGGTGGTAGCCATCTTAAGTGAGGGGAAGAGAGAGTCAAAGAACTCGAGGTTCTCGTCTTTCGCCTGGATTAGGACGGTGCCATTCTCATAAATGGTGATGGAGATGTCTCTGGTCAGAGATTGATGGTTCAAGGGGGCGATAGTTAGTTTGCGGTTGTGATCAGTGAAGGTGGTTTTGGAGACGGGGAGGGATGAGTTGAAGATGGTGGCCCATACGTAAGGTCTGTTGGTGTGGAAAATGAAGTCCATTTTCTTCAGACCTCTAGTTGTGCAGAGGTAGGAGTCAACAACTAGCGTTTCCGGGTGTTGCCTAATTATATTCTGTTTGAAGCGTTTTTTAGCTTTGAAGGAGAGGTTGGGTGGGAATGTTATAGTGAAGGTGTTCTGCCCTAGAGGGGATAGGTGGTTGGGAGAGGGGCAGCGATGAGTGACCAGTTGTGCGGCCGGTGGCATCCTAGCTGGGCAGTGGGGAGGCAAGACCACTGGGGTAGGAAGGGGGGAGGGCGGAGGGGTGCAGGGTTGACAGGATCGGTGCAGAGGAAAGGGGTGTCCTTCCGGCAGGGAGGTAGGTGTGTAACGGGGTAAGTGCTGTGGGAATAGCGTATCGGGGCGGGTCACGTTGGGTGTGGTCGGAGTTCACGTGGGGGGGGAGTGTTATCGGAGATAAAGGGAGTTAGCGCCGAGGTTCTAGGATGGGCATTGTGGGTCAGAAGAGATCAGTTCTGGAAAGGGCGGTGGTCAGCATGCCGCAGGGCGTGCTGAGTGTAGCTGAAATCTGGCGTGGCGATGAGTTTATGTGGGAGACAGGTGGCCCTAGGAGAGAGAAGCCAGGTGATTGTATAAAAACTGGTGTAGTCTGAAGCGATCGGAATTGCTTAGGGATTAGGGATAGCTCAGTATTGATAAGGGAGAGGGGGTGGTAGGACTCGCAGCGATCCCCAGGTTTGCCAGGATTCAGAAGCGAGGTAATAAGTGCCTCCCTCATTGACACAGGTAAAACTTGAGTCTCCTGGGCCTCCAGAAAGACCTCTTTCAGCACCGGGAGTAGTTGGTCAAGGTATGTTTTGTAAAACTCTATGGGTAGCCCATCTGACCCCGGGGCCTTTCCTGATTCCATCTGCATAATAGCTGCGCTTAGTCCATCATCCTCGAATGGGGCTGCTGAGAATTCCGTCTGGCCATCGCCCAACCAGCCTGGAGCAACATCTTCAAGATAGTGAGAAAGATCTAGGGGAGAGGTTCTGCGAGAACTGTAGAGGTCAGTATAGAATTTGCTAAACGTACGTAGGATCTCAAGACTGTCCCTGTGGCGAATCCCTGCCGCATCCACCACTTCTATTATGTAAGTAGAGAATCGGGGTAGGCGATTTTCCGTTGCCAGAGCCTTTCCGGATCTTGACCCTTCCCCATACCGTCGAGCCGTAAAGTACTTTCCCCGGAATTTGGCTTCCCTGTCAGCCGTGGCGGTATAGTCAGTGAGTTTTTCCTGAAGTAATCCTCGCTGTGCTCCCGATGTTGTGTTCCAAAGATCGTTCTCAAGTTGTTTCACTTCCCCTTCAAGACGTCGCAAGTTTCGACTGATATCTCGAAGGACTCCAAAACGTCATGACATACAGGTACCACACATCGTAACTTTGAATGCCTCCCAGACCGTGCCCACATGAGCCTTTGTTAGGAGCAAAAAAGTCTGAGATCTCCTCACCAAGCTCCATCTGGAAGACAGCACTCAGCAGTGCCTCAGGCACTAGCCTCTAGCAGCGTGGGGTCACCAGCAAATTAGGGGGCATAATCATCATACAGACCGGGGCATGATCGGAAAAATTTGAGCCATATGTGTTGCAGAGAGGATCCAGGGGCCAACCCCCGGGTGCAAACCTAGTAGTCTAGGCGCGACCAGGAAGAATGTGCTGTTGTGTAGTAAGTGCCTTCTCTTTCAGCCGGGTGAACCTGATGCCATACATCTATGAGTCCATGGTCGAGAAACAGTCGGGATAGCGTGTCTTGGGTTTTGGTGTAGTGGTGTGGAAGGGGATTGGATCTATCGCTGAAGGGCATAAAGTAGTGTTAAAATCAACCCCCCATAAGATGTGAGTGGACCCTACCTTAAGAATGTGTCCCTATAGGGTGGTGAAAAATTCTGGATCGTCCGTATTCGGTACGTAACAACAAACAATCATAAGTGACTTCGTACCCAAAGTGCACCAGAGCATGCAACTTCTCCCCGAGGGATCGCTGTAGGTGCCACCCAAAACAAAGGAGGTGTTCTTTTTTTATTAAGATCAGTGTGCCATGCAAATATGTAGAATAGTAGGAGAACACTCTGTCAGAGGCCCATTTGCTTCAAAAACAATGAGGGCGACGAGGGTCCATGCGTGTTTCTTGAAGCAACGTGACCTGTATGGAATGCCTATCAAGGTATGCAAGGATTTGTCTACGTCTACGAGGGTCACCGAGACCCCTGACGTTCCATGTAAGTAATTTTAACCGTAACTGTTCAGAGTGTGGAGACATTCAAAAGTGGAGGGTACTGCATAAGTAATGTCCCAATGTGTGGTGAGTCTGCAGGTAATACAACGTGAGATGGCTTGTCTATCTGCTGATGTGTCAAATATTCTTCATAAAGGCGGAAAGCCGGGGTTTCTACTCGCTATCCCTTTCTTTTCAAAAGCGCGCTGACATAGCAGGAAATTTTAAGAATTGTAAATATTTTAATGAGTAACAATTTTAATTAATTGTGTAAAAGTAGTTCACTCGAGTGCAAGATTTACTTTGCACCGAGGCGTGCTTCACTCACCCCCTCATCCCGGCGTGGCCGATTGCGGGCTGACGACGCGGGACAGGGGTGCCATCTTGGAGGGAGGAAGGGTTGGCGTTCCAGTGGCAGGACGCCTCCCACCCTCCTCGGCAGGATATAAAATAATGGGGTCATTCCGTCCGCGCAGCGGGCGGGCGCAGCGGGCGCGCCGGCGGCGCGCCAAAGGCAAGCCCGTCTGCGCCCGTCCGCGCCGGACACGGGCCAAGGGCCACCCCCCCTGGCTCTGCTAAGCTTACCCGCCTCGCTCCCTACACACACTCTATGCTAACTGACTTGCGCCCACGGCTGAAGGTAGGATGTATTAAACACAGTTTGGATCTTTTAATGTCCACCTCTATATTAAACTGCAAACACTGCCAGGCATCCATCCCCCTTCTAAACAAACCGGTGGGAAGTGACATTCAGAATGAGACAATAAAGAATCCTATTATTGCCCTTATTAATGTTCGCTCCTTGGCCAAACATAGGCAAGAAATTGCGGATTTAATATTAGATAGGAATATTGATGTGATGTTCCTAACAGAGACCTGGATGGATAACACATCGGACCCAGATCTTGTCATAGCCGTCCCAAAAGGATTTAAAGCCTACCGACAGGATAGATTAGGCAAAAGAGGAGGTGGAATTGCTATAATAGCTCGGGACACTTTTAAAATACGTACCACGACAATTCCTACCACGACATGTGAGTCGTTTCAGTATGATATTTATCTGTCCCCGTCTTATAATTTCAGAGGTGTATTATTATATAAACGACCTGAGACGCGGTCGGGATTTCTCATAGAAATCGCTACTATCCTAGAATCCCTTGCAACCGAGAAAGCTGTAACACTGTTAGGAGATTATAATTTCCACCTAGACAGTCCTGAAGATAAAGACACCATGGCCCTTCAGTCAGAAATGGAGGTTTGTGGCCTATCACAGTTGGTGACAGGACCTACCCATAACGGAGGGCACACCTTAGATGGTATATTTACCAATTTACAAAACTTATCAATAACTGACGTCCTCCCTATGACTTGGACAGACCATCACTTGATATTAGGCACGATAAAAATTAGCGAGGCAGCTTCCTTTAAACCGCCCCCTTTAAGGCAGGAATCTTTCAAAGTATGGAAAGATATTAGCATTCCTGACCTTAGAGTATCTCTGGACAACTCCAAACCCATCTTCTCCACTGACCCAGAGACAGCCACAACACAGTATCAAGACTGGCTGGTCCATGCTACTAATGAATTAGTACCAATCAAACAAATGTCCAAAAACAGAAATTCTCCTTCGGCACCCTGGTATACAGAGGAACTTAGAATACATAAACAGCTTTGTAGAAATAGGGAGAGGCATTGGAGGAAAAATTATGATGAGGAAAGTAAAGATAAGTACAAGAGGCTGCTAACTCAGTACAAACTTTTGATCCTGGAAGCCAAAAAGAAATATTATAGGGAGCAAATTGAGAACTGTAGTAATTCCAATAAAAAGCTCTTCGATATAACTAAACAACTTGCAGGAGCAACTCCTGATCTGAACCCCCCAGCCTCACAAAAGTTTTGTGACTCAATAGCCTCCTACTTCTTTACTAAAGTAAATGATATTTTTTCTTCATTTACATCATCTGATCATCAAAAAAGTAACGATATAATGAGGCCACATACTGACAAAACATTCTCGCAGTTTGCGGAAATCTCGGAAATTCAAACTCAGGATATCATTAAATCCATTAAGTCCGGCTCAGCACTGGACCCCTGTCCGTTGAAAACCATACGCCCATTAATGGATATCCTGATCCCGGCTATAACCCAGATCTGCAACCTAATGTTCGGAACTGGAATTTTTCCCATCCCTCTAAAAAAAACTTTACTGAAGCCACTCTTGAAAAAATCGGGCCTAGATAAAGCGGAGTTAAAAAACTACAGGCCCATAGCTAACCTTCCATTCTTAGCCAAAGTGGCAGAAAAGGCCATGAATACTCAACTTGCGGAGTTCATCGAGCAAAACCAGCAGCTCGATGAAACTCAATTTGGATTCCGTAAGTTTCATGGTACAGAAACAGCGCTTATTAAGGCAGCGGATGACATCCGACTGATTCAAGACCAAGGGGGATCAGCACTATTGGTGCTTCTAGACCTATCGGCCGCGTTCGACACGGTCGACCATAAGATCTTGGTCGATCGTGTCGAGGGGATGGGCGTAAGTGGCCTAGCCAAGAATCTACTGACATCATTTCTGGCGGACAGATCTCAGGCAGTCGTCTTGGGACAATTCGAGTCAACAGAGTTGTCCTTGCCATGTGGGGTACCCCAAGGTTCATCCCTGAGTCCGACACTCTTTAATATCTATGTGTCGGACCTCGCTAAAACCATCAAAGCGCATGGGATGAACCTTACCTCATATGCTGACGACACCCAGTTGATCTTGACGGTCAGAGATGATGGGGAAGCAGTGGCAGAGAGTTTTAAGGCAGGAATGTTGGCTATCGGTCGATGGATGTCCGGAAGCCACTTAAAGCTGAATTCGGAAAAAAACGAAGTGGTAACTTTTGGTCGCCTTAGCCCTAGCTGGTCTCCGGCATGGTGGCCACCATCTTTTGGAGCCTTGCCTAAACCTACTACGAAGGTGAGAAACCTAGGTGTCACCTTCGATGATAACCTGAATTTTGTGGCTCATGCCAACCAGACTACCTCGGTGGCTTTTTACAAGCTACGCCTGGTAAAAAAGATCTTGCCATTTCTCCCTGAATCTGTAGGCAGAACCCTGATAAGTGCCCTTGTCTTGTCGGCACTAGACTACTGCAATGGCTTGTTTGCCAATGCCCAAATCAGAGTCATAAAAAAAATGCAGCTAGTACAGAACGCTGCGGCCAGGCTACTCTCAGGTGTCCCTAGATTTAAACCAATAACTAACACCTTGAGAGATCTTCACTGGCTGCCTGTAAAGAACCGAATAAAGTTTAAAACCTTGTGCATTGTATATAAAGCCTTACACCAACAAGCCCCACAATTTCTGAGAGATTACCTCATGCCATATCAACCTTCCCGGCCACTTCGGTCCGCGAAGATGAACGATCTGGTAGTGCCACGTACTAGATTAGTTAACTGGGGAGATAGACGCTTTTTGGTGGCTGCCCCAAAATTGTGGAACACACTTCCGCAATCCATCAGATCTAGCCCAAATCTGCTGTCATTCAGGAAACAGCTGAAAACATGGCTGTTTAATCTCTAGAGTCCAGAAGCCAAAGTGAGGAGAGTCTGCAGATTACAGCGCCGAGACGCCTGCGGGCATTTGTTCGCGCTATATTAAATGTCAAAAAATAAATAAATAAATAAATAAAATTGCAAAAATCCCAACCAACCCCCCTCCCTCAACAGCATCCCTATCATGCTGACATTTTAGTGATTCCCCAAAGACAACCGCCCCACCCACAACAGCACCCCAAACGTGCTGGTACATGATTTCCCACCTGTACCCCAATTACTCTCTAACATTAAAGTCCCAGTCAGGAGAGACCAACAAAGAAATTCGTAGCGTGGGGGATCGCCCATTTGGGTGGCACCTGTGGGCCACAAACCCCTCCCATCTCCCAACCAAAAAAAAACTGCGAGGCAGTTTTCCAGTGATACAGGGAGGAGAAGGGAAGAGAGAAAGCGGGAGGGTGCTTGGCAAGGTCCAGAACAAACCTACCGATAGAAAACATGAAGCTTTACAGAGTGAGTCGCATATAAGATACACTTATTTGACAATAGCAAGTCCTAAGGATGTGAAACCATCAGAAAGCATGCATCCTATCACCCAGCGGTCACAGGCAGTGATAGCAACATTTGAGAGTAAGCAGGATGTAGCCGGCATCAGGGAGAGTGTGTGGACCAACGACAAATCCCAGAGCGTTAGTGTCTAACTCTCGATTCAGCTCTCTCTAGGGGATGGCGTGCTGGTAGCGCAGTCATCAGAATATTGACGCGGCGACCTGAGCTTGAGAGTCTTGAGGAAGTCTTCAACCTGTTGTGGATTGACACAGATGATCGTTTTGCCTTGATGGGTTAGTCGCAAGCTTGTCGTGTGCATATGGGCATATTCAATTTGAGCTTTACGCATTTTTTCTCTGACTTGCAAGAATTTATGGCACGCCTCTTGAATCGCATCAGTGAAGTCTGGGTATATGGTAAACTCATTGCCCTCGAAGTGCAGCGATTTTTGCTCTCGAGCCTTTTTAAGTGCGAAATCACGATCTCTATAGTTAAGGGGGGTTGCCTGGAGGGGTACGGGGACCCAAGGAGCGATGCCCTCATTCCACAATCAGTTGCGATGAGAAGATTCCACACCGAAGGTGTCTGACAGGAGGCGTTCTATAAAGTCTTCCATGTGGCCTGTATTTGTGCTCTCCAGTATGCCCACCACTCGAATATTATTGCAACGGCTGCTGGCCTCAGGGTCCTCATTCTTGGCTGCGATGACCTTCAGCAGCTTATCCATTTGTTTCACCTGGAGCTGCATCTGGGATTGAGTGTCCTCGGTGTCCGAAATATGCCGCTCAGCCTCTTTAAGTTGTTGATCATGTTTTCTACTTTCTGCACAAGAAAATCGAGGCGGTTGTTGATTGTATCCATCTTCCCAGAGAGATCAGTGAGGCTCTGTTGCATGGCCAATAGCAGAGTTTTGACTTCATCCTCAAGGGCCGTAAATGGCCCCAGCGACTGTTCAGGGCCCAGTTGACTAGCGTCATCTGAAGTGGACTGCATGGCCACTTTTTTGGAGTCAAAGACGGGTTTGGGTTGGCGGCCATCTGGTTTCCCCACTCTTTTTGCTTCCCCCAGCAGCAGTGCCTGGCGAGTGTGAAGTGGGGCGGGACTGTGGTTGGCACACCCAGGAAATCCCCGGAAAGCTGAGTATGTGGCCTCCGGGTCATCAGACGTAAGGTGAGCGATATAGGAGGGAAGAGAGAACACAGCCCTAATGAAGTCTGGGCAGTCAGCAGCAGCAACCTCCAATACGACCAGAGGCGGGTACAGTAACACCTCCGGGGAGCAGCGAGTTGTGAAGGATTAGGGCAGGTGGTCTCTTAAAATGTAACGAAAAGCCATGGCGGCAGCGCAGGCGCCTGTCAGGCATGCACCAGTGAACCTGACGAGAGGAGGGATACCAATGAAGGAGCAGCACCGCCGGGTAGAGGAGAAGTGTTTGCGCCCAAGTTTGGCGATGCGGTGGTGCCGCTGGGGATGAGGCCGGAGGTAAACTATTGCTGTGCTGCTAACAAAACAATCGGGAAAACTCCTGCAGAATCAGGCCGTGAATGACTCCAGGTGGGAGAAGCCGCCCCCAATTGCTTCAAGCAAGTCTGATGTCCCTCAGTCTGTGTGATGGCTATCCGCGGCGTATTGTGGATCTAGGAAGGGCCAGGAGTATGTGCTAGCAGTGTCCGCTGGATTGCTGGGGATAATGCCTCCAAGTGCGCGCTCAGCAGCACAATGATCGGCACTCAGAAGGGGCTCAACCAGCCAGGGCGGCAAGCAGGTGAGTGCAGCTGGCGAGGACAATCGGCTACGCACTTATACAATGCATAGCAGTGGGCAGAGTAGTGTCTCAAGAGTCTAATGTTGTATGTGCAAACATCGTGATGATCAGCACTCAGAGGGTCCCACCAGTCTGGGGCAGCAGGCAGGATAGTGTGGTGAGCAGTAGCAGGGAGCGTTGAATGGAGGCAGTATGTAGCTTTGTACATAGTTCAATATTGTGGCGACAACAAGGCAGGTAGGGAAATACAGGCTACTCACAGCCTAGCAGCCTCGGGTATCTGTACAGGATAAAGCTAATCGCCAATGAAGTGCCCGGTTATCCAGTGAAGCGTGTGCTCCAGCACGACAAAGTGCAGGACGCGCTCAGCAGTTTGCAGGCATTCTCCCGTGTGTCTCCAGGGGAGAGGCAGATAATTCCTCCCCAGCCGCCTCCAGTGACAATCTCCGAGGTCTGGTCATGGAGGTGGGTCACCGCACGCACCCCACGACTCCCGCAGTTGAAGCGCCCAACCTGGAGAGGCGATCCGGGAGCAGCCGCAGGGGGGGGAGGGCGCAGCAGCAACCCCCACGTGGATTCCAGGGGATTATTTGGACCAGATCGAGCTCGACTGGAGATCGGGAGCAGAAGCGGGCAGCTGCGATGTCTCCCCCAGCCCGCCTGGTCGCTGACCCAGCAATAAGTGGATACGAGCAGCTGATTAAAGGTAGTGCTCTTCAGAGAAGTGCGGCCGTCCGTGAGCCCGGCTGAGGCCCAGAGCCACGTGGGATCCCCGGGGCTCGCCCGATGGCCGCAGCCGCACCGGACTCCAAGCGCACCACTCTCCACCGCTCCCAGCAGTGTTCAGTCCAGAAATAATTTGTGGAAGTCAAAGAGCCCCAATTTCCGCACTGAAGGCAGGGCTTGCACTGGGAAGGTGGCTGCAGGCATAAAAGACAGGATTGTTGGAGGAGGAGCTACGCACGAGTCTAAGATGGCCTTGTGAGCTTTGGGCTCCCGAGACCCCAGCCGCCTCCGGATACATCCTGATCGCCATCCTGCTCCCTGAGCGGTGAAGCTGGCGGCGGAGAGGAAGCGGCGCCGGGCGCTGGGCCCTGCGCCTGATTATGCCGCGGGAATCTTGAGAGGCATCGCCGGCAAGTCTGCGGCCTGAGAGCGAGAGAGCCGGGGTCTCGGGTTGTTTCCAACCCCGGCCATAGTGAAACAACAGCGGGGCCGGCGACCGGAAGTCACCGGTCTGGCCCCACGATTGGCTCGGATCGGCGTTGCCCTGCGGGTTGCCCCCCCCCCCTGCTGCATCAACCACCCGGACAGCGGAGGGATACTCGTGCTTGTGCCGCCGCCGGACGTCGCGCCCAGATGTAGCGCTGCGAAACAGGGCGCTTGTCGATGCTGAACCGAGAGCAGTGGGCAGCCGACTGTGACGCGGAGTCCCGGGGCCATATAGCTGTGTGTGGGGCCCGGGCGCTCCCAAATTGCAAAACGGCAGACGGGGAGGAGAAGAACGGCCCTTGAACGTGGAGACCTCACTGGTTGGTGCGTGTGGGGTGCGTCAGCCTGACAAGCGGAGCGGCGGTGTCCCGGATGAGATGACTGGGGAAGCCCTCGTGGAAGAGAGTTGCTGGAGATCAGAAGACGGTGTTGTTGACAAGGCGACCTGCCTGGTGTGTTGATGGTGGTGCCATATGAGGTGATAGAGGGCTGTTAAGCGGGCGAAAATACTGACTCAGAGCCGGCTGGTTTTCTGGATCTCTAGCAGAAAACGTCGGCGGTGCAAGGTACTCGGAAGACCCCGGGAAGGCCTGGGAACTGAGGTGCTGAGCCCGCGGCGGATGCCCTGTCCGCTTGCCCGGCGTTGGCTACCCGTGGAATGTTGGCGGTGAGTCGTCCCAAGCACTGAGGAGTTGGTGAGAAGCCCGGACCCGACCGGGCTGGGGGCAAGAAGACCTCGTGAACGGGCGAGTGGGCTCGCTGGCTCGGAGACATAAAACCCTGCGGGCAGGCATTTGGAACGTGGTGGAATCGGGGGCTGGTGCGGCAAACAGTGCGAAGAGACCTCCTGTTATGGGACGGTCGGGGTGCTTTTAAGGCGGCCGACCCGTCGTGGAACGGAAAAGTTCCGAGGGCAGATTTGTGTGGTCACAAGAGGCCGTTGGTCACAGAGTGAAGCCATCTTGTCGCCCGGGAAACTTGAGCGGGTGAGAGGACCGCTGGCCTGTGGGGGGTGGAGACAGCCAGGTGATCCGGAATATAGACCCAGCGGTGGAGAGACAGGTGGTCTCAGAGTTATCATTCGGGTTTCGGAACTCACCGCCTGGGGTCCCTTGGGGAAAAGAAGACATCGAAACCGGGGATGAATAGAACGCCCTGTTGGGGGAGGAATCTGGTATACTTGTGGTTCTAGACGGTGGAGTGGGGGCCACAGGTTACTGTTGGAAGCCCTGGTGAGGGGCAGAAGGGCGACTAAACCCGAAAGCAAGAGATCGCAGTCGCGGTCCACTAAAGGGTCCTGTTATGTACAAGCTAATAAACTGGACAGGTACACTTTGCCCAGAGGTTCCCCACCTGACTCAAAGAAGACACAAGACCCGGGAAGAGATTCGACTGGCCCTCAGACAGAACTTACATTGCTGAATGTGATGGCGGCCATAGATGGAGTGCAAAAATCTTTGGGACAGAAAATGGAGTCACTTGATCAAAAACTGGATACAATGGCTATAGAGGTTAACCTTATCCATGCAGATCTCACTAAAACCAGTGAAAAGGTTAAGTCCCTTGACGTTAAAACTGCCAGCTTAACAGACAATGTGGCATCGCTGAAGCAGGAGGTGTGGGAACTCAGGGGAGCTGGCGACCTCACGAGCCGGAAGCTGGACGAATACGAGGGGAGGGCCCGGAGAAGTAACGTCTGAATTATTGGTGTTCCGGAAAAGGCAGAGGGCCCAGCCCCAGGATCTGGTCATGGAGGACCTAGTTCTCAAGCACCTTAAACCCAAGGGACTAAGTAATTTCTTCACAATAGAACTGGCGCATAGAGTCCCGGGTGGTAGGCCAAGGCCCGGGCCCCCCCTCGACCAATGATTGCGAAGGTACTTAATTACAGAGACCGAGACTCTATCCTGCAGGCCTCCAGGTTGGGAGGCCCTCTGAGATTCGAGAATATCAGTCTCTCCTTTTTTCTGGATTTCACGCAGGCGGTACAGAGGCAATGCCAGGGATTCCTGGGGGTTAAGAAAAAACTCAGGGAAAGAGGTCTGAAATGTGCCATGATGTTCCCGGCCCGACTGAGGATTGAGGTCAACGGTTGGAGATGCAACCCCAGCCGTGAGAGACCCGGAAGAGAGGAGAAGGGAGATGAGCCAGAACAGGAGTAAAAGGCGCCGCTTCAGAGACTGCAAATGGGGATGTCATCCTGTTTTCGAGACCTGTGACCCTCTTCAGGCGCAGAAATAGGTGATACGGGGGTGAGGGGGGGTTAATGGGGGCTGCCTTCCTCCAAATTTCTACTTTTAGATTGTTAGTTAGTAAGAATATGGGGCAACAGGCACACTGCAAGTTGGGGGCAGGCGGAAGCCAAGAGCAGGGGTGCAGGGTGGGGGGAGAGGGGCTGGGAGTATGGGGGTTTTTTGATTTGTTGTTGTGTTATTGTGTTTTTTTTTGCATCAGGTGATAAGAATGTAGTGGTACGCTCCTTGCATGGGTTCGGTGACACAGAATAGTCGAGGATCAAGGATGAGAGTGCTGAGTTGGAATGTGAATGGCTTGGGTGACAAGATTAAGAGAGGGATGGTTAGCCAACTTATCAGAAGACTATCCCCGGATGTGATATTGTTGCAGGAGACGCACTTGGTCGGCAATAGATGCATGGCCCTCCACAAAGGGGGGGGTATAAATTGGTGGTGCATGCTGCGTTCACCATCGGCTCTAGGGGGGTCGGGATCCTGGTTAAGAATTCCTTTCTTCTGTCTCTGCAGGCTACGTGGGTGGATCAAAGGGGCAGATACGCAGGAGAATCAGGATAGGTGGGGGCAAGACGGTTACCTTTCTATCTATATATGTGCCGCCGGGCCTCCAGACCGAGACATTTCAAGATTTGAGTTCTGTTGGACTTGGCCCTTTGGGCAGGTTCACCCCTAAACTTTTTGCTTTTATTTGTGACCCTGTGTTAGTGATTTTTGGGTCTCTGTGCACTTTTCCCTGGGTCCCAGAGTGAAAGTGCGTGCGTGTAGCATGGCTGGCCTGCCCTCCCATAGGAATGCATGGGGAATGTGTGTGTCCCTGGTAGTTCCTGATGCGTGGGGAGTGCAGGCTCGAGTTTAGTATGTGTGAACTCGTGAGAGTGAATGCTGCGAGATGGTGTATGCGGCATGTATGTGTCTAGAAGGGAAGTGCTACTTCTGGGCATTGAGATATGTGTGCAGTGAGGGTGCTGGAGCGTGATTGGCTGGAGCTTGCTGGGATGCCAGGCTCCAGGAAGTCTGAGTGGGTCTGCCCGGTGGTGAGTGTGAGATTAGCATGAGTGATGTGAGGGAGGAGTGTACCTGTGTCCTGGATGGGCTGGGTTTTCCCCACACAATGCTGGCTCCTCCCCCCTGTGGTGTGTCTAACGACCCTAGCCTCCCCAGTGAAAGAAATGGGTGGTTGGGCCATCAAGAGTGCTCCCAAGCCAGCTGCAACTGGTTTTCCCCCCACCCTGCACCTTGAAACAAAGGATTTTACAGTATAAGAAGGGGCTGTGTCCCCATGAATGTTGTTCTGCTTTTGGATCCTGCCAGAGGGGGCTGTTGCTGCTGCTGGGGCCAGGAGGACCGCCACTTGGGGTGTCTCCCTGCCTGGAGACCCAGTGTGCTGACTCTGGCCCAGCCTTGCCCCCCTGCCTGCCTCCAGCCCTTGCTGGAGCCTTGTCCTGTCCTCCAGTGCTGGTGAGCACTGAGGATTCCTTGCCTGCAGCCCTGAGAGTGCTGCTCTCTGCCCTTCAGCGTTGGGGAGCGCTGAAGTCTCCTGCCTAGCACTTGAAAGCGCTTTATTTTGCCCTGTGGCGCTTGGGAGCGCCTGTCCTTCGTTGCTAGCGCTGCTAGCGCTTGGTGTGCCCAGCCGGTGCCCACCCGGCATCTGATCGCCCCGTGAGGTGATCTAGCGGCGCGGGTGCCACCCCGCTCATCTGCCGCTTTTATTGTGCCCGTTTTGGAGATATTAATTTATCACGAGGGAGCCCACTCCTCGGATAATGGGACCCCACCTGCCTATCTAAAGCGAGCCGCCGCGCTGCCCGCGGCGACCCGGAAGTGTTCGTGTGCCCGGCCAATCACAGTGCGGCCCGGGAGATGCAGACCGGAAGTCCCGCCCCCGCAGCGGAGCAGAGAAGCAGCCTGCCGAGGCTCCCGAGGGAGAAGGGAAGCCCCGCCGAGAAGAGCCGACGCCGCGAGGAGACGCCGCCTCCCGAAGTACCTGGTGAGTGTGGGCGTGCCCCGGGTCGCGTCTCTGTCCTCGGCATTCTGTATCCCTGAGTCCCCCGAGAGGGACTCCAGCGTGCCCCGCAAGTGCTTTACGAGACTCGAGGGGCCAGGTCTTTGTTATTTGAGCCTGCGAGGCCCAGACCCGGCCCCATCATTCTTCGAGCCCGAGAGGCTCTGCACCCACCGTGATTCAGTGAGCCTAGAGAAGGCTCAGGGGCATTCCTGTGTTCGAGCCCTGAGAGGCTCTTGCGGCCACCTCGGTGACGAGCCCCGAGAGGCTCAGGGCGCCCGTCCAGTGTTCTTCGAGCCCTGAGTGGCTCTCCAGCTGTTCTGGGGTCCCCCGAGAGGGCCCCCCCCTGCCCACATTCGTGAGAGCCCTGAGAGAGGCTCAGCAGCGCCCTATTTGTTTTAAGAGCCCAGAGAGGCTCAGGGGCCATTTGTTTATTCCGAGCCTAGCGAGGCTCCAAGGGGACAGTCATTCTGCAGAGCCTGTGAGGCTCCCCCATCGTGTTGGCCCATCTTGCTTGCACCAGTTGCCCAGCACTTTGTGGGCAACTGCTACGTTTAGGCCCTGACATTTGGGACACAGTGCGTCCTAGCCCTAGAGAGGCCAGTTGGCCTAGGGACTGCCACAAGTTGTGGCTCATGTGGGTTTTGCGCAATTGCTTTTGCTTACACCTCTGAATGTATTGTGATGCATCATGTGTTTTCCCTTCTTACACCTCTGAATGAATGTTATGCATTGCATCATGTGTTATGTTTTTACACCCCTACAGGTATTGTGATATGTAGGTGGTTGTTTTCTCCCTAGTACAGGTGGTGCTAGTGAGGTCCTGTTACCAGTGATTACTGGTTGTGTACTCTATTTTTATAATTTGTGCTACAGTGATTTTACTTTCTACAAGTGCTAAGTTCTAAAAAGTGCATACCCCTGACGGTGGCCCAGGTGGCCCTGTCCTGTACAAAAATCCCTTGTAAATTCTGCCCGTGCCTCTAGCACAGTGTAACAAGATGTGTGTCTTATCTAATGTATGTTTATTATACTACAAAGGCTATTTTTTATATAACCTTGTGTGGAGTTTCCTTTGTGGTGGGCCTTTGGTTGTTGTTGCTGGGGTGCGTGCGCAAATACTTAACTTACATCGCCTCCAAGTTTAGCCTTGCTGCTCGCGCCACGTTACCTAGAGGGTGAGCAGGGGTTATCTTGGCGTGTAACTCCCTTGCCCTGACTTGGGAGTGGTGGTCTCTGACTGACTTTGGCAAAAGCCCTGGCCAGCCGGGGGTCCCGTTTCCAACAAGTTCTATCTTCCTCACGGTGCCCCTTGGTAGCCTAGTCTTAGGAGGCGACTTTGACGCCGTATTGGATGGAGAGGTGGACCGCAGCCCGCCGCGGGAGCTTAGGCAGACTCAGCTATGGCTTTCAGAATTCCTGGACACACTGGGGTTGGTGGATAGCTGGCGTGTACGTAACCCGACATTGACACATTACACGCATATTTCAGCAGCTCACGGTAGCTTGTCTAGGCTAGACTATATATTGCTATTAGCGGCAATGGCGATCATGGTCCACGAGGTGAAGTATCTTGGGAGGGGAATTTCTCATCATTATGGCTGAGGCTTGCCCTCGATCCGCCGACAGTGGGTAGGATAGCTCCCACTACGCCTGGCATTTAAAGGACCCAGCTATTAAAAAAGAGGCACTCCAGATGTAAGACCGTTATTTTCTGGAAAATAAGAGGTCTGTAGATTCGGCACAGTCCCTCTGGGAAGCATACAAGACGGTAGCGAGAGGTGAAGTATTATCCTTAGTGTCAGGTAAGAAGAAGAAAAGTCATGCAGAAGTAGCCCAGAAGGAGACGGAAGTTATACTTCTGGAGGAGAAGGTGGCTAAGTCACATACGCCCGCGGAGCTCCACCTGCTGAGACTCCGACAGGAGGAATATAAAGACCTTGTTAGGAAAAGAGCGGTGTCCCAGAGCAATGCCGTCCAGAGCCGTATATATGAACACGGTGATAAGGCTGGTAAATTGATTACATGGCTTGAGCACGGGGAGCGAGCATCTAGGCTGGTACCTGAATTGGAAGGGTTGGAGTCACGCAGGATCACGGATCCGCAGGCTGTGGCAGACGAATTTTCTGAATACTACCGGAAGGTTTACACGGCTGGTAGTGAATTTACGGAAGTGGAGAATAGCGAAATGATCAGGGACATTGTTATGCCGCGTCTGTCAGAGGAGGACAGGAGCTATCTTGATTCCGCTTTGTCAGACGATGAAGTTGCGTAGGCGATCAGGCAGATAAAGTCTGGTAAAGCGGAGAGCCCAAACGGGATACCGATTGAGTTGTACAAGTTGAATGCTGGTAGACTCGCCCCTCACGTCCGAGCCATGTTCGTGGAAAGCAAAGAGAAGGGTGAGCTCCCCTATGACCAACGGGTGGCCAATATAGTGGTCATACATAAAGCCGGTAAGCCTAAGACACAATGCTCCTCCTATAGGCCCATATCGCTTCTCAACGCAGAACCCAAAATACTAGCGAAACTCCTGGCTACTAGACTGGTCATGGTGATCACGACCCTGATACACCCGGATCAATCCGGTTTTATGCCGCGTCGGAACACGGCACTAAATCTGCGTAGACTACATGGAGTCCTTGGGAGTTCCCCGAGGATCTATGAGCCGACAGTGTTGGTATCTCTGGATGCCACAATGGCCTTTGATAGAGTGGAGTGGCAATATCTGTTTGCGGTGTTGGCGAAGCTGGGCTTTGGGAGTGAGTTTATTGGTTGGGTGCGCCTGCTATATGCAAATCCCCTAGCTAGAATGGTTGTCAATAACTGTAAGTCTAGTGACTTTTCATTGGTTAGGGGCACGAGACAGGGATGCCCGCTGTTCCCATTACTCGCAATGGAGCCCTTGGTGGCCTGGGTCAGATGGGATAGATCAATACGGGGCTTACGATGGTCGCCTGACTGGGAAGACAAGATCTCGCTCCATGCAGACGACGTTTTGCTTTACCTCACCCACCCGAAGGAATCCTACCGCAACTTTCTGGACGCGCTTGCCATTTTTGGTAGATACCCTGGATTGGCCATTGTCACGAGGTCCCGGACTCGGACTCTGTCTTAGACGGACGGGGTGTCCCTTCTAACCATCGTTCCTTTCCACCCCGTCCGCAGGATCCTTTAAGCGTTTCTTGGATTTCCTCTGCCATACCATCGTCACTGGAACCGCCTTTCCTGCCTTCGTCACTTGACCCGCCTTCCCTGATGTTTGGGGTTTCCCCAGACGACGACCAATCACGGGTCACTTCGTCATCGGCCAGGAACCAATCCACTGCTTCGGGGGCGTTTAAGGAAGTCCCGTTCTTCGGAGTTCGTGCAGAATCCCGCGCCAAGGAGGACGCCGAGGAAGGAGACGCGACCGAAGAGGCTCGACCCGGACTGCAGGAACCGAGACTCGACAAGCCAGGAGGCCTACGGAATCACGAGTCGCCCTGCCACGCTTCCAGGGGAGAAGCGTGGCTGGACAAGGTACGGGGGCGCTTTAAGGGTCTGTTTTCTACACGGGGTGGGACAGGGTAGGGTGTGGGCGGTCACCGGATAGTTGTCCTCTCTCCCCGTCACGCTCTTCGTTATATAGCAAACGGTGGTGGAACCCTGGTGATCCCGCACTCCCCTTCCCCCTCAAGGCTGTACCCCAGTACCTCACACTAATTGTCCTATCCCTTCTTTGTTTGCCTCCGAGAGCCATACCGACCCAGAGAGAAGCCGGCGGTAGCATCCAAGGCGGGGCATCAAGAGAAGGAGGCTGACGATTCCAAGGAATTCCTATCAGCTGTATGACCTTCCATTACAAAAGGACATTGTGAACCTGGATAACCTAACAAAACCTCAATAAAAGGAATATTCGAGTACCTATATAGTGGACTCCCTCATTTACCCAGCTTCACCTTCACAGCCATTAATTGGGCAAAATCGGTGCTCTATGTCTTGGTGGGCGACCCGCCGATGATTCTGCAGTTGTGCCCTGTTCATATCGAGACGGTAGGATTTACGTATTTAGGTATATATATCACGCTCAATCCACAGTTACGATACGATAATAATTTAGCCTCCCCGTTGAACAGGTGTAAGAAAGATGTGGAGCGCTGGAAAGCTCTTCCACTCTCCTTGCTCGGAAGAGCCGCTCTCTTCAAGATGATGGCTTTGCCCCGGTTTCTATATGCCCTGCAGAATTCGATGGACCCAGTGCCGACTACATACTTTAGGGAGATAGAGACTCTTCAAAGGCAGCTCCTGTGGGACGGTAGGGCCCGTATAGCATGTAGTAAACTGACTCTCTCGTGGTACGACGGCGGGATCGGACTTCCGGATTTAAGGAAGTACTACTGGGCCTCACAGCTGGCCGCCGTGAATCATATTGTTTATTGTTAGACCTGGCACCTTGGCGTGAGTTTCCCTTCCACTTTTTGCTGATGTGCCTCAGATGTTTTTGCTGGTGTCCGCCGCTCAGGGCACTGCGCCACGGCCAACCTGTGCCGCAGTTCAAGTGCTCCCTATGAAAAGTATAACTGTGATTGGTATACCTGATTGGTTCATTGGATTTACTGTCAGTCCCCAGTAAAGTGCACCAGGAGTGCCAGGGCTTGTGAATGCCAATACTGCTAGTGGGCCTGCAGCGCTGGTTGCGCCACCCACAGAAGCAGCCTTACAATGTGTCTAGGGTCTGCCATTGCAGAACCTGCATGCAGTCTGGGACTGTCATGCTGGCTGGGCAAGTGCACACACTCGCCAGCCCCTAAACCTTCCCAACTTCATATTAGTCACCCCTATGGTAGGCCTGAGGGCAGGGTGCATTGTAAGTATAAGGTAGACCATGCCCTGATGTGTGTGGCATGTCCTAATAGTGAATTACTGCCAAATTCGTTTTTCACTATTGTAAGGCTACCTGCTCCCTTTAGGCCAGATGGGCTGCTGGAATTATTACACTCTATAATCCCAGCAGGCTCAGGGAACATGGTAGAAATTAATGTTTAGTATGCCTGAACTCAGAATAATAAAATACTTCTTTTAGTAAAGTTTATTTTAATATCCTGGGTTTGCAAATGCTACTTTTAGAAAGTTAGCATTTGCTGGCCTAACCATTTCAGCCCGCCTCTGCTTGGATGTGGATCTGACTGTCTGGTGTGTGTGAGTGACAGGGCTGGGGAATGACAGGTGGTGAATGCAAGGATTACACCTTAGTGGGAGGTAGGAGTGGCCCTGGACTTTCCCTCAGGCTGTGCTCTGCCACCACAATGCTGGCTCCGCCCCCCTGGGGAGCGACTGATGACTCAGCCGGCACCTGGCCCAGGAAGGGCGAAGCACTGTCATCAAGGTACTCCTGGCTGCCCCTGTCCCCTCAATGCTGGCTCCGCCCCCCTGTGGAGCGTCTGATGTGCCTGCCCTCACACTGAAAGCAACAGCCAGAGTACACCCCACAAGTGCTCAGAGACTGAAAGGAATTATGCAGAGGCCCCCCTGGCCTGAAAAGACAAAGGAAATGTGGTATAAAAGTAGGAGCCCTGCTCCTTGTAAATTAGATCCTGTTTGCGCAAAGAAGAAGCTCTGCCTGAAGAGAAGGACCTGGAAGGACTACAAGGAGGAGTGCTGACTCTGGCCTGTGTCTGGTGCCTTGCTGCAGAAGGAGAGGAAGAGAAAAGACTACAAGAGACTTTTGCTTTTATTGAACTTTGTGCCAAACTCTGCTAAAGATCTCCAAGGGCTTGCTGTGGAACTTGCCCCCTGAACTGCGCCCCAGGAACAGTGGGCGCTACCCCCCTGACAAAGGAACTGCTGTGTGTGCTGCTTATCGCTGCAGCGCTGATTGAGGAGATCAGGAGAGTTGTGCATCCCTGCCACGCTCCTCGTGACCCAGGACATCTGTACCCCCCCCCGAGCACCGTGACTGTGGACTCAGCAGCTCGCATTAACAAAGTGAAGCCCAGCCGCCGCTGGCCCGAGCACCGTGACTGCGCCTGCATCTGAGCCCAGAGAGCAAAGCAAAGGAGGACCCGTCCGGTCCAAGCCCCAGAATCGACTGAGCCCAGCGCCGTAGATTCCCCCGCAAAGACGGACTCCCGCCCTGTGTCACCCCCCTCTGATCGGCGCCCCGCCTGACAGCCCCGCTGAAAGGGCACCACCGCGATCGGCACTTTGGCTGGGTACGTCCCGCACTTGGGGACCGTACTGCCACTGTCGCCGCACCCAGCCGCCGCCGTCAGGGCTGAAGAGGATACTGAAGGGAAGGACCTCTGACCCCATCAAGCACCGCCGCCCCGGGTGACCCGTGACCTGCGCTGCCCCGAGCCGCAGCTCGCCTCGCCCGCCAGGGAAGCAACGCGACGTGGGACAGCTCCCCTTCCAGACGTCCGCTTCAAGATCACCAAAGAATTCAAGGTACTGTGTTTTGCCCCCTCGCGGTGCGAGCGTCCTGCCATCTGAGCTCGCACCGCGCTGTGTGATCTTGGCCACCCCGGGAGCCCCGCAGCTGCAGGCTGCCCTGCGGCACGAGCCGCCCCTGTCACCGAGGCTCGCACTGCTCCTGGCCCCCGAGGCTCCCCCTGACACTCCCCGTGGCCGGCGCCCCCCTCCGCCTTGAGTCGCGCACAGAAGTGTGACTCCTTCCCAGAGCAGACCCGGGCGTGCCTTTCGCCGCTCACGCGAGAAGCGTGAGCTTTGGCAGGCCGGGCCCGTTTCCATCCCCAGAAGCGAACGGAGGCGTGGGGAAGCGCATAGAAGCGCAGGAAAGCACTGTACCTTGCCAAAACTGGGCAGAAGGCCCCAAATATTGCATTTGAAGGAACTGTGGCCACTAGAACGTCCACGAAGTCTATTTACAAGTAACTGGAACCGCTATTAACAAACCAAGACTGTATTTACAAGCCTGCGTGAAGAAACTATATAAAGATATATTTTTACTAAAATACAGTTTGGTGTCATTGTGTGGTGGGTTGGTGGTGATTGTTGTGGTGCTGTAAAAGTTTAACCCTATGTACTCCAGAGTTTAGCCTAGACTGCTTGCGCCACACTACCTAGAGGGTGAGCAGGGGTTATTTCTGTGAGTAATCCTTTGCCCTGACTTAGAGGAGAGGGTCCCTGCTTGTCGCCAGTGCTGCACTGCGCCAACCAGAGACCCCCAATTCTAACATTTATGGACTCCCGGGGGATCCAGGCTATGCCATGGACCGGGATGATAGATAGAGCTCTGCATTCCAGGCCTGGGAGGTTTCCATTGACTGGCCCGACCGCACATGCGATACAGGTGTGGCACGCGGCCAATAAATGTCTTGGTTGGGAAGGCAGATTGACACTGGCCACTCCCCTGCTGAACTCTGAGAAGCTGGGTAGTCTGTGGAAAACTAAGGGGGTTCGACAGATGGGACCTTATCGGAATTACCCAGATAAAAGATGTGTGGGGGAAAGACTCAGTGCATACATTCGAGTCCCTCAAAAAACAGTATAGTTTACATGAAAACGAATATTACCGATATCGGCAGGTGAGACATGCCCTCACCACCCATGTCCCTAAGGGCACGGTGCTCCCGGAGGCGTCTCCTCTTGAGGACCGGTTCCTAGAAGGGCAAATCCCCGAGAAAACTATTTCTCTGATATATAGGAAATTGGTCAACAACATGGGGAACCCGTTGGAGTGGATTAGAGCCCAATGGAGAGTGGATGGGTTAGAGCTTGATGATGAGGACTGGACGGAGGCGGTGTCCTCCCTGAAAGTGGTCGCCATCCAGATGCGGCTCCGACTGGTGCAGTTGAAGATATTACATAGATCCTATATAACTGGGCCTCGTTTGATATGAATGGGACCTGCCGAGAGTGGAGATTGTAGGAGAGAGTGTGGAGAAATTGGCACCTTAATGCATATTCTCTGGCACTGTGAAGTGATACAGATATATTGGACGTAGATTCATGATGAGCTGGGGGAAGTTTTGGGTGCGGAGATACGACCAGAAGCCCGGAGATGTTTGTTGAATGTGTGGGAGCCTACGGATCTAAATGCGTACCAGAAACAATGGGTGACACTGGCGTACATGGTGGCTAAGCGAAATATAGCTCAGCTCTGGGGTGCCAGTCAGTTTCCCTGAGTCAACAAATCGGCGGAAGACCTTGACGGGTGTATGTTTAGAGAGAAAGCAGTATACGTGGCCAGGGGTTGCCCGAAGAAGTGGGGGAAGATATAGGGGCCATGGAATAGTCACAGAGGAGAGATCTGTGAACCACCTATGCCGAGATCGGACCTGGCAGCACAGGAATCTCCAAGATCCCAGCATTAAATGTTGTTATATTTGATTCTGTACCGTGCCACAATGACCCATGCGTTGAAACTGTATGTGTTCAGTTGAGATTTTTTTTTTTTTTTGTAATGTCTTTTTCTTTGTTTTCTAATAAAAAAAAAGACAATATTGTTGCCGTTCTGAGGAGGATAATTAGAGGATTCTGCTACCAAGCTGCCAGAGCCTCGCAGGTGTGCGGACCTCTTGGTCATGAGCCACCTAGCACCCCCACCATGGTGCAAGGGTGCCTGCGTTGCCGGGATGGTTGGTTTTGTGCAGTAAGGGACAACTTCCTGCACAAAAAACAATCATGAACGGCATTTTCCTCTTTCTATGTGGATTGTAGAATCCAGAATGCATCGAAAGAGGAAAAACGATAAGAAATAAATGCATGTCTCCTCGTTGCGCCTCCTTACGCCTCCCCTGGGGATTCTGGGTTGTAAATAGGCCCCACAGTGCCTTCAAATGGCTTTCCTTGGCAATGGGAACCAAAGCAGAGATGGAAGTGTCAGGGAAGGCTGGCGGCAGCTTTCTGGATGTGCAGCCTCAGAGGGGACACAGGTTGGTCTAAATAAAGGTGACACCGGCCCCAGGACAGGTTATCCCTTCACAGAGAAGCTGGACATGTTTTGGTGAGAGGTGATGCCCCTCCCTGTGTTAGTGTCACTGCCATGAATCCTCCACCACAAGGTGTTCTTGGGAAGGTCATGAGAGCAGACTTTCTGCAAACTAACCCCTGCTTCAGTGATACCTTCTCAGTACCTCCTGTACCTGCCCCAACCCTGCTGACGCAATGCAGAGGCTGCGGGAACGCTGTACAGAAACTACAGTTAAAAATGTAAATACTCAATGTTGTACAAGACGAGGTCAGACTCCGCTGACGCCGCATTCCAGAGAGAGGGATTCCTGAGTCTTGTGGGGTAAAAACAACATTTAACCCCTCGGCACCCTGAGGGGTTTGCAGTAACTGGGAATCGAAAATGTCAGCAAACTATTTTTAAAAACAATTAATGGTTTGGACAGATTCCCGTAGAGTCACCATTCCGAGATCTAAGTGAACTACAAGGACCTCAGTTTTGATGGATACAGGTTTGAGCAGATATTATTTTGCTCTTTTATAGAGTAAAGTTCGTGGCCGTGACGCTGTCGCAGGGATACGCCGTGGGGGTGGGAGAACCTCTCACCACAACATGTATATGACACAGAACAGACACACTGACCCAATGTGGATGAAGACACAGTCAAGAGGATGACTTAAACTTTACACAGTGCTTACAATGAGATGTACAAGTGCAGTCCCTACTCCAGAGCACCTACTGCTTTTGAGAAGGGCCGATGCTGCCCAAATAAAGGTATTGCACCTCTGCTGAGAAGGGCTGGTACTCTCCCTCTCAAGATAAAGACGGGGAGGCCCTCAGCACCGGCTCAATTAAAGCGCATAGCTGCCACGTTTCACGGGGGGGGTGTGAAAAGAAGGACAGCAGCCACTGGTAGGGACTTCATTTAATACGTCCAGTCGTAGCAGCTCCCGGCAGCAGCGGCCGCGACAGTAGATTCTGTGTTCCTCGCAGGAAAGTACATTCCAATGTCCCTATGTCCCCCACGCCCCCCCTTCCCTCACAATGTAACAAATAAAGTAACAAGAACAAGTGTTGACCAACAGGGCAAACACAAAATGTTCAATACATAACATAATCATGAAACTTAACAGGGGCAGCTCTTACCCCGGAAGGAATACTCCTGGAAGTGGAGCGATCCGGAAAAACACCCTTTCTGGAAGGAATTTCATCAGCAGAAGAGTAACCAGAATGAACAGGAGTTGCAGTGGTAGAAGCATGATCAAAATGAACTCCCATCTTCCCTCCAACCTACACAGCCTTGGATTGGGGAACAATGGAAATAGCACATTTATTCCATATCTTCCAATTCTCTAACACCACCACCTGATCTTTCACCTCTCTCACTTTTGCCGAAGTTGAGAACCGAGAAGTCCCCTTGCGAACAAAACCGGGCATCTTGATTCTCACCCAATCACCAACACAAACAGGAGAAACTTTCTTAGAAGCCGTAGCCTATTTTGATTGTACAGATGCTCCCACATCTACTTTGCCAAGTCTACGTTGATCAACTTCTTTCCTAGACATCCAATCCTTGTTTAACTTGTAACCAGCAACCCTCGCCTTGAGAAGAGTGAGGGGAGACATGTCGGTACTCATATGAGGGGTAGTCCTGACTGCCCACCGCATGTCAGCAATGGCCATTCTCCAGTACAAACCATTTACCAAAGGCAATTGCAATTGATCTTTGATAACACGATTGATGCGTTCAACAAGACCATTGCTGCGCGGGTGATAAAGGGAAGTTAAAACGTGTTTTATGCCATGTTGCCTAAGAACATTTTACATTTCTAAGGAAACCAACTGTTTGCCATTATCAGCCGCCAGTTCCTCTGGAAACCCTTAAAGGCGGAACACTTCTTTCAAAAAATTAATGATGGATGAGGAATTAAAACACTCCACAAACCTTACCTCAGGTCACTTGCACATATAGTCCACCAAGCCTAGTGCATACAAGGGAGAACCGCCAGTGATACCAAAAGGACCCGCAGCGTCTAAAGCTAGTTTGCACCAAGGTGAATCCTTCACAACAATGGGATCAATGGGAGAGGGATGAGTTACTTGTGTCTTGTCACTCAAAACACACACGCAACAGTCCCTGACGTCAAGCTCACGCCAGGCCACCAAAAACCCTCGCGGACTGCGTTTCATGGCACGAATGCCAAGATGACCTTCTTGGGCAAGATCTAGGATTTTCTTACGCATGCATACCGGAACAACCAAAATACCACCCCTATGTAAAATTCCATCCACCAAAGATAACTCATCGCAAACTCTTTTAAAGGGAATTAGTTCAGAAGACAAGTCCTTCATGATGGGCCAACCATGAACCAGAAAGTCAACAACCATGTTAATGTTAATGTTAATAGTGCTTATAAAGCGCAACATTCATCCCAAAAGGATATCACGGCGCTGAGATTGAAAGGTGCACAGTGAGGTAGCACGAATGACTAGGAAATTTAGTCTGCTTTGGGGAATAGTAAAGTTTTGAGTTTTTTCCTGAAAGTAAGGTAGCAGTCTGTGAGTCTTATATCTGTTGGCAGATCATTCCACATATTTGCAGCGCGATGTGAAAATGCACGACCACCCATCCTGACTCTCTTTGTTCGCGTAGTGGCGGCTCTTGCAATAGGTTGGGAGTGAAGGTTTCGGTTCAGTACGTAGAAATTAATCCTGTTTTTTAGGATGCTCGGGCCAGTATTATGCAGCACTCTGTGGGTGATGCATAGCATTTTGAAGGAAGCTCTTTGCCTCATTGGGAGCCAATGCAAGGCTCTCAGGCAGCTTTTAGCAGAGTCATACTTTTTTTTGTTGCAGACAGCTTTTGCTGCCGCATTCTGAACAAGCTGTAGCTTTGAGAATAAATAGTCCGCCATGCCAACAAATTGGGAATTCACGTAGTCGAGTCTACTCAGTAGCAGTGACTGGACTAATATCTTTCTACATTCCAAAGCTTTTACTGCAAATTGTTGTTACATGATTTTTCATCGACAGTACGTTGTCAATTTGGACTCCCAGGTTTCTAGCAATCTGGGTCGGTTTAGGGGGGGTGCCGAGATTATTAGGCCACCAGGTGTTATCCCAGAGCTGTTGGGATCCACCAAACAGGAGGATCTCCGATTTATCGGCATTTAATTTCAGGCAGTGGCTGTACATCCAATTAGATAGCTCAGTAAGGCAACTGGGCAGTCTGTTTTTGGAGTCCTCTTCACCGTTGAGGGCAACCATTAGTTGCGTATCATCTGCGTATGAGCAGATGCTAATGCCCCACTTTTTCCCGATGTTTGCTAAGGATGATACATAGACATTAAATAATGTCGGACTTAGTGACGCCCCTTGTGGTACTCCATTGATCTTTCGAGGGTGGAAGTGAAATTGCCGGGTCGGACCGATTGTGATCTTTCAGACATGAAGGATTCCAGCCAAGACAGGGCTTTTCCCTGTATGCCTTTTGCGGCTAGCATTCTTAGTAGAAGGTTGTGGGATACGGTATCAAATGCCGCTGATAGGTCTAAAAGTATCAGGGCGACCGTTTTACCCTCATCAACCTGTGTTCTTATGTCATCCAGTGCTGCCAGGAGTGTTGTTTCAGTGCTGTTGTTGGCCCTAAAACCCATTTGTGAAGCATCCAGCAGGTTATTAGTTTCCAAAAAGTCAGATAGCTGTTTATTTACCAGTTTCTCCAGCACTTTTGAAAGATATGGTAGCTGTGAGATGGGTCGATAGTTGGTGGGATTATTTATATCGGCAGCAGCTCTTTTTAGTAGGGGAGTGACTACTGCATTTTTCCATGTAGCTGGAAATTCAGCTCGGTCAAGTGACAGATTTAATACTTGCGTCACTATTGGACTAATAAAAGGTGTTAGTTGCGAAAATATATGATGTGGACATGGGTCCAATGAGGATCCTGATTTAGTTTCCAACATCATTTTACTTACTTCCTCCTCTGCAAAAGGGCCAAAAATTGAACAGCTGACTGATGCGGTGGATTCCAAGTCTAAGTGATGCTCAGCCTGCTCTTGATTATTATTGGAAAAAGACGTGTAGATTTTATCTATTTTTTCGCAGAAGAAATTACTTAATTTATTACACCCCTCTTGTGTGGGAGTTAGGCTAGATGTAAGACTGGGGGTTACAGAGTTCTCTAACGATTTTAAAGAACTCTTTGGAAGAATGTCTGTTTGCAGATATCTGCTGGGAAAAATAGTCTTTTTTTGCCTTTCTTATGGCTGCATTATCAGTTTTCAGCTCTCTTTTGTAGACTAGTCTAGCGTCCATGGTTTTGCTTAGCCTCCATTTGTGTTCCAGTGTGGTACATTTTCTTTTTAGAGTCTTTAAGTCTGGGCCGTACCATTTCTCTGACAGTGTTCGTCTGGAGTTGAGGCTGGTACCATTTCTTGAGCAAAGTTCAAGTGCAGTCCCGATGCTTTTTTGCAGGTGGAGTATTTCCTGCTCAGTGGAGGATCCCGGATCAATATTGTGGTGAAAATGCTGCTGGAATTTCTCTACCGAGAATGTTTTCCAATTTCTAGCTGTGGCTAAGGTCTGTACAGTTGGTCTCATATTTTTAGTGGGTAGAGTAATAGTGAAGTAAATCCTGTAATGGTCAGTCCATGTCAAGGGCATTATATTATTGATGGTGGTTTTTTCTATGTTCGTGAAGATCAGATCCAACCTGTGTCCCGCACTGTGTGTGGGTTGATTAACTTTTTGTGTTAATTGCAGAATTTCCATATTATCTGCTAGACGTTTAGCAAGTGGATTGGTGCATGATTCATAGTGGATATTAAAATCACCTAATACTAAAACATTTTTGTGTTTTAGACAGGCTGGAAGAATTTGAGCGAGGAGCTGAGTGCTAAAATCTACTGTGCTCCCCGGCGGGTTATAAATGATTGCACCTCCCAACAGTAAGTGGGTATCTAAGGAGACTGAAAAAATCCTAACTTCGTGTTTGCTTTCTTGTGTCAGTATTTCTTGAATACAGGTGAAAGTTTCTTTAAATAGTTTAGCCACCCCACCTCCCTTCTTGTTTAATCTGTTGAGATTTAAGATTTTATACCCAGTGGGAAGTGCTGCTGCAATATCTGGGGTACTATGGGTGTCAAGCCAGGTCTCCGTGAGGAATACTAAATCAGGTTTGATTTGATATAGAGTGTCCCAGAGTTCAATAGAATGCTTGGGAAGAGATCTTGCATTGAGGTATATGCAGGAAAAATCGAGGTTAGGGGAGTGTCTGTGAGCTGAGCGATCTATGGGATTGCTATCCCACCTACAAATCCGACAGGCGAAGGGGCCCATGGTGTTTGCGGGCTCCGCTTTGGCGCATCGCATGTGACCGTGTGGGACTTTGGTGTTAAGGGTCATAAGGTTACCTCTAGAGTAAGTCAGTCTGGGTATACCTGACTTGTCGCTGGTTAATGAGGCAGGGGTTGTGGCCCCTGGTCCCGGCCGGGCGTGGACGGGTGCAGACGGGCTCACCTTTGGCGCGTCCGCTGCGCTTCCTAGATCGGGGGTCCATTTTATGCTATCAAGGGCGGGAGGGGCCGAGCACTAGTCTGCTCGCCCTAATCCTCACCCAAGATGGCGGATCGTATTCCGGACCCCAGGCAGCACCTAGTCGTCTGCAGAAGGGCAGTCCGGTGAAACAAAATGTGGAGAAAATGATGCGCTATTGCAGATCAGCGCCCAAAAATCCAAGGTATTGTGCAAATTAAAATTTCAGTTCTGACTACTTATTTTAAAAATTATGGGAGTGCCACAATAAATCGGCGATAAGTGCAGGTTAAAAGTAGCAAAGATTACTTGCCACACGCACACACCAGGTCCCGGCTTCCGCCTCAAGACCACACTCATACGCAATGTCATCTTGATCTCGTTGTCCTCAGATAGAGCCAGTAACCACTCACGCTCTGAAAGTGCACCCTTCGCAGTGTCAACAACAGCACCAACAGCACACACAATGTCGAGATCCTCTTCAGGAAATTCACTGATGTTTTCGACAAAGGGTAACCGGGATAAACAGTCAGCTAAGTTGTTTTCAGCCCCTGCCACTTCCATCACCTGATAATTAAACTCCTGTAATCTATATTGCCATTTAGCTATCCGTGGTGTGGCACGGCCGCCACCCTTGGTAGTAAAAAGATCAACTAGGGGCTTATGATCGGTCCTGAGGACCAATAATTCATTACCCCTCAGAGAATTTCAAAAGTACTGAACACCCCACCATAAGGCTAATGCCTCTTTCTCAATGGTTGAGTAAGTGCTCTGAGCACCTCGAAGAGACCTGGAGGCAAAAGCAATGGTCTCCTCGCGACCATCACTTCTCTTTTGCATAAGAACAGCGCCCAACCCAACGTTGCTGGCGTCGGTAGAGACAATGCACAGGTCTTTAATATTAAATCATTTCAGGGGGCGTGCCTGCACAATTTACTTTTTGAGAAGTTTAAACTGATCATTACACTTGTCACACCACACAAATCTGGCATTTTTCTTTATAAGTTCACACAAACAGCAAAACTTCCAACAAATTTGGAGTAGTACTCCACTAGCTCTAGGAAGGAGCAAAGTTGATCTTTGTTTGTAGGCGCAGGTGCCTTTTGAATGGCATCCAGAATTTTCATCTTGGATTAAACTCCATTACAAGAAATGTGGTGACTGAGATAATCCACACCCTCTAAGAAAAACTTGCATTTGTCCCTCCTTAAAGTCAGGCCATGCAACTTCACAGTATCCATAACATGTTTGACTCTGCAGTCATGCTCCAACTCAGTTTGTGCATGAACAAGTATATCAACTTGAAAAAACGCAACTCCCACAGTGTTTTTGAACAAGTTGCCCATGAGGTAGTGAAACACTGCAGAAGCCGACGCCAAACCAAAGAGCATGCATTTGTAACGGAAGGCTCCCCCCAGTGTCACAAAGGAGGTAAGGTGTCTGGAGTCTTTGCTTAATTCAAACTGGTGATAAGTTGAGGAAATTTCGAATGAAGAAAAATACTTGGCTCCATCTAACATTGCCAGCATTTCATTTATATTGGGCAATGGCTGACGATCAACCCAAATGTTAGCATTAAGATCACGCAAGTCCACACACATTCTAAGGGACTTTTCAGCCTTGAGTGCTAAAACTATGGGGGCTAACCATTATGACCCCTCAATGGCCTTGATTATGTCCATAAGACACAAATGTCCAGTTCACACTTTAGTTCAACACGCAAACTCAGGGGTACTTTGCACACCTTGTGTTTAACTGCCTTCGCACCATTCTTAAGGATATTGCGGTGCTGAAAACCCTTCAGTTTGCCTAATCTATCACTGAAAACTTCGGGATACTTCTGTATCCACTCCTCACCAGATATGTGCCCCACCATCACTGTACCAGACGGATTGTAAGATTATAATGTGTTGTAAAATGTATGTGCTTCACATCTTGACAAACCATGTCAGGATGGTTGGGATTGAGAAAGATGCCAAGCTCTCCCTTCTCCTCCCACTCCTACAGATTAGCACCATCCTCAAGAATATACACAGTTCCGGTGGCACAACCCCCACCAAACTCCAAATTGGCCTCAAATTTGCAAAGAACATCCACTCTTTTGCCCTCATGTGCAAGAATTCTAATGTTAGACTGGTGTACTTGAATGTCTTCTAACCCGCCAAAATCCTTAGCATTGCTAAAAGTAAATGGAGAACCCGAATCAGCCAAGAAACTCACATTTTTTCCATTCACATAGATAATATATGCAGGAGACTTCATTTTGTGTGAACCAACTAGAGATGAAATCTCAACCATTCCCTCGGATTGCAAGGATGAAGAAGACAACATTAATAAAAGATTTTCATTCTCATCACTTGAGTCAACTGTCTTCTTCATAAACCTGACAGTTTGTGTGGTTCCTTTGTTTAACCCAATGGCTTTATAGACATGTGGAAATGTCTTTTTTTGCCACACTTGAAACAAGTTTGGTTTAGGGCAAAATAAAAATTAGCATTTCCTACATGAGATTTGCTCCCACAATGAAAACAAGAGACTTAATCTTGACGTTGATAAGGATAAAGCATTTTGCATTTCCATTGGAGACTTTGGTAAGCTTGACATTGTGGTTTGCAGAAAAAATTTGACTTCAGCAGGTTGTACAGACCAGCTCATTTCCTTCATGCAAAATTGAGAACGCTCAATGCTTCTGGCAAGAGTGAGAGCTGTTTCAAGAGCGGGGTCGTTTGATGATAAGAGTTTCTCTTGGATTTTCTTGTTACACGTGCGTTCAATGAGCTAATCACAAATGATTCCATCTCTGAACTCTCTGTAATTACAAGTGATAGCAAGAGTTCTGAACGCATGGATGAACTTTTCTAGGGGTTGAATCTTTTGTCCAAAGTTTTGATTACAGATGCATATTCATCAAGGATTAAGGAATCGCCGTTATCACCACCACTTACATGGGTGCTAACAAGTCCAAGAGGTAAAGTCTTCAAAATGTTTCTGCCTTCAGCCCCAAGATTGTAAATGAGAAGTGCTTTCTTTTTCTTTGCAGTAAAAGCATCACCATCAATGACTTCAAGATAACTTTCAAATGTATCCTTCCACTGTTGCCATAAAATTGGAGGAGTACCAAGAGATTGCAAAAAGGGTGGCAGAGCTAAAACTCGATCCATAATGAGGCTGGGCGTGCTTGAGTTGCTGCCCACACAGTTATAGCAAATGTGACTGAAAAAAATTAAATGATAGTGTGAGATAATGTTTTAAAAAAACAAGCATTGGCATAGCCTATAGGTCTCGCCTTTGGGACCTTATAACTGTTTAGCCATGCAATAGTTGATGTTCTTGCACCAAGGATATTGTACTGCATAACTAAATACTTATAAGGTTCTAAAGGTGAGACCTATTGGCTATGCCATGCTTGTTTTTTATGCTAAGACAAAGTTTTGAACCGTAATAGGAGACCAATATATTAAAATTGTCAGGCCCTGTTGGCGCGAACGGGCAGGCAGAGGTTTTATTGATTTCCTGAGTGATCAAGCCAATTGCTGGAAGTGGTGAGATGCCTAGAAAATATTTCTTCATGTAGTCAGTAAGAAGCGTGCCCCGCAGGCGTCTCAGAACCCTCTAGTTCCAGCATGCAAGCTCGACTTGTGGGGGTGAGAGGATTCCAGGTGAAACCTTGTGGGTTTATTCAAATTAAAAAAATTACTACAGAAAGCAAAAAGGAGTTAGGGAATTAGCAATAACTCTCTCAAGTGTAAATCAAAATAATGCAGTGTTGTGTAGCATTTTAGAACCCGAACGAAACTGGCATAGAAATCAGACCCATATTTAGACATAGCCCATGTAGTCCAAATACAGGCATGGCTACTTCCACCAGTTCCAAAAAGCCACAACGATTTCTTGGAAAACCGGCTTTAGCAGTCAGGGACATCCCCTTGCTTGAATATTGATGTATCCAAGAAATCATGGAGTTTTCAAAGAACTGCCATTCCCTTGGGGCTCTTTGATGATGTTATTATGCCTGACTTTATGTCAAACTAGGCACTTCAAGGTATAAATATGCCTTCACTTGCTCTAGCAAACACACTGTGGTTTGGAGCAGTTCGACTATCTACTTGCCCGACGCAGCTCGCTACAGCAAGTGCCGAAGGAAGACGACCCTCCAGCTGACGCACTGATCAAGAAGCTGTCTCTTCTACTGCCGAGAATCCAGCTCTAGTGTTTCCGGCTCCCCTCGCGGGGTGTTGGGAAATCGAGCCCCGAGACAGAGATACCAGACCTCCTTCATTCTAAAACCAAGGTACGCAGCTGATTAGACCCTAAGAGAAATCTTGGCTGGATTCTTGGCAAAAGAAAAACTAAACCTATGCTACACAATACTTACTTCTTCCCTCGTACTATACTTAGGTTAGGTACATTCGGGTAGGCATATTTTAAAGCACCAGTTGAGCACTTTTAGCCATTGTTATTTATGTATGTATTTATCTATGGTTTAGAAACCATACGATGCTTTTACAGTATTATTTTATAATACTCTTCTTACTGTACGTATTATACTTTGCAACCAGTATTACGATTGTAGTAGTTCACTTTACTTGCATGAGAAAGAAGACTGTTCAATGAACCCTTTTATTGAAAACGCCCGTCTCTCTATTTCTCTGCAGCTCTGGTGAAACGAAGCATGCACAAATGACTGAGTAAAATATCTATCTATTGTTTCCACGACTCTGAAGATCATTTTTATCTTGGGGAAACAAAGTTGTCAGGTTTATGCGGTCAGAAGCTAATCCCTTCTTGTGAACTCGAGAAAGTTTCGAGTGACCTCTGAGCTAGCTGGCACTCACAATTAAGTCTAATATATTCGATAGACCTAGTCGACATAAGTCCTACGTCAAATCTATAGGATATATTATTCCAATCCGCAGAGCCTATTGGGAATATAGGAACTACACTACAGCAGGGATCAACATAAGGTACACCCGAAAAACAAATATACAGTTAGGACCAAATGTAGTTCAACAGGATGACGGGCAGAGTCTGTCTCCAAAGTGTGCTCACAGTCAGTTGTATACGTTGCATCAGCAGTTCCAGAATAATGCAAATGTTTTAGGGCCCCGTCTAGGACAACAAATCTCAGAAAACTGATTAATTTGTGAGATTAATTGCTTGGTACAGATTAAAATAGCCTCTCCTGCTCGTAATAAAATCCCACTCCGTGAAATAAATGTCACACCTAAGTAAACATGGACATGTCACACATAAGCCAACAAAAACACGGCACCTATCCATTACACTTGAGCACATAACTGCATGCCCTTTGACCTGCAGGTAGTCACTTCACACGGTGTGCATTCCACCCTTCTAGAGGGAGAAGACATGTAGTTACTGCTTTATCCGGTTAAAGTTAAACAGAGCATCAGCATCACAAAATGGATGCTGCTGCTACAGATACGAGTCTGACCTCCTGTTGCTGGACGAAACTCCGGCGGGGGAGGCCTGGACAATAGGTTTCCTGTCCAAGGAGGTGCTGCCACCTCCCCAGACAGGGGGTTTGTGTATTGGGACAGGGAGGGCTGCATTCAGTGAATGCTTTCCAGACACTGCCTGGGGGACACAAGGTGCTCCGTGCATAGCCCGGTTCAAACCAGTTGCTGGGGCACTCTAGCCCTGCTCTGGCGCGAAACTGGACAAAGGGAAATGGGTGTAACCACCCCTTCTCAGGTCCACCCATAGGAGGGACCTAGTCAGATAATCCAGCCCCCTTTCTTAGTATAAGTATAGGAGCTGTGTCCCTGGGACTTTAGAATATCCTGGACGAATCTTTGAAAGACATATCTTTGACCTTCGACATTCGATTCTGACTGGAAGACGGAAGACGTCTCCCTTGTGGTCAAGGAGTGACCACCCTGTGCAAACAGGCACCAACAGCAACTTTGCTGGTCTGCAGTTTCAAGGCTCCCGCCGGAACCCAAAGACTCTGCGACTCAAGAACTGGACTTCCAGACTTCCCTGACCCCTATCCACATCCACAGCAAAGCTGAGACCCGTGGCAGACAAGAGAGATGTGGGACCGGACATCTTGGACATCCTGCATTTTTCAACCTGCACTCCTTTCCTGAAGCCTCAGTAAGTTGTGCACTGGGGTGCAAGAAGCCCCAGCCCCGAGCACCATTTGCACGAACCCCAGGCCCCCACACTCCACGAATTACCCGTGGGCCCCGCCTTTGCATTTGAGCTCGATGCATCTTCCCTGTTCCTTGCCTGTTGACTAGTGAGCCTCCTGAAGATGCCATCTTGAATTTAACTTGCTTTCCTGGTTGCTCCATGCTTGCTCCAGCTTTCCTACAAAGGAGAAGTGCCACAGATCTTGCTGGTCTGCACCGAAGTCAATCTTCACCACCTGCGCGGATTGAGTTTATCAAGGCTTGTTGGGTACAATCCGGATACCAACACTGCAGTCCACTAGATCCATTGCGGGACAGCTCGAATCCAGCTCCTGGTCATTGTCGACACCTCCTGGACCTCGTGGCTTCAGAGACAAGCTTCACCTCTTCACCTGAGATCGACGCAACATCGCCTGGTTCCTTCCTGGTACCTTCCTGGTCACTGGCTAGTGACCCAGACTCTGTCCGCTCTGCTTTCAGGTTCTTCACATCACCGATCCACCCTTGGATCCACCCGGACACTTTTCCTCTGGTCGCCTGCAGCACTTCTTTGCAGCTCTCCATAGAAAACGATGACGAAACCCGACACGAAAAGACACCTATGCACCCGGCTTCCCTGGGTGAGGTAACTCGAGTACTCCGGTGCTCCCGAGCGTCTTGACTCTCGAAGTGTCCTAGTTTAAAAGGGTTCCATCCTAGTCCATCCGGAGGTGTCCTTAACTTGCATATTTGTAACTTCTTCGTTTCCCATAGAAACTCAATGGGAACCCGCGGCTGCGTTTAGACACTGCACACGTCTCCCATGGGCCTCCTACTTCCTAACCTTTGGTTGTGTAGTGTAGCCCCATCGATTCTACAGGCCCTAGGCCTGCTTTCTAACTCTCACGTGATACTTATACCACTTTCTTAGTATATGGTTTGTGAGGCCCCTAGGGCATAACATATACTGTGCAACTTATCGTATGTTAACTGTGTGACTTGTATTGTATTTTGACCTGTGACCTCATAAACAGTGCAGAGGGGTTGTGTTTAGATTAAATACATATATATTTGATATATACCTTGTGTGGTGTCCTTTCATTTGGTAGTCAAGGGATTATAATTGGTAAAACAGCTCGCTTCACCTGCTCTCTGAAGTCTTAGCCTGTGACTGCTGGTCCATGCTACCACTAGGATAGCTTGTCTATAAGATTGACTTTACAGCCACCATCAATAAGGGTCGATTAGACTGGTGCAAGGTGCTCACTAGAACTAGTGGACATCATATGCCAGGCTAACTTCTCACAGTGCATAATGTCATTAGGTGGAACTGGAGTGTAGGGAGGGGCACAGGAAGTGTCAGGAGAGAGGCAGGCAGTGTCACTAGAGAGTCACAAGAGGTCTGGGGAGTCTTAAACTAGAGGAGGGGTCGTAGAGTGTTCTGAGGGGGTGCACAGGGTCACTAGGGAGGACCGCAGTGTCAGGATAGGGACAGGGAGAGTAAGTAGAAGGACTTAGGGTGATTGGACAGAGATGGTGTTGGACTCGGAGGCTGGATTACTATATGGTGCACTTATTTAAGTGATGCAACTTGCACTAATCCAGGCGACCCTTACGGTGATTTTAGTGGCCTCTGATAACCACAGGAAGGTCTCAAAGTGGTAACGGTGGCGAGCAGCCTTCAGTCTGATCTTGAAGGAGCGTTTAGGAGCTTGTTTACCATTTTAATCCTGTAGGTAGGTTACACGAAAAAGAACCCCACATTGTATAAGTAGAAATATGCCTATTTATTACACAACACTCACTAACACATTGGTATCTTTTCTATCCAGAGATATCAACACAAATACACACCAACACTTCAATTGTAATCAGGTAAGTAGCACAAAATACAGTGGTCTCCAGGGGGAGACAAAACCATATATCAAGGAAGTGGAATGAAAACTGCAGGAGATGATGGGACTTGGACCAGACGACCCGGAGGAGCCACGGACACAAGGAATCCCCCAAGATAGGAACCCACGAACACCACGGAGGCTGTGCAGAGTGGGAACACCGCCGCGTGCCCAGTGGAAGTCAATGGAGAAGTCGTGGTTGCAGTTTTTCAGAAGAAGCAGCCCCCTTCCTAGAGGACCCTGAAGAATTTCCATGGAGGATGGAAGCTTGGAGTGCCACCCCACCCATGGATGTCCCAAAGACAAGGTTACCTACACCAGGGAAGCCGGGTGAATAGGGGTGAAGAGACGTCGGAAACCTTCATAGACGACAATGTGAGACTTGGAGAAAAGTGCTCTGGAGAAGAAGGTGAAGAAGTCCGATAGAATCCAACAGTGGATTCTGGAAGTGAAGAACCTGCAAGCAGAGGGGGCAGAGTCAATGCCACTCGGGAGTGACGAGGAAGCACGGAAGAGCAAAGCCCACCGTTGTCGGACGGGTCAGACGAGATGACGGTGACCTTGGAGCTGCAGCTGTGAGGACCAGGCAATGCTGAGGAAGACCAGGAGCCCTGAGCAAGCTGTCCCACGTCGGGTGTCAGTGACCAGGGGGTCAGTGTATGGCGGGAATACCCCCAAGCCTTGGTAGCTGCAATTGGTGAGAACGTAAAAGGAGCAACATTGGGAACAGCAAGGTCCAAAGGACTCACCAACAGAAGGATAGTCAGAGCAGGCCCAGAGCAAGCAAGGGAGCGAACTGGAGCAGGAGAAGACCCTCCAGAGGACCCACAGGCTGAAGGCACAGGAGCAGGAGAAGACCCTCCAGAGGACCCACAGGCTGGAGGCACAGGAGCAGGAGAAGACCCTCCAGAGGACCCCCAGGCTGGAGGCACAGGAGCAGGAGAAGACCCTCCAGAGGACCCACAGGCTGGAGGCACAGGAGCAGGAGAAGACCCTCCAGAGGACCCACAGGCTGAAGGCACAGGAGTAGCAAGAGGACCTCGAGCTGCTCACCAAGAAGGAAGGCCCATGGTGCAGAGGATGTAAAGAGGACGCTGATCTTGGCAGGAAGAGATGCTGAAGACTGGAGCTTCTTGTGGCCCGAAGATCTCTGGAGTCCAGAGCTAACAAGCCTTGTCAATGGCAAGTCAACATGTTGCACAGGGGTTCGGTTCCAGCTGGCCTCCAAATTGCAAAGAGGACAGGTCAGGCCTCGATGGGGTTTCAGAACCACCACCTGTGTTGCTGAGCCTTTCGAGGTCTGTGGGACGTCAGGAGCAGCAGACGGGTCAGCTTCGTTGGGGTGCCTGCAGATGCAGGGGCGTGACTCCTTCTCTCCAAGAGAGACTACTTCCGATGTCCTTGCTGCCCACAGGTCTGGTGAAGATCTTGGAAGAAGCACAGACACAAGCGAAGACTTGCAGAACAGCGAGACCAGGAGCAGCCGAAGTCTGCCGTGGTGCAGTCTCGGTTCCGGGAGAAGTCCAGCGAAGTCCAAGTGTCCAGACGGTTGAAGAGGGCCGTGGTTTCAGACTTTACTCTTGTCCCGCAACAAATCCAAGTGACCACACACAGGTAAGCCCTTAAGTACCCTGGAGAAAGGGTTGGATTGACTCGGGGGCCTCTCCCAGAGAAGGGGCTGGACAGAAGGGAGGATACTCCCATGTCCTTTCTCCAGTTTCATGCCAGAGCGGGAGTGACGGTCTCCCTGAACGGGCTCAAACTGGAGTATGCACGAAGGGCACCAAATGTGCCCTTCAAAGCAGTCCGGTGGCGCTGGCGAGCGCCCCCACCCGAGCCCAGTACACCAGGTCCTGTCTGGGAGGTGATCACACCTCCTCGTGACAGGAAACCTATTTTTCTACCTTCCCCTGCTCGAGCTTGGTTCAGCAGCAGGGGGGCAGAATCGTGTCTGTGGTCGGCAGCGGCACCAGCTGAAAGGCTATCACTGGCAGTACAGTGGGGTACCCCAAGGGAGACCCCAGTACATGGGATCGTACTTCCAACACTGGAATCAGTGTTGGGGCATGATTACATGTTTGATACCAAAACATGGCTGTGTTCGGGGCAGCCACTATATAGTTAGACATCTCGTAATGACTGATGTCCATATATGTATTAAAATGTCTGACGGCACTTACAAAGCCTGGAGAATAAACTCCGGGGTTTGTAGGGGTGTCCTGCTCATGCAGGGGACCCCTCACTCTTATAACCAAGCACCCTGCCCTCAGGACTGAATATCCTGCCATAGGGGGGCCTTATAGGTTTTAAGTGGCGTGACCTCCGATATAAGAAACGTATATTTGTCATCAGTGGTGCTGGCACCAGCTCACACAGGAAGCAGTGGCCGGCCTGTGGTCACAGTTTGAGTGGACTCTGATGGGTGGCACAGTACATGCACCGGCCCATGGGAGACCCCCGGTGAACCTATGACATGGGTAACTCAGTACCATATACTAGGGACTTAAAAGGCTGCACCAGTAGCCAATTGTGGATGCACAGAAGTACTTACCATGGTCAATTTAGGGAGAAAGGACAGAGACTGGGGTCCTGATTAACAGGATCCCAGTCAGAATAATCAAAAACAAACTAACACCAAGAAAAGAGTGGGGGTGACCATGAAAACAGATCCTACTTTCCTACAGGCAGACAGTGTCTGTAGAGGGGCAGGGAGTGTCTGTAGAGGGGCAGGGAGTGTCTGTAGAGGGGCAGTGAGTGTCTGTAGAGGGTCAGGGAGTGTCTGTAGAGGGGCAGGGAGTGTCTGTAGAGGGTCAGGGAGTGTCTGTAGAGGGTCAGTGAGTGTCTGTAGAGGGTCAGGGAGTGTCTGTAGAGGGGCAGGGAGTGTCTGTAGAGGGGCGGGGAGTGTCTGTAGAGGGCCAGGGAGTGTCTGTAGAGGGGCAGTGAGTGTCTGTAGAGGGTCAGGGAGTGTTTGTAGAGGGTCAGTGAGTGTCTGTAGAGGGTCAGGGAGTGTCTGTAGAGGGGCAGGGAGTGTCTGTAGAGGGGCAGGGAGTGTCCAGATAGGTGCAGGGAGTGTCTGTAGAGGGGCAGGAAGTGTCTGTAGAGGGGCAGGAAGTGTCTCTAGAGGGGCAGGGAGTGTCTGTAGATGGGCAGGGAGTGACTGTAGAGGGGCAGGAAGTGTCTCTAGAGGGGCAGGGAGTGTCTGTAGAGGGGCAGGGAGTGTCTGTAGAGGGTCAGGGAGTGTCTGTAGAGGGGCAGGGAGTGTCTGTGGAGGGGCAGGGAGTGTCTGTGGAGGGGCAGGGAGTGTCTGTAGAGGGTCAGGGAGTGTCTGTAGAGGGGCAGGTAGTGTCTGTGGAGGGGCAGGGAGTGTCCGTAGAGGGGCAAGGGGTGTCTGTAGAGAGGCAAGGAGTGTCTGTAGAGGGTCAGGGAGTGTCTGTAGAGGGTCAGGGAGTGTCTGTAGAGGGTCAGGGAGTGTCTGTAGAGGGTCAGGGAGTGTCTGTAGAGGGGCAGGGAGTGTCTGTGGAGGGGCAGGGAGTGTCTGTGGAGGGGCAGGGAGTGTCTGTAGAGGGGCATGGAGTGTCTGTAGAGGGGCAGGGAGTGTCTGTGGAGGGGCAGGGAGTGTCTGTAGAGGGGCAGGGAGTGTCTGTAGAGGCTCAAGGAGTGTCTGTAGAGGGTTTGGGAGTGTCTGTAGAGGGGCAGTGAGTGCCTGTAGAGGGTCAGGGAGTGTCTGTAGAGGGTCAGGGAGTGTCTGTGGAGGGGCAGGGAGTGTCTGTGGAGGGGCAGGGAGTGTCTGTGGAGGGGCAGGGAGTGTCCGTAGAGGGGCAAGGGGTGTCTGTAGAGAGGCAAGGAGTGTCTGTAGAGGGTCAGGGAGTGTCTGTAGAGGGTCAGGGAGTGTCTGTAGAGGGTCAGGGAGTGTCTGTAGAGGGTCAGGGAGTGTCTGTGGAGGGGCAGGGAGTGTCTGTGGAGGGGCAGGGAGTGTCTGTAGAGGGTCAGGGAGTGTCTGTGGAGGGGCAGGGAGTGTCTGTGGAGGGGCAGGGAGTGTCTGTAGAGGGGCAGGGAGTGTCTGTAGAGGGGCAGGGAGTGTCTGTGGAGGGTCAGGGAGTGTCTGTAGAGGGTCAGGGAGTGTCTGTGGAGGGGCAGGGAGTGTCTGTGGAGGGGCAGGGAGTGTCTGTAGAGGGGCAGGGAGTGTCTGTAGAGGGTCAGGGAGTGGCTCTAGAGGGTCAGGGAGTGGCTCTAGAGGGTCAGGGAGTGTCGGTAGATGGGCAGGGAGTGTCTGTAGAGGGGCAGGGAGTGTCTGTAGAGGGTCAGGGAGTGTCTGTAGAGGGACAGGGAGTGTCTGTACTGGGTGAGGGAGTGTCAGTAGAGGGGCAGGGAGTGTCTGTAGAGGGTCAGGGAGTGGCTCTAGAGGGTCGGTGAGTGTCAGTAGAGGGTCAGGGTGTGTCTGTACAGGGTCAGGGAGTGTCAGTAGAGGGGCAGGGAGTGTCAGTAGAGGGGCAGGGAGTGTCTGTAGAGGGTCAGGGAGTGGCTCTAGAGGGTCAGTGAGTGTCAGTAGAGGGTCAGGGTGTGTCTGTACAGGGTCAGGGAGTGTCCAGAGAGGGGCAGGGAGTGTCCGTAGAGGGGCAGGGGGTGTCCGTAGAGGGTCAGTGAGTGTCTGTAGAGGGGCAGTGGGTGTCTGTAGAGGGTCAGGGAGTGTCTGTAGAGGGGCAGGGAGTGTCTGTAGAGGGTCAGGGAGTGTCTGTAGAGGGTCACGGAGTGTCTGTAGAGGGGGAGGGAGTGTCTGTAGAGGGGCAGGGAGTGTCTGTAGAGGGGCAGTGAGTGTCTGTAGAGGGTCAGTGAGTGTCTGTAGAGGGCCAGGAGTGTCTGTAGAGGGGCAGTGGGTGTCTGTAGAGGGGCAGTGGGTGTCTGTAGAGGGTCAGTGAGTGTCTGTAGAGGGTCAGTGAGTGTCTGTAGAGGGGCAGTGGGTGTCTGTAGAGAGTCAGTGAGTGTCTGTAGAGGGTCAGGAGTGTCTGTAGAGGGGCAGGGAGTGTCTGTAGAGGGTCAGTGAGTGTCTGTAGAGGGGCAGTGGGTGTCTGTAGAGGGTCAGGGAGTGTGTAGAGGGTCAGTGAGTGTCTGTAGAGGGGCAGTGGGTGTCTGTAGAGGGTCAGGGAGTGTGTAGAGGGTCAGGGAGTGTGTAGAGGGTCAGTGAGTGTCTGTAGAGGGTCAGGAGTGTCTGTAGAGGGGCAGTGGGTGTCTGTAGAGGGTCACGGAGTGTGCAGAGGGGCAGGGAGTGTCCGTAGAGGGGCAGGGGGTGTCTGTAGAGGGTCAGTGAGTGTCTGTAGAGGGTCAGGAGTGTCTGTAGAGGGTCAGGGAGTGTGTAGAGGGTCAGGGAGTGTCTGTAGAGGGTCAGGGAGTGTCTGTAGAGGGTCAGGGAGTGTCTGTAGAGGGGCAGGGAGTGTCTGTAGATGGTCAGGGAGTGTGTAGAGGGTCAGGGAGTGTCTGTAGAGGGTCAGGAGTGTCTGTAGAGGGGCAGGGAGTGTCCGTAGAGGGGCAGGGGGTGTCTGTAGAGGGTCAGGGAGTGTCTGTAGAGGGTCAGGGAATGTCTGTAGAGGGGCAGTGAGTGTCTGTAGAGGGTCAGTGAGTGTCTGTAGAGGGTCAGCGAGTGTCTGTAGAGGGTCAGGGAGTGTCTGTAGAGGGTCAGGGAGTGTCTGTAGAGGGGCAGGGAGTGTCTGTAGAGGGGCAGGGAGTGTCTGTAGAGGGGCAGGGAGTGTCTGTAGAGGGGCAGGGAGTGTCTGTAGAGGGGCAGGGAGTGTGTAGAGGGGCAGGGAGTGTGTAGAGGGGCAGGGAGTGTCTGTAGAGGGTCAGGGGGTGTCTGTAGAGGGGCAGAGAGTGTCTGTAGAGGGGCAGGGAGTGTCTGTAGAGGGGCAGGGAGTGTCTGTAGAGGGGCAGGGAGTGTGTAGAGGGTCAGGGAGTGTCTGTAGAGGGTCAGGAGTGTCTGTAGAGGGGCAGGGAGTGTCCGTAGAGGGGCAGGGGGTGTCTGTAGAGGGTCAGGGAGTGTCTGTAGAGGGTCAGGGAATGTCTGTAGAGGGGCAGTGAGTGTCTGTAGAGGGTCAGTGAGTGTCTGTAGAGGGTCAGCGAGTGTCTGTAGAGGGGCAGGGAGTGTCCGTAGATGGGCAGGCAGTGTCTGTAGAGGGGCAGGGAGTGTCTGTATAGGGGCAGGGAGTGTCTGTGGAGGGGCAGGGAGTGTCTGTGGAGGGGCAGGGAGTGTCTGTGGAGGGGCAGGGAGTGTCCGTAGAGGGGCAAGGGGTGTCTGTAGAGAGGCAAGGAGTGTCTGTAGAGGGTCAGGGAGTGTCTGTAGAGGGTCAGGGAGTGTCTGTAGAGGGTCAGGGAGTGTCTGTAGAGGGTCAGGGAGTGTCTGTAGAGGGTCAGGGAGTGTCTGTGGAGGGGCAGGGAGTGTCTGTGGAGGGGCAGGGAGTGTCTGTAGAGGGTCAGGGAGTGTCTGTGGAGGGGCAGGGAGTGTCTGTGGAGGGGCAGGGAGTGTCTGTAGAGGGGCAGGGAGTGTCTGTAGAGGGGCAGGGAGTGTCTGTGGAGGGTCAGGGAGTGTCTGTAGAGGGTCAGGGAGTGTCTGTGGAGGGGCAGGGAGTGTCTGTGGAGGGGCAGGGAGTGTCTGTAGAGGGGCAGGGAGTGTCTGTAGAGGGTCAGGGAGTGTCTGTAGAGGGTCAGGGAGTGTCTGTAGAGGGACAGGGAGTGTCTGTAGAGGGTCAGGGAGTGTCTGTAGAGGGACAGAGAGTGTCTGTACTGGGTGAGGGAGTGTCAGTAGAGGGGCAGGGAGTGTCTGTAGAGGGTCAGGGAGTGGCTCTAGAGGGTCAGGGAGTGGCTCTAGAGGGTCAGGGAGTGTTTGTAGAGGGGCAGGGAGTGTCTGTAGAGGGGCAGGGAGTGTCAGTAGAGGGGCAGGGAGTGTCTGTAGAGGGGCAGGGAGTGTCTGTAGAGGGGCAGGGAGTGTCTGTAGAGGGTCAGGGAGTGGCTCTAGAGGGTCGGTGAGTGTCAGTAGAGGGTCAGGGTGTGTCTGTACAGGGTCAGGGAGTGTCCAGAGAGGGGCAGGGAGTGTCCGTAGAGGGGCAGGGGGTGTCCGTAGAGGGTCAGTGAGTGTCTGTAGAGGGGCAGTGGGTGTCTGTAGAGGGACAGGGAGTGTCTGTAGAGGGGCAGTGAGTGTCTGTAGAGGGTCTGGGAGTGTCTGTAGAGGGGCAGGGAGTGTCTGTAGAGGGTCAGGGAGTGTCTGTAGAGGGGCAGGGAGTGTCTGTAGAGGGGCAGTGAGTGTCTGTAGAGGGGCAGGGAGTGTCTGTAGAGGGTCAGGGAGTGTCTGTAGAGGGTCAGTGAGTGTCTGTAGAGGGTCAGTGAGTGTCTGTAGAGGGTCAGGGAGTGTCTGTAGAGGGGCGGGGAGTGTCTGTAGAGGGCCAGGGAGTGTCTGTAGAGGGGCAGGGAGTGTCTGTAGAGGGTCAGGGAGTGTTTGTAGAGGGGCAGGGAGTGTCTGTAGAGGGTCACGGAGGGTCTGTAGAGGGGCAGGGGGTGTATGTAGAGGGGCAGGGAGTCTCTGTAGAGGGGCAGGGAGTGTATGTAGAGGGGCAGGGAGTGTCTGTAGAGGGTCACGGAGTGTCTGTAGAGGGGCAGGGAGTGTCTGTAGAGGGGCAGGGAGTGTCTGTAGAGGGGCAGTGAGTGTCTGTAGAGGGGCAGTGAGTGTCTGTATAGGGACAGGGAGTGTCTGTAGAGGGGCAGGGAGTGTCTGTAGAGGGTCAGGGAGTGTCTGTAGAGGGGCAGGGAGTGTCTGTAGAGGGTCACGGAGTGTCTGTAGAGGGGCAGTGAGTGTCTGCAGATGGGCTGGGAGTGTCTGTAGAGGGGCAGGGAGTGTCTGTAGAGGGGCAGTGAGTGTCTGCAGATGGGCTGGGAGTGTCTGTAGAGGGGCAGGGAGTGTCTGTAGAGGGGCATGGAGTGTCTGTAGAGGGGCAGGGAGTGTCTGTGGAGGGGCAGGGAGTGTCTGTAGAGGGGCAGGGAGTGTCTGTAGAGGCTCAAGGAGTGTCTGTAGAGGGTCTGGGAGTGTCTGTAGAGGGGCAGTGAGTGCCTGTAGAGGGTCAGGGAGTGTCTGTAGAGGGTCAGGGAGTGTCTGTGGAGGGGCGGGGAGTGTCTGTGGAGGGGCAGGGAGTGTCTGTGGAGGGGCAGGGAGTGTCCGTAGAGGGGCAAGGGGTGTCTGTAGAGAGGCAAGGAGTGTCTGTAGAGGGTCAGGGAGTGTCTGTAGAGGGTCAGGGAGTGTCTGTAGAGGGTCAGGGAGTGTCTGTAGAGGGTCAGGGAGTGTCTGTAGAGGGGCAGGGAGTGTCTGTGGAGGGGCAGGGAGTGTCTGTGGAGGGGCAGGGAGTGTCTGTAGAGGGGCATGGAGTGTCTGTAGAGGGGCAGGGAGTGTCTGTGGAGGGGCAGGGAGTGTCTGTAGAGGGGCAGGGAGTGTCTGTAGAGGGGCAGGGAGTGTCTGTAGAGGCTTTGGGAGTGTCTGTAGAGGGTTTGGGAGTGTCTGTAGAGGGGCAGTGAGTGCCTGTAGAGGGTCAGGGAGTGTCTGTAGAGGGTCAGGGAGTGTCTGTGGAGGGGCAGGGAGTGTCTGTGGAGGGGCAGGGAGTGTCCGTAGAGGGGCAAGGGGTGTCTGTAGAGGGACAGGGAGTGTCTGTAGAGGGGCAGTGAGTGTCTGTAGAGGGTCTGGGAGTGTCTGTAGAGGGGCAGGGAGTGTCTGTAGAGGGTCAGGGAGTGTCTGTAGAGGGTCAGGGAGTGTCTGTAGAGGGGCAGGGAGTGTCTGTAGAGGGGCAGGGAGTGTCTGTAGAGGGTCAGGGAGTGTCTGTAGAGGGTCAGGGAGTGTCTGTAGAGGGTCAGTGAGTGTCTGTAGAGGGTCAGGGAGTGTCTGTAGAGGGGCGGGGAGTGTCTGTAGAGGGCCAGGGAGTGTCTGTAGAGGGGCAGGGAGTGTCTGTAGAGGGTCAGGGAGTGTTTGTAGAGGGGCAGGGAGTGTCTGTAGAGGGTCACGGAGGTTCTGTAGAGGGGCAGGGGGTGTATGTAGAGGGGCAGGGAGTCTCTGTAGAGGGGCAGGGAGTGTATGTAGAGGGGCAGGGAGTGTCTGTAGAGGGTCACGGAGTGTCTGTAGAGGGGCAGGGAGTGTCTGTAGAGGGGCAGGGAGTGTCTGTAGAGGGGCAGTGAGTGTCTGTAGAGGGGCAGTGAGTGTCTGTATAGGGACAGGGAGTGTCTGTAGAGGGGCAGGGAGTGTCTGTAGAGGGTCAGGGAGTGTCTGTAGAGGGGCAGGGAGTGTCTGTAGAGGGTCACGGAGTGTCTGTAGAGGGGCAGTGAGTGTCTGCAGATGGGCTGGGAGTGTCTGTAGAGGGGCAGGGAGTGTCTGTAGAGGGGCAGTGAGTGTCTGCAGATGGGCTGGGAGTGTCTGTAGAGGGGCAGGGAGTGTCTGTAGAGGGGCAGGGAGTGTCTGTGGAGGGGCAGGGAGTGTCTGTAGAGGGTCAGTGAGTGTCTGTAGAGGGTCAGCGAGTGTCTGTAGAGGGGCAGGGAGTGTCCGTAGATGGGCAGGCAGTGTCTGTAGAGGGGCAGGGAGTGTCTGTATAGGGGCAGGGAGTGTCTGTGGAGGGGCAGGGAGTGTCTGTGGAGGGGCAGGGAGTGTCTGTGGAGGGGCAGGGAGTGTCTGTGGAGGGGCAGGGAGTGTCCGTAGAGGGGCAAGGAGTGTCTGTAGAGAGGCAAGGAGTGTCTGTAGAGGGTCAGGGAGTGTCTGTAGAGGGTCAGGGAGTGTCTGTAGAGGGTCAGGGAGTGTCTGTAGAGGGTCAGGGAGTGTCTGTAGAGGGGCAGGGAGTGTCTGTAGAGGGGCAGGGAGTGTCTGTGGAGGGGCAGGGAGTGTCTGTGGAGGGGCAGGGAGTGTCTGTAGAGGGGCATGGAGTGTCTGTGGAGGGGCAGGGAGTGTCTGTAGAGGGGCAGGGAGTGTCTGTAGAGGGGCAGGGAGTGTCTGTGGAGGGTCAGGGAGTGTCTGTAGAGGGTCAGGGAGTGTCTGTGGAGGGGCAGGGAGTGTCTGTAGAGGGGCAGGGAGTGTCTGTAGAGGGTCAGGGAGTGTCTGTAGAGGGTCAGGGAGTGTCTGTAGAGGGACAGGGAGTGTCTGTAGAGGGTCAGGGAGTGTCTGTAGAGGGACAGAGAGTGTCTGTACTGGGTGAGGGAGTGTCAGTAGAGGGGCAGGGAGTGTCTGTAGAGGGTCAGGGAGTGGCTCTAGAGGGTCAGGGAGTGGCTCTAGAGGGTCAGGGAGTGTTTGTAGAGGGGCAGGGAGTGTCTGTAGAGGGGCAGGGAGTGTCAGTAGAGGGGCAGGGAGTGTCTGTAGAGGGGCAGGGAGTGTCTGTAGAGGGGCAGGGAGTGTCTGTAGAGGGTCAGGGAGTGGCTCTAGAGGGTCGGTGAGTGTCAGTAGAGGGTCAGGGTGTGTCTGTACAGGGTCAGGGAGTGTCCAGAGAGGGGCAGGGAGTGTCCGTAGAGGGGCAGGGGGTGTCCGTAGAGGGTCAGTGAGTGTCTGTAGAGGGGCAGTGGGTGTCTGTAGAGGGTCAGGGAGTGTCTGTAGAGGGGCAGGGAGTGTCTGTAGAGGGTCAGGGAGTGTCTGTAGAGGGTCACGGAGTGTCTGTAGAGGGGCAGGGAGTGTCTGTAGAGGGGCAGGGGGTGTCTGTAGAGGGTCAGTGAGTGTCTGTAGAGGGTCAGTGAGTGTCTGTAGAGGGCCAGGAGTGTCTGTAGAGGGGCAGTGGGTGTCTGTAGAGGGGCAGTGGGTGTCTGTAGAGGGTCAGTGAGTGTCTGTAGAGGGTCAGTGAGTGTCTGTAGAGGGGCAGTGGGTGTCTGTAGAGGGTCAGTGAGTGTCTGTAGAGGGTCAGGAGTGTCTGTAGAGGGGCAGGGAGTGTCTGTAGAGGGTCAGTGAGTGTCTGTAGAGGGGCAGTGGGTGTCTGTAGAGGGTCAGGGAGTGTGTAGAGGGTCAGTGAGTGTCTGTAGAGGGGCAGTGGGTGTCTGTAGAGGGTCAGGGAGTGTGTAGAGGGTCAGGGAGTGTGTAGAGGGTCAGTGAGTGTCTGTAGAGGGTCAGGAGTGTCTGTAGAGGGGCAGTGGGTGTCTGTAGAGGGTCACGGAGTGTGCAGAGGGGCAGGGAGTGTCCGTAGAGGGGCAGGGGGTGTCTGTAGAGGGTCAGTGAGTGTCTGTAGAGGGTCAGGAGTGTCTGTAGAGGGTCAGGGAGTGTGTAGAGGGTCAGGGAGTGTCTGTAGAGGGTCAGGGAGTGTCTGTAGAGGGTCAGGGAGTGTCTGTAGAGGGGCAGGGAGTGTCTGTAGATGGTCAGGGAGTGTGTAGAGGGTCAGGGAGTGTCTGTAGAGGGTCAGGAGTGTCTGTAGAGGGGCAGAGAGTGTCCGTAGAGGGGCAGGGGTGTCTGTAGAGGGCCAGGGAGTGTCTGTAGAGGGTCAGGGAATGTCTGTAGAGGGGCAGTGAGTGTCTGTAGAGGGTCAGTGAGTGTCTGTAGAGGGTCAGCGAGTGTCTGTAGAGGGTCAGGGAGTGTCTGTAGAGGGTCAGGGAGTGTCTGTAGAGGGGCAGGGAGTGTCTGTAGAGGGGCAGGGAGTGTCTGTAGAGGGGCAGGGAGTGTCTGTAGAGGGGCAGGGAGTGTCTGTAGAGGGTCAGGGAGTGTGTAGAGGGTCAGGGAGTGTGTAGAGGGTCAGGGAGTGTCTGTAGAGGGGCAGGGAGTGTCTGTAGAGGGTCAGGGGGTGTCTGTAGAGGGGCAGAGAGTGTCTGTAGAGGGGCAGGGAGTGTCTGTAGAGGGGCAGGGAGTGTCTGTAGAGGGTCAGGGAGTGGGTAGAGGGTCAGGGAGTGTCTGTAGAGGGGCAGGGAGTGTCTGTAGAGGGTCAGGGGGTGTCTGTAGAGGGACAGGGAGTGTCTGTAGAGGGGCAGGGAGTGTCTGTAGAGGGGAAGGGAGTGTCTGTAGAGGGGCAGGGAGTGTCTGTAGAGGGTCAGGGGGTGTCTGTAGAGGGACAGCGAGTGTCTGTAGAGGGGCAGGGAGTGTCCGTAGAGGGACAGGGAGTGTCTGCAGAGGGGCAGGGAGTGTCTGTAGAGGGGAAGGGAGTGTCTGTAGAGGGGCAGGGAGTGTCCAGATAGGGGCAAGAAGCATGAGAAGGCATGGGGTGTCAGGATAGAGGGAGGGGATGTCACTAGGGGGTCAGGGAGTCATTACAGGGCTGTCTCATAGGACTCTTGGCTGCTTCACGCCACAGCTATCCGTGTAAAGTCCTTTCACTTCCAGAGTGACCTCCCTTACCCCACACACCCGGCATTATGACCCACATTGCACTCATCAATTGGAATTATGATAAACAAAGCTAAGTGCAAAGACTATATAAATTATAATAGAAAGCCAAGCAGCACTAAGACTATTGTATTAATACCAGGCGACCGCCTAGTGTGATCAATCACTCATGCTTTGTAAAGTGCGGCTACTCACCTCTGGGGTCTCAAGGCACTGTGGGGGTCTCAAGGCGCTGTGGGGGCACAGAGGATCAGACCAAGTGCTGAATTCATCTGAAGAGCCAGCTCTTGAGGTTGATGTGCGACGGGTGGTCCCGCTGGGTCATCTGAAGCTCCGCCTCCAGGTGCCTACGGAAGAGCGTGACCTACGGATCCCCAGTAAGGACACTCCACCTGCACTCCATGCACACAAAGGTCAGATTAGCACCAGTTGTGTTACAACCAGTGCGACGGGTGGTCCCGCGGGGGCATCTGAAGCTCCGCCTCCAGGTGCCTCGGACGAGCGTGACCTACGGATCCCTACTTAGGACACTCCAGCTGCACTCCATGCACACAAAGGTCAGATTAGCACCAGTTGTGTTACAACCAGTGAGCAGTAGCACCACGTCAAGGTTCTGACCATTGCTACTGGCCATTCACACCATTCATACGGGGGCCTACAACACCCCCTCCCCCTGGGAACCTTTTATTTTTGGGACACCATGCCCCCACCCCCCACCCCATAAAGACCCTCATTCACACCATTCATAACCCAAGGACTCAGGCGTACGCTGAGAAGCCCCCTAGGGACCCCCCAACGTATCGCGGCAGATCCAGGACACAAGCTGGGGCCCTGAGAGGGTGCGACAATGCAGCGGGGGCCAAGGTGGGCCCCTACCTGGCCCCTCTCAGGGTGGAGGAGAATCGGCGGGGGGCCGGAGGGCGTACCCGCACTCAAACCCTGCACACACCGAAGCCCCCCCGCAGCCTGCTCCCTCACTGCCCACCACTGGATAGAATATATTTAAATAGATTTGTAAGGCGCAAACTACTCACCCTCACAGGTCTCAAGGCGCTGGGGTCGTTGTGGAAGTTAAGTGAGCTATTGCCCAGAGTCACACGGTGCTGAGCTGAGCTGCCGCCAGAGCCGGGGATCGAACCCTGAACCCTGTGCTCCGAAGTCAGCTGCCCTGGCCACTGCACCACACCTCTCACTGCCCCCTCTGGATATATAGGCTTGCAGGAGTGACATCACAGAGGAAGGGGAGCCAGGATATGCAAGCCTGGGGGAGTGACATCACAGACGAAGGGGGGGGACAGGATTTACAGGCCAGGGGGAGTGACATCACAGACGAAGGGGGGGGCAGGATGTACAGGTCTGGGGGAGTGACATCAGAGACGAAGGAGGTGGGACAGGATATGCAGGCTTGTGGGAGTGACATCTCACCGTTGTATTGGTTGCTGCTCCTGGCTCCTTGTAGCTGTTCCTTTTCCTTCACAACTTGCGGTACCCGCTTCGCGGGTCCCGCTGCGCTCCTCCTCTACAAGGGACACCTGGACTGTGTTTGTGGGCGAAGTGACTGCTAGCTGGGCTGCGAGCGCTTGGGGTCCGGACTTCGTTTCCCAGAAGTCTCGGTTCCCCCCGCCTCCCGTCACCTGGCCGCTCTCCCGGCTAGCCTAGTCACGCCTCCACTCTTCAGCTCTGTATTTAAGTTAAGTGTAAACCCCGCGGCGCGGGAGCGTCCCGGGAGAAGCCCGGGACAAGGGCGGGACCGTCTGTGGCCGTCCGGGGCCGGAAGAGGCTGGGCTGGGCCCCCCCTCTGATAAGCTTTGTTTTAGTTTATTTATTATTATTAGGCTTGTACTCCTATCTATCCCTGAGCTTTTCTGATAGTAATTTGTGACATAGTGTGTTCTTATTTCTATTTTAATTATTTATAGGCTGACTTAACTTGCCCACCTCCTGTTTAGCAACCCTTTTTTCTTTTAGACATTATTTATTACTGCTTCATTATTCAAGAATGTCTAGCCCGATTCCCGATTCTCTACCTAATTGTGCGAGTGTATCCACCCTCGGTCCACTTGATACATTTTTTACTAGAGTTACTAAAGATATTGATAGAGAGTTAGCTCTAGCTGAAAGGAGGGCCGAGCGTCGCCTCTCAATTGAGTTCCTTAAGAGACAGGCCCCTCTGAATCATGAGAAGGTTGTTGTAAGCACCTCGGTACTCGATAGCACGTATGTTGAGGCTCATGCGGAATTGTTTAACACTGATAACATTCCTTTAATTTTCCAAGAAAACCAACTTTTATTGGAAGACCTGGATTCAGCTGAGGAGGGTAAAAGTAACTTGCCCACGGCCACATCAAATAACCTTATAGATCTCAATACCCCCTCACCTTTGGATGCTGTTCCCCATTCTATTAGTAACATCTTACCCCCACCCCTGAAGATCCAAACTGAGATAGTCACGCTGCTTGATCCTCAATCTACTACTAAACCAAGTAGACAGCGTGAAAATCAAATAAGACAAGAGAGCAGAGGAGTAGTACGCTCTCCAGTTAGGAAGAGAAGAAGGAAGGGAGGGAAAAATAAAAGTGGGTCGGGCAACCCGTGGAAGCCGCCACAGGTAGCTGTCCCCAAAGAATTTCCATCAGATGTAGTCGGGAAAGAGTTAATAGTGGGGAAAGAAGTAATAACAGAGAAACTTGTTATGGATCACAAATCTACTCTTAATGATGGGCTTTTTTAGGCTGTTGAAAGTCTTTCAAAGGCTCTTAGTCTCCCTCTAGTTGAAAGGCTTAAAAGGCTGGATAAAAAATTGGATCACCTTTTTCCACAGTTTACTCTATCAGAGAACTCAAATCCAATTACCCCAGCTATTCTAACTGAAAATAAAATTATAAATAAACAATCTGAAAGCAATCAATGTAGGCAACACACTTCTACTGTGAAACCGAATAATGTGCCTGCGATTAAAAATGTTATCACACCAGCAGGCACATCAGCTTCAACAGTTATGAAAGCCACAAGTAAAGACAAGTCTCGTCCAGTGGTTTTGAAGCCACTGCACACCAATAGATTACCTTCTACCCAAACAAATTCCTTTAATAGAGGTAAATCTAATTATAAAAACACAGTAGATTTGCCCCCGGACTCATCTAATTTTGTTGTTATTTTAACAGGCGTTCCTGTTGTCCCAGAGGGAAATGTGGAATCAAACACTAGCTTAAAAAACAAAGTCATTCACTGGCTACGTTTGAATAGACCATTACCTTTACATTTGAATGGAGACATTGTCTCAGTTAGAAGGTGTTTTTGGGTGGGCATACGCCCTAAAGATATAGAGGGTGATTTGATTATTGTCAGCTTTCGGGATCATAGGGTGGTCACTTATATTAGTGACTGGTTCCCGGGTAATAGTAATGGAGGAGTGTCAACCCGAAATTTGACATACTTTTACCCGGAAAACATGATGTTCTCCTCGATTACACCTCGGATGAGACATGGTTTGGATTTTCCCTATCATCGGAAACAATTTATGTACCAGGTTATTCCCACCCATTTTAACAGAAATGCCAATTTTTTCCCTCCGCAAAATCACCCTAATATGTACTCTAGCTCAAATAACCACTACCCTTCAAATCCAAGGGATCTTTGGAATATTCCTCTATCAAATATGTTTGATCCGTTAACCCCTATGGATTTAAATGACTGACTGAAACTAACCTCCCAACAAAAAATCCCAGCTCGGGACAAAATGTTTACATTTTCTTCTTTGGTTGAGCGTGTTATGCCTGCGCCAGTGTCCCACCATGATTCTACCCTGTGGGATGATGTGAAGACAATAACTAATAATAACATAAATGATGTAGAGGACCCTTGGGTTAGTGATATACTCCAAAACTGCTGTGAACAATATAATGATTCTGTGGTTTATGGCAAAGATGGAGAAAATGTTATACAAGGGAATACGGGATCCATTTATAAACTAAATCCTAATCCTGACTTAGATCAGTGGTGTGGAGACAACCCTTGTACATTTAGAGATATAAATACTCTCGATGTTGATGTGGTAACAAATTGCAGAGAAAATAGGGTAGATGGGTGTGACCTAGCTCATCCTATAGAGAAATCACCACAGGGAAATGAAGACAATCGGGTGGAGGCTAGATGTTTCGGTTTAATTTCTTGGAATATAGCCGGCCTTGGACGAAGATTAGAGGATCCTGTCTGGCTAAACTATATTGAATCTTTTGACATTGCCTGCTTCCAGGAGACATGGAGTACTGTGGATCAGAGTTTGGATGGGTTTCAAATGTTTAATGTCGGTGCAATACCATCGCAAGCAGGGAGAGCTAAGGGTGGGCTTATGACAGCTATCTCTGTAAAAAATAACCTAGGACATGTGACCCGAGTGGTGGAATCACCTTGGTACCAATTACTTATGATCAAGGACTTATTTCCGGTAACCCTTCTTCTTGTAAATTGGTACTACAATATATTTGATCCCCATGTAACCGTAGTTATTGATAAACTACAGGAAGAGATTGTTAAGGTGACAAACAGGGTCTTCCCTCTTCTAATTATATGGTTAGGTGATTTTAACTGTGAGTTATGCAAGTTTAGCGGATCTAGGGTGTGCGGTCTGATGGATTTAACTGACCAACCTATGGCTCATTTTACCCATTCAAAACAAGTGGGAGGCTCTAAATAGTATTGTCATGAATTATGATTTATGTATCCTGGATACGTCTAGCTTTTCTGGTGCATTGAATATACCCACTTTTCAAGGTACAGGGGGCAGAATGAGTGTAATTGATTTTGCCATGGTGTCTAGCGGTTACTCTCATTTTCTGAAAGATTTTAGAATTGAGGCGAACCCAGCTAGTGACCATAACCCCCTAACTTTGAGTTTTAACCTGGCTCTCGAGAAGAACCAGTTTGTGGAACAACCTATAGCATATAGCCAAAACCAGGGTGTTACTTTAAGGTAGGACAAAGTACATGTGAGGCAACTGGAAGCGGATGTTTTTAAGGAAAACCAGGATAAGATAGAAATTTGTCTGACACCTATATCGGATCCAGACCACATAATTGAGAATTTTGAATTGTTATTGGGAAATGTTTCTTCACACCTTGTAAAGACAGGGGGGAGGAAGCAAGATCGTGGGCCTAAAGGGTTTGACGCAGAATGTTCTTCTGCTCAAACACATCTCACGAAGGCACTATCCCAAGACCCACGTGATAGAGGTCTGGTTAGATCTGCTAGGAAAAGATATAGGGAGGTACTGAGTAAGAGAAAAAATGATCCAAGGACCAAGGCATGGGAAGACTTGGAAAAAGCGGTTGATCCAAGGGATAATAGGCTCTTTTGGGAGAGAATAAATAGGCCTTTTTTTAAATCAGGGGAAGATAATACTATTCGAGTGCATATACCTGAAGACTCCTGGGTAGCAGGGCCGGCTCTAGGCTCATGGTGGCCCTGTGCAGGGAGCGTAGGTGGGGGCCCCGGAAGAGGCGGTCCGGGCGGAGCTCAGGAATGTGTTTTGTTGCTGTGCTGCATTGCGATAAAGAAAATCTGCCCCTTGGTGTGCATGCCTGGCGTGCCCAATCTAGCCTTAACCCTAGCACTCTCCGGCAGTTGGTGGCAATTAAATTTAAAAAACACTCTTTGGGATTTCCTTATTTCCTTACTTCACCCTCTCTCTTAACCTGACTCTAGTTCTACTTCTCCATGTACCTGTAACCTCCCTGTCTATGTATCTCACATGTGTCTACCTGACCTCTCAATATCTCGACTTCATCTTTCTCTACCCTTTTAGTCTAGAAATGTAAGATGACATTTACTATGGTCCACCGTCTATACCTCGATATTCGCTCTTCTACACGGGAATGCAGATGATTACAACCAAGCACCATGTACAGGGAAGCAGAAACCGCAACGACTCAGGGAAATTGCAGAATGTACCAGACATTAATAGTGATGACGACCCACATAAGGTATTTACACAACAACCAAAGAAAAACATAGAACCTAGCAGTAAACACTAAATGGACAGGATTGGCCATCATCCAGTGCAACAACAGGCAAACGGGCTATTCAAATGGAAACTCTTCCTCATCGCCCCCTCCAACAGTCCACAAACTTATAATAACAATAGGTCTAGCAGCTTTTATAATGTTTCACGGTACAGAAGCCACGCTTGTTTCATGGCATGAAGAGCCATATCACTATCAGGGCTGGACTAACAATGTTTCAAACACCGTAATCAATCGATATTCTGGTAAGCGTGATACGTATAGAGGCACCTCCTTCCTAGTGCATAAAGCATTTCATTGGCTAGGTTATGTGATGTAAGTCAGCAATCACAATGGTTTGTTCAGCTAAGGGTCATTCAAAGAACATTGGCAATCTACCTTGGAAAGTTACAAAAGAAAGTATAAAATAATGTATGCTCATTCAGACACCACATGGGGAACTTCATTTTAGATGATTTTCCTGAAATGGAAACGCACAAAAGCACATAGAAAGAGTGGAAGGGCCACTCCCATACAATAAACGCGCGTTCTTATTCTGCTAATATATATAGCTGTCAATGCAAGCTGACTGCGGCCTATTCAGGCTAACTAAAACACGTTTACATTAGGTATCGTTTTCTAACACATAAAAATGTACCAAGAACATCAAGAAGGAAACTTTCTTGAGGGACTGGGAGGGTGAGATGTGTTTCAAGGCTGCTTAGTAAACAAGGTAAATATCAAGAGGAATGGATACAGAAGAGGTCAGCCTAGTGGTAACGTGTTGTCTGTTCAGAAGTCAGGACACCTCTTCGATGGGGAGGACAATGGTTTCTGGAAATGTAAATCACTAGTAAGTAATATATTCATTAAAGCAGCTTCTGGGAGCGGCAGGTGGGAGGGATGTGGCATGGAAATAGAACATAACAACCTGGTAATGGAGGTTCTAGTGACCATTAAGCCAATAGCAGGTCTTGTAGACTCATAAATGCAGGCTCTTGATTGGCGATAGCAGGGCCGGCCTAAGGCATGTGCAAGCTGTGCACCTGCACAGGGCCGCCAAACCCCAGGGGCCGCCTTGGGCCCCCTACCTACACTCCCTGCTCAGGGCCTCCGTGAGCCTAGAGCCGGCCCTGGCGATAGAAACACATTCATTATTGTGGCTTGGTGCCTGTAGTGTGCGACAGCGCTATGAACAGACCATGCTTATTGTGCATTAACAGCCCTGGTTGGCTGCGCTACCTGCACTGTATTGGTTGCCCTAAAATCGAGGTACACTACAGCAATATTTTCTTTACTGCTTTTAAAGGGGATTTAGCATAATTTGTTGGGGCTGGTGTGTAATAGCAAAAACACCCAATATCACGGTCTCCAACGTAGCTGCCATTAACGACCCGCGTGGTATTTGTGCGCCTAAATTCGGCTCGTGCACTGTACAATTACTCCGAGTTATTATTAGAGTAACAGAACATAGGTCTCTCAATATCCGGTCTTATTGCCTAATTAGCACAGAATCGAATTATCTCTGTTCGTGTTTTTGTATGGAAGAAACGCATCCCTCTTCCCGCGTTCCCCGGCAAATTGAATGCGGCGGGCCCCCTCGGAGAAAGTGATTCTGAAATGCGGTTACTCGGCATTAGGCCTTCCGCTGGGAGACATATTTCATCCACTGCCGCTTAATGCAAATACAGCCCCCTTTCTCTCCACATTTATTACAAAGACACGCACAGGCGGAGGGGCCTAAAGGAAATCAGTTTACATGTGAGGCCGCGGCGCTGCCACTGGAAGACAGGCAGCGGCCTACCTCGATGCGGCACCCATGTCCGTTCCAAAACGCCCGGATGCAGTAAATTCGCCCTGCCTCCCTCCTCAAGCATTAACAGCGCCACGGCTATCTTCATATGAGTCGCTTGCCATGACGCGATAGTGCCACAATCCAACACTGCTGTAGAAATATCAATCAACATTGAAATCTGCCCTTACCCACGCCAGGTGCGTTCTTCACACCTCCACCACAAGTTACGCACGCGCAGGAAGCAGGTTAGGTTGAGTCTGCGTGCTGCTGCGCAGCGGCGCCCCTGCTGCCCAATCAGGAACGAGGTCGGTGCGGTCTGCGGAGCCAGAGGCCAGGGAAGTGAAAGGGAGGAGGGGGGGAGGTGACTCACTGTCAGGGCTTGGAACTGGTCGGAAGTCAGTAAAAGTGGTAGCCGGGGTCGGAGGCCGCCAAATCCTGCCAGGGGCCTCCAGTGCCACGAATATGTATGATTTTGATCCTCGTCGCGGATCCGATCCTCGTCGTGGGTGGCGGCCCCTGGGGTTTGGCGGCCCTGTGCAGGTGCACACTTTGCACATGCCTAAGGCCGGCCCTGTGGGTAGCTCACTACAGTAAATTTTTTAACCCAAATGAGATACGGTTGATTGCTACCAAGGGTGAGGGTGATTATAATTTTAATATAGAATCAGCAAAATCACTTAGTGATTGATTAATGCTTTCAGAGGTAAAGTTGGCTTTGACCAAGGGGGCTGCCTTAAAGGCCCCAGGCCCTGACGCAGTACCCTTGGATTTTTTCAAACATAATTTGGAGGTCTGGTCCCCATTACTTTTGAATGTTTTTAAGGCAATAATCCTGGGGTCTATTCCGACCTCTTGGAAAGAGGCAGTTGTAATACCTATTTTTAAAAAGGGTGATAAGTCTGACCCACGCTTCTATAGGCCAATATCATTAATAGACGCGTCATGTAAGTTAATGGGTAGGGTGATATTGGCTCGCCTTGAAACATGGGCAGAGAAAGCGGGGGTTATTGTAGAATCCCAATATGGATTTAGAAGAGGGAAAGGAACCACTGAGCAGTGTTTAAACTTAGCACTGATTATGGGCAAGTACATGGGTGCCAAGAATAGTTCTATCCATTAGGCATTCATGGACTTGTCCAGTGCTTTCGACACGGTGTGTAGGGGTAAATTGTGGCGGATGATGGAGTCTATGGGGTTTGAGGAGCCTTTGGTTACTCTGCTCCGCAGACTTCACGCTGCCACAACGGTGAGAATTAGATATGGCCCTGGGGGAGAGAAAACTAGACCTGTATTATCTACTGAAGGTGTCCGCCAGGGATGCATTTTAGCCCCCTTTTTATTTCTGGTTTACACGAACGGACTAGAAAGTTTTTTGTTAGAAACTGGTGCTGATTTCCCTCAGATAAATGGCAAAAGAATTCCAATGTTGTCATATGCAGATGACACTGTCCTAATGACCCTTACTCCCAATAGCATGCAGACTTGTCTGAATGCCTTTGACGTGTTTATGGGAAACTTAGATCTTGGGGTCAATTTTACTAAATCTTTTGCCATGACTTGTGGTCCAAAAAGTGCTAAAAACCGCAAGTACATGGTGAGGGACTCAAATATAGAGAAAGTTGACAACTTCAATTACTTGGGAAACCTTTTTAATAAAACATTGAACTGGGAACCTCTGATAGTAGCCCGGGTTCAAAAGGTTACACAATCAATTGAAGCTCTTTTTCGCTTTGCTACTAAATTAGGACAACGACGTATAGCTGAAATAATAACTTTGTATAAGGCTAAATGTGTCTCTGCTATGACCTATGGTGCTGGTGTCTGGGGGTCACAAAATTGTGAAAAGCTACAGATTATGGAGAATAAATTTATAAAACGTCTCCTATCTGTCCCATCAAGCACATCAAATATTTTTTGTCATGGGGAGGTTGGTATTGAGTTTGCAAGTGACATCATAAATGTAGCGCCATTAGTATTGTGGTCTAAGGTTTGGCAGTCTGAGGAACTGAAGGTGACAAAAGATATCCTACAAGAATGCCTTAAACTTGAGTACTATATATGTCAGAGATACCCTTTATAAGATTGGGTTAGGAAACATGTTTACAAATCCTGGCATGGTCAATAAGGATGCTAAGTTAATCATCAAAAACGCCGATAGTTCTAGTTTGGGTTCCTTAAGGAACAGTGAGTATGTATTACGTGTTCGGGGCAAACTAGTGCGACCCTTTTATTTATCATATATTATGAATACGCATTGGCGTTTCTATTTGACAAGGTTTCGCCTTAGTACTCTACACTTCCTTTTTGCCTTTCCAAAGCAGGGGGGTGGAGTGAGAAGTTACCTTGTTGCCCCTGTAATAATAAGGTTTCGCAAAACACCCTGCATCTTATTCTTTTTTGCACTTTGTATAAGGTCCCAAGAAATATTTTTATTAGACCATTACTATTATCCTTTGGATCGTGCTATTATAAAGAAGGATATGAATATTTATTATCTTTGTCAACTGCAAACATCTGTAATGCTGTACTGAGTTTTATTAGATCAGCTCTTGTGATTAGAAACCGTTATTGAATGTTTATGAAAATCAGAATTATGTAAATATGTACCATGGTTTTATTGTAGTTGGTATTTTATATTGATGTATACTTTTATGATTTCTTTGTGAAATCGAAATAAAGTTATGAAATGGAATGAGTGACATCCCAGATGGAAGGATAGGATATGCAGGGCAGGGGGAGTGACATCATAGATGAATGAGGGGTCAGAGGATGGAGGTCAGGGGGAGTGACATCACAGACGAGGGGGGCTGGATGTACAGGTCTGGGGGAGGGCAGTGACATCAGAGAGGAAGGAGTGGACAGGATATGCTGGTTTGAGGCAGTGCCATGGCAGAGAAACAACACTCAGCTCATATGTGCAGTGAATGGAGCATCTTGGCATCAAAGTCTGTCAGGAAACAAGGTCAAGCGGCGATTGCAACTAGTAGTTTGGCTTTAAAATGGAAACAGCAGTTGTCGAGGCCTTTCCATATCTAAAACAATCTTCGTCGTTTAAGCATTAGACCTCGCGGCTCTATTCATTTATGAATCCACAGATCAAGAAGAGGATCTCGGAGAGAGGGGTTCGATGAAATTTGGTTTGGTGCAAAACGCACGGGGCTTCATATAGGGCCACATTTACAAATTCCAGTACTTGTAAAGCGCACCTGAAGGTGTCAAGGCGCTGGGGCCGTCGGGGAGATTAAGTGAGCTATTAACCAGAGTCACATGGTGCTGGGCTGATCTTCCGCCGGTGCCGGGGATCGAGCCATGAGTCCCCGGGTTCCGGAGTCAGTCGCCCTGGCCGCTGCGCCACACCTCTTCCGGATAGAGCCATAATTACAAGGAAGTAACGTGGCACAGAGCCGCAAGCCATTTTGCTGCACCGCGCTGCGTTACTTCCGAAGCAAAGGGATGCGTTTACAACATTTTGATGTATCCCTCAGCTCTCCCCTGCGCTGGTGCACAATTGGCGGCCATGTGCCACCGCTGACACCCTCTCACCGTGGTGCAAGGTGCCTGCGTTGTCGGGAGGATTGTTTTTGTGCAGGGTGGGGCACCTTCCTGAACAAAAACAATCACACGAGGTGTTTCCCTCTTCCTGTGCAGCATTCAGCATTGCAGTTCAGCATTCCTAGAAAGAGGCCAAAACCGGGAAAAATAAAAGTATTCCCCCTGGGGAGGCGAGGATTCCGACGCATTCCGAGATGTATAAAACGCTGCAGTTCTGGGAATGTGGCAGAACCCATGGGTGTGCGTGTGGTGCTTGGCTGTCTGATTGTGTGCCGGCGCCAGCGAGAGGGGAGGAGAGCGCTGTCTCTCTGTGGATATGGTGCTCTCCTGCTCGCTCCTTCTCATTCTGCGCGGTGTAGCGAGAGCGGAGGAGAGTGCTGTATCTCTGTGGATATGGTGCTCTCCTGCTCTCTCCTTCTCACTCTGCGCGCTGTAGCAACTGTGGTGCTGGCTACGTTTCTTGGCATCTTTCTAAGTCTGGACCTTGGAGTGTCAGAGAAGAAGTGTTTGTAGGAACTCATTGAGCCGTGTTGGAGCTGGCACTTTATGGCTGGGTGAGGCAGTACCCAGCCAGGCAGAACCTACCACTCCCGTCAGGGGCGGGTGATTACACACACTCTGTATCCTGTGCTCACCTTTGGGTAGCGTGGCACTGATCGTTCAGGCTGACTACAAGGGCAATGTGTAAAGCATTGACACAGCACTCACTCACAATAAATATCCAGAGCGTCACAAAACAAACTTCGTTTGTATTCAACACACAATAATCAACACAACATGAACATCTTGTATTTCTGGGTATAAACGACGTTCGGAATTATTACTAGCAGTCCTAGGCCCAGCCGGGTTCAAATGACACCAGGAATATGCACATTTGGGACAGATCCTATTCCACACCCCCTCCCTGGCATCCGTACGCGGTGCAACCCCAGGGCATCCCTAGCAATTCTTATAATTCAATACCACAGAGTTAGAGGGTGCACCCCGGGTCACAACAATATCAGAAAAATGTACATAGACAGTATTACATCACTTTTTAGCAGCTCCGTAATGCTCTTTTGGCAAGAAAGGAACGTATCAGACAAACTGCCGTCCAGTGCCGTGAATCACAGACGGTTCCCCACTGCCCCTCCCACACACACTGGCTTCTCACCACTACGCGGTGCAAAGGATATCAGACAGGTCCAAACAGACGCACTCGCAAAACATATGCACTCAGCACCCTACTGCGGTGCAACCGATTGGTTACACACTACAGACCTTGTGGCCACAAGCCTCCCTCCGCACTCCAACTCACCCGACTATTCTATACCCACAGATTTTAGACACTATTCCCCCCCCCCGGCCACTAGGTCGCACAAAGCTGAAGTCACTCAGTCAGGGTCGCAGGAAACCAGGCGAGGGTAGGCAGCAAGGTACCTTAGGAAGCAGTCAGCAAATGGGGTTGGGCAGCCACTCGAAATGATCCCCCACAGAATGCGAAGCAGATAGACACCGAGAGCATTAGACAGTCACACCAAAGGGGTCCCCAAGCACCTCCTGAAATCAGCCCAGTTCTGCAAAGCACAGGGGGGGCACGCAGTCTCTTGACCAGCTTCTGAGCATTCTCTGAAGGGTTCCTTCAGCCCAGTCACCCGCTCTCACTCCCCTGGCCGGAGCCGGGCAATATTACCTGACAACACAGCTGTAGCATCCAATCATTGAAAGATGAATCCTTATTTGCTGTGTCGGGATGTTTGTTTATTCTTCGTAATCAAATCATCAAGTACAGCATTTAGATAAGGCAGTAATCCAGGTTCCAGTAAAGGTTGAGGTAAATGCCCCACCGGGAGCAGCTGCCCTGCTGCTCCGCCTCCAAGGTAACGGACAGTACACTTCAAGATACACAGACAGAGCTAAGGATGACATCACAGAGACAGGCTGAGCAGCAGAGGACAAGAGACTAAGAAAGGACAAGAGAGCAGAGCTAAGGATGACATCACAGAGACAGGCTGAGCAGGAGAGGACAAGAGACTAAGAAAGGACAAGACAGAGAGCAGAGCTAAGGATGACATCACAGAGACAGGCTGAGCAGCAGAGGACAAGAGACTAAGAAAGGACAAGAAAGAGAGCAGAGCTAAGGATGACATCACAGAGACAGGCTGAGCCGCAGAGTACAAGAGACTAAGAAAGGACAAGACAGAGAGCAGAGCTAAGGATGACATCACAGAGACAGGCTGAGCCGCAGAGTACAAGAGACTAAGAAAGGACAAGAAAGAGAGAAGAGCTAAGGATGACATCACAGAGACAGGCTGAGCAGCAGGGTACAAGAGACTAAGAAAGGACAAGACAGAGAGCAGAGCTAAGGATGACATCACAGAGACAGGCTGAGCCGCAGAGTACAAGAGACTAAGAAAGGACAAGACAGAGAGAAGAGCTAAGGATGACATCACAGAGACAGGCTGAGCAGCAGAGGACAAGAGACTAAGAAAGGACAAGACAGAGAGCAGAGCTAAGGATGACATCACAGAGACAGGCTGAGCAGCAGAGGACAAGAGACTAAGAAAGGACTAGAAAGAGAGCAGAGCTAAGGATGACATCACAGAGACAGGCTGAGCAGCAGAGTACAAGAGACTAAGAAAGGACAAGAAAGAGAGCAGAACAGGGAGAAGCAGGATACAATAACAGTGCCGTGGAAAAGGCCGATTGAGGAGAGGGCTTTTGGTTCGCCACGTTGAGGGCCGAGTAAGGGAGCAGTTGCTAAATGGAGAAGAAAGCAGGGGGGAAGCGTTTCGGAAGGACGAGGAATCCCGTCAGGTGCACATTGATGAGAGTCACCGCCAGGCAATCCGGGCACAATGTCGGGTGCACGATTATATGAGTCGCACCATACTGTTCCGGTTACGCACGAGTTACAAATTCTGTACCTCCCTGGAAATAAGTCAATGCACGATGATTTTAGCGGCACCCCACAGCTTGGGTCACACACACACAATGAAGGGTCTCAAGGTCTGTACCTCCCTGGAAATGAGCCACAAAGTCCGGTGCACACCGATATTGGTCGCACCAGACATTTCCTGTCAAACATACAGGCACAGGTTTTACAGGTAGAATGGGTCACTACTATGGTTATGCCCCCCACCTCCAAGGGTCGCAACCTATGAATCAGACACCACAAGCAATGAGTGTGTGATGGAGCAAGGTGGCAAAACAAAATTTTGTGTACCCCTTGTAAAGTCAATGTTCCATAACGTTAACATTTACTAATGATGTGTTGTGGTAAATTAATCAATCATAGTATAAATTGCAAAGTACATGAACATTGGGGAATACTAATTTTGCAAGCATGGACAAAATAATTAACTAATTTGTGTTGTTATCGTGTTGTGAACTAATGCACAGCTTAAAGATAAGTAAACGCAATATGAATGTGCTTATTGTACACGTTATTGTGCTAAAAATCATCCATCGGATATGTGAGTAGGAAATGCATTTATGTGGCTTACCTGCTAGGTAATAACTAATAGGGAAACATTAGTACGGTGGGAGGGAAACAGAAGGGTTTACATTACCAAAATTAACATGAATTTGTGTTTGTTTCTATGATAGTTCCAAAAGAGGCTTCTGAGGCCTATAAAATCCGATTACTCTGGCTAACTGAGAGCAAATGCTGGACTGTGCATGCGTGCCTAAAAGCCTGCCAGCAAGAGTGAGTTGCCTGTACTTGGATGGGAAGTTCAAGGCTGCATTGCCCTGAAGCTAGGATGTTTGCCAAAATATGGACGGTCAAGTGTTCTAAACGTGAGAGAATTACTCTACGTTGCGAATGAAGGAAGTGACCAGGCCAGAGACTGTTTAAAACAAGAGACTATTGTATTTTTGCTGATTCACCGTGAGCTCAATGTTGTAATGGTGAGAAGATGCTCACCCACCCCAAATTGTCTAATCAGAACCCGAATTGGTGATGTTAGATACTTTTCAGATACATTAAGTTAGGAAATTAGTGTATAAAACCCCCTGGTTTTACTTAGAGGGGGTCGCTCTTTCGATTTTCTCACGAAGTGCTGCTGGACTGAAGATCGATTCTTGGATGTAAGAAAACTCTTAATTTTTTTCTTTGTTTGCTTTTCAGGATATAAGGATAAGATGAGGGCGTTAGTTAGGGATGTTAGGAGAGAATGAATTTGGAACTATCTGTTCTAAGCTAAACTTTAACTGATTTCTAAATAAACTACTTTTTCTGAGCTCTAAATAAAATGATCATTTTGATTTACGTAATAAAGAATTTAACACCGAAGACACCACTTGCACGATGAACACCATGCACTCTGGATCACCAATCGACCCATGCCCCCACCACGTCTTCAACAAGGCCGACTCCATCATCGCACCCCAACTCCGGGACATCATCAACATCTCCTTCAACACCGCCACCTTCCCGGAGAGCTGGAAGCATGCCGATCTCAGCGCCCTCCTGAAGAAACCAACAGCGGACCCCACTGACCTCAAGAACGTCCGCCCCATCTCGCTCCTCTCTTTTCCTGCCAAAGTCATCGAGAAGACCGTCAACAGACAGCTGGCCGCCTTCCTCGAGACGAACGGATCCCTCGACCCCTCGCAGTCCGGTTTCCGAGCCAACCACAGCACCGAGAGCGCCCTGATCGCAGCCACCGATGACAACAGATCCCTGCTCGACAACGGGGAAACAGCTGCCCTCATCCTCCTGTACCTCTGTGCAGCATTCAACACTGTCTGCCACCGCAACCTAGTACAGCGCCTCAGCAACATCTGAATCCAAGAGAAGGCACTGGAGTGGATCATCTCGTTCCTTGCCAGAAGAACCCAGAGAGTCCGCCTCCCCCCGTTCAGATCCGAGGCCACCGAAGTCATCTGCGGCGTACCACAAGGATCATCACTCAGCCAAACCCTCTTCAACGTCTACACGAGCCCTCTCGCAGCCATCGCACGCCAACACAACCTCAACATCATCTCCTATGCCGACGACACCCAGCTGATCCTCTCCCTCACCAACGGCCCCGCCACCGCCAGAGCCACCCTACACGAAGGGATGAAAGACGTCGCCGAGTGGATGAAGAACAGCCTCCTGAAACTGAACTCTGACAAGACGGAAGTCCTCATCCTGGGATCGTCGCTCTCCGCCTGGGATGACTCCTGGTGGCCCCCTGCCCTGGGCACCACTCCCAAATCAACGGACCACGCACGCAACCTGGGCTTCATCCTGGACTCCTCCCTCTCGATGACCAGACAAGTTAACACTGTATCGTCATCATGCTTCAACACCCTGCGCATGCTCCGTAAGATCTTCCGATGGATCCCCACCGAAACCAGGAAGACGGTCACCCAGGCGCTCGTCACCAACCGACTGGACTACGGAAACACCCTCTACGCCGGAACCACAGCCAAACTACAGAAAAGACTCCAGCGCATACAGAACGCCTCTGCACGACTCGTCCTGGACATCCCCCGACACAACCACATCTCCAGCCACCTGAGAGACCTGCACTGGCTCCCCGTCAGCAAGAGGATCACGTTCAGACTCCTCACCCACGCACACAAGTCTCTCCACGACCTGGGCCCCAAGTACCTCAACGACCGCCTGACCTTCTACACGCCCACCCGCCAGCTACGATCGACCAGCCTCGCCCTCGCCGCCGTACCACGCATTCGTAAAGCCACCACCGGAGGAAGATCCTTCTCCTACCTGGCGGCCAAGACATGGAACTCCCTCCCCATCCACCTTTGGCTGACCCAGGACCATCTCTCCTTCAGGAAGCAACTCAAGACCTGGCTCTTCAAGCAGTAACGGACCCCTCCCCCCCAGCGCCTTGAGACCCTACCGGGTGAGTAGTGCGCTATACAAATTCTGTGATTTATTGATTGATTGAATAATGCTTAAATGACAGAGATATTAAAGTTTTGCTTTTAATAAAATTGGGAAAATGGAATATTAAAGCTGGTCTTGTGATTTTCCTACGCCTAATTTTCGTACTAGCAGATCCATTGCCACTATGGTGGTGCGTCTGAATAAAACTGAAGTGTTTTGAATTAACAATGGTAAAATGTATAAAACTGCAGGTGTAAATATTAACTGATTAAATAGGTTTAGACACTCCACCAAATGTTACAGCATTTCTCCATTGCAATTCACCAAAATCCTTGAAGCCAAGTGTTAGACCTGTCAGCCCTAGGGTGGTCTTTCCCTATTTTTTTCACCCTTGCCTCATTTTTCCCACCTTCTTTTTGTTGGCCTTAGGTCTCCGGGCACCTTCCCATTGCTAAACAATGCTAAGGGGCAGGTGCTCTCCCCTACCAATATGGCTGCCACAAGCCCCTGCTACTGCGGAGTGGACTTGATAGTAGCACCCTAGCTGCCAGGAGCTGGCTGGAACCCTTAAACATTGTTGTGATACCAGCCTGCCTTCCCTGCCCATAGCTAGAGTGAGGAAGCTCCTAGAACCTTCCGGAATAGGGGAGTGGTCACCAACTGCCATCTCAGAGAGTGGTCACCTGACCTGGGACTATAAAAGAAAAAGAAGGGAAACTTTCCAGTTGGGGCATCACTGACCTGGGGGACCCTACGCAGGAGACTTAGGCGGTAGGGCCGAGTCAGAAACCTATACCACTGGGGGTGACAGGGTTTAGGCGCTGCCCACCAAGCTACGTGAGGAACACTGAACTAGCCCACTGATCTGGCCCGGCGGGAGGGGAACCCAGGGACCACCTACAGTGACCTGCTGAGGAAACCTGTCAGCAGCCTTCAACTCGGAACCCACCCCTCTTCAAGCAACCAAGAATCTGCTTACACAAAAAGGGCGCCAGAACCACCAAGCGCCAAGAAGAAACTTAACTGACCAGGACTACTGGGGATCAACCAGGTACTGGTCTGTGCCATCTGTGCCCCCTCTGTTTGCACCTGTGGCCCCTGCGCTGTCCTGCCTTCACTGCCTACTCAGCGCTCCCCTACTGTGCCCCCTTGAGAAGCGCTGAGGTCCTGGAAGCTATTGTGCCTTGAAGCGCTGTAGCTGAGAAGCGCTTTTACTCAGACTGCCTGTCCTGCTAGAACTGCAGTGACTGCCTCCATAGCGCATGTCACCCAAGCGCTGGGCCCCCAGGAGAAGCGCTGCGAAGCCTTGCTAGCTCTGTGCTTTGAAGCGCTGAGGAGAAGCGCTGGTGGCCCCACTCACCGCCGCGGCCCTTGCCGCCCCGCCAGAGCCTCATGCGTCGTTCGCGGCCTCTGCCGGCCCCAGAAGCGCCGACCTCATCATCCCCACGGTGGCCCCCGGGAGCCAGGAGAGGGCTGCCGAAAATCTTAGTCAGGCCACGATCTGAGGAGAGGGCCACGCTAGGCCCTGAAGCCTGCCTCCACCATCACGTGACGGGGACGTCGTCCTGGATCCCGCCCCCCGTCAAACGCCGCACAGCCATTGGTCCCCCACACCGCTGACATCATGATAGGCCCGGGAACCAGCAGCTTCACCGTCAGAGGGCTCCGGAAGAGCCTGAGAGCCCCTCCGAGCTGTGACGCCCTCGGGGCCGGCCCTACCATCAGCGCGGGGCCCGTGCCGCCCTGCTGTGCCTGCAGCCAGCCGCTCTCACCCCGAGGCCTGCTGACATCGCCGCAAGGGGCCGAGGAGGCCTGAAGAGACCAGGTAACCCCCGGGGAGGAGGGCGGAAGGCTACAGGAGGCCCCGAGTTCGCCCCTCCCCTGGGGAATACTGTCGTTGGGCCCCGTTGGCCCTGTGAAATCCTTCCCAAGTACTGGAACTGGGCCGGAGCCCCAAGAGACACCTTTGGGGCCTAAGTTGGTCCAAGTTAACCCCTGGTTGGGGAAAGTAGTTGGTTACAGGCGACTGTTAGACCCTACTACCAGGAGTGTGGTGATTGCCTTACATAATGTTACTCCTGAGTAAGGAAATGTTTATACCTGCCGTAAGGGGAGGTTCACGCTGATTCAAAGATGTTGCTTAGTTTTTAATGGAAATGTCTATCCTGGCCTGATGTAATGCTCATCCTGCTTATTTATTGAGAAGCTGATTGCGACCTCATGCACCAGATCTGCCCCTGCTAAATGCAATATTGCAGGAGGTTCCCACTACGGAATTCCTTGCAGGGGATGAAACAATATAATTTTGACAAAGAAGTTATTACCGTGTATTTTCTTACAGGTGCTGGCTAGGAGCAAGGCTGATGCCAGGCCTACAGTTATTTACTATTTATTATTTATTTATTTATCTATTTATGGCTGAGAAATGAAAAGTATACTCTTTCAAGGAAATGTGAATTGAGTTAATGCTATCTTGATTACCTGATCGCCCCTGTTAGAAAGGCGACCCCGGGGGAGGCAGAAGATGTCTGACTGACCACCCCTAGGTCCACCTCTCCGTCAAGAAGTAGCCGAGCGTTACCGAGAGGCCTCCTGGGTGAGGGCCCTCTCCTAGGATCGTACAGCAGAGTAACCACACACCACAAAGGGACACCACACCAGAGGTCGAGTTCGTAAGCTTTATCAGGAAATAAAGGCTGCTGGTTCTCAGCGATATGTACAAGTAGACCGAGGGGTCTGTAAAGTCTCGTGAAAGGAGGGTCAGGGTAGCGGGACAGTCTCGGTTGGGGTGTATGAAGGGATACCCTGCGCACAGCTCTCAATCCTCGAGCCGGGGGGTTCCGAGAGGTCGAGCCGCGGCAGCGCCAGCAGGCTCTCAAGATGATTTCGGCGAAGGTGGGCCGCGGCAGCGCCAGCAGGCTCTCAGGGTGGTTCGGCAAAGGTGGGCCGCGGCAGCGCCAGCAGGCTCTCAAGATGATTTCGGCGAAGGTGGGCCGCGGCAGCGCCAGCAGGCTCTCAAGATGGTTCGGCAAAGGTGGGCCGCGGCAGCGCCAGCAGGCTCTCAAGATGATTCGGCAAAGGTGGGCCGCGGCAGCGCCAGCAGGCTCTCAAGATGGTTCGGCAAAGGTGGGCCGCGGCAGCGCCAGCAGGCTCTCAAGATGGTTCGGCAAAGGTGGGCCGCGGCAGCGCCAGCAGGCTCTCAGGGTCTCTTCAGGTTACAGGCAATGAGTTCTCCTCGTGTCGGCCGTGACAGCGTCAGTAGGGCTTTCCAGTCCAGGATACAACTGCCGTCCCACTCCGGGGCTGGCCCAGATATAGGACTGGAGTCCTTTGATGTCCGGACCCTCGCGCCTGGGGGTCAGAGGGGCCGGGATGATGGTGTCCCAACACCCAGCAGGGGGGTGGAGCCAGCACCCAGGGATGCCGGAGGCGATCGATACCAGGCGTCCGGGGACGGCTGGAGGCCCACCGAAACTCCCCTTCCTGCGGGATCTGTCGAGTGGCCACTCGACCACCTGGGTAGATCTTGGCGCCTCGATGTCGGGGCTTCGCGGGGGCCGGGGCCGAGGCCACATGTTCGTGACGTGGTGGTCCCAAGATGGAGTCGGGCGAGACCTCGTGCTCAGGGCGTGATGGGCCCATGATGGAGTCAGGCCGGTAGTGGGGGTCCGGGATGGTGGCCGGACCGGTAGTGTTGGTGCGTGCAGGATCGGGCGGAAGGGTCCGCCCGGGGCTCTGTGGAGGGCCGATGTCGTCCGGGGCCCGCCATGCGGGAGGGGTAGGACCACGCCATGAGGCCGGGTCCAACACGCGTCCCCCCCAGCTGAAGGCAGAGGAGAGTCCCCCATCTTCTTGGGGATTCTCCGCGCCGAGGCGGAAGAATCGGGACAGGCCGTCAGCATTGGCGTGGTCGTTGCCGGGGCGATGCTCCACCGTGAAGTCCATCCCTTGGAGGGAGATGGACCATCGCAACAGTTTCGGGTTTTCTCCCCGCATCTGCATCAGCCACCGTAGAGGCCGGTGGTCGGTCTGGACCCGGAAGTGGGTGCCGAAGAGGTAGGGCCGGAGCTTCTTTAGGGCCCACACGACGGCGAAGGCTTCCCTCTCGATGGTGTTCCATCGTTGTTCTCTGGCCAGCAGCCGCCGGCTGATGAAGGCATCGGGACGGTCGGCCCCTTCAGGGTTTACTTGGGAGAGGACCGCCCCAATGCCGTGCTCCGAGGCGTCGGTTTGAACCACAAACTCCCGGCTGTAGTCGGGGGCTTGGAGCACAGGGGCGGTGCACATAGCGGTCTTAAGGGTGTCGAAGGCTACCTGGCACTCGGGGGTCCAGTGCACCCTTTGTGGTAGTCTCTTTGAGGTCAGTTCTGTGAGGGGCCCCACAATGCTCCCATAGTTTTTGATGAAGCGCCGATAGTATCCAGTGAGCCCCAGGAAGGCTCGGACGGCCACAGACGGTCGTGCCCTTGTCCGGGGCTTCTCCCGGCGCTGCCCGCGCGCGTCCCGCGACACGGGAGCTCCCCGGTGATTTTATGCACAAGCGGGCACAGGAACAGCGTCAGCGGTGTCCCACAAGTGTTGCCGGGAAATATAGTCCCCGGATAGGCGGCTACAACACAAGTGGCCTGGTGCTCCGTGCAGGAGAACAACAAGTGCAGTGGCAGCGAAAGGACTTATGCTGCGTGGGAGCGGCGTCCACAGGTGAATGCCCCCGGCTCTGCTTCATGTCCCGCGCTTCCCCGGAGCTCCTAGCATGGTTGGCCACCAGGTGTCGTCCCAGGCTGAGGGTGTGGGGCCGAGGATGAGGACCTCAGTCTTGTCCGAGTTCAGCTTCAGTCTGCTGTTCCTCATCCATTCGGCGACTGCTTTCAATCCCTCGTGGAGATTGGTTTTGGCGGTGGTTGAGTCCTTGGTGAGGGAAAGGATCAGTTGGGTGTCATCTGCGTAGGAGATAATATTGAGGTCGTGTTGGTGGACGACTTGTGCGAGGTGGACCATGTAGATGTTGAACAGCATCGGGCTGAGGGAAGATCCCTGGGGTACGCCGCAGATGATGGCCGTGGCTTCGGAGTGAAGGGGGGAGGCGCACGCTCTATGTTCTGCCGGCGAGGAAGGATGTAATCCAGTCCAGGGCCTTTTCTTGGATACCTGCTCTTGGAGGCGTGCTTTTAGTGTGCGGTGGCAGACTGTGTCGAAGGCGGCTGATAGGTCCAGGAGGATGAGGGCTGAAGTTTCTCCGTTGTCTAGTTGAGTCCTGATGTCGTCTGTGGCTGCGATGAGGGCTGTCTCGGTGCTGTGGTTTCTTCGGAATCCAGACTGGGATGGGTCAAGGATGTTGTTCTCCCCGAGGTAGTGGGTCAGCTGCGTGTTGATGACTTTCTCGATGACCTTTGCCGGGAACGGGAGCAGCGAGATGGGCCAGAAGTTCTTGAGGTCCTTGGGATCAGCCTTGGGTTTCTTCAGGAGGGCGTTGATTTCGGCGTGCTTCCAGCTCTCCGGGAAGGTGGCAGTCTCCAGGGAGATGTTGATAACGTTCCATTCGTTGGGGGGCGATGGCAGTGTCAGCTTTGTTGAAGATGTGGTGTGGGCAGGGATCTGCTGGTGATCCTGAGTGGATGGAGTTCATGGTCTTGAGTGTTTTGTTGACGGTGACTTTGGTCCAGGAGGTCGGGCGGTTGCCGTGGGTGGTGTTCGCTGGGGCGGTGGAGTCCAGTGTGGTAGGGGCGGTTGCGTTGTGGAAGCTGGCATGGATGTCAGCAATTTTCTGGTAGAAGAAGGTGGCCAGTGAGTCGTACAGTTCTTGAGAGGGCGGGATGTCGTTTGCGTTGGCGCTGGGGTTGGAGAGTTCCTTCACAATGCTGAAGAGCTCTTTACTGTTGTGTGCGTTGTTTTCTAGGCGACTTTTGAAGGTCACTCTCTTGGCTAGTCTGATGAGGTGGTGATGTCTGCGAGAGGCGTCCTTGTGGGCTGCGCAGTTGTCTGGTGTTTGTTCGTGTAGCCATTTCTTTTCCAGTTTACGACACGTCCGTTTTGGAGGTCTAGAATTCTTCGGTGAACCAGGTGGCTTTCTTGCTGGTGCGGCTGTTGGGTGGTTTATTGAGTGGGGCGAGGGTGTTGGCGCAGTTGTTGATCCATTGGGTCCGTGGGGTCGATGGGAGGGTTCTGGGCGAGGGAGGCGGATAACTGGTCCTTGGTGACTTTGCTCCAGCACCGGCGGGGCAGCTGTTGGGTGCAGTGGTGCGTGGTGGATTTCTTGTAGGTGAAATGAACGCATCGGTGGTCGGTCCAGTGGAGTTCGGTGGTGTGGTTGAAGGTGACGTGTGGGCTTGTGGAGAAGATAGGTTCAAGCGTGTGGCCAGCGGTGTGCGTTAGAGCCGTGACGAGTTTGGCGAGGTTGTCGATCAGGGTGGTGGAATTGGTGTCGTTGTTGTTCTGGAGGTGGAAGTTCAAGTCCCCAATGAGGATGTAGTCCAAGGAGGCGAGTGCATGGGTGCCGGCGAGGTGGGCGAGGGAGTCGCTGAACTGAGGCCGGGGTCCAGGTGGTCTGTAGATGAATGTTCCTCTGAGGGTGGTGTTTGGGTCGGTGTGAATCCGGAAGTGCAAGTGTTCGGCGGTACTGAGGGTGTCATCTGAGTGGGAGGAGACCTTGAGGGTGGACTTGTGGACGATGGCTATTCCTCCTCCAGACCTGTTGTTGCAGTCTCTGCGGGTGACCTTGTAGCCGTCCGGGAGAGCTATGGCGATGTCGGGTGCCGAGGAGTCGTTCCACCAGGTCTCGGTCAGGAAGGCGACGTCTGGGGCGAAGGTGTGGAGCAGGTGCCAGAGCTTGACGGCGTGTTTACGTGCAGAGCGGGTGTTGAGGAGTATGCACCGGAGGTAGTTGGCACCTGTCCTGGTGGGTTTGACGGCTCTGTTGCAGGAGAAGCTGCAGGTGCGGCAGGAGAAAGGTCCGTGGGTGCCTTTCGGGATGGCCTGGTAGCAGCGGTTGTCTCGGCCGGTGTTGAGAGCGTGGAGGGCACTGGCGTCGTAGCGGAGTCTGGTCCACCGATTGCAAGGTCCAGGGGTCCTGGCTCTGGGCGCGGTCCAAGCGTGGACGGGCGCAGACGGGCTTGCCTCTGGCGCGGTCTCGCAGTGATCGTCATATGAGGCGGGAAGGGAGGGAGGAGCAGCTGGGAGGCGGGAGCGGGGTGGCCAATGGGCTGTCAAGGGGGCGGAGCCGCAGGGGAGCAGCGGCGGGAGACGGTGAGGGGGACAGGAGATAGCGGGCGACAAGAGGAAGCAAAAGCGGCAAAAGGGCAACAGGAGGAAGCAAAAGGGGCAAAATGTGGCACAGAAAACCGAACAGTGGGCACAGTGCAAAACGGAAACCAGTGCAAGCGCGCAGGACGGGCAACTCAGGGGGCGCGAACTCTCTGCAGTAGCGTTCGGGAGGAGGAAGGGTCACGAGCACTCCGGGGGAGCTGTGCGGCGAGAGGAGCGATCAGACCTCTGGCGAGGTCAGGAATCACGTGACAATGCTTTGTTTCCTTCTGCTAATAACTACAGCTCTTGTCTATTACACAAGAACCCAATTGCTTCAATAAATGTTTGAAATGCCATTTTGCGTATTTCTTGTGTCTCCCTATGGGCATGCCTAAGGTACGAGCGAAAAGGTAGATCTGTTTCCACGTTTTCCCAGGAGGGGCTCAGAGTGGTCATGTTCTGAGGTTACAGACACCATCCGGTTCCCTCTCAGGTTTAGGGGTCCAGACGGTGCACTGTGAGCTAGACAGGAATTGGACCAACATATTTTGATGACGTGCGTGGACTAAGTCCCCATAATTTCATGCATTTGTTGTCAAACCGCACAGTCTGACTTGAATAGTAGGAAGTGTCCAGAGAGGAGCCGGGCATGTCACTAGAGCACCAGGGAGTGTTGACCAAAAGGAGGGATCGTAGAGTGTCATGAGGTGTACAGTGTCATGAGAGCGGAGTCGAGTGGCAGGAGAGGACGATGGAGTGGCAGGGAGTGGCGGAGGAGCGAGTGGGAGTGTTAAACTAGGGGAGGCATAAGAGAGTGTTGCGAGGGGGGGCACAATATCACTAGATGAGAGGAGTGTAGGGAGAGGCACAAGAACTGTCACTAGAGAGTCACTGAGTGTCACTAGATGTTTGGGGAGTGTAAAACTACAGAAGGGGTCGTAGAGTGTTCTGAGGGGGTGCACAGTGTCACTAGGGAGGACCGCAGTGTCAGGATAGGGACAGGGAGTGTAAGAAGACGGACTTAGGGTGATAGGACTACAATGGTGTAGGACTCGGAGGCAAAGTTAGTATATGGTGCACACTTATTTAAGTGATGCAACTTTCACAAATCCAGGCGACCCTTACAGTGATTTTAGTGTCCTCTGATAACCACAGGAAGGTCTCAAAGTGGTAACTGTGGAGCGCAGCCTTCAGTCTTATCTTGTTTTTATATATTTTTTATTTAAACCATTGCACAATTTACACAGTTCATTATAGATTCTTCAACCATCCATTGTATTCAATTATCGTATTACATCATACATAATAGAAAGTAAAGAAGAAAAAAAAAGAAAAAAGAAAAGGCAGTTTAGATTTCATTAATCAACATATCAGCATCTACTCAGGTTATTTACTTATTTCATTTGCCGTGTCATGACCTGTTCAAGTCTCACAAATCCAGTCCTTCTTTCCATCTTATTATGGGATCCCATATCCTTAACCCCAAGCTCCTCCCTTTCCTACCTTTCCGGGCGTATATGTTCTTTTCCAAGTTATAGGTTGATAACAAGTTCGACAGCCAAACTTGCATTCCTGGGGGGTTTTTATCTAACCAAGCCCTAGCTAGACATAACCTAAAAACAGCCATTGCAACAAAGATGAATTCTCTCTGCATAACATTAGTATCTGTAGCTATCCCGAGGAGTATTTCTGGAGGTTTTAAAGTAATCTGGATATTAAGAGTGGTATCCAGAAACTGCTCTATATCCTTTATCACTGTCTGTATCTGTGGGCATACTGCAAATAGATGTATTAGATCTGCATCGGGGGAGGAACATCTTGGGCATGTGGTGCCTGTGTTACCCCCCCATTTTGCTATTTTTGCAGGGGTAAAGTAGAGCGAGTAAAGTGTTTTATACTGCTGCGATTGCAGCGGAGCTGAGCACAGGAGAGTTCGCCCTAAGTCCAGCGACTCCTTAAACCACCAGGGTTCCCCTTCTAGCCTCGCTGCCCACTTTTCGCCATGTTTATCCATGTCATCTGGTTTACTTGCTACCAGCTCTGCATAAAAGCACCGTATTGAGCAGTCTCCCCCAATCTTATTTTCTCGAGGATTTCTACTTTAGCAAACCCTATACTTCCACCTTGCTTATTCCCAAGAAAACTTCTTAGCTGAAAAAATTTAAAAAGGTCCCTCCTATCTAACCCAAATTTGGTCATTAGCTCCGTGAATTGAAGCATCCCTTCCATATTCCTCACATCTCCAAGCTGAACTATCCCCTTTTCCACCCAGCCTGCCATTGTAGTGTCGCCGAAGATCTGCCTTGGGAGAGAGATGTTTTTATATAGTCTCGTATACCAGTTGTATCGGCCCAACCCAAGTTTTTTCATCACTGCAATCCAAACCTTAGTAGCAGCTTGTACTGTCTTGAACCTAGTTCTTTTAAAATACGCAAAATCAATACATTTGAGGAAGGAGTTCTCTACCTCCGGTCCCAGCACAGTAGAATATATCCTGGATGAGTCATTCATTGTTCTAACGTCTACACCTCCCCCCCCTATCAATCCCCGCATATATTGGAGTGCAGATGCCCAATAGTATAATCTAAAATCGGGCACCCCCCACCCCCCCTTTTCTCCGGGAAGGGACATAAAGCGGTATGCCCTTCGGGTCTTGCCATGGGCCCAAATAAATCTATTCAGAATTTTTTCCAGATCATTAAACCATTTTAGCTCAAAAAATAAAGGTATTGCCCTAAACAAATACAAAAATTTCGGTAAAATTAACATTTTTATAACGTTAGTGCAGCCTACTAATGACAGGTGTAAATTATTCATACGTACTAGATCGGACTTGACTTTTAACATGAGTGGCGCAAGATTGTTCTGTACCAACTCATCCAAATTAGATGTGATTGCGACCCCCAAGTATATAGCAGAGTCTACAACTCTTTGATCATTAAATACACTGTGTTGATTGCATACAATTTGGGTTTTGGAGCTGTTCAGGCTATAACCAGATATTTGCCCGAATCTTTGAGCTTCAGCCTCAATTTCCACTAAGGCCATACTAGGATTAGGAGTCAAGATAGCAATGTCATCCGCGTAAGCTAGTGTCTTTATTACGCATCCATTCAACCTTACTGGGGGGATTCTTATATTGCTTTCAATTTTCCTTATCAAGGGATCTAGGTAAAGAGCAAATAATAATGGTGATGCCGGACAGCCCTGTCTAGTCCCTCTCCCAATCGTAACCGCTAGTGATTTGCCTCTATTTACTCTAATCCTTGCTGTTGGGTTTTTATAAAGTGTCTTCGTTGCCGTTACAAAACTATTTCCAAATCCATTCCATTTTAGTATTTGCCATAGATATTCCCAGGACACTCTATCGAAAGCCTTTTCGGCGTCTAAAAATAGTGCTGCAAGAGGGTCCCCCATGCCATTTGCTGCATCAAATGCTGTAATAACTTGTCTGGTGTGTTGCGTTGTGCCTTTGCCGGGAATAAAACCATGCTGAGTATGGCTTACCAACCCCTCTATTACTCCCGCCAGTCTTGTCGCTACGATCTTAGAGTATATCTTCGCATCTGCATTCAACAATGTGATAGGTCTGTATGATCCTGGGAGTGTTGGAATTTTCCCTTTTTTTTAAATGACAATAATATCTGCTTCCCCCCATGTCTTGGGTACTTTATCCCCTTTCTGTGCCTCCATCATGACATTGAACATTTCCAAACCCACTGTTTGATAAAAGACCTTGTAAAACTCCACCGGGATCTGATCCGGCCCGGCAGCTTTACCAGCCGGGAGCATGCTTAAAGCCATGATAAATTCCTCTAGGGCAAAGGGGGAATCCAAGCTGTCTTACCGTCAGACCTGGATCGGCATCCTCCCTTAAATAATTTTCCATCTCACCCACCGTTCCCGTGCTATCCCTGGTATATAATTTTTCATAAAACTGCCTAAATACCTCTCTCACTCTATCTACTTCAGTTACCAGAGTTCCGTTCTCATTCATAATCTCGACAATATCCGAGGCAGCTAGTCTCTGTCTGGTGCGTACTGCCAAAAGATGGCCTATCTTCTCGCTCAGCTCATACGCATCCTCTCTTTTAGACAGATAATTCTCTGCTGCTTTTTTAGAGATACTTTCCGTCACCTCTGCCCTGAGTGCCACTATTTTTAGCAGATGATCTTCTATTGGCGCCCTATTTCTTAAAGCCTGCGCCAGGTCCTCCTCCACCCTTATCAGTTTTTGTACCACTTCGCTAATTTTGAGTCTTGTTCTTTTCTGTGCTGAAAACACATAAGTCATTGTTTCTCCCCGTACTCTTGCCTTAAAGGCATCCCAGACTACTCCCACTGGGGCTGAATCTTTATTAATTTCCCAATATGATCTAATCCATCCTGTCATATGACCCCTATAGCCTTCATCTTTCAGCAGAGCTCTGTCAAAAGTCCACTGTCTATCTTTTGTTTGTGCCTGACCCAGATTAATCGTTAAAACCAAGGGACTGTGGTCTGAAACAATTCGAGGCTGTTTCTCTATCTGTACCTCTGATAACAGGGAGTGTGAGATCAGGAAGTAATCCAGCCTAACAAGTACTTTATGTGGGGCCGAATAAAATGTACTGCTATCGATACTTGGTTTTATTTTTATCCATGGGTCTACTAAAGAGTTATTTACTACCATAGCTGATAATGCCCTATGGGTTCTCTTTTTTCTTCCTGTATAAATGGCCCTAATTTGACCAAATGAACTAGTAGGATCATGAATATTAAGATCTCCACAGCATATAATTGGCTCAGGCCACATTGCCAGCTCTGTGTCTAAGAATTGAAAGAGGTCTGGGTCATCTTCAGTAGACCCATACACAGAGACTATGGTGCATTTTTCCCCCTTAAATTTTATTTCTATTATAACCCATCTTCCCCACTTATCTTCTGACTTCCTTATTACTACCACATCAGAGGGTCTTCCTAGTACCGCCACTCCTCTGTGTTTTGTCTCTTGCGTAGTATTTGCCAATACCGAGAACCCTAGCTGACTCATTATATAACTCTTGGAAGCTTCAACATGCGTTTCTTGGAGGCAGACCAAATCCAGCTTGAGTGTCCTAAGTAGTGTCGCCACCTTTAATCTTTTCCCCCAGATCATTCAGACCGCACACATTAATAGTAGCTATCCTACAGGTCATTTACCTAAATCGTTTATTTTGCCCAACTCCATAAACCATTCCGTGTCAAGCATTTTATTCTCATAGAAAACCTGATATGTATCGTGAGGTCTCATCCTTTCTGTTGTTGAATACCAATAAGAATTCTTTACTTGTGATCTGAAATGTGCTTTTTTGTGCTGTTTCTTCCATAGTTTCACTCTTTTTTTTGTTTTTTTAACCCTCCCTGTCCCCCCCTCTCCCCCTACTCCCGCCCTCCCCTGGCTCTGGACCCCTCCCCCCTCCCCCCCTTTACAGGCAAATAGGTCCGGCAGACCTATGTGTAGCCGCAGCAGTCTGTGGATATCGCTCCCCTCCCCCCCTAGACCCAACACCCCAAGTGCTATATACTCCTCTGTGCCAATTCCCTATTCATTTGCAAAGAGCAATCCATTCAGTTTAACCGACCCTCCAACCCATTGCCCACCAGAGTCTACCATTCCTTTCCTTATCCTCTTTTAAACTTCTCAGCTCCCTTTCTGTGCCTTAATCTCCTCCAAGTATTGCTGGGCTTTTACCTCGGATTGAAAAATGTTTATTCTACCCCTTGTGACCACTTTGAGTCTAGCTGGAAATAAGAGAAAGGCCTCAGAGCCCAGAGCCTGAAAGGGTTTGATCAGCTGCCTAAGCCTCCATCTTCTCTCCACCGTTACGTGGCAGAAGTCCGGTCTGGCAAAGAAAGTGACTCCCTCAAACGATCTTTTCTTATCTGGTCTAGCCTTGTCCATTATCTCCTCTCTGAGCAGGTAATTCCCGACGTAGATCAAAATGGCTCTGGGCAAGACCTGTTGAGCTGCCAGTCTCTTATCCCCGTGGTTTTTCCTGACAGTAAATGGAAATCTGTGTGCACGTTGTATCTCTCGCCCCCACTCCCACTGAGATTCGGGAAAAGCTCCTCTCAACAAATTAACCACAAACCGCATAATGTCATCTCCCTCTGCACCTTCCTCTACTCCCAAAATGCGTATGTTATTCCGCCTCTGGCGGTTCTCAAAATCCTCCAGCTTCCATTGTAAGTCAACTGACAGCTTCTCTTGCTCCATTTTAAAGTCCTGCCAGCCTCCAATATCATCCTCTAGTTTTCCAGTCCGAGCCTCCACCTCAGTCACTCTTACACTGAGTCCTTCGTATAGTTTGTTGACTTTTCTGAGTGAGTTTTGAATTTTCTTTGAGTCCTGTCTAGCTTTCCGACCTTGCTTCCCCTTGCATCTGTTTGAGAGTAGAGCAGATCGTATCAAAGGGGGCCATATCCTGAGTTGGTTTATGGGTATTACTGGAGGCCTGAGGGGTACCTTCTCCTGCATAAGTCTGGGATGATGCAGAGTAGTCCCAATCCAGTCTCCTTCCCCCTACTCCACCATATCTTTTACCCTTTGGCTGTTTCCTTCTCTGTGTATTGTCTTTCACAGATGAACTTGACCCAGAACTTGCATCTTCCTCCGATTCCTCTGAAGCCTCATTACTTGACTGAGAGGTGCCAATATCCTCGTTTACAGAAAAGAAGCATTCTCCCTCCAGTGAGGCTCCCTCTCTTTTCTCCAATTCAGCGCTTTTACTTTCAGCGCCTGAATTTACAGTCTTTCCTGCTTCTAGTAGAAGGTTACCCCCATTGTTTCTGTCCTTTAGATTTTTACTGTGCATTTCAGCTTCCAGCTGATTTAGCTCTGCCAGCATGTCCGTGCTGCCTGCTAAGCTGGATTTATGGGGGGTAATCAATACAACGGGAGCTATGTCCTCGCTAGCCCCTTTAACCTGCTTTTGCACATTGACATTGACATTTTGACCCGCAGATTGTACTACCTTCGGAGCCTCAGCCTCAGCTCCCATTCCCTCTCCGCCTCCGCTGCCATTGCCCGTGTCGACGAGTGCTGCTGCTGAGTTTCTGGGTTGCCGAGCAACCGCTGTCTCCACGCAGTGAGCGTCCGTCTCTGTTGGTTCCTCGGTCGCTGCGTCCTCGAGGACGCTTCTGCAGGCGGCAGGGTCTGTGTCCGGCTGTGAACCTCTCCTTGGAGTAAACGCTTCCAACAAGGTAGGCTGCCTCAGTGCCGCGTCTTTCCCCTTACTCATGCCTTGTTTTGTCGTGGTAATGCTATCTTCATTCGTAAAGTCCGAAGGCTGATCTTTCTTGGGTGCAGGCGCTTTTGCTGATTCGGGCTTTACCCGCATCTCTGCCATCGCGGGTTTCTCGGCTTTCTCCTTCTCTATTTTCTTCATTTTTTGTGTCGGAGGGATTGCCTTTCTTATGGCGCCAGGCCCTCGATGTTGTTGATGTACTCCTGGGGTTACATCGCCGCTGACCCCCTTCGTGCTATCCTGAGTGCTTTTTCCGCTTGCCGCTTGTACTTTTGATATAGCATCTTGCTGCATCTTTGCCTTCTCCTTGTCTTTGAGAAGGCGTGTGGTCATCCTTGCCAGCCTGGTCCACTGATCGCGAAGCACTGCACTCAGCTCCAGTGCTCTTTGCAAAAGTCGGCTGAGTTGGTTTTTTACCCCTGGGTATTTGGAACGGTACTCGTGGGGTCCTCTCTGCAGCCAGCTACTCAAATCCATAGAGGAGTATGATAATGCTTATTTTTCTGCCATCTGGGTGACTCAGGGGAGGAGAGGTCTGGAGCGACTTCTCACCACAGCCTCACGGCGGCCATCTTGCCCCCATCCGCCTTCAGTCTTATCTTGAAGGAGTGTTAAGGAGCTTGTTTACCATTTTAATCATGTAGGTAGGTTACACGAAAAAGAACCCACATTGTATGAATGGAAATATGCCTATTTATTACACAACACTCACTAACACATTGTTATATCTTTTCTATCCAGAGATATCAACTCGAATACACACCAACACCTCAATTGTAATCAGGTAAGTAGCACAAAATACAGTGGTCTCCAGGGGGAGACCAAACCATATATCAAGGAAGTGGAATGAAAACTGCAGGAGATGATGGGACTTGGACCAGACGACCCGTAGGAGCTGAGGACACAAGGAATCCCCCAAGATAGGAACCCAAGAACACCACGGAGGCTGTGCAGAGTGGGAACACCGCCGAGTGCCCAGTGGAAGTCAATGGAGAAGTCGTGGTTGCAGTTTTATAGAAGCACCCTTCCCAGGGGACCCTGAAGAATTTCCTTGGAGGATGGAAGGTTGGAGTGCAACCCCACCTGTCAATGTCCCAAAGACAAGGTTACCTACACCAGAGAAGCCAGTTGTATAGGCGTGAAGAGACATCGGAAACCTCCTTAGACGACAATGGGAGACTTGGAGAAAAGTGCTCTGGAGAAGAAGGTGAAGAAGTCCGATAGAATCCAACAGTGGATTCTGGAAGTGAAGAACCTGCAAGCAGAGGGGACAGAGTCGATGCCGCTCAGGAGTGACGAGGAAGCACGGAAGAGCAATGCCCACCGTTGTCGGACGGGTCAGACGAGATGACGTGACCTTAGAGCTGCAGCTGTGAGGACCTGGCGACGCGGAGTAAGACCAGGAGCCGTGCGCGAGCTGTCCCACGTCGGGTGTCAGTGACCAGGGGGTCAGTGTATGGCGGGAATACCCACAAGCCTTGGTAGCTGCAACTGGTGAGGAGAACGTAAAAGGAGCAACATTGGGAACAGCAAGGTCCAAGGGACTCACCAACAGCAGGATAGTCAGAGCAGGCCCAGAGCAAGCAGGGGAGCGCACAGGAGCAGGAGAAGACCCTCCGGAGGACCCACAGGCTGAAGGCACAGGAGTCACAAGAGGACCTGGAGCAGCTCACCAAGATGGAAGGCCCACGGTGCATAGGATGGGGTGCGGATGCTGTACTTGGCAGGAAGAGATGCTGAAGACTGGAGCTTCTTGGAGCCCGAAGATCTCTGGAGTCCAGAGCCAACAAGCCTTGTCACTGGCAAGTCAACATATTGCACAGGGGTTCGGTCCCAGCTGGCCTCCAAATTGCAAAGAGGACAGGTCAGGCCTCGATGGGGTTCCAGAACCACCACCTGTGTTGCTGAGCCTTTCGAAGTCTGTGGGACGTCAGGAGCAGCAGACCGGTCAGCTTCGTTGGGGTGCCTGCAGATGCAGGGGAGTGACTCCTTCACTCCGAGAGAGACTACTTCCGATGTCCTTGATGCCCACAAGTCTGGTGAAGATCTTGGAAGAAGCACAGACACAAGCGAAGACTTGAAGAACCGCGAGACCAGGAGCAGCCGGAGTCTGCCGTGGTGCAGTCTCGGTTCCGGGAGGAGTCCAGCGAAGTCCAAGTGGCCAGAGGCTTGAGTCTTGTCCCACAAAAAATCTAATTAAGCACACACAGGTAAGCTCTTAGGTGTGAGAAGTTGGCCTGGCATATGATGTCCACTATTCTAGTGGGCACCTTGCACCAGTCTAATCGACCCTTATTGATGGTGGTTGTAAAGTCAACCTTATAGACAAGCTATCCTAGTGGTAGCATGGACAAAGCAGTCTTAGGCTAAAACTTCAGAGAGCATGTGAAGCCAGCTGTTTTACCAATAACAATCCCTTGAATATCAAATGAAAGGACACCACACAAGGTATATATCAAATATATATGTATTTATTACTAACACAACCACTCTGCACTCTTTATGAGGTCAGAGTTCAAGATACAGCACAAGTTACTCAATAAGCATACTATAAGTTGCACAAATACAATTCTGCCATAGGGGCCTCACGAACCATATACTAAGTAAGTGGTATAAGAACCCCTTCAGGAAAGGTGAATAGGCCTAGGGCCTAGGGAATCGCTGGGGCTACACTACAGAACCAAAGGTTAGGAAGTAGGAGACCCACGGGAGAGGCGTACAGTGTGAGAACACAGTCGCGAGTTACCATTGACTTACAATGGAGAACGAAGAAGTCACAAAGTTACTGATTGGGGACACTTCCGAGTGGACTACGATAAAACCCCTTTAAACTAGGACACTTGGATAGTCAATACCCACGGGAGCACCGGAGTACTCGAGTTACCTCACCCAGGGAGGCCGGGTGCATAGGTGCCTTTTCGTGTCGGGTTTTGTCGATGCTTTCAATGGAGACCTGCAAAAGAAGTGCTGCAGGCGGCCGAAGGAAGAGTGTCCGGGTGGATCCAAGGGTGGATCAAGGAACTGAAGAACCTGAAAGCAGAGGGGACAGAGTCTGGGTCACTAGCCAGTGACCAGGATGGAACCAGCAAGGAACCAGGCGATGTCGAGATGATCTCAGGTGAAGAGGTGAAGCTTGTCTCTGCAGCCACGTGGACCAGGAGGCGTCGACGACAACCAGGAGCTGGAGTCGAGCTGACCCACAAAGGATCTAGCTGTTGGCGGTGTTGGTATCCGGATTGGATCCAACAAACCATGGCAAATGCAATCCACGCAGGATGGGAAGATTGGCTTCAGTTCAGACCAGCAAGGTCTGGGGAGCTTCTCCTTCACAGGGAAGCTGGAGCAAACCCGGAGCAGCCCGAGAAACAGTGTAGTTTTACAAAGATGTCTTCAGAGGGCTCACTAGCCAATGGGCTAGCAACCATGAAGGCGCGTCAAGCTGAAATGCAGGTGCAGGCCCCAAGCGGTACTCGTGGAGTGTGGAGGGCTGAGCTTCAGTGCAAATGCTGCTTGGGTCTGGGGCTTCTCAAACCCCAATGCACAACTTCCAGGGTACCTCAAAAGCTGCACAGGTAGCAAAAATCAGGTAGTCCAGGATGTCCGGTCCCACGTCTCTCGTGTCTGCCACGGGTCTCAGCTTTGCTGTGGATGTGGGTCGGAGTTGGAGAAGTCTGAAAGTCCAGTTCCTGCATCGCTAAGTCTTCGGGTTCCGGCGGGAGCATCGACAAAGCAAACCGGCAAGTTACTGATGGTGCCTGTTTGCACAGGGTGGTCACTCCTTCACCACAAGGGAGATGTCTTCAGTCTTCCAGTCGATGTGGAACGTCGAAGGTCCAAGAGTTTCATTTCAGAGTTTCTTTCCAGGATAATCTGATGTCTCTAGACACAGCTCCTAACTTTATGCCAAACTAAGGGGCTGGATTACCTGCTAGATCCCTCCTATGGGTGGAACCTGGAAAGGGGATGGTTACACCCCTTTCCCTTTGTCCAGTTTTGTGCCAGAGCGGGGCTGGAGTGCCCCAGCAACTGGTTTGATCCGGGTTATGCATGGAGCACCTTGTGTGCCCCAGGCTTTCCATTCAACCCACCCTGCCCCAATACACTACTGGCTGTCTGGGGAGGTGCTGGCACCTGTCTCGACAGGAAGCCTATTGTCCAGGCCTCCCTTGCTGGAGTTTCCCCCAGCTGCAGGAGGTCAGACTCGTGTCTGTGGCAGCTGAATCCATTTTGTGATGCTGGGGCTCTGTTTAACTTTAACCAGGTAAAGCAGTAACTACAGGTCTTCTCCCTCTAGAAGGGTCGAATGCTATCCCCGCCGCCAGGACTGGTGGGGGGTAGTATTCCAAAGTGTTTGACACCTTACACGACATGTTTTGATAAAGCCAAACCAATGTTAGCATTAACCTCGAGGATTATAATGCACTTAAGAGTATATGGTATGGCTATATCATAGAACAGCTATAAGGACATGGTTCCGAAAGCTGCAGAAGGGCTCAGCTCATGCCAGGGCACCCTCTCACATAAAACCAAGCACTCTGCCTCCAGGATTGTCAAGGCCTGCCATAGGAGTGACTTATAGGTTACTGTGTGTCTATATATAAGGGTAGATATAGGAATACTACACCTAAGCAAGGGGTGATTACACGACCTTGCCCCAGCTGAGTGATCAGCCTGTGGTGTCAGTTTGGATGGCCAGCCAGGGGTGGCATAATACATGCTGCAGCCCCTGGTAGGCCTAGGATGCACCTATGCCCTGGGTACCTATGGTATACTATACAGGGGCTCACGGAGGTGACCCAGTAAGTACCTAAAGTACATGGAGTCCTTTACAGAGAGAGCAGATAGCCTGGGGCCCTGAATAGCAGGATCCCAGGCCAACTAAGTAAAAAACCAGCTAAACACAAGGCAAAAAGTTGGGGTAACCATATAGTCAGATATCCACCTTCCTACATTAAGAACCCTGAGGAAAGGGTTGGAAGGACTCAGGGGCCTCTCCCAGAGGGGGGCTGGACAGAAGGGAGGATACTCCTATGTCCTTACTCCAGTTTCATGCCAGAGCGGGAGTGACGGTCTCCCTGAACGGGCTCAAACTGGAGTATGCAAAGAGGGCACCAAATGTGCCCTTCGAAGCAGTCCGGTGGCGCTGGCAAGCGCCCCCACCCGAGCCCAGTACACCAGGTCCTGTCTGGGAGGTGATCACACCTCCTTGTGACAGGAAAACTATTGTTCTTCCTTCCCCGGCTCGAGCTCGGTTCAGCAGCAGGGGGCAGAATCGTGTCTGTGGTCGGCAGCGGCGCCAGCTGAAAGGCTATCACCGGCAGTACAGTGGGGTACCCCAAGGGAGACCCCAGTACAAGGGATCGTACTTCGAACACTGGAATCAGTGTTGGGGCATGATTACATGTTTGATACCAAAACATGACTGGGTTCGGGGCAGCCACTACATAGTTAGACATCTCGTAATGACCGATGTCCATATATGTATTAAAATGTCTGACCGCACTTACAAAGCCTGGAGAATAAGCTCTGGGGTTTGTAGGGTGTCCTGCTCATTCAGGGGCCCCCTCACCCTTATAACCAAGCACCCTGCCTTCAGGACTGAAGAGCTCGCCATAGGGGGGACTTATAGGTTTAAAGTGCCGTGATCTCAGATATAAGTACACGTATATTTGCCACCAGTGGTGCTGGCACCAGCTCACACAGGCTGCAATGCCAGGCCTGCGGTCACAGTTTGAGTGGACTCTGATGGGTGGCACAGTACATGCGCCAGCCCATGGGAGACTCCTCGTGAACCTATGACATGGGTAACTCTGTACCATATACTAGGGACTTACAAGGGTGCACCAGTAGCCAATTGTGGATGTAGAGGGTCAGTGAGTGTCTGAAGAGGGGCAGCAAGTGTCTGTAGAGGGGCAGCAAGTGTCTGTAGAGGGTCAGGGAGTGTCCGTAGAGGGGCTGGGAGTTTCTGTAGAGGGTCAGTGAGTGTCTGTAGAGGGGCAGGGAGTGTCCAGATAGGGGCAGGGAGTGTCTGTAGAGGGACAGTGAGTGTCTGTAGAGGGTTAGGGAGTGTCTGTAGAGGGGCAGGGAGTGTCTGTAGAGGGGCTGGGAGTGTCTGTAGAGGGGCAGGGAGTGTGCGTAGAGGGTCAGGGAGTGTCTGTAGAGGGGCATGGAGTGTCTGTAGAGGGGCAGGGAGTGTCTGTAGAGGGGCAGGGAGTGTCTGTAGAGGGTCAGGGAGTGTCTGTAGAGGGGCAGGGAGTGTCTGTAGAGGGTCAGGGAGTGTCTGTAGAGGGTCAGGGAGTGTCTGTGGAGTGGCAGGGAGTGTCTGTAGAGGGCCAGGGGTGTCTGTAGAGGGGCAGGGAGTGTCTGCAGAGGGGCAGGGAGTGTCCAGATAGGGACAGAGAGTGTCTGTAGAGGGGCAGGGGTGTCTGTGGAGGGGCAGGGAGTGTCCAGATAAGGACAGAGAGTGTCTGTAGAGGGACAGAGAGTGTCCGTAGAGGGCCAGGGGTGTCTGTGGAGGGGCAGGGAGTGTCTGTAGAGGGGCAGGGAGTGTCTGTAGAGGGGCAGGGAGTGTCTGTAGAGGGTCAGGGAGTGTCTGTAGAGGGGCAGGGAGTGTCTGTAGAGGGGCAGGGGGTGTCTGTAGAGGGCCAGGGAGTGTCTGTAGAGGGTCAGTGAGTGTCTGTAGAGGGGCAGGGAGTGTCTGTAGAGGGGCAGGGAGTGTCTGTAGAGGGTCAGTGAGTGTCTGTAGAGGGGCAGGGAGTGTCTGTAGAGGGGCAGGGAGTGTCTGTAGAGGGTCAGGGAGTGTCTGTAGAGGGGCTGGGAGTGTCTGTAGAGGGTCAGGGAGTGTCTGTCTGTAGAGGGTCAGGGAGTGTCCGTAGAGGGGCAGGGAGTGTCTGTAGAGGGTCAGGGAGTGTCTGTAGAGGGTCAGGGAGTGTCTGTGGAGGGGCAGGGAGTGTCTGTAGAGGGGCAGGCAGTGTCTGTAGAGGGCCGGGGAGTGTCCAGATAGGGACAGAGAGTGTCTGTAGAGGGGCAGAGAGTGTCCGTAGAGGGCCAGGGGTGTCTGTGGAGGGGCAGGGAGTGTCTGTAGAGGGGCAGGGGTTGTCTGTAGAGGGTCAGTGAGTGTCCGTAGAGGGCCAGGGGTGTCTGTGGAGGGGCAGGGAGTGTCTGTAGAGGGGCAGGCAGTGTCTGTAGAGGGCCGGGGAGTGTCTGTAGAGGGTCAGGGAGTGTCTGTAGAGGGCCAGGGAGTGTCTGTAGAGGGGCAGGGAGTGTCTGTAGAGGGGCAGGGGGTGTCTGTAGAGGGCCAGGGAGTGTCCGTAGAGGGCCAGGGGTGTCTGTAGAGGGGCAGGGAGTGTCTGTAGAGGGGCAGGCAGTGTCTGTAGAGGGCCGGGGAGTGTCCAGATAGGGACAGAGAGTGTCTGTAGAGGGGCAGAGAGTGTCCGTAGAGGGCCAGGGGTGTCTGTGGAGGGGCAGGGAGTGTCTGTAGAGGGGCAGGGGTTGTCTGTAGTGGGTCTGTGAGTGTCCGTAGAGGGCCAGGGGTGTCTGTGGAGGGGCAGGGAGTGTCTGTAGAGGGTCAGTGAGTGTTTGTAGAGGGGCAGGGAGTGTCTGTAGAGGGGCAGGGAGTGTCTGTAGAGGGGCAGGGAGTGTCTGTAGAGGGCCAGGGAGTGTCTGTAGAGGGCCAGGGAGTGTCTGTAGAGGGGCAGGGAGTGTCTGTAGAGGAGCAGGGAGTGTCTGTAGAGGGCCAGGGAGTGTCTGTAGAGGGGCAGGGAGTGTCTGTAGAGGGGCAGGGAGTGTCTGTAGAGGGGCAGGGAGTGTCTGTAGAGGAGCAGGGAGTGTCTGTAGAGGGGCAGGGGGTGTCTGTAGAGGGCCAGGGAGTGTCTGTAGAGGGGCAGGGAGTGTCTGTAGAGGGGCAGGGAGTGTCTGTAGAGGGGCAGGGAGTGTCTGTGGAGGGGCAGGCAGTGTCCAGATAGGGGCTGGGAGTGTCTGTAGAGGGGCAGGCAGTGTCCAGATAGGGGCAGGGAGTGTCTGTAGAGGGGCTGGGAGTGTCCGTAGAGGGGCAGGGAGTGTCTGTAGAGGGTCAGGGAGTGTCTGTAGAGGGGCAGGGAGTGTCTGTAGAGGGGCAGGGAGTGTCAGGAGAGGGGCAGGCAGTGTCTGTAGAGGGCCAGGGAGTGTCAGGAGAGGGGCAGGGAGTGTCTGTAGAGGGCAGGGAGTGTCAGGAGAGGGGCAGGGAGTGTCTGTAGAGGGGCAGGGAGTGTCTGTAGAGGGGCAGGGAGTGTCCAGATAGGGGCAGGGAGTGTCTGTAGAGGGGCTGGGAGTGTCTGTAGAGGGGCATGGAGTGTCTGTAGAGGGTCAGTGAGTGTCTGTAGAGGGTCAGGGAGTGTCTGTAGAGGGGCATGGAGTGTCTGTAGAGGGGCAGGGAGTGTCTGTAGAGGGGCAGGGAGTGTCTGTAGAGGGGCAGGGAGTGTCTGTAGAGGGGCAGGGAGTGTCTGTAGAGGGTCAGGGAGTGTCTGTAGAGGGGCAGGGAGTGTCTGTAGAGGGTCAGTGAGTGTCTGTAGAGGGGCAGGGGGTGTCTGTGGAGGGGCAGGGAGTGTCTGTAGAGGGGCAGGGAGTGTCTGTAGAGGGGCAGGGAGTGTCTGTAGAGGGTCAGGGAGTGTCTGTAGAGGGGCAGGGAGTGTCTGTAGAGGGTCAGTGAGTGTCTGTAGAGGGGCAGGGGGTGTCTGTAGAGGGGCAGGGGGTGTCTGTGGAGGGGCATGGAGTGTCCGTAGAGGGCCAGGGGTGTCTGTGGAGGGGCAGTGAGTGTCTGTAGAGGGTCAGGGAGTGTCTGTAGAGGGTCAGTGAGTGTCTGTAGAGGGTCAGTGAGTGTCTGTAGATGGGCAGGGAGTGTCTGAAGAGGGGCAGGGAGTGTCTGTAGCGAGTCAGGGAGTGTCTGTAGAGGGGCAGGCAGTGTCTGTAGAGGGGCAGGGAGTGTCTGTAGAGGGGCAGGGAGTGTCTGTAGAGGGGCAGGGAGTGTCTGTAGAGGGGCAGGGAGTGTCTGTAGAGGGGCAGGGAGTGTCAGGAGAGGGGCAGGCAGTGTCTGTAGAGGGCCAGGGAGTGTCAGGAGAGGGGCAGGGAGTGTCTGTAGAGGGCAGGGAGTGTCAGGAGAGGGGCAGGGAGTGTCTGTAGAGGGACTGGGAGTGTCAGGAGAGGGGCAGGGAGTGTCCAGATAGGGTCAGGGAGTGTCTGTAGAGGGTCAGGGAGTGTCTGTAGAGGGGCAGGGAGTGCCTGTGGAGGGCCAGGGAGTGTCTGTAGAGGGGCAGGGAGTGTCAGGAGAGGGGCAGGGAGTGTCCAGATAGGGTCAGGGAGTGTCTGTAGAGGGGCAGGGAGTGCCTGTGGAGGGGCAGGGAGTGTCTGTAGAGGGCCAGGGAGTGTCTGTATAGGGGCTGGGAGTGTTTGTAGAGGGGCAGGCAGTGTCCAGATAGGGGCAGTGAGTGTCTGTAGAGGGTCAGGGAGTGTTTGCAGAGGGGCAGGGAGTGTCTGTAGAAGAAAGGTAGTGTCTATAGAGGGTCAGTGTGTGTACTAACTGAAAGGCAGCACAATCTGTAAGTGGACTTTGCCTCGCTTTCTTGTGAAACTCTGTTTTAATCTGCACCAAACCTCTTTTTTTTTTTAAATTGCACAAACCTTTATTGGCAGTTTTGTTCACATAATACTCACCTCGGTCCACCGCGGGCTCTAGGCCTGATTGTTGTGGAGGGTGTTGGGCGGAATCAGTCCTCCCTTACTACGCGCTATTGGCTAAACAAGTAGAGGCGGAGGCCCGACGGTCACGTGACCTAGAGCCCATCCTCGACTTGAAGCAGATGACAGGCAACTCGTGCAGCGGACGCGCGCCAAAGTCAAGCCCGACTGCGCCCGTCCGAGCCCAAACGGGACCAGGGGCCACGACCCCTGGCCAATCAGCCCCAGACAGAGCTGTGCTGTCATCAGAGCAGATTCTGGTGCTCCGTCCCACCACCTCAAAAGGATGTAAAATTCTTTCAGCCAAGCACACAGGTAACGAAACATGCTATAACTGCAACTTTTCCCTCTTAAACCTTCAGCCTTACCCCCTACTACTAATAGCCACACCGCGCAAACTCCTCACACAGCTCCCCTCCCTGAGAACTTTTCGTTCCTCAGTTTAAACTGTCGCTCATTCCCTAAACACAAACTAGACATGTTTAACCTCCTCTGGGATGAACAGCCAGATGCTCTTTTCCTTACCGAGACTTGGCTTCATGAGAGCGCCGGACCTGACATAGCTGCAGCTCTTCCATCTAACTATGCTCTCACTCGTAAGGACAGAGCACTGAAAACAGGAGGGGGCACAGCCATTATTTTTAAACACCGTCTGCAATGCAGATTTGATCCTTTGGACATCCCTAACTGCGAAGCCGCCCTTTTTAAATTAGCACTTAACCCAAACTTTACGCTCTCTGGTTTGCTTGTCTACCGCCCTCCCGGGAACCCGACACCATGGGCCACCACCTTCCCCAGCTATATCACCCCTTTACACTTGAGCTCCAAAAACTTTTCTCTCATTGGTGACCTAAATTCACATCTAGAGGACCTTTCCAAAACAACATGTAGCAATTTCATTGCGGATTTAGCTGCCCTAAACATCAACGTACTTAACTCTGGTCCCACACACAAAGCAGGCCATCTGTTGGACCCAATTTTCTCTTGAAATTATATGCAATCCTGCAACCCCCATTTGCTGGTCGGACTACTTTCTTTCAAAATTTAGTCTCACTCTGCCAACCTCCGCCTCGCCTCCTTTTTCTCCTCCGAGGACCCCGAAAAGGAACTGGAAACAACTTGACCTAGTTGCATTAAATAACGCTTTATGTTCTGACGTCCCTTCTGCTGATCAACAAGCTGACGTTCTTGCTAAGAAGTCTCAGAACTGGCTTTCCAATGCCATAGATCAGTGTCTACCTCGCTCTCATAAAAAACTTAGGGGCATATTACCAACAACTAGCGATAATTATCGCTATGTTGGCTTAGCGGCAATATTTTTATCGCCGAGCTGCGGCGATTTTTATCGCTTAGGAACCTTGCTATTATCAAGGTTTATCTCCTAAGCGATAAAAATCAGCCGAAATGCATGAATATCGCTGAAAAGTCCGCGATATTCATGCATTACCGAGCTAATGCTCTTAGCCATGTTATCCACCTCCCATTGGATAACATGGCTAAGAACTGCTCTGGGGCAGGTGTTAGCTTTTGGAGATAATCGCGCTTAGCAGTAATAGGAGATAGCGATGTTAGCGACTGTTTCCAGTCGCTAACATCTTGGCACGCCCACTTTGCATGTCATTAGTGATACATTTCACTGCCATGCAAAGCGGGGCCCAAGATGGTCGCTATCTCCTACTAGCTGTCGCTAACTGGTGTTAGCGACCGCTAGGTAATAGGGAGATCATTTTATCTCCGCTTTCTTGGCTTTTAAAGCCAAAAAAGTGGAGATAAACCCCCTTGGTAATATGCCCCTTAATAACCATCGTCCTCCAGCACCATGGTACAGTGACTCCCTTAAAGCAGAAAAATCCAAATGCAAAGCTTTAGAGCGAAAATGGCGAAAAAACGATGCACCCGAATTGAAACTCATCTATATCAAGGCAAGAAATAATGACCACAATTTATGTAACACGGCTAAGGCCACCTTTATTTCTAAAACCATTACAGAAGCCGCCAATCGCTCAAAAACTCTTTTTGGATTGGTGAAAGAATTGGCAGGTTCTAAAACAGTCGCAAACCCTCTGCCATTAAATGATCAACAGTGTGACAATCATGCTCAATTCTTCACAGAAACATTTGAAGAAATTCCCCTGGAAATGGCTAATTCTAACTTAAGCAGACCTCCACAGGCCCAAATTACAACCTTGACTTTGATCTCTCCCTCACCAGAGACCACTACTCCCTCACACTATGAGGTCACCTTAAAGTCCCCTGCTCCTACAGCTCACTTAGACCGTTGGCCACTCCTAAATATTGACGGACTCAAAATTATCTTAGACAAAGTAAAATCTGGCGCGCCCAAAGACCCCCTCCCTATCACCATCATGAAACAACTAGATACCCACCATTTGCAGGTGATTCCTAATTCTCTGAATGCTTCACTGCTAGAATCCACGGTACCTGCACACTGGAAACATGCAATGGTGACCCCCCCTCCTGAAAAAACCAACGGCTGATCCTGAAGTTCTTGCTAACTACAGACCCATTTCTCTCCTGCCAACCTTTTCCAAAATACTTGAAAGACACGTCCATTCTCTTCTTTCACAGTTCACCGAAACTAACCACTCTCTCCACCCTTCTCAAGCAGGTTTCGTGCTGGTTTCTCCACAGAGACAACACTTTTAGGAGTCACCGAGAGGCTACGTCAATATCTCGACGCAGGACAGACAGTCGCACTTATTTTGCTGGACCTTAGTGCGGCTTCTGATACCATCTCCCATAAACAGCTAATTTACACTCTAAAATCCTCTGGCATATGCGGCTCTGCTCTGGACTGGATTATCTCCTTTTTGGACAATCGTACATTTCAAATCTTTTCGGCCACAGCTTGCTGCAAAATTCATGCCTCACCTCATGGGGTGCCCCAGGGCTCGATCCTTAGCCCACTGCTATTCAACCTGTACGTCAGACCTCTGGCTGATATCGCGGCCCAGGCCGGTCTAACTCTCTTCACCTATGCTGCTGATTCTCAGATTATTTTCTCCCTCTCTAATTCCGACCCCCTTGCAACCTCTTGTCTTAAACAAGGCCTTAGTAGCATTTCCAATTGGATGACCCAAAATCACCTTCAGCTGAATGGCGAGAAAACTGGGGTTCTCATTCTGGGCAAGAAGAAAGACCTTTGGAGCCCCTCTCACTGGCCGGTTGAGATGGGTGATCTTCCCAAGCCATCTAGCCATGTTCGGAACCTGGGAGTCATTATTGACGACTCATTGTCCATGCACCAGCAAACAGTTAAGGTTACAGCGTTATGCTTCACCATCTTAAAATGGATCAGGAAAATCTTATGGATGCTGCCTGTCACCACCCAAAAAACCGTGGTCCATGCACTTATTACATCACGGCTCGATTAAACAAACAAGGCCGTGACCCGCAGACTTCAGCTTGTCCGGAGTTCTGCAGCTAGACTCCTCTGCAGAATTCAAGGGCTTCCCCTATTTCTGGACACTTACGTGACCGACATTGGCTCAGGGTGGAGAACCGCATCAAGTTCAAAGCCCTGAGCTATATGTTCAAAATCAAGGCAGGTACTGCACCTCAGTACCTTCAATCACTTGTTCGTCCCCATGTTCCTTCCCGCCACTTACGATCTAAAACCATGGGCAATTTTGTTGTGCCCAGGGTCAAACTCTCCAGAATGGGGGTGAGATTTTTTCCTACCGAGGCTCTTCCCTCTGGAATACTCTGCCCCCTAGCATCCGCAAAGAAACTGATTATATCCACGTTTGCCAAACTCTTAAGACCTGGCTATTTGATCAACAACTCCATCTGACTGCCCCACGTTCTTTGCTCCCTGTCCACCATGGCGCCGGGAAACCCTTTTTGGGTAGATGAGCGCCTTAAAAATCCAATAAATAAAAAATAAAAATAAAATAAAGATGTAGAGGGGCAGGGAGTGTCTGTAGAGGGTCTGGGAGTGTCTGTAGAGGGTCAGGGAGTGTCTGTAGAGGGGCAGGGAGTGTCTGTAGAGGGGCAGGGAGTGTCCAGATAGGGGCAGGCAGTGTCTGTAGAGGGGCAGGGAGTGTCTGTAGAGGGGCAGGGAGTGTCTGTAGAGGGGCAGGGAGTGTCTGACGAGGGGCAGGGAGTGTCTTTAGAGGGGCAGGGAGTGTCTGTAGAGGGACAGGCAGTGTCTGTAGAGGGTCAGGGAGTGTCTGTAGAGGGTCAGGGAGTGTCTGTAGAGGGGCAGGGAGTGTCTGTAGAGGGGCAGGGAGTGTCTGTAGAGGGACGGGGAGTGTCTGTAGAGGGACAGGGAGTGTCTGTAGAGGGACAGGGAGTGTCTGTAGAGGGGCAGGGAGTGTCTGTAGAGGGTCAGGGAGTGTCTGACGAGGGGCAGGGAGTGTCTTTAGAGGGGCAGGGAGTGTCTGTAGAGGGACAGGGAGTGTCTGTAGAGGGTCAGGGAGTGTCTGTAGAGGGACAGGCAGTGTCTGTAGAGGGTCAGGGAGTGTCTGTAGAGGGGCAGGGAGTGTCTGACGAGGGGCAGGGAGTGTCTGACGAGGGGCAGGGAGTGTCTGACGAGGGGCAGGGAGTGTCCAGATAGGGGCAGGCAGTGTCTGTAGAGGGGCAGGGAGTGTCTGTAGAGGGGCAGGGAGTGTCTGACGAGGGGCAGGGAGTGTCTTTAGAGGGGCAGGGAGTGTCTGTAGAGGGACAGGGAGTGTCTGTAGAGGGACAGGCAGTGTCTGTAGAGGGTCAGGGAGTGTCTGTAGAGGGGCAGGGAGTGTCTGTAGAGGGTCAGGGAGTGTCTGTAGAGGGACAGGCAGTGTCTGTAGAGGGTCAGGGAGTGTCTGTAGAGGGGCAGGGAGTGTCTGTAGAGGGTCAGGGAGTGTCTGAAGAGGGTCAGGGAGTGTCTGAAGAGGGTCAGGGAGTGTCTGAAGAGGGGCAGGGAGTGTCTGTAGAGGGCCAGGGAGTGTCTGTAGAGGGGCAGGGAGTGTCAGGAGAGGATCAGGGAGTGTCTGTAGAGGGGCTGGAGTGTCTGTAGAGGGTCAGGGAGTGTCTGTAGAGGGTCTGGGAGTGTCTGTAGAGGTTCAGGGAGTGTCTGTAGAGGGGCAGGGAGTGTCAGGAGAGGGTCAGGGAGTGTCTGTAGAGGGGCAGGGAGTGTCTGTAGAGGGGGGCAGGGAGTGTCTGTAGAGGGACAGGCAGTGTCTGTAGAGGGACAGGCAGTGTCTGTAGAGGGACAGGCAGTGTCTGTAGAGGGGCAGGGGGTGTCTGTAGAGGGTCAGTGAGTGTCTGAAGAGGGGCAGGGAGTGTCTGTAGAGGGGCAGGGAGTGTCTGTAGAGGGGGGCAGGGAGTGTCTGTAGAGGGGCAGGGAGTGTCTGTAGAGGGGCAGGGAGTGTCTGTAGAGGGGCAGGGAGTGTCTGTAGAGGGGCAGGGAGTGTCTGTAGAGGGTCAGTGAGTGTCTGTTGAGGGGCAGGGAGTGTCTGTAGAGGGGCAGGGAGTGTCTGTAGAGGGTCAGTGAGTGTCTTAAGAGGGGCAGGGAGTGTCTGTAGAGGGGCAGGGAGTGTCTGTAGAGGGGGGCAGGGAGTGTCTGTAGAGGGGCAGGGAGTGTCTGTAGAGGGGCAAGGAGTGTCTGTAGAGGGGCAGGGAGTGTCTGTAGAGGGGCAGGGAGTGTCTGTAGAGGGGCAGGGAGTGTCTGTAGAGGGATAGGGAGTGTCTTTAGAGGGGCAGGGAGTGTCTGTAGAGGGACGGGGAGTGTCTGTAGAGGGACAGGGAGTGTCTGTAGAGGGACAGGGAGTGTCTGTAGAGGGGCAGGGAGTGTCTGTAGAGGGGCAGGGAGTGTCCAGATAGGGGCAGGCAGTGTCTGTAGAGGGGCAGGGAGTGTCTGTAGAGGGGCAGGGAGTGTCTGTAGAGGGGCAGGGAGTGTCTGTAGAGGGGCAGGGAGTGTCTGTAGAGGGGCAGGGAGTGTCTGACGAGGGGCAGGGAGTGTCTGACGAGGGGCAGGGAGTGTCTGTAGAGGGACAGGCAGTGTCTGTAGAGGGTCAGGGAGTGTCTGTAGAGGGTCAGGGAGTGTCTGTAGAGGGGCAGGGAGTGTCTGTAGAGGGACGGGGAGTGTCTGTAGAGGGACAGGGAGTGTCTGTAGAGGGACAGGGAGTGTCTGTAGAGGGGCAGGGAGTGTCTGTAGAGGGGCAGAGAGTGTCCAGATAGGGGCAGGCAGTGTCTGTAGAGGGGCAGGGAGTGTCTGTAGAGGGGCAGGGAGTGTCTGACGAGGGGCAGGGAGTGTCTTTAGAGGGGCAGGGAGTGTCTGTAGAGGGACAGGGAGTGTCTGTAGAGGGACAGGGAGTGTCTGTAGAGGGACAGGCAGTGTCTGTAGAGGGTCAGGGAGTGTCTGTAGAGGGGCAGGGAGTGTCTGTAGAGGGTCAGGGAGTGTCTGTAGAGGGACAGGCAGTGTCTGTAGAGGGTCAGGGAGTGTCTGTAGAGGGGCAGGGAGTGTCTGTAGAGGGTCAGGGAGTGTCTGAAGAGGGTCAGGGAGTGTCTGAAGAGGGGCAGGGAGTGTCTGTAGAGGGCCAGGGAGTGTCTGTAGAGGGGCAGGGAGTGTCAGGAGAGGATCAGGGAGTGTCTGTAGAGGGGCTGGAGTGTCTGTAGAGGGTCAGGGAGTGTCTGTAGAGGGTCTGGGAGTGTCTGTAGAGGTTCAGGGAGTGTCTGTAGAGGGGCAGGGAGTGTCAGGAGAGGGTCAGGGAGTGTCTGTAGAGGGGCAGGGAGTGTCTGTAGAGGGGGGCAGGGAGTGTCTGTAGAGGGACAGGCAGTGTCTGTAGAGGGACAGGCAGTGTCTGTAGAGGGACAGGCAGTGTCTGTAGAGGGGCAGGGGGTGTCTGTAGAGGGTCAGTGAGTGTCTGTAGAGGGGCAGGGAGTGTCTGTAGAGGGGCAGGGAGTGTCTGTAGAGGGGCAGGGAGTGTCTGTAGAGGGGCAGGGAGTGTCTGTAGAGGGGCAGGGAGTGTCTGTAGAGGGTCAGTGAGTGTCTGTTGAGGGGCAGGGAGTGTCTGTAGAGGGGCAGGGAGTGTCTGTAGAGGGTCAGTGAGTGTCTTAAGAGGGGCAGGGAGTGTCTGTAGAGGGGCAGGGAGTGTCTGTAGAGGGGGGCAGGGAGTGTCTGTAGAGGGGGGCAGGGAGTGTCTGTAGAGGGGCAGGGAGTGTCTGTAGAGGGGCAAGGAGTGTCTGTAGAGGGGCAGGGAGTGTCTGTAGAGGGGCAGGGAGTGTCTGTAGAGGGGCAGGGAGTGTCTGTAGAGGGGCAGGGAGTGTCTGTAGAGGGATAGGGAGTGTCTTTAGAGGGGCAGGGAGTGTCTATAGAGGGGCAGGGAGTGTCTGTAGAGGGGCAGGGAGTGTGTGTAGAGGGTCGGTGAGTGTCTGAAGAGGGGCAGGGAGTGTCTGTAGAGGGCCAGGGAGTGTCTGTAGAGGGGCAGGGAGTGTGTGTAGAGGGTCAGGGAGTGTCTGTAGAGGGGCAGGGAGTGTCTGTAGAGGGGGGCAGGGAGTGTCTGTAGAGGGGCAGGGAGTGTCTGTAGAGGGGCAGGGAGTGTCTGTAGAGGGGCAGGGAGTGTCTGTAGAGAGACAGGGAGTGTCTGTAGAGGGGCAGGGAGTGTCTGTAGAGAGACAGGGAGTGTCTGTAGAGGGGCAGGGAGTGTCTGTAGAGGGGCAGGGAGTGTCTGTAGAGGGGCATTGAGTGTCTGTAGAGGGGCATTGAGTGTCTGTAGAGGGGCAGGGAGTGTCTGTAGAGGGCCAGGGAGTGTCTGTAGAGGGGGGCAGGGAGTGTCTGTAGAGGGGCAGGGAGTGTCTGTAGAGGGGCAGGGAGTGTCTGTAGAGGGGCAGAGAGTGTCTGTAGAGGGGCAGAGAGTGTCTGTAGAGGGGCAGAAAGTGTCTGTAGAGGGGCAGTGAATGTCTGTAGAGGAGCAGGGAGTGTCCAGATAGGGTCAGAAAGTGTCTGTAGAGAGTCAGGGAGTGTCTGTAGAGGGGCAGGGAGTGTCTGTAGAGGGGCAGGGAGTGTCTGTAGAGGGGCAGGGAGTGTCTGTAGAAGGTCAGGGAGTGTCTGTAGAGAGGCAGGCAGTGTCTGTAGAGGGTCAGTGAGTGTCTGTAGAGGGACAGAGAGTGTCTGTAGAGGGACAGGGAGTGTAAGGAGAGGGGCAGGGAGTGTTTGTAGAGGGGCAGGGAGTGTCTGTAGAGGGGCAGGGAGTGTCTGTAGAGGGGCAGGGAGTGTCTGTAGAAGGTCAGGGAGTGTCTGTAGAGAGGCAGGCAGTGTCTGTAGAGGGTCAGTGAGTGTCTGTAGAGGGACAGAGAGTGTCTGTAGAGGGACAGGGAGTGTCTGTAAAGGGGCTGGGAGTGTCTGTAGAGGGTCAGTGAGTGTCTGTAGAGGGGCAGTGAGTGTCTGTAGAGGGGCAGTGAGTGTCTGTAGAGGGCAGGGAGTGTCTGTAGAGGGGCAGGGAGTGTCTGTAGAGGGGCAGGGAATGTCTGTAGAGGGTCAGTGAGTGTCTGTAGAGGGGCAGGTAGTGTCTGTAGAGGGTCAGTGAGTGTCTGTAGAGGGTCAGTGAGTGTCTGTAGAAGGCAGGGAGTGTCTGTAGAGGGGCAGGGAGTGTCTGTAGAGGGGCAGGGAGTGTCTGTAGAGGGGCAGGGAGTGTCTGTAGAGGGGCAGGGAGTGTCTGTAGAGGGTCAATGAGTGTCTGTAGAGGGGCAGGGAGTGTCTGAATGGGACAGGTAGTGTCTGTAGAGGGACAGTGAGTGTCAGTAGAGGGACAGTGAGTGTCCAGAGAAGGGCAAGAAGCATGAGAAGGCATGGAGTGTCAGAAAAGAGGGAGAGGATGTCACTAGGGGGGGGGGGGGCAGGGAGCCACTACAGGGCTGTCTCATAGGACTCTTGGCTGCTTCACGCCACAGCTATCTGTGTAAAGTCCTTTCTCTTCCAGAGTGACCTCCCTTACCCCACAAACTCTGCATTATGACCCACATTGCACTGCAAACAGCACCCGCAGAGCCCCGCTGACGCTGCTGTAGAAGGTGAACCTGCCCTTAAAACAGTGTCACCGGGTCTGGCTCCTCTTGACATGGGTAAAGCCTCGCCCACGTGCCTCAGATCTTCCTACCTCCAATAAGGGTCTTCTGCTTGTATCTGCCCCTCATCGGGGGTCTTTGCTCGTATGACACAATCACTCCAGCACTCAGGAGAAGTCCACGGGGTCCCACTCCCCTCACGCATCACCATTGAGACCCGCTGCCACCCTTACACAGCTGTCAATACCAGCGGCGACCCACCACACCTGGCTGCAAAGGTAAACACCTCCAGAGGAGCACACACAACATGTAACTGTAGCATCACCAGGCCGGCAGGGGGTACAAGAAGGAAGAGATCCAACCTTCTCCAGAACCTCAGAGTATCAAATCCACCAGAACCCACCCTTCCTCCACTTCTGGTGCCAGGGGGTCCATTTTTGGCTCTTGTTTACCTTTAGGAAGTGAGTGCGCAGTTAAATCGTACTCCAGGGGTGAGACGGTGATCCAAACTCAGAGGGTATGGCACAGTAAATGACACTCAATAACTTCAATGTCCAGTAAGTGATTCATCTTTGAAACAATTGCTTTATTAGATAAATAAATCAATTGCCATTATGATAAACAAAGCTAAGTGCAAACAGCGCTTTACAAAGACTGTATATAAATTATAATAGAAAGCCACGCAGCACTAAGACTATTGTATTAATACCAGGCGACCGCCTAGTGTGATCAATCACTCAGTCTTTGTAAAGTGCGGCTACTCACCTGCGGGGGTCTCAATTCATCTGAAGAGCCAGCTCTTGAGGTTGATGTGCGACGGGTGGTCCCGCTGGGTCATCTGACGCTCCGCCTCCTGGTGCCTATGGAAGAGCATGACCTACGGATCGCCACCCAGGACAAAGGCCAGATTAGCACCAGTTATGTTACAACCAGTGCGACGGGTGTTCTCACGGGGTCATCTGAAGCTCCGCCTCCAGGTGCCTATGGAAGAGCATAACCTACGGATCCCCACTTAGGACACTCCGGCTGCACTCCATGCACACAAAGGTCAGATTAGCACCAGTTGTTACAACCAGTGAGCAGTAGCACCACGTCAAGGTTCTGACCATTGCTACTGGCCATTCACACCATTCATACGGGGGCCTACAACACCCCCTCCCCCTGGGAACCTTTTATTTTTGGGACACCATGCCCCCACCCTCCACCCCATAAAGACCCTCATTCACACCATTCATAACCCAAGGACTCAGGCGTACGCTGGGACGCCCCCTAGGGACCCCCCAGCGTATCGCGGCAGATCCAGGACACAAGCTGGGGCCCTGAGAGGGTGCGACAATGCAGCGGGGGCCAAGGTGAGCCCCTACCTGGCCCCTCCCAGGGTGGAGGAGAATCAGCGGGGGCCGGAGGGCGTACCCGCACTCAAACCCTGCACACACCGAAGCTCCCCCGCAGCCTGCTCCCTCACTGCCCACCACTGGATAGAATATATTTAAATACATTTGTAAAGTGTAAAATACTCACCCTCACATGTCTCGATAGGTGGAGACATGTGGTGCAGCGGCCAGGGCAGCGGACTTCGGAGCACAGGGTTCACGGTTCGAACCCCGGCCCCGGCGGCAGCTCAGCTCAGCATCATGTGACTCTGAGCGATAGCTCACTTAATTTCCACGACTGCCCCAGCGCCTTGAGACCCGTAATCGTGAGTAGTTCACGCTTTACAAATAAAGATTTGGATTTAGAAATAAATCTGTATTTGTAGAGCGCAAACTACTCACCATTACAGGTCTCAAGGCACTGGGGCCGTCGTGGAAGTTAAGTGAGCTATTGCCCAGAGTCACACGGTGCTGAGCTGAGCTGCTGCCAGAGCCGGGGATCGAACCCTGAACCTTGTCCTACAGAGTCAGCTGCCCTGGCCGCTGCACCACACCTCTCACTGCCCCCTCTGGTTATATAGGCTTGCAGGAGTGACATCACAGAGGAAGGGGGGACAGGATTTGCAGCCCTGGGGGAGTGACATCACGGAGGGGAGGGACAGGATATGCAAGCAAGGGGGAGTGACATCACAGACAAAGGGGGGGGACAGGATTTGCAGCCTGGGGGAGTGACATCACAGACAAAGGGGGGGGGCAGGATTTGCAGCCTGGGGGAGTGACATCACAGACAAAGGGGGGGGACAGGATTTGCAGCCTGGGGGAGTGACATCACAGACAAAGGGGGGGGACAGGATTTGCAGCCTGGGGGAGGGACATTGATCCAGCGCGGCTCTCTAACAACCTTCAAACTCATCCCACCTAACTCAGGAGCAACTCATTCCCACTCATCGGTGGGGCCCAGAGCACCGCGAGTCACACATTCACACATCAGTGAAAAAGAAGGCGAGCTGCTGGATAGCGGGGTACCTCATTCACCTAAATTCTATATTCTATACATTATATACATTTCAGAAATGACTCAACTGTCATAATGAAAACCAAACACCAAGGTACGCCGCTATTCGGTCGATGGACCAACTAGTAGGAATCCGTTGATGGCGACTAAGACCAGCTCAATCACAGTGTTCCTGTAAACATTTCAGCATTTAATTTTGTCATGACTTTTATTCTAATAAAAATAGACTCGAGTTTATATTTTCAATAGTTTATCTACTTTTCCTTTAGGAAGCAAATTAACATATTCTTTAGACAAGCACAATTCTAAGCATTAATTTAGTACATTTAAGAAGTAAAAATTAGAAAAGCATATTACCAATCTGTCATATTATATATATATATATATATATATATATATATCAAATCTGTCAATGGTCAATGACAGAACCGCATTGAACAGGTTCCCAAGCTGACTGTCTTTCTAATTTCCTCAATGTCTCCCTTCCGACATAAAATCTCGGGGATCAATCATTTTTTTTGCCCCATCAAAGTTAAAGTCGAAACTTTTTCAAAGTCTCTTGCACCATAAACATCGTTCAAACCGACAGCGTGTCGCGGTGCAAAATAAAATGCATGGAACCAACTCTTACCCGCCTTCGCGCAAGCTCTTTATACCCCTTTTACTAACTATCTAACTCAATGTGAAACTTTTAGGGTCCGTATTCCTTTCTCATTGGTTCATTAGAGGGGGGGTGATGATCACCTCATGTCCTCCTTGTTTAAACCCGTTTTAAATGTTGCCCTGTCACTCCCAAGGCTTTCTCGTGATTTAAGATTCACACTTTGTACTTGTCGTTCACTCCTGGTATCTTTTGTACATCATAAAGTTTCATCGGCTTCCTTTCCCAGGCTTTTAAATGCCGGCATCCTGTGGCACATCTCCCGTTCATAGGCCAAGCTGGCCTCGACATCTCTCGCTCCGAGCAGAGGCCGTTCACTCACACTTCTCATGTGCACTGCGCATGCGTGGCGGCCATCTTTCATTCTTTCACTTAAACAGCCATTTCAGACGAGGCCGCGCAGGCCTCAATGGGAACAAAGGCGAAAATAAACACAACGGAAATTAGATTTTAGAATTTTAACCCTTCTGTTTACCTCCCACTATTCTAATGTTCCCGGTTAGATGTTACCTAGCAAAAGCACACAAATTAGCATCATTTTACTCACCATCTGCATTCTTTATTGCCACAGCAAGACTTCTAACATAAGCACAAATACACACGCTTATTCAGTTAAATCTACAATACTACAGCTCTATATTAGTATCACTTTTTTTTATTTTTTTTATAGTATATTTATTGCAGCAAAACAGCAATTTGTTTTCCCACGTGTTGTGTCGACTTTACGTGTTTTGTTGATTAGTTTACATGCTTCACTCTATTAGTATTAGTATGGGTATGGGAGACTAACTTTACAAGGGGTACACAACAATGTGTGTCTCTCCCCCGCTCCATCAACATCACAGACGAAGGGGGGGACAGGATATGCAGGCCCGGGGGAGTGACATCACAGAGGAAGGGGGCAGGATATGCAGGCCAGGGGAAGTGACATCACAGAGGAGGAGGGGCTCAGGATGTACAGGCCTGGAGGAGTGACATCAGAGAGGAAGGGTGGGGGACAGGATGTACAGTGGTGGGGGAGGGGAGTCGCATCACAGAGGAGGAGGGTGTTGTCATCTGTCACTGGTTTACATAATTCCTTACATGCAGTAGTATACACTTGGTATGTTCCTTCCACCCCTCTCTCTTCCCGTGCCTTTGGACTCCCCTACCTCAGAATGTTGAATCTGTGCCGCTGGTGCTTGAGGACAGGATTCAATAAACTGCCTGCTTCACTCTTCACTTTGTCGAAGTTTTCTTAACAGAGGGGGACATCACAGTGGAAGGAGGGGGCAGGACGTACAGTGGTTGGGGAGTGACATCACAGAGGAAGGGGAGGGACAGGATATGCAGGCCAGTGGAAGTGACATCACAGAGGAAGGGGAGGGACAGGATATGCAGGCCAGTGGAAGTGACATCACAGAGGAAGGCGGGGACAGGATGTACAGGGCAGGGGGAGGGCAGTGACATCACAGCGGAAGGAGGGGCAGGATCTATAGGGCTGGGGGAGTGACATCACAGAGGAGGAGGGGGACAGGATAGCAGGCCTGGGGGAGTGACATCACAGCGGAAGGAGGGGGAAGGATGTACAGGGCTGGAGGAGTGACATCACAGCGGAAGGAGGGGGGCAGGATGTACAGGGCTGGAGGAGTGACATCACAGCGGAAGGAGGGGGCAGGATGTACAGGGCTGGAGGAGTGACATCACAGCGGAAGGAGGGGGCAGGATGTACAGGGCTGGAGGAGTGACATCACAGCGGAAGGAGGGGGCAGGATGTACAGGGCTGGAGGAGTGACATCACAGCGGAAGGAGGGGGCAGGATGTACAGGGCTGGAGGAGTGACATCACAGCGGAAGGAGGGGGCAGGATGTACAGGGCTGGAGGAGTGACATCACAGCGGAAGGAGGGGGCAGGATGTACAGGGCTGGAGGAGTGACATCACAGTGGAAGGAGGGGGGGCAGGATGTACAGGGCTGGAGGAGTGACATCACAGCGGAAGGAGGGGGCAGAATGTACAGGGCTGGAGGAGTGACATCACAGCGGAAGGAGGGGGCAGGATGTACAGGGCTGGAGGAGTGACATCACAGCGGAAGGAGGGGGCAGGATGTACAGGGCTGGAGGAGTGACATCACAGCGGAAGGAGGGGGCAGGATGTACAGGGCTGGAGGAGTGACATCACAGTGGAAGGAGGGGGGGGGGCAGGATGTACAGGGCTGGAGGAGTGACATCACAGCGGAAGGAGGGGGCAGGATGTACAGGGCTGGAGGCCATTCTTGGCTGCGTCCTTGGGTCTGGGTTCCTCAGTCCGGCCTGCTGTGTCTGAGTTGTTCTCGTCATCACCAAAAGTAAAAGACAGAACAATGACCGTTGATGGAAAACAGGAGAGAGACAGGGACCCATCTGTGGCAGAATTTCAGAATGTGAAACCAGATAACCTGGAATCAATACCAGCTTCTCTGCTTGTCCAAATTGTGTGATCCTAGGCAAACATTATACTTCACTGGGCCTCCTCTTTCTTTAGTAACACGCGAGGGCGCTTTTAAATACTTGCGTTCAGGTTGTGCGTTGTACAAGTACTTCTCATGCTCAATGTAAGAGGCTGCAACAGTGATCTTCAAACCTGGCTACATGCGGCCCCCCTTGAGCAAAATGTTTTGGAGCCAGGCCCCCCTCAAACCTCTGAAGAGGTAGATTGAGAAAAGGGTAAATGGGTGGATTTATAGTTTGTGAAACGTTTCAAACACAGGTAAAGGTGTTGGGGGGGCAGCGTCCATGCTTGTCCAGACCCAGGCCTGTGCAGGTCACTCTGCCGCAGCTTGTTTGCCGCTGGGATGGGGGTTTTGTGATGTGTCGTAACGGAAGAACGACCGGATCCAGGTAGTATCTTGAAGTAGTTTATTAGGTAGAAGTAAGGTACAATAAATGAACCCCAGCAGGAGCAGCCCCCTTGCTGCTCAGCCCTACTCTCAACTGACATTCACCCACACATACAACACTCTGTGACATCACACACTCATACTAACATTCACACACATCCACTGGCCGAGCAGCAAGCTAGAAGCAGATACCACATTACGTTACAACACTTAGCGCATATGTGCAGTGAGTGTCGCATCTTGGCATCAAAGTCTGTCCGAAAACAAGGTCAAGCGGCGATTGCAACTAGTAGTTTGGCTTTAAAATGGAAACAGCAGTTGTCGAGGCCTTTCCATATCTAAAACAATCTTCGTCGTTTAAGCATTAGACCTCGCGGCTCTATTCATTTATGAATCCACAGATCAAGAAGAGGATATCGGAGAGAGGGGTTCGATGAAATTTGGTTTGGTGCAAAACGCACAGACTTCATATAGTGCAATATTTACAAGGAAATAACGCGGCACGCTGCTGCAAGCCATTTGGCTGCACGCGCTGCGTTACTTCTGAAGCAAAGGGATGCATTTACAACAATTTAACGTATCCCTGAGCTCTCCCCTGCGCTGGCGCACAATTGGCTGCCGTGTGGCAACGCTGACACCCTCGCACCATGGTGCAAGAATTCTTAAATGTATTTATTTATTGAAATTTTGCACATATCAGCTCACAGCAGACATATTAGACAAACAGCATAATATTGTCTTTTCACAGATTGTTACATGCAGTACAGCCATATCAAATCAACTGTAATGTAATATTCAAGTACCATAGAAGCGAAATAGAAAAAACCAGTAACAGTCAGCGGACCACCTCACCTTTCTATATGCGACACTTGTCGCATATAGAAAGAAGAGCGTAGTGTACTGTTTAAGAATACCCATGGGAGACCGCCAGGATACAGGTCACGTCATTATGTAGGCATCAGATAGTAATAGGCATTACGCAAGTCGCAACGCACACTAAATTGCACGGGGAATCATGCATCGCGACCATTGTCTGCAGGATATTTCAGATGATATGATTGGAGCCGGCCCCAAATGTGTCGGGGACGTGAAGTGGTTGGAAGGAGTTCAGAGTATATGTTTGTTTGTTCTTGCCAGAGATTCATGTCCCCAATCCATTCCTTAAATTTGGGAGCCGTACCCCGACCCCATCTGCAGGCCACACGTCGCCGGTCCAGTAGCGGACTAAATGAAACAAACTTACGGTGCGTCACTGTATTTGCTCGGTATATCCAAGTAACGCCAGGAGAGGAGACGGCGGAATTGTCGTGGATGTCATCAGGTCCAGTGCTGCAAACACCCGCTGCCAGGAATTATGAACCTGGTAACAATCCCAAGCCAGATGTAGGAAATCCGCCCCATCTGCCTTGCATCGGTCACACCTATTTGTGTCTCGCAGCCCAAATTGGTGTAGCCTAATCGGGTGTAATAAGTGCGCTGCGGGAATTTATAATGTATGATGCGTAACGGGCTGCTGGAGGAGGCCAATTCTGTCTGTTTACAGCAGAATACCCATTGTTGATCTGTGAGATCCTGCCTGAGTTCAGCCGACCACTTATCCCGAGCAGCTCATAGAGTATATTCAGTGTCAGTGTATAGGTTATGATCGAATGTAGAGACGAGGTGAAGGCGGTACTTGCGTAGCGTAGGTACGGTAGCGTGTGGTTCAAGCGGGGGACCACTGGGGGTTCCTGAGGGTATGCGGGGGTACAGGCTTTAATCCCTTGGCACATTCAAACATACAGGAAGGTTTCCATTGCGGAGGGTGGAGGGTCCAAACATAGTTGTTGGAGCGTGCAAAATTTTCCATTCGAGTAGAGATCACCCCAACATTGTATATGGCGCTGAAGTTGAACTCTTTTAAAAATGCCTTCTTGCAATAGGGACAGTTTCGGATGACCGGTGAGCGGGAGCAGCGGGGAGTACAGCATGGGAACTTGTAGACGTGAGAAATGCGATTCCATGCCTTAGTTGTGCATTCAACAGAGGGCGGGCAGACCGCACGGGGGGATGGTGTGGCCAGCAGAACCCCACCCAGAGGGATCGGGTCCACCAGCCAATGCTCGGTCGCAACATGGGCCGTATATGCGAGGGGGGCGGAACCAGTAGTGGGCAGAATGTGCCTGGACACATAAATAGTACAATTCAAAATTGGGGATATCAAAGCCACCTTGAGAGTACAGCCGTGCGAGTGTGTCCCATTGAACACGCGGTTGCCTGCCACCCCACACGAGTCGGAGCATTTCCGTCCAGAACGCAGAGAAAAAATGTCTACTTGGGTCGTACGGAATATTTAAAAACAAGTATAAGAATTTTGGAAGGATCACCATTTTAAAAAGGGAAGTGCGACCCGCCATTTTGAGGGGGAGTGCGTTCCAACGAGTTATACAGCCCATCACATGGTCCAGAGTTTGCCTCATCAATTCTTCGCGGTCTGCAGTAATAAATATACCCAGATATTTGACCTCATAGTGCACCATTCTATGGGGTAGTCTGTGTCAAATGGTGTCACTGAGGCAGTTAATGGAAAAATCTGAGATTTGGTCCTATTCATGTGGATACAAGAATGTCCGCCAAATCTGACAAATTCCCACAGGAGTGGGTTACGGTTCTGCTGAGGATCTTTTACATATAGGGTAACATCGTCAGCGTAGAGGGAAATGAGAATCGTGCGAAGGAAGCAACGAAGGACTTTTTTGTGATGGTGTTGTCGGATCTTGGCCGTTAAAGGTTCTATGGCAAGGGCAAACAGGAGAGGGTATAAAGGGCATCACTGCCGGGTGCCTCAAGAAAGAGACAACGTGGGGGAGGCATGACCGTTAATAAGAACTTTCACCATCGGGGAGGTGTAGAGGAGGCGAATATTAACCAAAAACACATTGGGCAATCCCATGCACTGCAGAATAGTAAAGAGGTATCCCACTCAACCGAATCCTATGCCTGTGTTGCGTCTAGGAAGGATGCCACAAGGGCTAATTTTAGATCTACATTTTGGAGAATAGCGTCCGAAGGTTGTGAGAGGTCGCACTACCAGGTATAAATCCGGCTTGGTCCGGTAGTACTAGTTTCTCCATTAGGAGAGTGAGGTGGTTAGCCAAGAGTTTAGCAAGTATTTTTGTGTCAGTATTGCTAAGGGAGAGGGGGTGGTAGGAGTCGAAGTGATCCCCAGGTTTGCCAGGATTCCGAAGCGAGGTAATAAGTGCCTCCCTCATTGACACAGGTAATATTTTAGTCTCCTGGGCCTCCAGAAAGACCTCTTTCAGCACAGGGAGTAGTTGGTCAAGGTATGGTATGTAAAACTCTATGGGTAGCCCATCTGACCCCGGGGCCTTTCCTGATTCCATCTGCATCATAGCTGCGCTTAGTTCATCATCCTCGAATGGGGCTTGTTAGATTTGGGGGTCTCTAGTTGGCACAGGTAGGTACCCTTGCCTCTAGTCAGGGAAGGGGGTACACTCCTGAAATAACCCCTACTCACCCCCTTGGTACGAGCAGACGGGCTTATCCCAGAGGCAGTGTGTAAAGCATTTGTGACCACATACAGTAACCCAGTGACAGCACTACAAATGGTCACCACACAAGGTTTATATTAAAAAATAAGTATTCTTTATATAGAGTTAACACAAGACCACAAATGACAAACATCCACAATACTATACTTAAAAATAGTTGTTTTAGCTTAGTTCAGTTCAGTTCTTAAGAGGCACTCTGAGGGCATGGAGAGTTCCCGAATCGCTCCCTGCCATTTGCCCCCACCCAACATGTTTCTGGACCTCTGGGTAGAGAGCCTCCTCTACCAGGATGGGCGGGTGTCACATGGCCCATGTGGACATTGTCCTTTTCTTGAAGTTAGCATGAGCACGCGGCAGCTTGCCCGCTGCTTTGCACATGTTGCTACACAAATTTATTTTTGCAATAACTTCTATGGCTGTTTTCGCATGAGAACTCGTCGCTGTGTTCACTCTCCGCAGGGTCCTGGGATTTTGACTGAACATTATGTGCAAGATCGAACAACAACAATGCCCCTTGTTATTTTGTTCTGGCCAGGCCTTAGCCCTTAGACAAAACATACAGATGCAGCTGTTTGGACAACGTACTTTGGTTTTACTCCACATCTAAATTACCTCAATGTTACTATCGCAGTGCTGCGTCTATTGAACGCACAGTTGGTTCATCTTCATAGACGAGTCATACAGTTTATGTCTCGTGCACTTCAGGCAGCTCTGGCTGGAGCAGCTCCTCCACCACCAGGACACGGCGGTGGACTGGTGATTAGTCCTGTCATGATTAATTCAGTTATGGGCAAATGTCCTCAAAATCGTGATGACTTGCCATTTTGGCTTACCAAACAATTTGAGCAGCTTGAGGCGGTTTTTCCACATACGACCCCTGGTGAAAAACACAAGAACCTTACAAGGAGTATGCCTAGTGGTCTGATCCCATCTTGGGCTGACTGCACCACCTGGGATATGGTGTTTGCTTCAGAGTATACGCTGTGGTTTCGCACCCCTCCATAAGCGTTCTACCGAACGTTCTGAAGAAGGTACAAGATGCTGGTCCAGTCCTGGATTTGGGGATGTAGTTAGTGGGAATGTTCCCTATGGTCTCTGATATGATTCTGGCCAACATTAAAGGTGAGGCAGTTTGCTTACAAGTACGTTAACGCCTAGCGGCGGTGGCGGAAGTGAATCAGCAGCGACAGAAAACGGTTATTATTGCCGATGTGCATACATCTTTAGGTTGCAATAGCTTGGGGATTCGGCCATTTACACAGGCACAGAGTAAACCCCCTCCTGATAACGAGGGTCATCCAGTCTTTCCTAAAAAGGCTCGGAACTAACCCTGGGCAAAGCACTACGCTACGCTTGCGTAGTTTGTGAAGTTTGCGCCACTACGCAAACTGCACGGTGCAGTGCGAGCATGCGTAGCGTAGCGTAGCATAGCGTAGTGCAGCAGTCATTTTTTGCTTGCTCACGGTCCTCAATGTCAAGTTGGCGACCACAAGCAAGCAAAATGTCATCCTGGCGAGACATTTTCCTCGATCGCGATCAGCAACATCAAGTTGTCGATCACGAGCGTGGAAAATAATCCTCCCGGCGAGATTCTCAACGTGGGGAGGTCTGGTTTCTCATTGCGAGTGGTCGCGTATGCTCGCGACCGCTCGCGATGAGAACCTACCACTCCGCATTGAGAAAGCTGCTGCTCGAGTAAAAATCTCCTCGAGCGGCAGAAAACTACAGCTCGCACTGTGCAAGATGCTGTTTTCAATGATTGCACAGTGCCAGATGTCTGTCCACACTGTGCAATCATTGAAAACGGCATCTTGCACAGTGCGAACAGGGTACTACGCAGTTCGCGTAGTGCTACTTCGCAAACTACGCCCAGCCCTAAGTCGGAACAAGAACTAGCGGCTGCAACAGAAGCCTAGTTCTTGTGCGGGTTTGCCTCCACCTGATGCTTCTGAGCGAAGATATGATTTGCGCGACCGCTCAAAAATTAAGACACCTGAGAGGTTCTAGGTTCCTGGTCCTCGTTCTCCTTCTCCTCATTCCTTTCAGGAATCGTCGGATCAACATTTTGGCGGAGGAGAGCATCAGGATTGCAGAAAAGGAGAGTCTACGTAAGCAAGACGTGACCTGCAGTGCCACTTAGATGTAAAAGTCAAGCTGGAGGAACCACCTCAATATTATGCCCCATTTCAGAATACAAAAGTTGCCGCTTTGACTGCAAAGTATGCCTTAGACGGTGAGAACCCTGCTCCTCGACAGGAGTTGGGCGGATAGCACGGCAGAGGTTACCATAGCGCGGCAAACACTCCACCAGCGTCTGGAGGCGAAATCAACTAACACTTTTATTACCGTAGATACAGCTGGTACTGGATACATAGGCTTCATGATGTAAGCCGCCAAATTGAAGGGGACATTAAACTCCAGTAAAATCAGTCTTCTGGGCATTAAGATATTTGTGCCAGACCTTGATGGTTTTGACGTTGTGGCGGCTACCATTGGACGTAGATAACCATTGTGATATGTTACAGGATCTACAAAAAGCTTGTGATTCACAGGCAAAAGCCCATTTGCCCTCTTCCACAGATGCAGCGGTGCTGATTACGGTTTTTGGCTGGCTTCCTAAAGTTGGAGATCTGGTCCGAGAGAAGGTGGAGAACAAAAAAGTACTTGGCCAGTCATACTGTGCACTGGTCAGAGTCCGTGGTTTAAAAAGCACCTGTACTGTGATTCTGCCTCCACTACCAGGTGATAAGAAGAAACATTACATTTCAATTGAGCATGTCAAGCTACACCATATAGCCGATACCGAATAGTATGCCGACAAGCATTCCGCATCAGGATATTTCACTGAATCCATTGGCTTCGGTTTCCCCGACATCTCCCCAACAACTGGAGGGGGAGGTAGAATCTTCAATTGATTTGTTGCCTGTTTTACCGTTTACATCTACAACTGTGGATAATAAGTATGCTTCTCCTCTAGTTGAAGTTCTAATTGGCGTGCCTGACAGTACACTTCCTTCACATTCCAATAAAAATCACCCCCCGTTGTTTCAGCTGTGGTCCAATGGTAATGTGGAAAAGTAAATTTTGCCTTGCCATATGTGCCTACGTGTTCCCCATCCTATGTTATATGTGCATGATCGATATGCATATATCCCCCTATGATCGATTAAAGACGCAATTATAGTTGTGTCCAACTCTAGTATGCCAGTCTCCAGTTCTCGTGAAAGCAACGAGTATTAGGCCTATGTTGCCACGTTTTACAGTGTGCACGTTAATTCATTGAATTGTCCCCGTTTCTAGGCCTCAAAAGGGCCCGGACACCAGATTCAAGCTCCAGTCTCCTGAACCCATTCCGAGGAGCGATGCAGCCCCCACCTGCATCCCTGACCCTTCACTTACTTCCGCCGCGCAGCGCGGTGCACGGCCTGGCTCTGCCTGCCTGTCTGCCAAGAATATGTTATGCTTCCAGTTATCAGTCCAGCTTTCCTTCTCTGCATTCCTAAGCTACTGAACCGCATAAACAGTTCAGCTATAGTCTAGTCTTTCTGTCTCCATGTAAGAGAAATACTGTATTAATATTCATAGAATATTCCTAGCACACGCAATACATGTAGAATAGATGCATACACCAGTCTTAGTGTCAAGTAGCCTCTGCCCTGATGACATTTAGATTCTATCAACATGTTCTCCAAACACCAGATACCAGATATGCTATAGGTACATGTCGTCCTGACCTCTCAGACTTTAGTCTCCTCTTTTAGTACAGAAGTCATAGCCCCCAGTTCTCCCCAGATACACGTCATGGCCCGTTTGCGCGCACCACTAGGTTAAAGGTTTCAGCTGCTCAGGTAGCCCCCCTCCATGTTTCCGCCCATTTCATGACACTTCTGTGACGTTCTCATCACATGTCTAAGTGCACGCCCTATGCACGCCTTCTTTTCACACCCATGTCTCCTTATCTTACGCTTGTCATTAGTTACGCCTACTGTATGTAATGTAATTGAAATGTCTTACTATATATATGTTGAACTGTGATGAAAGAGCTGCAGCTGCCATCCCGTGCCTTCGATGTCACTTTATTTCAGGCTGTCCTGATCCTGTCCCTTCCCTTATGCCTGATTAAAGCCTGATAACCTCAGATTCCTCGGATCTTGCCTCTTATTTATTGAGCTGTTATTCTTAATGTATTCAAAAATAGTACCGGTAATTAATTATTTATTTACCACATAAATGGCGCCCGAATAGGGACTTACCTCTTCCCCACGCGCCGGCGATCCAACGCAGGCCCCCTGACCCTTCTACAGCCGTGACGGAACCCTATGCGCAAGTGCAGATATTTCTGCTTCAAGTCTCCCTCAGGCCTACGGAGGAGACGGAAACTGCGGTCCGGCATCCAGACGAGGCGGTGTGGAAGGCGGTTTGTCCCGACCAGAGCCCAAGCCGAGAGAACAAGGTCCGAGGTATCCGGAGGCCCACCTGTAACCGAAGTTTCCGAAGTTCGTAGTCCGACGTCGTAACAGTCCAGTCCAGTCCGAGGCCTTCCAGTTTCTGCTTCCCGGTGAGTACCGTCGCGGGGGAAGTATCTAGACAGGATCATTAGTTTGATCCTGGTCCGATGGGTTTGGGTACACAGATCCAGTCCGAAGTATTCACCTAGGTGGATACGGGTCCGACGTGTCTCTTTATGGGACCGGTATGTTCTGTACTGTTTTAGCAGTGCATCCAGTAATTCTAGTAAGTTTCGTTCTCGAGAAATTCATGTGTTCTGTTTTCAGTGTATCAGGTAGTATTTCTGTTCGAACTGTTATTAATGTATTTTTATGTCGTGGTATGAGTGTTTTGTTCGCTATTTTATTACTGTGATTATTGTGTATTGTGTTGCAAGTATATAACCGAAATGCCTCTGTTCTCGAAATTACGTCAGTTAAAGACCAGAAAAGGGTTACTCGAAGAAGCAGTTCCTGTCCCTCCTAGGGACAGTCCAGGACATTTTATGTATCACAAGCATGGCTTAGATGCCATAATATATCTAGACTTATGGGCGGATTATACTAAGGAACTAGAAGAGAAATATAGATGGCCCGTATCAGGTACATGGGATGCCGAGTGCATCATGCGAGTAGAAGAAGCATTATGGAAAAAGAAAGCCAGACAGTCCCAGAAAGATGCCATCGAGTTATGGCGCAAAGAATCTCATAAAAGAACCGGAAAAGAATTCAGAAAAACCGAATTAAGTAGAGAATCCTCAGAGAAAGCCCAAGAAAGGGAATTAATCGAAGAAGGTGAACGAGTTAGAATAGAACAGTCAGATAGACAGAGAAATGCCCTTATTAAAGGCATGTATCCTCTTCTTGCCGAGGGCTTGCCAAAAGCAACCCCGGAAGCACCCTGTAATTTACCGCCGCCATTGGTCCCGACTAAGCTACGTCATAAACCGAATGCAGCTGATATTTTTCTTTCGTCCTACTTGGACGACACAGTACCAGCATATGCAAATCCTGTTCCGCCTGCTCCTGTAAATAATGTAATCCCTGTTCCTCCAGCCGCTGGTCCCGTGGGTCCAGTTAATGTTACAGTACCTGTTACAGCACCCCCGGCCCAGCCTACAGTACATGCACCCGTTATGCCAGTCACTCTACCAGCCCGTACAGTATTTACCGACGATTCTAGTTTAGGAGCCGCGGGGGGAGGTTCTCCTCGTACCCCGCCCCAACCGAAACGTCTGACGCTACATGAGCTAGCGTTACAGCGCACGCCAAAAGTGGCGACATACACAGATCTCAAGCGACTTCTTACTGATTGTATATATGATCCAGTTCCAGGCGAAGATCACATGATCTTATATTCAGTACGTCTAAGACGGGTGGCCAGCTTTTTGACCACCCTGCCCGATATGAAGGAACATCTAGACAGAATATATCGTTTTATCCGTACAGGAGTAAATCCAGGAAGTATTCACGAAGCTATGGTTCAAAGAAAAGTCGAGACTCAGCTCATGATTTTAAAGTTCCTGATTAACTGTTTAATAAGAGAGCAAGATTGTCCAGAAAAAGATCAAGAAGAACTGAAAGTCCTGACTAGGTGGAGTGACAATATAGCCGATGGAAAACACAAGACACAAGGTTGTATAGAGAGTATGTACAAGAAAATTCGTAAAGAAATAATACGTATACACCAGAAAGAGGAAGAAAAACGAGCAACCGAGAAAGAGAATGACTCTTCTAGTGAAGAGGTAGACAACGAGAATCCCGACAGAATAGCGTATGTAGGTAGAACTAGACTTTCCGACCGACATTCACGCCTAGATTACAAGAAAGCTTTTCCTCCTCCAGCACCAGAACAGTGTTCTCTTGAGCAAGTATTCCAAGCTACCGATCACATTCTAAAATCACGAATAGGGTATAGCGAGCTTAGTACAATGCATGAACAAGAACTAGCCCGATCAGCAGTCCGATGGACTACTGATTCTACCACGTTTCCAGACAAAATAGTGGCTCAAATTTTTCTGAAACTCCCCCCAGCCGAGCAACGTCTGGTGGGTATGTATATGATCCAGCACCTCATTACGCTGTATGAGGAACAACATTCTGATCCAGGTCCGCTACATGATGTATTGAACGAGTTACTCCAATATAGATGGAAAGGTCTAGGTACCGATTTAATTAGTGTCATTCTAGAACAGCGCCACAAATACCGAACGTTCCTGAATCCACATTTTGTTCACGTCTCACCCCCAGAAAGTAAATCATTCTACATAGACAGACAGAATCCGTTACGAGAAGTGCATCCAGTCAAGAAAGAGGGTGGTGGTCTAGAACGAGTATTTGTTTACACCCCTATCACGAAAATAGAACTTTTGGAAATGAAAAAATTAATTCCCTGTCATGATAAAGACCCAGCAGGGTTTCACCGTGAATTAAAGGACATGCTCCGTATGGGAGAATACACGTATCCTGATATCATTAAAATGTTAAAAGTCCTGTTGCCTGCGGGCATATATGAAAAACTCAAGGAAAAAGAATGGGAGGTGGGAGAGAAAAAGATAGATTGGACAGCATTAGAAGCTGAAGATAATTCACGAGTTCCAGGTACCGGTCTTGGGGATAAAGCTAAAGCTTTGCCCGAATTGTTAATCCAAGTTTTGCCAAGATTACTAGCCACGAAAAAGGAAGATTGGGATGCCATCTCAGCCTGTAAACAGAAACAAGACGAAGATACTAGTGATTTTTATTCTAGATTTGAGAAATGTTTCATTATTAATAGTGGTCTGAAAACAAGTAGTGAATCGTACCCTCATCTTTTTGTTACCAAACTAGTCGAGAATTCAAGTCCACAAGTTAAAAATCAAGTACTGAAAGTCGAAAGTACATGGCAAGCTAATACTCCGTCACAGATGCTCCAGATGCTCCAGTACCACCAGAACAGAATCAGGGAAGAGCAGGAACACGAAAAGAGACGTATGAAAGACACAAAAATGAAAGTACTAGTTGCACAATCTGTTCCACAAGACAGTCAGAAGAGGGGTCCGAATCAAGCCAGTCATCCTGCAGTTCCCGTTAAAGGGACATGCAATTACTGTAAACAGCCAGGTCATTTTATAAACGAATGTGCAGTTCTGAAACACAACATAGCTACTGGTAAGACTAAAGAAAGACCACGTCCGCCTAGACAAGAACAAGTTTCACAGACTTCCCAGTCACCACAGAATGCACAACAGACAGTTACAGTACCGCAGCCTATCGCTGCAACACAGCACGTTACACAGCAGATGTACCAGTACGCACAGTCAGAGTATCCAGATTATCAGCCATACTCATGAAACAGCCTAGAGAGGGAGGTAGGCTTGCCTCTCATCGAGATACCTGTAGATCAAGAGGGTCCCTATGTACACAGTCAAGTATTAGGGAAAGACAGAAAGTTTCTGATTGATACAGGGGCAAGTAGGACTACCATCAGTCATGACGAGGTTCCAGGGGCTCCGCTCTCAGGCTCCAGAAATGTTTCCCTTGGATTTTCAGGAAAGCCTATTGTTAATGAAATATCGAAACCAGTTACTCTAGAAGTTGGTCCATTGTCCAGAACTACAGATTTGTTACTCACGAAGTCTTGCCCAGAGAATCGGTTAGGAATTAAAACACTGAAAGAATTAGGAGCAGTCATATGCTGCTCCCCAGAAGGAGTCCGTTTGTTTCTCCGTGATTTTAAAGGTCATTATGTATTACGTGATTTTGATCCAAGATTATTGAATGTACCGCAGCATTTATGGGCGCAAGGTCCAACTGATGTAGGTTGTATGCATATCACACCCCATCGTGTGACTCTGAAACAAGGTGTTGTATTACCACGAATCCGACAGTACAAATTGCCACCTGAGGCTGTAGCAGCCTTATCCAAAATTATTGACGAGCTTATTGCCCAAGGAGTGGTTGTAGAAACTGACTCCAATGTATGTAATTCTCCTATCATTCCAGTCCTGAAACGTACTGATCCCAATGCACCTCCAGTTTATCGATTAGTGATTGACCTTCGAGAACTTAATAAGTGTATCATACCCCAGTACCCAGTAGTCCCTGATATTTCCTCACTCTTGACAGCCATTGATTCTGAAGCCACATTCTTTACAGTTATCGATCTCAAGAACGCATTCTTTAGTGTCCCTATTCATCCAGACAGCCAGTTCCTTTTCGGTTTCTGTTTAAATGGAAGAAGCTATAAATTCACACGAGCTCCTCAAGGTTTCACAGAAAGTCCTAGTATTTACAGTCAAGCACTTAAAAGACAACTAGACAATATTCACATGCCAACTGACACTGCCCTGCTCCAGTATGTCGATGATCTATTGATCACAGCCCGTTCTGAACGTGACTGCGAGCGTGCGTCACTTACAGTTTTGTATTTTCTGGCCGAGATGGGGCACAAGGTGTCCCCTTCCAAATTGCAATTCTGTGTCCAGCAAGTGGTCTACTTGGGACACTTACTGTCCAAGAGGGGTAGGCAGTTGACACCTGACCGTATCCAGTTAATAGCACGTCTTCCACAACCCAAGACACAGAAGGAGGTACGAGCTTTTATCGGCCTCACTTCTTACTGCAGACAATGGATTCCTCAGTACGCATATCTAGCCAAGCCACTGATACAGTTAACGACACAGGAGGCAGCCGTATCGACTGTCCTCCCTTGGACCCAAGAACATACACTTGTTTTCAATGAATTAAAGAAAGCTTTATGTAATGCACCTGTTCTAGCAACACCGAACTACAGTAAGCCTTTTACACTTTTTGTTACTGAACGTGATGGTACTGCATTATCTGTTCTCACACAAGATCAAGCAGGACAATACAAGCCCTGTGCTTATTTTTCTAGCACATTAGATCCAGTGGCCCAGGCTCTGCCTGCGTGCCTCAAGTCAGTTGCAGCCACAGCTCTAGCTATCAGACAAAGTGATTCCGTAGTGTTAGGACACTCCCTGACAGTACAAGTCCCACACTCCGTGGAAGTTCTTTTAAACCGAACACAGACTCAGCACTTGACAATTGCACGTTTAACAGGTTATGAACTGACACTGTTCCAGCCACACATAGAAATCAGACGCTGCAACATTTTAAATCCAGCTACACTGTTACCGTCAGTTACTTCAAATCCTGCCACACATGACTGTGTGGAAGTTGTTAACACCATGACAAAGCCAAGACAAGACTTGACAGACATTGCATTACCTGATCCCGACCTGACACTTTATGTGGATGGTTCATGTATGAGAACAAGTACAGGAGAACTAGTAGCCGCGTATGCAGTGACTACTGAAACCGAAGTTATAGAAACACATCGTATAGACACCCTGTCTGCTCAAGCAGCAGAGCTTGTCGCTCTGACCCAAGCCTGCATACGTGCCAAGAACCTGAAAGTTAACATATACACAGATTCACGTTATGCATTCGGAGTCGTACACGACTTTGGAGTACTCTGGCAAGAAAGAGGTTTTATGACTTCTCATGGAACCAAGATTCAGCATGGCCCCCTCATTCAAGCTCTGTTAGATGCAATACATTTACCGACAGCTATCGCAATCATGAAGTGCAAAGCACATACGAAAGTCACTGATATCATTTCCCAAGGTAACGATCTAGCAGATCGAACAGCCAAGCTCACAGCTCAGACTCCAGACATTCCAGTTAACACGACACAGACACACATTCCAGAACAGACTACTTGTATGAGAGTTAAGGACCCTACACAAGATGTCATAGACATACAGTTACATGCTACTCCCGATGAAATTAAGAAATGGTCTGAACAAGGAGGGGTCCAGACAGATCAAGGATGGTTGACGAAGGGAAAAGCCACATGGTTTCTCCCCGACTCTATGGTTCAAGTCATTATTAACACCGCACATAGTCCAGCACACTTAGGAGAAAAAGCCATGTTAGACAGTATCCAGAACCTCTGGTTCAACAAGCATTTACGAGCAGCAGCCAAACAGAAAGTCCGTACCTGCATGATCTGTTGTCAGTTCAATCCAGGAAAAGGTGTCCCGGTGGAACAAGGTGGATTCCATCCTCCTGACCACCCTTTTGAAGTCCTCCAGATGGATTATATTCAGATGGAGCGATGTCGAGGTTTCAAGTATGTCCTCGTAGTTGTATGCGCTTTGTCCAGATGGACAGAAGCATATCCAGTTCCAGACTACACAGCTGCGACCACTGCCAGGCAGTTGGTTCGTGAGTATTTTCCCCGCTATGGATTACCTAGGGTCGTGTATTCAGATAACGGCCAGCCATTCTCGTCCGAGCTCATGAAACAAGTTTCCCTTCTGTTAGGGTACCAGTGGAAGTTCCATTGTGTACGCCATCCTGAAGCAGCCGGTCTCGTAGAGAGACATAACCAGACTCTGAAAATCCACATCGCAAAAGTATGTGCAGAGAAAGGCGTAGATTGGATAGTAGCACTGCCAGTTGCCCTTTTCTATATGAGAATGGTTGCTCATTCCCGTTCAGGTCTGTCCCCGTATGAGATAGTGTTTGGACGTCCCCCCAATATGTGGGGTACACCTAGACCCCGTATCATTACCGATGTTGACAGTAATATGCTGACAGATTACCTTGCTTCCTTGATGTCTGCACTACAATCTTGTCGTTCACAGGTTGCCGCTGCATTTCCAGACAACACCGACGTGAAACCACACGAGATCGTACCGGGGGATCTCGTGCTGATCCGCAATTTTGATCGTTCAAGTCCACTGGAGCCTCGCTGGAAGGAGCCCCGTCTGGTCCTACTCACCACCCGGACGGCGGTGAAGGTGGAAAACCGAAAAGGGTGGCTACACACGAGCCACGTCAAGAAATTCCATGGACTCAAAACTAGAACATTTCTCAAGGACTGCCCCGTTCTCAAGGACTGCTCAGAAAATGAATCTAAACTCCCCCTGTTAGAGAAAACTCCGCAGCAGGAGTATAAATCCAAGTTGAGGTCTAGTAAGTCAGCCAGTTTAATTGTCTAAGTCCCTCTCGGGTGAAACGGTTAGACAGGTTCCTGACATGTATGAGACAGACCCACACGTGAGAGAGTTAGTCAAAACTCTAAGAGATGTATTGTTACTCTATTCTTTTTATTGTTCCTGAGTCTTATGGTTACATGCATAAGTTATGCGTTGCATTTATGCTTTCCTATTTCACATGTACATATGTTTTCTAATGTTACAGTAGAGCACACATTTAGTGACCTGCCTCCTCACGAGTTATCCTATCGTCTTGCTATGCGTAATAATACTTTTATCCGAATGCTGCACTATTCACACCAGACCAGCAATGCCACTAATTGTTGGGTGTGTGGTCGACTCCCCCCTTTCCAGACACCGAAGGGAGTTCTGCCACTCTTTCCTTATCCTTTTTCACATAATGGTTCGTGTGGAGCATGGTCCACGTTAACGTCATCCCTAACTGATATATCCCTTCTGAATCGAACATGTTTCCCAGACAAGGAAGGTCTTTCCCATAGAACAGGGTTAGATCTAGAAAATGAAGTATATGATCTAGGTAATTATTCCTCGAATTTCATGGTTCTGAATGTTCAGTCCGATACTACTCCAGATTTGCCTGCTATTTCAGTTCTACCAGTTAAAGGCGAATTATGTGTCAGAAAGAATGGTTCCGCACATGTAGGACATAGTGATTGTACTACTATGGTCGAGTATAGTGACAGTGGGAAATCTATTTTCAAAGCCTCACGTCATTCTTATTTTGTTTGTGGTCAGACCGCATATGTTCGTCTGCCCCTCGATTGGGATGGAACATGTTATATTGCCTTCCTACTGCCACCAGTTTTCCTAGCCCCATCCGATTATCACAGAAACACACATCTAGTACACGTTAGACATAGAAGGGAGACTGAGTCCCCAATTGTCGATCAAACTGAAACTGCTCTAGAACAGTATCAAGACTTCAATAAAGGATTCTTTTTCTTTATAGGCCCTGTCCAGAATAGTAAGTTAATACGTAGGTTAACCAGAACCCTTGAAGCAGTAGTGAATGAGACTACTTCCGCTCTAGGTAACTTAACTGAAGAGCAATCTGCTATGAGATTTGTCGTGCTCCAAAATCGTCTCGTCCTTGACGTCATACTGGCCGATAGAGGAGGAGCTTGTAGAGTCATCGGATCTAGTTGCTGCATTTTCATTCCTAATAACGCGCCGTCTGTTTATTCAGCTATAACCAGACTTCATAAAATTGCCCATCAGTTACACCAGAATCCAGGCACCTGGACATGGTCCGGTTGGCTCTGGAATATCATATCTGCCTGGGGATGGAAAGTATTGTCATTCCTAGGTATAGCAGTAATGATCATATTCAGTTGCTGCCTCTGTTTACAATGTGGCCCTGCGATTTGCGGCGTGTGTGCTACCTCTTGTATTCCTAGTCCTAAATCCCGTTCCAAGACAATTCGAGACGAGCAAATGATGCTATATGAACAGATAGATGGTATCATGAATATTGATGTTTCCTGATGGAAACGTAGGGCACAAGGAGGGAATGTGGAAAAGTAAATTTTGCCTTGCCATATGTGCCTACGTGTTCCCCATCCTATGTTATATGTGCATGATCGATATGCATATATCCCCCTATGATCGATTAAAGACGCAATTATAGTTGTGTCCAACTCTAGTATGCCAGTCTCCAGTTCTCGTGAAAGCAACGAGTATTAGGCCTATGTTGCCACGTTTTACAGTGTGCACGTTAATTCATTGAATTGTCCCCGTTTCTAGGCCTCAAAAGGGCCCGGACACCAGATTCAAGCTCCAGTCTCCTGAACCCATTCCGAGGAGCGATGCAGCCCCCACCTGCATCCCTGACCCTTCACTTACTTCCGCCGCGCAGCGCGGTGCACGGCCTGGCTCTGCCTGCCTGTCTGCCAAGAATATGTTATGCTTCCAGTTATCAGTCCAGCTTTCCTTCTCTGCATTCCTAAGCTACTGAACCGCATAAACAGTTCAGCTATAGTCTAGTCTTTCTGTCTCCATGTAAGAGAAATACTGTATTAATATTCATAGAATATTCCTAGCACACGCAATACATGTAGAATAGATGCATACACCAGTCTTAGTGTCAAGTAGCCTCTGCCCTGATGACATTTAGATTCTATCAACATGTTCTCCAAACACCAGATACCAGATATGCTATAGGTACATGTCGTCCTGACCTCTCAGACTTTAGTCTCCTCTTTTAGTACAGAAGTCATAGCCCCCAGTTCTCCCCAGATACACGTCATGGCCCGTTTGCGCGCACCACTAGGTTAAAGGTTCCAGCTGCTCAGGTAGCCCCCCTCCATGTTTCCGCCCATTTCATGACACTTCTGTGACGTTCTCATCACATGTCTAAGTGCACGCCCTATGCACGCCTTCTTTTCACACCCATGTCTCCTTATCTTACGCTTGTCATTAGTTACGCCTACTGTATGTAATGTAATTGAAATGTCTTACTATATATATGTTGAATTGTGATGAAAGAGCTGCAGCTGCCATCCCGTGCCTTCGATGTCACTTTATTTCAGGCTGTCCTGATCCTGTCCCTTCCCTTATGCCTGATTAAAGCCTGATAACCTCAGATTCCTCGGATCTTGCCTCTTATTTATTGAGCTATCTGTTATTCTTAATGTATTCAAAAATAGTACCGGTAATTAATTATTTATTTACCACAGTTACTCTATGGACCCTAATAGCTTTTCTTCCGATACAGCTTCGTCGTCTGTGGCGGAGCCCCCTACACGTACCAGTCTTTTCATCTCCTGGTTCAAAAAGACTCTCCTGGTTCAAAAAGACTTACCTGGTCGCGCCCTGGACGTACATCTGGATGATGCTGATGATGGTGCTCCTCTTCATGTGGATTGGTGACTGTGTTTTTCCTGTTGATTAATGGCCATTACTTACCTGAATGCTCTCCTGTGAACTTGGTTAACGAGCTCTGGCCCCTCACAGTTCATCTCTGTTGGACCCGGCCTCATGGCGTGGTCCTACTCCTTCCGCATGGCGAGCCCAGAACGACATCGGCCCTCCACCCAGCATCGGGCAGCCCTTTTGCCCGACACTGCACGCCCCAACATTGCTGGTCCGGCCACCCTCCCGGACCCCCACTACCGACATGGCTCCATCGTGGGCTCCTAACGGCCTAAGCATGAGGCCGCGCCCGACTCCATCTTGGGCCCACCACGTCACGACCACGTGGCCTCTGTTCCGGCCCAGGCCCCAGCGAAGCCCAGACATCGAGGCACCAAGATCCACCCAGGTGGTCAAGTGGCCACTCGACAGATCCCGGAGAAAAGGGTGTTTCGATGGCCCTCCAGCCGTCCCCGGACGCCTGGTTTCGATGGCCCTCCGGCCTCCCTGGGCGCTGGCTCCACCCCCCTGCTGGGTGTCTGGACACCATCATCCCGGCCCTTCTGACCCCCAGGCGCGAGGGTCCGGACATCAAAGGACTCCAGTCCTATATCTGGGCCAGCCCTGGATTAGGACGTCAGTTGTATCCTGGACTGGAAGCCCTGCAGACGCTGTCACGGCCGACACCAGACAAACTCATCCCCGGTAACCTGAACCCTCTGAGAGCCTGCTGGCGCTGCCGCGGCCTACCTTGCTGAACCATCTGAGAGCCTGCTGGCGCTGCCGCGGCCTACCTTGCTGAACCATCTGAGAGCCTGCTGGCGCTGCCGCGGCCTACCTTGCTGAACCATCTGAGAGCCTGCTGGCGCTGCCGCGGCTCGAACCCCTCGGAACCCCCCAGCTCGAGGATTGAGAGCTGTGCGTAGGGTATCCCTTCCTCCGCCCAGAGCTAGACTGTCCCGCTACCTACCCCCTTTTCCGAGACTTTACGGATCCTTCGATCCATCTGTATATACTGCCAAGAACCAGCAACCTTTTCTACTTATAAAAGCTTAAGAACTTGATCTCTTGTGTGGTGTCCGTTTGTAGTGTTGTGATTACTCGGCCGTACGATCCTCGGAGAGGACCCTCATTCAGGAGGCCCCTCCGTACGCTCGGCTACTTCTCGAAGGAGAGGTGGACCTAGGGGTGGTCAGTCAGACCTCTTCTGCCTCCCCCGGGGTCGCCTTTCTAACATTGGTGGCAAGCGCCGGGATCCGAGCCCACGCAGATCGTACAGAGAGTAATTCACTCACTACCAAGAAAAACCCACTACGACCATGAACACAGAATTCCAGAAAGAGAAAATGGAAGACTACAGTCACAAGGAGCTAAAGCAATTCTGCAAAGAGCTAGGCATCGCTACCACTGGCTTAAGCACCAAAGAAGACTTTAAATCAGCCCTGCAGGCCTGGGTGGACGCCGGCGAGGCGCCACCCCCGAGTGAAGATAACCCGTCCCGAACGGAGGCCCGGAGGCCGAGACGAACCCAGCGGGAGGGAGACCCGCAAACCCAGACACGGGCCTCTCCCACGAAGACGCCCGAGAACGAGAGAGGAACCGGCTCCACGAGTTGGATCTTGCTCGACTCAGACAAGAAGGAGAAATCCAACTGGCAGAAAGGAAGTTAGCCCTCGAGGAGAAAAAACTCCTACTCGAGCACGAGCGCGTCCTCAAAGAAATGGAACTTAAAGCCAAGGCAAACGAGTCTGCCATCGCCGGGGGTAAGACCTCGCCCCCGCCGGTGGACACGAAGGTGCACATACCCAAGGATGTCGTCAAAGAGTACTATAAGAACGACGACATCCAACAGTGGTTTAAGGCCTACGAGGTCGCCATGGCCGCCCATCGAGTACCCCTCAAGGACTGGGGCGCTGGCCTGTGGGGGAAGTTTATCAACGAAGGAAGGGACGCCCTGCTGGAGCTCCCTGATGCCGAGATGACGTCGTACGAGCACATGAAGACCGCCCTCCTCACTCGCTACGGGCTCACTCCCGAGATGTACCGGCAGCGATTCCGAGACTGCAAGAAAATCCCCGGTACCACGTGGGTGGAGTACGTGAACTTTTACAGCAGAGCCTTCGAGGGGTGGGTCAGAGGCTGTCAGGCCACCACCTACCAGCAGTTGATTGACCTCATTCTATGGGAACATCTGTCCAATAACTGCTTCATCGAACTCCGGCAACACCTCCTCGACAGCAAATTGACTGAGCCACGAAAACTCGCTGTCGAGGCGGATAGATGGGTGAGCACCCGAGTTCCCCGGAGTCCACTGGGAGACTACGGCCGGGGATCCCCGGGGAACCACCGACCACGAGGCGGCGGAATAGGCCAGAGCCGGGGTCGAGACGTCCCCCAGGGGTCCTCCCCCACCTCCACGCCGCCATCCCTGGGCCAGAGAGGGGGCCCCCCAGCCAGACCGGGGCCCCGCCCGAACGTTACGTGCCACAGATGTCAGCGACTGGGTCATTATGCGAATGACCCCCTCTGCCCAATGAATCAGCGACCCGGCACCACCGGTCCCCCAACCCGCCAGATCGCAGCCGCTGCCCTGGGTGAAGAAAGGAGTGAGGAGGAGGACGACAACCCCGAGCAAGCCGAGTGGGAGCCCGCCGCCATGACCTTAGCATGCCTGGGTACTCACGACCTGATCCCCCGAGGCCCGATCCCCGGCAACACCCAGAAATACCGCCAGTGGGTCACCATCAATGGACGCCGGACCGAAGCCCTCCGTGACACTGGGGCCAGCGTGACAGCGGTCCGCTGCCATCTGGTGACCCCGGAACAGATCCTTCCTAACGTCCTGTGTCCAGTCCGGTCCGCAGATAACTCAGAGACTTTGTGCCAGATGGCCCGCATCCCCTTCGAGTGGGGGGGAGTGTCGGGCGTGCTGAAAGTGACTGTCCGCGACGATGCCCCCGTGGACTGCCTCCTTGGGAACGACCTAGAAAGTTCCCCCTGGGCTAACGTCGAACGGAGAGAGCACCTGGGGATGCTAGGCCTTCCTGAGTGGGTCTGTGCGACCACCCGCTCCATGACCGCCCGAGCCGCCACCCCAGCGGGGGAAGCTCCCACCGAGGAGCCGGAGTGGCCCGCCCCTCCGCCGCCCGTCGTCCCCGAGGACGCCGACCCCGAACACGGCCCCCAAGGGCCCGACCCAGAAAATCTCACCGAGCTCGACCACCTCCCAGAACTCGCCCAATGGCGCCAAGAAGGTGGCCCCACCCGCAAACAGTTCCGGCAGGAACAGAAAACCTGCCCCTCCCTCGAAGGGATTCGACAGCAAGCCGCTACCCAAGCAGCTGGAGACCCCGCGGTGTCCCACTGGATCTATTGGGACAACCACCTTCTCTACAGTGAGCAAAAGATTGCTGAACTAGGGGCCAGCCGGGTACTGGTCGTACCCCTCCGATTCAGAGACTTCCTCCTGAACTTAGCACATGATGTGCCCCTCGCCGGGCACCTGGGGCAGGACAAAACTTACAGCCGCCTGGTGACCCATTTCTTCTGGCCAAAAATGCGCACCGATGTGCTTAACCACTGCAGGACCTGCCCGACCTGTCAAGCCAGCGGGAAGAGCGGGGGGAAAGTCAAAGCCCCGCTCCAGACATTCCCCGTGGTGACTACCCCCTTTGAGCGAGTGGGGATAGACATCGTAGGGCCCCTGGACCCTCGAACCTCGCAGGGGCACCGCTTCATCCTCGTCCTGGTTGACCATGCTACCCGCTATCCCGAAGCCATTCCCCTCCGAACCATCACAGCCCCCGTGGTGGCCCGAGCCCTCATGAGCATCTTCTCCCGAGTCGGCTTCCCCCGAGAAGTCGTGAGTGATCGAGGCTCCAACTTTATCTCGAAGCATATGCGGTCCCTATGGCAACAGTGCGGGGTCGCCTATAAATTCACCACCCCGTACCATCCCCAAGGAAATGGACTAGTGGAACGATTTAACAGAACATTGAAGGGGATGATCAAGGGCTTAGAAGAACCCCTCCGGCGCAAATGGGATGTCCTGCTACCTTGCCTCCTGTTCGCCTACCGAGAGGTACCCCAGAAGTCCCTGGGGTTCAGCCCCTTTGAACTCTTGTACGGACACCCGGTCCGAGGCCCCCTCAGCCTGGTCAAGGAAGGCTGGGAGACAGCAGTTCGAGAGGCCCCACCCGATTTCTACCGGTACCTCCTGACCCTCCGCAATCAGACTCGGAAGTTCCGGGAACTTGCCGAGGCCAACCTGGAGGCTAGTCAGGAGGAGATGAAACGCTGGTATGACCAGAATGCCTCGTCCATCGAATTCGAGCCGGGCCAGCAGGTCTGGGTCATGTCCCCGGTCGAACCTTGTGCCCTCCAGGACAAATGGATGGGGCCCTTCAAAGTGGTGGAACGCAAGAGCCCCGTCACCTATCTGGTGGACATGGAGTCCCCCCGGAACCCCCTCCGGGTTCTGCACGCTAACCGGCTCAAGCCACACTTTGCACGCACTGAACTGAGCCTGCTGCTAGCGACCGATGACGGAGCTGAGGACGACTCCAAACCCCTACCAGATCTCCTCAGCACCACCGAGAAAGACGGCTCCATCGAAGGGGTCACGCTCTCCTCTTCCCTGACCCCAGAGCAGCAACAGGATTGCCGGAAGCTGCTGGGGCAGTTTGCGGATCTGTTTTCCCTCACTCCGGGGGTCACCCGGTGGTGTGTCCACAATGTAGACACAGGAGACAGCCCGCCTGTAAAACACCGAGCTTTTCGAGTGCACGACCGGGTCCGGGCCTGCATCCAATCCGAAGTGGCCAAGATGTTAGCTCTGGGGGTAGTCGAACCCTCCAACAGTCCCTGGGCCAGACCCGTTGTCCTGGTCCCTAAAGCCGCCCCCACGGAACCGCTCCGGAGCTCCGGTTCTGTGTTGACTACAGGGGACTGAATGCCGTCACCAGGACCGACGCCCATCCCATCCCCAGGGCGGATGAATTGATCGATCGCCTAGGGGCCGCCAAATATCTCAGCACCTTCGATCTCACGGCGGGGTATTGGCAGATTGGCCTTACCCCTGGTGCACAGGAGCGATCGGCCTTCTCGACACCAGATGGCCACTATCACTTCAAAGTGATGCCCTTCGGCATGAAGAACGCACCCGCAACCTTCCAGAGACTAGTGAACCAAGTGCTGGCCGGTCTAGAGGAGTACAGCGCCGCCTATCTCGACGACATTGCAGTGTACAGCCTCCACTGGGATGAGCACCTGACCCACCTCTGGACAGTCCTGACGGCCCTTCGGCGGGCCGGACTCACCATCAAAGCCAGTAAGTGCCAGATAGGCCAAGGGTCCGTGACCTATCTGGGACACCAGGTGGGGAGCGGTCAAGTGGCTCCCCTCCAACCAAAGATAGACACCATCCGGGCCTGGGAGCCCCCGGTCACCCAAACCGCCGTCCGCGCCTTCCTGGGGCTCACCGGATATTATCGGCGATTCATAAAGAACTACGGGAGCATTGTGGGGCCCCTCACAGAACTGACCTCAAAGAAACTACCACAGAAGGTACACTGGACCCCCGAGTGCCAGGCAGCCTTTGAAACCCTGAAGACTGCCATGTGCACCGCCCCTGTGCTCCAGGCCCCCGACTACAGCAGAGAGTTTGTGGTCCAAACCGACGCCTCAGAGCACGGCATCGGGGCGGTCCTGTCCCAAGTTAACTCCGAAGGCATCGACCAGCCTGTGGCCTTCATCAGCCGACGCCTACTGGCACGAGAGCAGCGATGGAGCACCATCGAGAGGGAAGCCTTCGCCGTGGTGTGGGCCCTCAAGAAGCTCCGGCCCTACCTCTTCGGCACCCACTTCCGAGTACAGACCGACCACCGGCCCCTGCGGTGGTTGATGCAGATGCGGGGAGAAAACCCGAAACTGCTGCGCTGGTCCATTTCGCTGCAGGGGATGGACTTCACTGTGGAGCATCGCCCCGGCAACGACCATGCCAATGCTGACGGCCTGTCCCGATTCTTCCGCCTCGGCGAGGAGAATCCCCAAGAAGATGGGTGACTCTCCCCTGCCTTCAGCTGGGGGGGGGACGCGTGTTGGACCCGGCCTCATGGCGTGTTCCTACTCCTTCCGCATGGCGAGCCCAGAACGACATCGGCCCTCCACCCAGCATCGGGCAGCCCTTTTGCCCGACACTGCACGCCCCAACATTGCTGGTCCGGCCACCCTCCCGGACCCCCACTACCGACATGGCTCCATCGTGGGCCCCTCACGGCCTAAGCATGAGGCCGCGCCCGACTCCATCTTGGGCCCACCACGTCACGACCACGTGGCCTCTGCTCCGGCCCAGGCCCCAGCGAAGCCCAGACATCGAGGCACCAAGATCCACCCAGGTGGTCGAGTGGCCACTCGACAGATCCCGGAGAAAAGGGTGTTTCGATGGCCCTCCAGCCGTCCCCGGACGCCTGGTTTCGATCACCCTCCGGCCTCCCTGGTGTCTGGACACCATCATCCCGGCCCTTCTGACCCCCAGGCGCGAGGGTCCGGACATCAAAGGACTCCAGTCCTATATCTGGGCCAGCCCTGGATTAGGACGTCAGTTGTATCCTGGACTGGAAGCCCTGCTGACGCTGTCACAGCCGACACCAGACGAACTCATCCCCGGTAACCTAAACCCTCTGAGAGCCTGCTGGCGCTGCCGCGGCCTACCTTGCTGAACCATCTGAGAGCCTGCTGGCGCTGCCGCGGCCTACCTTGCTGAACCATCTGAGAGCCTGCTGGCGCTGCCGCGGCCTACCTTCCTGAACCATCTGAGAGCCTGCTGGCGCTGCCGCGGCCTACCTTCCTGAACCATCTGAGAGCCTGCTGGCGCTGCCGCGGCTCGAACCCCTCGGAACCCCCCAGCTCGAGGATTGAGAGCTGTGCGTAGGGTATCCCTTCCTCCGCCCAGAGCTAGACTGTCCCGCTACCTACCCCCTTTTCCGAGACTTTACGGATCCTTCGATCCATCTGTATATACTGCCAAGAACCAGCAACCTTTTCTACTTATAAAAGCTTAAGAACTTGATCTCTTGTGTGGTGTCCGTTTGTAGTGTTGTGATTACTCGGCCGTACGATCCTCGGAGAGGACCCTCATTCAGGAGGCCCCTCCGTACGCTCGGCTACTTCTCGAAGGAGAGGTGGACCTAGGGGTGGTCAGTCAGACCTCTTCTGCCTCCCCCGGGGTCGCCTTTCTAACAATCTCATAAAATGAAAAGAGATCAAGGCCTAGTTAATATTTCAGGTTTCTCAATTGTTGATTGTGAGAAAGTGCCATCTTTCTTGCCTTGGTATGCCTCCACTTTTTTTCTAAATTGCTGATGTACTTTGACTGAGTGCCCTGGGTTCCTGCCAATCAGGTACCCAGGGCTGGTGTTCCTTCCCTAAAAAGAAAAACTATGCTGAAACAAAATACCCAATTGGCATCTCTGGCCACCTGTCAGCCCCTAGTAAATGGTACCCTAGGCACCCAGGGCATGGTGACCAGAGATGACCCCTGAGGGCCGCAGAACTTATTGCGCCACCCTCAGGGGCCCTGTGCTCTGACACCCACACACTGCCCTTGCAGGCTGAGTGCCTAAGTACAGAACTAAACAGAGAGTCGACATGGCACACACCCCTGTGTGCCATGCCCACAGAACCCACTGCCCTGGCATACTTCAGTCACCCCTCTAGCTGGGTGCCCTATGCCAGAGATGTCGGCACGGGTGCATGAGCCCTGTACCCCTACAGTACCCAGGTCCATTCCTGGGCACTGTAAGTGCAGTGATGCCATTAAGAGTATATGATGCTGGGAGGTTGTCACTACGAACTCCACAGCACCATAATGGCTACACTGAAGACTGACAAGTTTGGTATCAAACTTCTCAGCACATTAAACCCGCACTGATGCCAGTGTGGTATTTAATGTAAAGTGCACCAGAGGGCATCTTAGAGATGCCCCCTGAAAACCTAACCGACAATCCATGTCTGGGTTGAGTGGCTGCAGAGGCTGCCACACAGCAGACATGTTGCTGGACCCCTGGGTGGAGAGCCCCCGCTCTCCTGGGCCTGCAACAAAGCACATCCTGGGCGAGGTGCTATGTCTCCTCCCCCAGGATGGACAAGGGGAAGCTTCAAAGGCATACCGCCTCTGAGAGCTTCTCCAGAACATTTGCTGCCCCCAGCAACTGGCCCCCACCAGTTCTGACCACCACTCTGGCGGGAAGACTGGCGGGAAAAACTATGTCAGGAAGGGGGGTGTGCCAGCCTATGCCAGCCCCACCCCTCAGGTGAGGGAGACGAGGTGAAGCACAACTCCGGGCTCCGGCCATCTTGAAGATGGGGAGCCCTGCCCAATCATAGCTAGTCTCCTGCCCCCCTCCCACAGGAGAGGAGCAGGCTAGGGGGTGTACCCACTCCAGGACAGGGACCTATTGGTCCCTGACCTTGCCCTACCTGTAACACCCCTAAATTCAGTATTTAGGGGCTCCCTGAACCTTCCTTCCTCAGATCCCGATAAGAAAAGAAGAAAAATGATCAAGAAGAGGACCCGCCGCGCAGCTGCTAACAACAGGACGACAACAACTGACTTGGCCCCAGCCCTACCGGCCTGTTGATCCTGGAACCTGCTCCTGCCTAATCCCGGCGACCTCCGCGGACAGCAACCTTGGGACACCCAGAGGACCTGCCTGCCTTGACCCTCTCGAAGAGTGGGACTCCCATCAGCAGAGGCTCTGCTGCAACAACCCACCTGGTGCCAGCCAGGAGGCTCCGGACCAACCCACTCTGCACCCGCCGAGCCCGGCCCGAGCCTGAGTGATCCAGGACCACGAGGATGTCTCCCCGGTGACTGGGACCCAAAGTCCAGTGCTCAAAGACCCTCCTCGACGACCCCAACGACGCCTGCCGACTCAGGACAGAGGACCCCTCCGACCGCGACCAGCAGGGGGTAAGATTTCCCGACCTCAAAAGACACCCCAGCACCCGGCGCCCCACGGCCCCCTGTGCCCAACTCCTGGGTGCCTACCTATCCTCCAAGACCCCAACTTACCCCTCGAAGTGTTGGTCGCGCCAGAAGATCCTTCGTCCCCGAGCCTGCAGCCTTTGTTCCCTTTTCAAGTTCCTCATTGAATAACATTGAGCGCCCGACGGCTCAAAAGCACCCTGCACCCAGCTGCCCGAGTGCCCCTGGCAGTGCAACTGGTACCCTATCCTACTTCCACGTTTGCCCTGAGCAAGTGACCAGGAGCCCAGCTCCCAGAGCCGCGTGGCCTGCCAGCCAGCAGCCACCAACCGGAGGCCCCCTTTCGCTCATTGGATAACATTGGGCCCAACTACCTCTGCATCCGGCCGCCCCTGTGCCGCTGGGGGTGAACCAACTGTACTTACCTGACCCTGGGGGACCCCTGAGTCTATGCCCAGAACCCTAACTTCACCAGCCAAGCACTCACCTGGAAACCGATAACTCACTTACCTGCCATTGGATAACATTGACTGGTTTGACTCGAAAAATCTTCTAAGTGTGAAGTTTTGGAAACTAAAAATAGTCATATAAAATCACCCGAATTCCGAAGTACTCACCTGTGATCAGGGGAGAAGCCAGTATTGTACCTTGTAGCCCAGTACTGAACAGCAAAAGTAATCCTTACCGGGTTTACTAGTAACCTGTATTTTCTCCATAGGAACCCATTGTCTGCTTTTCTGTGAAATTTCTTCCAAGTGTCTACTTTTGAAAACTAGAAATATTCTTTAAAAATCATACGAAATATTGAAACTTAATTACTTACTTGTTTTGAGTTGAGACCCCAGTGCTGGCCCCAGGAGTACTTTACCTGCAACCTGAATTTTCTCCCATTGGATAACATTGCCAGATTCCTGCTGAAAAGTTTCTAAGTGTCAACTTTTAAAATAGCTTTTTATTCCTGAAAAATCACTACAATACCTAAAACATTTTTGCTAAACAGTTTTCAGCTTAGACCCCAGGACTGAACCTAGGAGCCAGTCCTGGAATTACCAAAGTAATCTACAAAGTAATCAACTGTGTTTATATAAGGAAATTCATTGAACTCAAAGCTAAATTGTGTGTAGAATTGTGTTGCCGACTGCAACCCCTGCACCTATTGTCTTTACAAAGTTTATTGCCTTTCTGCAAATTACTCATCTGAGACCTCTCATATTGAGAACAGTATATTTTGATACCTGTTGGTTCTAGAAATAAAACAACTATATCTTTTGATTTAAAAACCATTGGCCTGGAGTTCAGTCCTTGAGTGTCTGAAACCTTTTGCTGACTGAGTGTGTACAACAAATGCTTTACACTGCTCTCTGGTGCTGCCTTACTGCTCGACCCAGCTACCACTTTAGAGAGTAAGGTCAGTTCTGATTTTAACCTCTGTTAAACCTCTGGGGTTGGTGGACTCTATACACACTGTACTTTATTCTGGTCCATTATTTATAGAGCCACTTTCTCACATTGATGGCATAGTTTGGGATAAATTATAATTCGATATCCACAGCCTGACCGAGATTTTGAACATTCCATACGTAATCCGTTTTTCTTCAGGAAACCCAAGCCTGCAGCCTTTTCTTCAAACCTGAGATCTCCATTGCAAACCACAGGGCTCCTGACGTCTTCTTGGCCCTCTGCATCCGGCCGCCTCCGTGCTGTAACCCCAGTATGGACTGTTGGCCCCTGTAGTGCTGATCCTAACTCCAAGAGCTTTGCTCCCACACCCGAGTGGCCTGCTCGTAAGCAGCCCCTGACCGAAGGCCCCATTGGCTAACCTTCACTCTGCACCCGGCCGCCCCAAAGCCACACCTGCTGCAATTCAAGTGCCTAACAGAACCTTGTGGAATCTTGGCTCTAATGTCCAAAAACTATTTTTGTAGGTCGTTTACATACCTTCAAACCGACAACCTTTGTTTCCCCCTAGGAACCAATGTCACACGTTCCTGTTCCTACTGTTGAACTGTTTGTGTATGAAAGAAAAGTAACGGTGCTTTAAACCAAAATGTTTCTTACTTACCTTTGTATTGTCGGCTCCATGATGTGATATCTAGCATATCACTCTGAGTAGTCAATGTAATCCAAAAGTAACTCAAAATTAATGAAAAGTAATTTCTATGTATTCTAAACTGTTCTAAAGCAAATAAAAAAACCTGTAATGATTGAAATTCCATTCCCAACTGCATTTCCTTGTAAAGTTGTGCATTTAAGAGTACATTTTACCTACCTGTGCGAGGTTATGCTTAGTTCTAGAAATAAAAATTAAGTATACCTTTTTTATACTTACCCAATTGGTTTGGATTCTGTCTCGGGTGTGTGTAATCAGTCTTGATTGAGTGAATACAATAAATGCTCAACACACGATCTGGATAAGCCTAGCTGCTCGCCCACACTACCACAAAGAGAGCGGTTAGGTACTTACCGAATCTAGCCTCTGCTATCCCTCTGGGGATCCCCTGGACTCTGCGCACACTACACCTTACCTTGGTGTAATATATACAGAGCCGGCTTCCTACAGATAGTCTAAATGAAGAGTGTGCCCAGGACTCCGCGTGAAGGCGGCGATGTGGGGAGCATATTCCCTTGTGCCACCCCCTGAACAAAGAAACAACATATGAAAACAGGAAGAAAAAAAATGAAAGTAGAACAACAGAAATAAGCAAATGGAGATGTTGAAAGTCATGAAGGGATAGCTGACTCCTCCCCAGAAACTATTGCCAGGGAGACAAGGAGCCTCTCTTCGACTGCAGTCCATAAAGTTACTAGCAATCCGTGCCCTGAAGGGTCTTCAGGGTGTGGATGTAGCAGAAATCACAACCCCAACAGTGAGCCAGGTATCATGAGACAACAGAGCTGATGCCTTCTGATCAGGCGGCCCACAGCAACAATCATGGGGGGGCTTCACAAGGGACCGGGGGGGGCACACACAGCGTCGCCTCACAGCGCGGCTCCTGAGAGTCATTTCTACAACTCACAGCCGTAGCGGGGGCACACGCGCCCACTGCTAACTCAGGCCTCAATCTCCATGGTGGCAGTGCCCAGGTGTGCCATGAGCAAGGGCCGGTCCCACACCGACACCGGAGCAGCAGACCTGAACAGAGGCGTGCACATGCACCAGCCCAACATACACCTGGGCTCAGCCTCCCCCCCCTCAGCATTTGCAAAATAACAGGCGGGGGGGCGTTATTCCACATCACACCCAAAACCAGGAGGCGATTTACCACATCAGAGCCTCTTCCTAACGTCTGGAGGTTCCACAAGAAACTGAAAACCTGGCTATGGGAATAAGTAAGCGAGGCCTCTCGTCTTACTCCTGCTCTAGCGCCTCGATACCCTCACGGGTGATTAACACTTCTTTATTTTGCAAATCACAGTCAACTTACAGCTCTGATAAGAAGGCCTCAAAAAACACATGGCGCTCTCTCAACTCTTAACATAACCATTCAAAATATCCATGTTCTAGGCACACCGGCTGCAATCGAGGCCTTCTGCTGGCAAACACTCAGACCTGGCTCACCTGTAGAATGCATGTATGACCAGGAAAACCTCGTCACACTAAAAAGTGGGGCATGGCTTGGTTGAACCAAGTCCCAGCACATCCTCGTGGTGAAACGTGCTGCACATGAATAAAATAAAATAATACAAATTGGTGTGGACTGTATACACTGGGGCAATTAGAACTCTGCAACACAAGTGGTGTGAAGACCCTGCAGTATTTGTAGTAGTATTTCTTTTTACATTTATGAACCTTAAAATGTTAGACCAAGTCCAGGTTCAAGGCACAGATACAAATAGTCTGAACGTGCATCACCGCTTTCTATAGCGCCACTGAAGCAGACATCCAGGCAGAGTTTCAACTTCTGTTTCAGACACTGAAACAGTTTTTTGCTGCCCTTTGGCTTTGATCGACTATTTCAAAGTGTAACAGCAGCTGCTTTGCACGTGATACATAACGCGTGGTCTCGAGCTGTGCCCTGAACAACTGCACTCACTGTAACCCCAGGAAACAGACACTGGACTGTTGAGGTCTCAGCCCAGACCATGCGACCCTGAAATCACACACAGGAAAAACCCAAGAAAGCAAAGCAAAGCATCAATGCTCCGTCAGCATCCGGAACACACGTGTGGTCATAAGACGAAAGGTCCCCGGTGTGGAGGACAGGAGGCCAGGCCAGGCCAGGCCTGCAAACTCCCAACTCCAGGGACAGAAAAGAAACACAGGTCTCGCCGCTACCGGCAGCATCGGACGTTTCTAGAACAAATGAAACTGTAGCGAGAGGAAGCCGAGAGAGCCCTCGCTCCAAGTGTTGTTTCTTCCCCCCGTCCTGTAATCCACTCGCCATCGCAGAACCCATCAGAGCGTTAACCACTGGCAAAAGAAAGGATTTTACCCAGTGCTTAATTTGAGCCTGTGGTTTCCTGTGCTCAGCACCGGCACGTTATCATCAACAACGGCGCCGGAGCACCAGTTAACGACATATTTATTTTTTGGTAGGCACACGGAGATTAAGTAATTCGCCCAGAATCACAGGATGTTGAGCCGACGCCGAGACTCGAATCTGGCTCCCCAGCTCCGAAGTCATCAGCTCTGGCCGTTAGGCAACATCCTCTCCCCAGTTGTAGGATTCTGTGTTAGGCAGGGTTAACAAAAGAAACGGGCTGGTGGAAGCTGCCTCCAGACAAGAGCCCCGGCACTGGTTATTTTATTTCACAAATTAACCACTGATTTTACCTAAGAACAAGTTACTTACCTTCGGTAACGATGTATCCGGTAGAGACACAGTCTAGCCACAGATTTCTTAACTTCGAATATCCTCCAGGCGCTAGTCTGGATCCAGAGATTTTTCAGCAGTACCTCTGCACGCCGGGAGACGGCGTTGCAGGGCTCCACTCAAACGTCGTCCACGGATACGACGTCACTGGAGCCATATAAGACCTTCCCGGCACGCTAACGTCTTTTCTACTGTGAAACTGTTGCGCTCCACAACGCAGAGCCAACACTGAAACTGAATGTGTTGGAACAGTGTGCAAAAAGGGTTTAAAATCTTTGAGACAACAATGAAGAGAAACATCACCCTGCATTTTAGAGAAAAAGCACTTCACAATGTAACTGACTGAAGGGCACGAGCAGAGTACTCGGCCCATTGAAGCAGTGTCGCTTAAAGAAGGATACCCTCCTGTGAAGCAAAACAGAAAATGAATGTTACGGGAAGGGGGACGGCCAAGCCCGCGACCAAGATGGCCGCACGGCTCTGAAGCTCCGCAAGGCTCTCCGGTATCCTGACGTGCTCCTGAGGACTGCACCAACATCGCGAAGCATGCACAGAGTGCATAGAAGCGTGCAATGGCCGGGGTTCATCCGGTCGAGGAACGGAGCCGATTGATGCCTGGTGGAGGCCGCTACGGTCCGGCAGTGCGACTTTCCCCTGCGCAAGATCAGCACACGTATCCGGCTGAATGCTTGGGGCCGCATCAGCTCAGAGCGCCCTGGACTGCAAAGATCTCCGGTGAGTGCCGCCTCACCCCCCGAAGTGACAACTGCCCGCAGCTCCTCTTCTCTCCGCTGCCGATTGGGAGTCACATTGGTATCTGTATAGCAGATTTCTTACCCCAACCAAACGGGACACACGAGGGGAGGGGCGTCCCAAAGGCACGACGTACTCCACCATTTTACATCAGTGGCGCCGCTCGGCATGAGCCTACAGCGCGGAGCAAGGTGGACTCTTGGTGCTGTTGCCTGCAGTGCTCACCTCCCTAGGAAAGTGGCAATAGGGTCACGCTTAACTCAGCAGAAACACTGGTGACAACTACATCTTAGTTACTGGACTGTCTGAGCGAAGGGGTGATATCTGGGTACAGTATAGCAGGGTCCATTCTAGAACCTACAGTACAACTCGAACAGGCCGATCAATGGCCCCTGCTGGAACTTGGCACCTATTCCCTGCAGCGGCAAAGACATCGGGTGCATAGAGGCGGCAGACAACCAGGACACGGCGTTCCCTCCTGTAATTACTGGGCTAGTGCATGAAGCGTTGTGCCTACTCATGCTGCATGGCCGCAGCGCTCACATGGACAGGACTGGGCCCCTCCAGTATCGTCACTGTGGACTTTGAGCCTCCGCTGAAAACTTGGGACAAGTACAACTGGTGAGCATATCTGGAACCTGGCAGGGCGCGTCGGCTCCACCTCGCACGGTATGGGCCGCAAGGACCCGAAACAGAGAACGCTTCCTTTTGAAAATCTCAGGCACCACCACAGCGCAGGGTTCCTCCATGGCAGAGGCAGCACATGGCCCGATTCTTGGAGATGGATCCCCGGACGCGACGCACTCACTGCTTCAGGAGTTGCGTGCTGGCTTCAAGGCACTGGACAGGCACTTCAAATCCCTGCACAACACCATTGCAAGCCTTGGCTCTAAGGTACAAGCACACGACAGACGATTGGATGTTGCAGAGGCCCGCATATCGGACATTGAGGATGGTACGGCACAGTCAGTTAAACGTCTGGAAAGGGTGGCGTGCATTTTAAAAGAAGTGGCCATCAAAAATGAGGACTTGGAAGCACGCAGTCACCGCAATAACGTACATATTATCGGTGTCCCGGAGTCCACCCCCACCGGCTGCATGGATTTGTTAATTGAAACTTTGCTACTGGAACTGTTCGGCAAAGAATCTTTCACCACTGCCTTTGTCATAGAAAGAGGGCAGAGGTCTCTGGGCCCTCGTCCAAATCCTGGTCTTCCTCCAAGGCCTATTGTGGCACGCGTCATGAACTTTAGAGACAGAGACACGATCCTTCGCTTGGCAAGAGAAAAGGGAGACGTAGACTGACTTTCATCCGAACTCCACCGCCATGGTACAGGATGCCAGGAGGAAATTCAATAACGCCAAGGCTGCCCTGCGAAACCTGGGTTTCCGTTACGGTGTGCTGTATCCTGCTCGACTGAAGGTGGATGTGGATGGTCGGGCCCGAGTCTTTGATAATCCTTCAGAGGCACAGGAATTCTAATAGTCACCAAGCTACACCAATGAGAACATCTCTACACCCAGATGACCAGGTTCGGTAATGTGGAGGGTCATTTGAGTCTTTCTCTACTCACATGGAATGTGCGAGGCTTAAATGACAACCGTAAAAGATCTTACATTATCCAACGAGGCACAGGGTAGATGTCGCATTTCTCCAAAAAACACACTTGACAAAGGTTAACAAGGCGCATTTTGGGTCTAGCTGGGAGCGAATACATATACTGCGAATTATAGTAACTACGCTAGAGGGACAGCCATCTTAATTCATAATAGGGTACACGTTTGCATGAGTTCTGTTCACCAGGACAGTGAGGGGCGCTATTTAACAGTTACTGGAACACTGTCTGGTAGGAAAGTGACATTTCTGTGTATCTACGCCCCCAATGCAGACTCTCCTGACTTTTCCATGCCCCGTCCTCGCATCTAGACAAGTTGGATTCCCAGACGTTGGTAGTGGGCGGAGACTTTCATTTACTGGCTGACCCTATTAAGGACAGCAAGTCCAATGCGCAAGACACTAAACCCCGAGCCCACCGAGCACTCCAAGAGGTGTGTGATAGGTTCTCTCTATTAGATGTTTGGTGGAAACGACACCCAAACACGACAGAATACACACACTATTCAGGGCAACACAACACATGGACTAGAATAGACTTTTGGTTACTCTCGCCGGACATTTATGGCTGGTGCATCCGGTCGGAGACATTGCCCAAAACCTACTCGGATCATTCACCGGTTAAATTACAGCTGCAGTTCCCCCGCCGGAGGGTTTTGAACGCCAATGGCGGTTCCCTAACCATGCATTAAAGGACAAGGTCTTCAGAGCAGAAATACAAGAGGCTATTGTAGAGTATTTTGATTTAAACACCGGCTCGGCAGAATAGTGGGTGGTACTGTGGGAGGGGTTTAAGGCGGTCCTCAGGGGTGCATGCATAGCAAAACACGCTGGCATCCTCAAAGATCTTCGTAACACACTAACTACATTGGAGCAAGATCTCAAGTCTCTAGACGAGACATCAACATGACACACATCTCCCTCTTGTTGGAGGACTATAGGGAAACAGCGGACAGGGAAATCCTCTTTATGGGGAAGCACCAGACCGCCCATCGATATGGAGGGAGAGAGGCCCGGTAGGACTCTAGCACAGTTACTGCGTCCACCCTACCACAAAACATACATTACTGAGCTAAGGTCCCCCGATCCACTCACCTACACCTCTACAACAGACATTCAAAGTTGCTTCTTGAGGTTCTTTTTAAAATTGTACAAATCTACCCTGGGTGATGATAAAACTGCACAGGAGGCATACCCAGACGAAGTAGCGTTAGTATACCTGGAGAAATATATGCAGGACTTCTTAGCTGAACCTATCTCGGAAGCAGTCGTAATTCTCCAGTCCAAGCCTGGGAAAGACCCTGCGCAGTGTGGTTCCTATCGCCCGCTGTCCCTGCTGAATTTAGATTACAAAATATTAGCAAAGGTCATCTAGAATAGGCCATCTCAATTAATGCAATTCATCATCTCCCCAGCTCAGTCTGGATTTGTACCTCATCTCTTCACCTCCCTGAATTTACGCACGTTGTTTTCGGTCACACACAGAAGTGACCCGGAGATTCCGGCAGCCGCCAGCCTACTGGATACAAAAAAAGCTTTTGATACTTTGGAATGATCCGTTTTCCTCTCCATAATGCACCGCACTGGTATGCCCATGGGCTTTATTGCTACTACAGCCCTTTTATATAATACTCGGACTGCCCGATTGCGGTTGAATGGGACTCTTTCCAGCCCCTTTTGGCCAACGCGAGGAACCAGGCAGGGCTGTCCAATGTCCCCATTATTGTTCATTCTGGCTATGGACCCCCTCGTACGTCATTTTCAAGAGAAACATCTCCACAGGGGGACTA